>NW_006408538.1:9628834-9722715 GCF_000296735.1 Chrysochloris asiatica | reverse complement strand
GGGGGAGGGAAAATGCAACATGCCATAGAAATGTATATGGGGAACTGGAATGGGAGGAGGGGCTTTTTTTGGAGACAAGTGTAAAAACCATTTGTGGCAGGCCATGTGGCACATCTGCCCTTGTCTACAGGGCTGGGCTCCCGATTTTGCAAAATCGAATAAAGAAAACCTCACTCTCGCTAAACTGAGTACAGATTGGATTACTTGAGCATTTGTTAGTATAGACAACATTTCTCATCACACTGTCAAGTCAGTTCCTACTCATGGTGACTCTGTGTAGGGTTCCAAGGTGCAGCTGGTGTGTTTGAATCATCAACTTTGTGATTCAAACCGACTTTTCAGTCCATTTAAAAATTTTATTCCATAACACCTTACCAGGACTCTGTAGATTCTTTAGATAAACATATTTGGGTAAATAAATGTAATAATAATGAACACCATTGCTGTTGAGTGGATTCTGAGTAAGGTGACCCATGTGTGTCAGAGTGAAATTGTGTTCCATGGGGATTTCGGTGGTTGTGTTTTGGTAAGTAGATCACCTGGCGTTTCTTTCAAGGTACTTCAAGATGTACTAAAACCTTCAATCCTTCAATAGCAGCTACGTACATTAACCATTTGCCATACCCAGGAACTGCAGATCTACTACATCTCTTAGAGTCCAAAGTATGGAAGGATGGAAAAGGCTGCATCATTAAGAGCAGATTTCCCCACTATACAATCCTATGATTAGATAAAGACTATTGTAATGCCAAAAGAATCAATAGATCTGTTTTGGAAGAAGTGCAGCCAGAGTGCTCCTTGGAGGCCAGGATGGCTAAGCTTCCTCTCTCATAATTTGGACATATTGTCTCCAGGGAACAGTCACTGGAGAAGGATGTCATGCTGGGCAAGATGGAGGGTCAGAGAAAAAGAGGAAGACCCCCAAGGAGATGGATCAGCCAGGTGGCATCATTGATGGCATCAAGTGTGGCAGCGGTGGTGAGGTTGGCCCAGGATTGGACATTGTTTCGTTCTGCTGTGCATGGGGTTGCTTTGAGTTGGTTCTGGCTCCATGGCACCTGACAACAACATTGTAATGCAGATTTATTCCCTGAATAGATAGGATGGCTTTAGCATCCCTTTCATTCAGGAAGTTTTGTTAGGCTAAGCAGTCAGATGGAGTCCTGGTGGCATAGCAGTTAAGCACTTAGCTACCAACTGGTAGGTTAGTATTTATACCCAGCAGCAACTCTGTGGGAAAAAGATGTGACAGTCAGCAGTGGACTCACATAAAGGCTGCAACCTTAGAATTCCTCGTGGGCAGCTCTACTCTGCCAGTATGCTCTCTATGAGTTGGAATTGATTCGATGGAAATTACGATATGAACAGAGTTATACTTTAAAAAGTATCAAAAAGTGGTATACTATTATTATTGCTGTTATTACCATTATTATTAGTGTTTGCCTGATTTCCTGCGTCAGTTTCATACCCTAAAGGGCCTGGGGCTCTTAAATGCTGGCAGAAACTTGGCGTTGGATGATTTTAACATAATGATTGATTATTCTGTTGTACATAGGGTTGCTATGAGTCTGTACCTACTTGATGGCACCTAACAACAACATTCAAAAATGATTTCTCTTTTCACTTTGGTCTGACAAACATCAGATTTTATTTGTCTCCTGTAAGCCCAGGTTTATTTCATTAGATTGAAATACAAAAAAGTTATGTGTGATGGGGGAGATTATGAAGGTTAGTAGAAGGCGCCATGAGAAGATCTTATGTGTGACCAAGGATCAGTCACTTAACCTCTGAGACAGTTTTCTTATCTGTCAATTAGAGTGACAACATTGTTGTTGTTGTTATGTGCCATGGAGTTGGTTCCGACTCATAGCGACCCTGTATGAGGGTTTCCAGTGCTGTAAATCTTTATGGGAGCAGAAAGCCTCATCTTTCTCCCTAGGAACAGCTGGTAGTTTCGAACTGCTGACCTTGAGGTTCGCAGCCTGATTTGTAAAGCCCTGCCTATCCCTCTTACAACCATGATCTCCTGAGTGTTAGAATCACTGAAAAGTCTTACAAATTAGAGGATTCTAGACGCCAGCCCTATTTGTGGCCTTCCAGGAACACTTTGTTTTTGTTTGTTTTAATCTGTTTAGGAAACACAAACATGTAGCAGTTGAGAAGCAAAAATGTGTAGTGCTGTTATTAGGGAAAAAAAAAAAACCTGGATAATATTGCCAAGAACTCTGAAGTGGGGCTATTCAAATGAAAATTTCTTTGGATGATATTGAAAATATTTTCAATTGATTTTTTTCTCTGTATTAATAGCAATGTCTGGGCTGATGCTCATGTTCTGCCCCCTACCACAGGAAGTCTGGAAGGACTAGCTGCTGCTGCTCATTAGGATTCATGATCCCAGACTCTAGACATGTTATAGTTATGGCACTAACAATGATTAGCCTGTGCTCATGATTTCCCAAAGGGTCTTGGAAGACTCAGAACCACCAACTCAGGATCATCCAGCCCCATACTAGATGAGTGGCCAAGAGCTGTTTTTTTCCACACAGAAATGGAAGCCAGTATCTATGAAGGGATCTACCAGTTGGCAACTAAGCTGCAAACATCCTTGAGCAGTATCCATTTTGTTACTGATAAATATAGGAGCTTCAGCTTGTTCTCAGATACATGACTTGGTTAGTACTATAAAGCTGATTGACACTATTTTTTTTTTAACTATTTGAGATGTGACAGGGCAAGAGTATCATGGGATTTCATTTTATTCTTCACTGTCAACCCTATAAATATTCATAGAAAAGTGTCTGAGGGAGATTAAAGTTCTGATAGGTATTCAATAGGACAGAGAATAAAGATTAACCTTTTGTATAAAAGATTAACCTTTTGTATATGATAAAAAATTAATATAAAATATAAAATTAGTACCAAAGGCATTTGTCAGAAGAGGTATAGGCTGAATTTGCATGTAGAAGTGACTACAAAGGTTCTAATCTTATATTAAGGAGAAACAGAAGATTAACCAGCAAAGAATGAATGTCACTTTTTAAAGTGATTGAAAGGGGGAATATATAAGTAATAGTTTTTATACAGCTATATAAGACTCTTTGATGGTGGTGTGCCTTGGAGTTAGCTCTGACTCATTGAGACTCTACATAGAGTTTCCGAGACTTCAAGTCTTTACTTGAGCAGAAAGCTTTATTTTTCTCCAGCAAACACTGATAGTTTCGAACTGCTGACCTCGAGCTTAGCAGCCCAATTCATAACCACTATGCTACCAGAGCTCCTTGTTGTTGTTATGTGCCGTGGAGTCGGTTCTGACTCATAGCGACCCTGTTTCTGAGGCTGGAGCTCCTTGGGGACCGATAATAATAAAAATGAAGGAAAAATGTGTGTCATTCACATATATAATGATTATTATTTTTTATATGATCTCATAATTATTTACAGATTTCTAGCTTCCAGAAAATACAGTTTTATTTATTTAGTTCTAGTTTAGCATTTAAGGAACACTGGAGTACCACTGTTGGATAAGCACTGGATTGCTAACCACAAGGTCAGCAGTTAAAATGTACCAGCTGTTCCATGGGAGAAAGATGAAGTTTTCTGCTCCCATAAAACCTATAATGAGATGATATATGTTGGAATTGACCCAATGGCATGGGTAAGTGATTTTAGCAGTTTCTGATCACATGACATTGAACTAGGTATACAGGATTGAATTCTGATTAACTTTTGACTCCTTTCTCTATGATTGATTAATTGATCCCTTCTTTTAATTTTGTTCTCGATTGCCATCAATTTAGCAACATTAGCAGATGAAAAAAACTGGGGGGAAAAAACTATCCATCTTAAAGCGTAGATTTGTGTAAAGAAAGAGAAACAACAAACCAGAGAGCTAGACAATAATCAGTTTTGTTTGTAGTTCATCAGATGGTGTTAGGCTGTTGTGAAAAATAAAGCAGGAAAGGGGGAATAATATACTGTGTGTGGGGGGGTGCTTTTATAAAACAGATAAAGAAATTGGACAGAGATGGCTTTCTTGTTAAGGACTTTTTTGTTGTTGTTGTCTGCAAGAGTTAAGAGAGAGAAAGGCATGAAGGTATCTGTGAGAAATTTGGTGGAAGAGGCTCCTAAGCAATGATGTAATTGTTAAGTGCCGTCAACTCAGTTCCAGCTCATAGCGCCCCTATATAGGGTTTTCAGAGGAGCACCTGGTGAGTTCGAACTGCCAGTCCTGCAGTTCATATTGACCTTTCAGTCAAGTGCTTATCCTACATCATTCGGAAGAGTAAATTCTGAGTCACGTTCGAGGGCCATTGAAGGTTTGTGGTTTTGATGGACTCTTTTAGGTACTTGTGAAGACTTTGACAGTTACTCTGAGGTTAGGGGCCAATATAGAGTTTGAGATTGAGAAATCACATGATCTTGCTTTTTAAGAGCACCATTCTGACAGCTGTGGTGTGAACATATAATAAGATAGACTGTATGCATTACCACCTATTGTTAAATGCCATCAAGTCAGTTTCAACTCATAGCGACCCTGTATAGTGTTTCTGAGGAGTGGCTAGTGAGTTTGAACCACTGACTTTGCAGTTGAAATTGACTTTCAGTCCAGTGCATTATGGTGCAGTGCCAGACCAAGAGATTATTACAGTAGTTTAGTTGGTTCAAACCAGAATGATAGCAATGGAAGTAGTGAAAAAGTAAGGAATTGAAATGGTTTTCTTGTGTACCTGACATGGAGGTGAAGAAAGGATTATTTCAAAGTTTTGTTTTGTTGTCTTTTTTTTTTTTTTTTTTAAATAGAAACAACTGGGATCCATCTGTATAAAGATATGAGAGCAGACTATTTGGTGGATTTGACTAGGTGTTTTCATGTGGATATGCTGAGTTTGAAATGGTAACCCAATTTTCAAATAGAGATGTCAAGTAGAAACCAGGGCTTACATAGTTAGAGTTCAAGAATCAGGACTCAGTAGTAGATGGTTACTTTGTTGTTGTTAGGCATGATTGACTCGGTACCGACTAACCCTGTACAGAGCAGAACAAAACATTGCCCAGTCCTGTGCCAATCTCACAATCACTGTTTGCTCTCATTGCTGCGGCCACAATTCATCTAATTTAGGGTCTTCCTCTTTTTTCACTGACCTTCCACTTTATCAAACATGATATCCTTCTCAAGTGACTGGTCCCTTCTGACAATATGTCCAAAGTATGAGGGATGAAGTTTGGCCATCCAGGCCTCCAAGGAGCATTCTGGATGAACTTCTTCCAACAGAGTTTGGTTTGTTCTTTTGTCTGTCCATTGTACTTTTAATACCATAACTTAAATGTATCAATTCATCTTTGGTCTTCCTTATACAGTGTCTTTCACATGTATATGAGATTATTGAAAGTACCATGGCTTGGGTCAGGCACACCTTAGTCTCCGAACTGACATCTTTGCTTGTCAACACTTGAAAGAAGCCTTGTACAGCAGATTTGCGTGATTTCTTAACTGCTGCTTTCATGAGTTCTGATGGTTGATCTGAGTAAAATTAAATCTTTGACAACTTCAATCTTTTCTCCGTTTATATATATGTTGTTTATTGGTCCAGTGGTTAGGATTATTGTTTTCTTTACACATACCCATACTGAAGGCGATGGTCTTAGATCTTCATCCGTAATTATTTTAAGTACTCTACAGTTTCAACAGGAGTCCTGGTGTGGCACAGTGGGCTAATGCGTCAGACTGCAAGGCCATTTGAACTACAAAGTTGGTGGTTCAAGCTCACCAGCTACTTCTTGGAAACCCTATACAGGGTTGCTATGGATTGGAATTAACTCGATGGCACTTAACAACAACACTTTCAACAAGCAAGGTTGTATCATCTACTTATTGCAGGTTGTTAAATAGTCTTCCTCCCATCCTGATGCCATGATTTTCTTCATATAATCCAGCTTTCGGATTATGTGCTCAGTATACAATTAAAATGGTGAAAGAATACAAACCTGGCACAAACCTTTCCTAATTTTAAACCATTCAGTGCTCCCTTGTTCTGTTGGAACAACTCCTCTTGGACTGTGTACAGGTTCCTCATGAGGACAATTAAGTGCTCCATAGTACTAATTCTCCACACGTTTGTCCATAGCTTGTCTTGATCCACACATTCGAAAGCCTTTGCATAGTCAATGAAGCACAGATAAACATCTTTCTGGTATTCTCCGTTTCAGCCAAGATCCATGTGACAGCAATGATACCTCTCGTTCAAAGTCCCCATCTGTCATTGTATGTTTGTAGCCTTTATTGTTTTGTCTTTAGCAAAATTTTACTTCTATGAGATATCAATGTTATTATCCGATGATTTCTACATTCCATTGGGTCACATATTTTGGAATGGCACAAATATTGTTCTCTTACAGTCAGTTGGCCAGGTAGTTGTCTTCCAAATGTCTTGGCATAAATGAGTAAGGGCATCCAGTGCTTCATCAGTTTGTTGAAAGATTTCAATTTGTATTCCATCAATTCCTGGAGACTTGTTCTTTGTCAATGCTTTCAGTGCACCTTGGACTTCTTCCTTCAGTATCATTGGCTTTTGATCATATGCTACCTCTTGAAATTGTTTAACATCGATCATTTCTTTTTTATATAGTTACTCTGTATTCCTTCCATTTCTTTTGATGCTCTCTGCATCATTCAATAATTTGCCCATAGAATTTTGCTATACTGCAAGTTGAGGCTTGAATGTTTTTATTTCAGTTCTCTCAGCTTTAGAAATACTAAAAGTGTTCTTCATTTTTGGTTTTCTGACTCCAGAACTTTGCACATTTCATTACAGTATTTGACTTTGTCTTCTAGAGCTGCACATTTGAAATTTTCTATTTAGTTCTTTTACCTACCATTTCTTCCATTTGATTTAGCATCTCTATGCTGGAGATCAAGTTTCAGAATCTCTTCTTACATCCATTTAGGTCTTTTCCTAATTTCTTGTCTTCTAAATGACCTTTTGCTTTCTTCCTGTGTGATGTCCTTGATGTCATCTCACAATTCTTCTGGTCTTCGGTCACTAGTGTCTAATGTATCAAATCTATTCTTCAGATGATCTCTAAATTCAGGTGGGATATGTTCAGTGTCATATTTTGGTTCTTGTAGACTTATTTTAATTTTATTCAGCTTCAGCCTGAACTTGCATATGAGTCACTTATGGTCTGTTCCACAGTCTGCCCCTTTCCTTGTCATGGTTGATGATATGAAATTTTGTCACCATTTCTTTCCACAGATGTAGTCAATTTAATTTCTGTGTGTTCCATCTGATGAGGTCCATGTGTATAGTCATCTTATATGTTGCTTGAAAGACATAGTTGTAATGAAGAACTCATTGGTCTTACAAAATTCTATCATGCAAACTGCAGCTTTGTTTCTATCATCAAGCCATGTTTCCCAACTCTGATCATTCCTCTTTGTTTCCAGCTGGCATTCCAGTCACCTGTAATAATCGATGCATCTTAATTGATCAATTTGCGACTGAAGAAGTTAAGAAATTCTTCAATTTCATCATCACTGGATTAAGTGGTTAGTGTGTAAATTTGAATAGTAGTGGTATTAATTGGTCTTCCTTGTAGGTATAGTGATATTACCCTATCATAGACAGCATTGTACTTCGTAACTGATCTTGATATGTTCTTTTTGATGATGAATGCAATGTCATTCCTTTTTAATTTGTTTTTCCTGGCATAGTAAAGTGATTTTCATATTCAAAATGGCCAACACCAGTCCATTTCAGCTCTCTAATGCCGAGAACATCCATGTGTATGTGTTTCATTTCATTTTTAACAATTTCCAATTTTCCTAGATTCATACTTTGTACTTTTCATGTTTTGATTATTAATGGATGTTTACAATTATTTCTTTTCATTTTGAGTTGTGCCGCATGAGCAAATTTAGATCCCCAGGGCTTTGCTCCATTATTGTCAACTCTCCTTTGAGGAGGACATCTTCCCCAGTCATATTGGAAGTGCCTTCCAACCTGAGGGGCTCATCTTCCAGTACTATATCTGACAATTCTCTGATGTTCTTCATGATATTTCAGTAATCAGTATTTTGATGCTCTCTGACAGCATTCCACTGCTATTCATAAGGTTTTCAGTGATTAATATGCAGAAGTAGGCTGTCTCTCTTTCTTCCTAGCTATCTTCATCTGAAACCGGTTCACCATGGTTGGCCCTACTGGTATTTAAAATATAGGTGGCATAGATTGTTCACCAACATACAAGCAACCACAGTACAACAAACTGACGCATGAGTGGTGGACAGTAGTATATAAATATTATAAAAATTGGTGAGATTTTTAAGGATAGCATGTAGACAGAGTGAAGAAAATATTTGAATATAAAAATTTGGGGTTCTCTCCAGTTTTTTTAAATTGGGAAGATGAAAGAAGCTAGCAAAGTTGACTAACAAGAAGTGGCCTATAAAATAGAAGAAAATAAGGCAAACTAAGAGCAAGAGAAGGAGCTCTGGTAGCATAGTGGTTATGAATCGGGCTGCTAACCTCAGGGTCATCAGTTCAAAACTACCAGCTGTTCTGCGGGAGAAAGATGAGACATTCTGCTCCATAAAGATTTACAGCCTCGTAAACCCTGTACAGGGTCACTATGAGTCGGAAACTACTCCACAGCACATAACAATAACAACAACAATATCAAGGCCATTTTCTAATTGCTTATCCTTAGCCTTTGTTTCCAACTTTTTCATGCTAATTACCAGTAATTATCAATGCATCTTAATTCTAGGTTTGATCAATTTCAGAGTACAAAAGTTGATAAAACCTTCAGATTCCCAATCTTTGGCATGAGTGGTTGGTATGTAAATTTGAATAATAATCATATTAATGGGTCTTCCTTGTAGCTATATATCATTGACAGCATTGTATTTGTTGTATTTCAGGATAGATCTTGAAATGCTATTTTTACCCATGAATGTGACACTACATTGCTTCAATTTATCCAACCCAATACAGTAGACTATATGGTTGTCCGATTTTAATTGGCTGGTACCAGTTCATTGTACCTCACTAATACTTACAATACTCATCTTTATGAACTCCATTGTATTTTTTATGATTTTAATTTTCCTATATTCATACTTAAGGAGCTCTGGTAGCGTAGTGGTTACAAATCGGCCTGCGAACCGCAAGGTCAGCAGTTCGAAACTACCAGCTGGTCTGTGAGAGAAAGATGAGGCTTTCTGCTCCCGTAAAGATTTACAGCCTTGGAAACCCTGTACAGGGTCACTATGAGTCAGAACCAACTCCATGGCACATAATAACAACAACAACATATTCATACTTGGTACATTCAATGTTCTGATTCTTAATGGATGTTTGCAGCTGTTTCTTCTCACGTTGAGTTGTGCCCTATCCTCAAATGAATGTCCCCAAAGCTATGCTCCATCCACATCATTAAAGTTGACTCTACTTTGAGGAGGAAGCTTTTCCCCAGTCATATTTTGAGTATTCCAATCTGAGGAGCTCATCTTGTGGCATAATCTGCTGCCGATCATAAGATTTTCAGTAGCTAATTTTTAAGAAACAAACCTCTTCTTTTTAGCTTATCTTGGTCTAGAAGCTCTGTCTACCAATGCTGGACCTGCTGTAACATACAGGTCACTGCAAATTACCAGCCAAGTGGTGATATCACAACTCAAAATGAACACATATTTAATATAAGCATATTTCATAATTGCTTATGGTCATGGATTTCCCACCAGTATATGTACAGGTTGCTTGTGGTAGCCATGTTCATTTCAAAATATTTCAAAATCTGGTGGGCTATGCATCACTTTCCAATCACACGTTTTGCAACTGTCTAACTTTCCATAAACTAATTTCTGGGCTGAGTTGTAAATCTGCCAAATGTTTATTCAACTATTGAACATTTTTGCTGAGAAATAATAAGAAATGTTGAGGCATTTAAATCTCTTGATTTGTTGCTCTTGACATCTCTTTGGGAATATTTACTGTGTTGGCAGACTCTCGGTGATTTTATATTAATCTCTTCAGTGTTAAAGGCTGCATCAACAACCTTCTGGCTGATAAAATTTAGCTAGCCAACAGTGGTAACCAAGGAATACATAGATTTTCTTGTGTTGCATTTAGCTAGGAACTGGATGCATTTTATTACTGAAGACTTAAATTTCTATAGCATACTACCTACCTAAACCAATGCAGACTGACGTAGAAAATATGAACATACCATAGTAAAAGAAGAAATTAAACAGGTCATTTGTTATAGAAGTAAAAAATAATATAATAATTAGTAGTCATAAATAATAACTACCATTTATTCAATAGCTTGTATATACTTGGTATTAAGTTGAGCATTTCAGATGTTACATTCTTACAAAAACATACTATTGTTGTTGTTAAATGCAATGGAGTCGGTTTGACTCAGTAACTCTGTGTAGGGTCAGAAGAGCAGCTGGTGAGTTTGAACTGCCGGCCTTGTGGTTCATAGTACAATGCTGATCCTACAGCGTCTCTAGAAATAAGTTAATTCATTCAAAAAGTATTGTACCAGGCCTTGGAATTAAAAAATGAAAGGTCCAAAAATTCTTTAAGCCATGGGGCTTACCTTTTAATGGACCAGAGACAATAAACATAATAAATAAGTATGGGCGCTTGGGCCAAGATGGCAAACTGGACAGACACAGTGAACTGGCCCTCTGCAACAAAAATATGAGAGAGCCAGCCTGCTAGCTGCTCTGCAAGAGAAAGATGAGGGTTTCTGCTCCCTTAAAGATTTAAAAGCCATGGACCTGAGTGAGCTATGGCCCTGGGTGAAGAACAACTTGAGTGAGTGGTGGGAGAAACCCTCATATCCCCAGTATAGAATTATGGAAGCATATGCAGAACTTCATGCCTCAAGATAGACACTCAATCCCAGTAAAAGCTTTGGGATGGGAGGTTCGAAGGCTGTGTGCCGCTGTTACTTTGAAACTATGAATCTATGATGGTTAAGGGATAATGGGGGGTTGGAGGGTAAATTAATTATGGGCTAGAGAGTACACACTTGTTGATATAGATACCAGGGCAGATAATATACAACAAGAGGGTAGTTAGGAGAGTAAAGATGAAGATAGCAAGAGAAGCTGGGAGGAATGTAATAGTTAAGTGAATGGAGGTAAATGCTGTTAACTGTTGGTACATGTAGTAGACTACGAACATGTAATGAAGCAAATTATATGATTGGTTCCATGTATACTGATGATATGTTCTGTAAACCTTCACTCAGCTCACAATAAAAAGTGAAAATAAACAAAATAAATAAATATGTTAGATGGTGATAAACACTTTGGAGAGAAAAAAAAATCAAGAAATACGGATATGGAATGCTGGAAGTGGAGGCCATTTTTTAAAAATGGGAGCTAAAGGCTTTATTGACATTTTTTATTTTTATTGTGTCAGCCGATCAAGCTCACCTATTCCTGGGAAACCCTATACAAGGTCACTTTGTGTCAGAATCGACTTGACAGCACTTAACAAGAACAACAACATTGTATTTTCAATGAAAAATTATGTAGCAAATTAGATTTCCATTTGATAATTTCTGTACAGATTGTTCATTGGCATTAGTTATACTTTCTTTAATGTGTTAACATTCTCTTTAATTGTATTCTGGTTGTTTCTTCCCAGGCTCTAGTTTCCCTTTACCTTTAATCCTTATTAATGGAAATCAATAGTTGTATCTTTAGAGTCCCATATAAGCTTTTAAGATCCCAGAAAATACTCATCTCACTAGGAAGTGACATTTGATCTTTGATGACACCCATTGACTGACATGTCCAATGATATGAAGACCCTAAATCTTTAAACCCAAGTTACCATTCTCACAAAGGTGTTTGATTGTGTCTGAAAATTATCTGTAACGGTGTCTTTTCTGAACAGATGAGTAAATGTATGCACACGTATCTATATGTATACATACATGCACATGTGTTTTTGTTTTTCGGTGCTGTTGAGTTGGTACTGACTCATAGTGACCTTATACACAGCAGAACAAGACGCTATCAGATTATGCACCAACCTCACAATCATTGTTATGCCTGAGCCCATTGTTGCTTCCACTGTGTCAGTTCATCTTTTTGGGGTCTTCCTCTTTGTTGCTGACCCTCCAGTTTACCAAACATAATGTCCTTCTCCAGGCAGTGATCCCTCCAGATGATATGTCAAAATTATGTGAGATACAGTCTGGCCATCCTGGCTTTTAAGGGGTATTCTTGGATTCTTTTTCAGGTAGTTCCAATACCTTTTTTCCCTCAACATTTTTTATATGTGCCTCTTGGTCACAGAGTTTGAGCAACTCTGTCTTGCTTCTCTGTGTGAATAGAAATAGCCTGCTGCTTTTGAGGCATTGTGGTGTTGTTGTTTTTATATTAAATTGCTGATTGTATGTCAGTATAATAGGCAGTCACCAACTTCCTTCTGGTGTGTGTGTGTGATTAGGGGATGGAAGCATGTACACCATTCTTTGTTAACCATCTGGCAGCTCAGTTTAGTATGGGTTTGACTGATGCTGGCTGTTGTTCATTAGTTGTGTAGCAGTTTGTATTAGCTCTTGCCAATTGTGTGGGGCTCCAGGGGTATGGTTGTGATTTGGCTGTATGGACACATTTGTTGTCCCCTGTAGAGTGAGGCAAGAAGAGATAAAAATACACCCAAAAGAGGAAGAAAACAAATGAGCAAACAACAGTGACAAAATAAAAAATAATTTAATAGCTGGCAACACATCATCGATAAGCGGAAGTGAGGGAAAAACAGCAATAAAGCTGTGAGCTAATCCCTACAACATTCAACAGACTCCTGTGAACCCTGGTGGAGACCTGGTCAGCCAGTAGTGTTGCAAGACCTAGGGAGTCTTGGGCCCAGAGTCAGTGACATAGCCACAGAGGACTAGAGTGGAGAGTGAAGCGTCCAGCAGATAAGTGAAGAGGGCATCTGCACAAGAACAGCCACACTTGCAGATAATACCTACTTGACCTGGCTTCAATGACTGGATGATCAGAGCTCAACTAGAAGAAGAAAGAAGAGGAAAAAAAGAGTAATCTGATACAATTTGATGAACTTGACCTACACCTGTGGATGCAGTAGCTCAAAAGAGGGAACAAATCTTTACAGCAAGGATCATTCCCACCCCCTCCATACACAGGGTAGACAGGGATAGGCAACTTGGTAATTGGCTACCCAAAGTGGGGGTAGGTGGGTGGGTACAAAGTCAAGAAGTGACTAGCTTACAAGCTTTCAAGAGGGAACCTAGATCCAGAGGGCACAAAGAAGGTAGAATCTCCACTGTGTAGTATCCAATCTGTCTAGGCAGAGCTGATGAAATGCGGATAGGTCTCTTGTGTTACAGTGGTGAATAATTGTTATCAGGGCTGATTGTGAGGGTTGGAAATGTAAAGGTAGACGTCTTTTAGCAAGGAGAGGAGTGGTTGACTTTGCAGTCTAGGAGCAGAGGTCCCTGGGACCATGATGGGAGAAGAGCAGAGAGCGGGACCCTGCCCAGAGAAGGAGTGACATGAGAAATGGAGGCAGAAACAATGAAGTGGAGAGATGAGGCAGTTGGGGACTTTAGACACAGAGAGGAAGAGGGCTGTGTGCTGATGACCAGGGGGCAGGCTTGTAGTGTATACCCTTTGGTTAGTTGATGATGCATGGAGGGGATTGTAACCATGGCAATGAAATAACATACGATAGGATGAATGTAAAACTAATGTTCTCCCATGTAAATCATCACATAATTCACAATGAAACATTAAAAAAAATAAAACAAAACAAAAACAGGCAAGAGCTAGACTAAGAATACAAAAACCAAAAAAAGAAAAGAGGGAGCAGAAGATGAAAAAAAAAGACATGGAATGGAAAAATAAGAAATATCAAGAAACGAACTAAAGACATTCAGGGAGTTAGTGTTGTTAAGTTCTTTTGAGTCAGTTTTGAGTCATAGTGACCCGTATGGGTTTTCATGGAGCACCTTATGGGTCGCAGAGCAGTGCCTATCCTGCTTCAACACACCAGATCTCCATGATTAGGTAGAGGCTTGGGTAAAGGGAAAGTGTGGTAAAGAAAATCTAAGAGGGAAAATAAAATAAAAGAACGAGCAGTGGTTGGGAAAAACAAGCAGAAATCATGAAGAAGAAATGAAAGCCGAGATAACATGAAAATCAAGGGATGGTAAAAAGATGGAAAAGGGAAAGAAAATAAAAACAAACAGAAATAATGAAAGGGAAAAAAACAAAACAAAACAGAGTTGGTGCTAAGCCCAGAGAGAAGAAAATTCTGAAGTCTCCTCCTAGCCACATCACGTGAAGGGTGGGCTAGGGATGAGAAGGTAACTCTTTCAGCCCTAGATGGAGTTTTTGTAGGGCTAGGTGGTGTTTCTTCTGGGCACCCAATCCAGAAGTAGTTCTTGCAGACCCCAAAGCAGCTGGGGAATCGAGTATTTCTGTCTCAGAGAAGAGCTGAGTGCAAGAGTTTCCATTAGTCCAGGACTGTCCAGGACTAGCTCTCCATGTCTGAAGCAGGCCACACCTGACTCTGTGTGCCGGGGTAGGTGCTGCTACTTTCCAATTCAGTTGATGCAGCTCTGACCACCTTGAGTGCATAAATTTTGCTGGAATGTACAGAGATGGATGCTGGCCACACCTCTGGTTACCAGGGTAATGTGGGCTACTAGAAAAACTTTGCACCTTTATCTCCAACCAATGAGTAGTTTGCCACTGTACCACCAACTGCCCTGTGCCTTCAAAGCCTCTGTGAAAGTTTGTGATGACTCTGCTGGGCCTGTCTATTCAAAACAGATCACCTATTTTCATACCCTCCCCGCACCCCCTTTCCCCAATTCATTTGTTAAGCTGCTTCTCCTATTAGGGCTAGTCCAGGTCTGGCCAGGACCAAGTCTTCAGATCTGGAGCAGGACTCACCTGAATACAGGTGCTGGGGTTGTTGTGAATAGCTCCCCATTCATTTTGGTGTGACTCAAAAGTGTGCCTCTCTTCACTGTGGGAACCACTAGAGAGTGGGAGCTTTGCTGGGGATGTACACGGGTGGACGGGGGTTACCATGCCTCTGGTAACCTTGGGAGTATGGAGAACCAGAAAAAAAATTACACCTTTATCTCCAAAAGTGTGCATATACTGTCTTGTCTCTGATGTTGCTCATAAAAGTCTAAGTTGACCGTCCTGTGTCTGATTGGCCAGCGCTGGGCACCAGTGTGTCTCCTGTGTTTGCTGTGTCTGTTCAATCCACTTCTCTCTTCCTTCAAGTGAAGCTCAATGTTGCAGGACTATCGTCTACATCTGTTTCATGTGGTTTTCCTTATCTTTGCTTTGGAGGATTTGTATAGTTGGAAGCAAGGAAGGAGGTTGCCTAGTCCACCAATCTTGCTGCCTTCTCAATAACCTTTAATTTATTGAATGAGATGGGAAGGCCATGGGGGCTTTGAGTAGATGAGTCACTGATTGGACTTTAGTTTTAACTAGACTGCTCTGTTAAGAATAGATTGCCGGTGAACTACGGAGGAGACAGAAGACCAGATAAAAGTCTGTTGCAACCATCAAGTGAGAAATGCACTAATCAGTTTTCCTGGGACAAGGAAGGGGAGAGAATGAGAAATAGCTGGATGGTAGATACATTTTGAAAGTAGTACTGTCAGGATTGCTGATTAGGTAAGGGTTATGAAAGGAAAAAGAAAGGCTGACTCCAGCCTTCTCCAGTAACTTGAGTAACTGAAGGACTCGGGTTGCCAATAGCTGAAATGAACAAGACTGCAGGAGGAGCCTGTTTGTCAGGGAATATCCTGATACTGGTTTTGAAAATAATAAATTTGAATCACTCCTTAGATAGCCAAGTAAAGATGCCCAATAAGCAGTTGGACATATCAGTCATGGATTTTGACTAGAGATAAAATTTGCAAATAATATTTAAAGCCATTATATTGGTTGATACCAATAAATTAATGTGTGTGGCTAGGCAGAACTTTAAATTGAAAAACCAAGCCCTACAGCAATCCAATGTTGTGCAGAGAGATGGTGAGTAAACTAATGGAACTGGAGAGAAGCCAGCAAATCACAAAACTAGAAACAGAGCCTAGATTTAAACCTAGAGCTATGAAGTACCTCCATTTCTTACTGTCTGTAATACTATTCTACAAAGCTACATTTATTATTACCTCATTTATTCTGCATGATTTCAAATCCTTATTTCATTTCTAGAAAAAGAAATCTAAGTGGTATCCAGGGTCCCTAAAGGAGATAATTGTGGTTGTTGTTAAGTGTTGTTGAATTGCTTCTAACTCGTAATGACCCTGTAAGGTTTTCTTAGGAGTGACTGGTGGGTTTGAATCACTGATAGCAGCACACCAGAAAATAATAGTTGTCCAAAAAACTAGAAGGTGAGAAGAAAAATAAAGAATGTTAAGAGTTTTACTGTATATGGTAGGGAATAAGTCTGGTCTGTGTGGCATTGCAGAATTATGCAAGGTCGGTTTAAACTGCAAAGTCAGTGGTTCACAGCCACCATCAACTCCTCAGAAACCCCAGGCATGGTTGCAATGGGTCAGAACCAACTCAATGACAGTTGACAAAAACAGTAATTAGAGAACTCACTTAATTGTATAGCTTTTCAAGTTTGTACAATTTTTAAATGGTGGAATTGGAATCTCTACCCAGTTCTGTCTAATATTGCGTACTATTTCCCATTTCGTTATTGATACCTCCTTGACTCCTGCTATGAGGATGTTGTTGCTTCAAACATCTCATTAACAATGTTGAAATAGGTAATAGATATCCGCAGTAGGTATTTTATAGAAAAGACAAACTCATTATAAGATTATTTCTTATGTCATCCTAAATAAAGGACAAGGACATAAACCCAAATTGTGTTTCACCCTCATCAATAAGACAGGCATGAATTCTAAATTTAAAATACATTTCAGTGCATTCACATTCTCTTATGGGGCCCCATTGTAACCACCCATCTCTTTTTGAGATGATGAGTTGGCCACTGATCTTTGCAAGCTCAGTTCCATAACCTTGCTTCAGTAGCACAGCTCTGATCACTACTGTGATGAAAAGGCTGTTATTACAGGATTTCTGATGTCCTTCCTAGTTATCCTCAGGATTTAGACTTGAGACTAGGGGCATATCACAAGAAGCCTATCTCTCTGCTGGATGGATCAAAATACAGTCAAGTTCAAATGAATATTGAACAATATTCTGGGCATTACAAAGAACCACACTGGCACTTTGAGATATGTATATGGTCAGAAGAAGAGTAGAACCCCCTCTTCCATTCCTTTAGTTAATATTCAGTCACCAATAGTGAGGGTACGAAGGAGATCATGGAACCCAAGCACATTGGCTAATTCCCCATTTCTTCAAACCAGGAATATTACTTTAATAACATTTTGATTTCTTGTTGGTTTTGTTGTTAAGTACTGTTGAGTTGGTTCCAACGCATCACCATCCTATACAGTATTTCAAGGAGTGACTTCTTGGTTTATACTGCTGATGTTTTGATTAGCTGTCCAGTACTTATCTTAAAACACTGCACCACTCTTTTCAAATCCTAGAGGTACTCGAATTATTTTTATTATTTCTCCATACATATCCCTTGCTCGTATGTATTTAATATGCCTCGATTAATTTTTTCTAAATGAGCTCTGGTGATGTAGTGAGTTAGGCATTGAGCTGCTAACCACAATGGTGGTGTTTCAAATGTACCAGCCACTCCACAGGATAAAGGTGAGCCAGTCTTCTTCCATAAAGATTTATAGCCATGAAAACCCTATGAAGCTGTTCTGCCGTGCTCTATTCATACAGCATTGTCATGACTTAGAATTCATTTCAAGACACTAAGTACTCTTGTCCAACAACAATGATAAAATGGAAACAGTGATATTATCTATCATTTGACCCATTAGACTCCTTCCAGAAATCTCTGGTTCTTTTCTTTACTTCATATGTCTCTGCTGAAAACCATCTCTTCAAAGAGATTTTCCCTGTCTCTTCTATCTAAATAGTCTCTTCCCTCAGTCTGTTTCTATTTTATTATCTTGTATCATTTCACCGAAAGTCACAATGAAACTGGAATGTGAAAATTGGAAGCAAAGAAGGAGGATTAGTCATTGGAAAACAGAAATGACGTCAGAAATTGTATGATAGAATTTTGTAAGAATGATGACCTATTTATTCCAAATACATGCTTTTCTTCAACAATATAAGTGGCTACTCTATATGAGGCCCTAATCAGATAGAATTCTTCTGTAAAAAGAGAGTACGGAGACGCTTAATGATATCAGCCAGAACAAGGTCATGGACCAACTGTAGAGTGAGTAACTGATCAATATTTATTTTGCAAGTTCATTTTGAGGCTGAAGCCAGTCTATACAAGTTTATGAGATCTGAAATATGAGTATCAATATGTTCCACCTGAATTTGGATACTATATCTAGAAGAGATTTGATGCATTGGACTCTAATCATTGAAGACCAAATGAGTCATGGAATGGTATCAAGGGCACCAAACATGAACAAAGCAAAATATCATGAAAAAGACAGGAAAGTAAAAGACCAAAATGATTTTCAGAAGAGACTCTGAAACTAGTTCTTGAATGTATAATAGCTAAAGCAAATGAGAGAAATGAAAAGAGCTGAGCAGAAACTTTCAAGAGTTAACTTGAGAAGACAAAATATTATCATGAAATGTGCAAAGAGCTGGAGTTAAAAATTCTAAAGGGAAGAACACATTCAGAATTCTCAAGCTGAGTAGATGGGAGGAAGAACATCAAGCCTCAAGCTGCAGTATTGAAAGATTCTATGAGAAAAACACTGAACCATACAGGAAGCATAAAATGAAGATGTAAGGAACTCGTAAAGTCACTGTACCAAACAGAACTGGTAAGTGTTCAACCATTTCTGAAGGTAGCATATGATCAATGAATAAAGAAGTCCAGCTTGTTCTGAAGACATTAGTGAAAACTTGACTCCAGGAATTGATAGAATACCAGTTGAGACGTTTTGAAAAATGGATGCGATGCTGGGAGAGCCTCACTCATCTATGCCAAGAAATTTAGAAGACAGGCAGCCTCACTGAACTGACTAGGAGAGATACAAACATGTACTCATTCGAAAGAAAGTTGATACAACAGAATTCAGGAATTATCATTTAGTATTATATCACATGTAAATATAATTTTGCTAAAATTAATTTTTAAAGGGTTGCAGCATACACTGACAGTAAACTGCCAGAAATTTTTAAGAGGATGTGGAATGTGAGATATCATTGCTGGTATTAGATGGATCTTAGCTGAAATCAGAGAATACCAGAAAGATGTTTATCTGTGATTTAGTGATTATGTATAGGCATTTGACATTGCAAAGAATGAGAATTTTAAAACACTTAACTATGTTCATATGGGACCTGTGCATAGACCAAGAGGTAGTTTGAAAAGAACAAGAGATGATGTGAGTCAGAGTTGTAGCCATTTACCATACTTAATCTCTATGCTTAGCATATGCTTATGCTGAGAAGCTGGACTATATGTAGAGGAATGTGGAATCAAAACTAGAGGAAAACTCATTAACAAAGTGCTGCAAATAAAGTCTTCAAAGTGTTTGAAAGTAACAGTGTCACTTTGAGGATTATGATGGATGGGACTCAAGCCATGGTAGTGTTAATTGCTTCATAGGCATGCAAAAGCTGGACAGTGAATAAGAACATCTGAAGCAAAATGAACACATTTGAATTAAGGTGTCGGCTAAGAATATTCATTATGCCATAATCTGCCAGAGTAATGAACAAATCTATGTTGGAATAAGTCCTGCCACAATGGTCCTTAGAATTGAGGATGGTGAGACTTTATCTCACTTACTGTGGTCAATTTATCACAAGAGACCAGTGTCTGGAGAAGGGGAAGACCCACAGAGAGATGGGCTGACACAGTAGCTGTAACAGTGGGTTCAAATAGAGCAATTATTGTGAGGATGTGTAAGACCGGTCAGTATTTCCTTTTATTGTACAAAGTTCTGCTGTGTGTTGGAACTAACTGGACCGTACCTAAGAGCAACAGTATCATCATTCATTTTCTTCAAGCATTGTATATTTACTTAGAATTGAACTATGTATTTGCCTAATTATTCTTTTTGCCCCCCCAAACTGAAATTCATATTTCAGAAGATGTGAGACACTATTCTGTGAAATGCCATAGCCACAATTTGTAGAAGTTTCAGATATTTTGCAAGTATTTAATAAATATATCAAACCCAGTGGCTGGGTATGCCCAAAAGACTTTGAACACAGGTATTTGGGAACATGTTTTCACTGAAGTAGAATAACTTCCCTCTCAATTGCTGAGGGATAAAAAAGCAGTTTATCCTTCCATATCCTATGGTTTCTTATACTTTAAAAACAAAAACAAAAAAGTTCAGTTTATTTTTCTTGTTGTTGAGAATCTACATAATAGAAACATACACCTATTCAACAATTTCTGTATGTATAATTCATGATGTTGATTAAATACTTTCAGCTGGGCAATCATTTTAACTCTGTTTCTCTGAGTTCTTCCCATTAACCTAAATTAATTGTCCTGTAAGTTTCCTCTTTAATCTTTTGAGTTGCCATTGTCAATTCAGTCCCTTAGAGTTAGGTCTTTAAAAAGCACTGTGATTAAGGCAGATTAGCTTAAATAGTTAAGCTAAATGATTGCTTGATAGATACAGTTATAACAAAGAAAAGAAAAAAAAAAGCAATTTGGAAGACAGTTACCTGGTCAACTGATTGTAAGAGATCCATATTTGTGCCCATTCCAAATACAAGTGACCCATTGGAATGTGGACATCATTAAAATCACATGCAAGTAAAATTTTACTAAAGATATTAAAAAATGGGTGCAACAATACATTAACAAGTATTATCCAGAGGTTCAAGCTAGATTCAGATTAGAATATGAAATGAGGGGTATCATTGCTGTCTTCAGATGGATCTTGGCTGAAAGCTCAGAACACCAGAAAGATGTCACCTGTACTTTATTGACTATGCAAGGCTTTAGATTGTGTGGATCATGACAAGCTATGGACGATCTTGCAGAGAGTAAGTATTTAAGAATACTCAATTGATATATTTATTAAATGTCTGCAAAGTGTCTAAAACTGTTCTACATAGACCAAGGGCAGTTCTTTGACCAAAACAATGGGACACTGAAGGTCTTAACATCAGAAAAGGTATATGCCAATGGTGTATTCTTTCAGCGTACTTATTCAATCAGTATGTTAAGCAAATAGTCCAAGAAGATGTATTATATGAACAAGAACATTGTGTCAGTGTTGGAGGAAGGCTCATAGCCTGAGATTTGCAGATGATACAATTTTGCTTTCAGAAAGTTAAGAGGTCTCAAAATACTAATGAAGACCAAAGATCAAAGCCTTGAATACGGGTTGTACCTCAATGTAAGGAAAACACAAATCCATGCTATTGGAACAATAAATGATGTCATGATAAATGGACAAACGATTAAAGTCGTCAAAGACTTCATTTTGCTTGGATCGACTTTCAGTACTCATGGAAGCCACAAACAAGAAATCCAATGGCATATTACATTAGGCAAATTTGCTACACAAGATCTCATTAAAGTGTTCAAGTGCAAAGATGTCAGTTTGAGGACTAAGGTGCACCTCACACAATTCATGATATTTTCTGTAGCCTCAAATGCATGTAGAAGTTGGATAATAAAGAAGAATTGATGCACTTGAGTTATTGTGTTGGAGAAGAATATTAAAAGTACCATGGATTGCCAGAAGAACAATTAACACTGTGTTGGAAGAAGTACAGCCAGAATGCTCCTAAGAAGCCAGGATGGTGAGACTTCATCTTTCATACATCAGACATATTATTAGGAGGGACTAGTATTTGTAGAAGGACATCATGCTTCAAAAAGAGGATGGTCAGTTAAAACAAAGAAGACCTCCAAAGAGGTGAATTGACCCAGTGGCTGCAACACTGGGCTCAAGCTTCACAATGATTGTAACAATAGCACAGGACCAGACAATGCTTGGTTCTGTTGTGCATAAGGTTGCTATGAGTTGGAACTGACTTGAGGGCTCATAACAGCAACATCAACATGCTTAAGGCAGATATTCTTTACTAGTTCAGCTAACTTATTGTATGATCGACACATTCATAATTATGAAAAAAATAAAAGATTAGTTGGTGAGTCTTCTTGTGCTCTAACACTTAATGGAATTTGGTTCCTTAGTTTGGAGGTTGAAATCCATGGTTTCATGAAATAACCCAGTTAGTTGGCCTAAAATTGTGTTTAGTATTATTTTCTACCCCCTGGATTATTGTTTGGTATGTGGGGGTCATAAAAGATTGGAAGTGGTTATCTAAGGTACAGTAATTGGTCTCTATTTTCCTGCAACAACATAGAGAGAAAGGGAGTTAGAAATAGCAGGAGAAAAGGGAATGTGCTAATAATTGCCTTCATAAACAACTGCCTCCTCCACCTTGAGGCCAGAGAAACTAGATGGTACCTGGCTTTCATTTTTGAAAAAGTTGATGAAAGATTCTATAGAAGAGTTCTGATCAAAAGGGGGGAAATGCAAGACACGATGTAAACTTCTTATGGAACCCAGAATTTCTGGACCACTGAATGCTGACTGCATCTCTGAATCTAAGGCTCTGATATGATATTTAATGTTTAAAGAAAAAGCATTTGTTTAAATCTTTAAAGCTTAAAGCCAAAGCAAGTCTTCTTTAAAAAAAAAAAAAAAAAAGTTTAACTTAAGTAGTTAGTTACATACACTTGATTATCATTTTACTTGTAACCGCTGAACTTGTGGTTCAAAGCAACCTTGCAGTCTAGCACATTAACCCACAGTGCCACAGTATTTTGGAGCGGAAAGAGAGTTTAGTAATCATCTAACCAGTCCCAAATTTTATTTTACAAGTGAAGAAAACGAGGAACAGGGAGAGACATCGAGATGAGAGAAGAGGGGTGGAGAAAACTTGAGACAAAAGAAGAGCAACAAATTTTCAGTCATTGCCTGACAAGTGACAATAAGGCAGGCATTATCAACACATACACACACAGACACCAAAAAGAAAAACCAAAACCAAACAAAAAACAGCAATAACAAAAAGCCTGGAAATGCTTTTTTTTTATCAAACAAATTAAAAGGCATACATATCTCCATGTGTACACACATTTCTTTGTTGTTGTTTTTTTTTTATAACAGCTATACACTACCAACCTTTTTTAAAATGGATTTTCTTCTAACAATTGGCAAAAAATTAGGATAAGAGCTCAAATGTAAATATTTTACAGTGAATAAGGAAGACCTGAGAAGAATTGATGTTTTTGAATTATGGTGTTGGAGGAGAACATTGAAAGTGCCATGGGCTGCCAAAAGAACCATTAGATCTGTTTTGGAAGAAGTGTAGCCAGAGTGCTCCTTGGAGGCCAAGATGGCCAAACTTTGTCTATCTTACTTCAGAAATATTGTCAAGAGGGACCAGTCACTGGAGAAGGATATCATGTTTGGTGAGGTAGAGGGTCAGAGAAAAAGAGGAAGCCCACACGAGATGGATTGGACAAGTGGCAGCATCGATGGACTCAAGCGTGGCAACAATAGTGAGGTTGGCCCAGGATCGGGCAGTGTTTCGTTCTGCTGTGCATAAGGTCACTATGGGTCGATAGTGACTTGATATCACTAAACAACAACAACAATCATTGTGTGGTGATGTGAGATAAATCACTGGATCAGAAGGTTGATTTGAACTATGATATCAGCAGTTCAAACTCACTAGTCACTCCTTGGAAACCATATACAGGGTTGCTGTGACTCATACCCGACTCAATGATACTTAACAACAACAAAAATTCCACGAATGTCTCCACTGTAAACTAATTTTTAAATGATTTTAAAGGAAAAAAAAAATAAAACAATAGCCTGATTTCCAGGTAACAAAATTATGGCTAGATTTAAACATTCTTTGGTGACAGGATTGCCTAACTTTGAGAAATAAGATGTGCCTGATCCAATCCTTAACTCAATCTGACTGCCACTGAGTTTATTCCAACTCATAGCCTCACAGCTCTTACAAGACTGAATCTTTCGGGAATCAAATCTGCACAGCTTTCTTAAACAAAAGCTGGTGATTTCAAACTGTTGATCTTTTCAGTTAGTAGCTGAGCATTTAGCCATTGTGCCACAGTGTGTGACCCAAGCCATGGTAATTTCATTCAACTCACATGTATGCAAAAAACTAGAGGATCAATGAAGAATTGATGCATCTGAATTACAGTGTTGACAAAAAGTACTGAATAATTCACGGATTACCAGAAGAATGAACAAGTCTGTCTAAAACATGTAGGGAATACTATTGTTTTCAACAAAGATGGCAGCCAAAGGTTCAGAATGGTCTTTAGAAGTGAGGATGGTGAAACTTCATCTCTTGTACTTTGGACATGTTATCAGAAGGGACCAGAGACCCATCATGCTTGGTTAAACAGAAGGTCAGCAAAAAAAAATGAAGTCTCTTAAGGAAATGGATTAACAGTGGATGCAGCAATGTGTTCAAATGACAATTTTGTTTTGTAGAATACTACAGTCTGACTTGAAGGCACCAAACAACAACAAACTAGACTGGTCATAGATTGTGTTATTGACAAATAGGTGATAGTCTATATTTGATTAATTTAAACATTCTTAGTATAGAAACAGACATGAAGAGGTTTATAAAGACTAAATTTGTTAGTGTTGTGCTCAGTGACATATGGTCAGATTTGAGATGAATTACAAAGATTGTAGCTCTTCAAGAAGGAGACAAATCTGGGAGAGGAAACCCTGAAATAAGGAGTCAAGACTTTGTTATTTGCTTCAAACTATGTTGGTCATCTTTGAAAGATTTACTGTAGAAAATCATGGCCATATATGATGTCCCTGGGTCATGAAGGGTCATCTGGGTAGGTGCTTCCCATTGGGGCACTCTTAACATCATCACCCAACCAGCCAGCCAACCAACCAACAAACATAAACAGTTTGACGAACTGTAGAGAACAGTAAAGTTGCTACAACGTTGGGAAAAAAAGCCACAAAAAAACCTGCTTTTTAAGTTTTGTTAAGTGCCGTAGAGTAGGTTCCAACTCATAATAACCACGTATGTCATTCTAAGACTGTAAATCTTTTTAGGAGCAGAAAGTCTTATCTATCTCTCACGGATCAGCTGTGATGGTCTCGAACTACCAACCTGTGGTTCACAGTCCAGTGTTTATCCTACAGAGCCACTGTGATCCCTAATTTTGAAGACCAAAGCTCAAACTTTGCTGTTTAAAACATGGAGAGAATATGTCTTTTTCACAAAGCTGCCAGCCAAATCAAGGCTAAAAATGTCAAATAAAATGGGCTCTCTTTTGGCATGAAGTCCAGTCAGAGACCATCTTACTTATTAGTATGCAGCTCCCTCATACTTTCTTTAAAAAGAGAGGAGAGAAAATCTTCTCATTAAAACTCATGTTGCAGTAGAAACACTGACCTCTGCTCCTAAAATAGTTTCAAAATCTCTTATTTGAGCTTTTTGCATAAATGTATAAGCGTCTAAAGAAGTTTGGGGTGGGGTATGGATTATCTTTTAAAAGCTTCAAGAAAGATATTTTCGGCATGAAATAGCTTTACAATTGTCAGAAGAATATTTGCTTTCTCTTGGGAAGGGGCTAACTTGCAAGCTGAAAGAATTTCTTCTCTAGCTCTCTTTTCTCTTTCTTTGCTATCCATCTGAATTGTTACATCTCCTGAAGCAGTTGAAAGCCCAGATTTAGCAGACTTGGCACAGCATTATTTCGTATCTATTATTCCCAAATATTGTAGAAACATGGATCCAAAGGCTTTATGTATCTGACAAACATTCTTACACTGGAGAGGAAATAAAGAAGTGAATGTTTATAGTGGGTTAATAAAACACACACTAGAGGCAGATTTCAGTGTAAGAAGGGATGTTGGAAGTCATCTGGGCCAACCTGTCTGCATGTAGATCTGAGCTCCCTCCCGACACCTTTTCCCTTGGCTCAAACCCACCACTCACTGGAACATCACATCTTGAAGCTGTTGTTTCGACTTCAATCACTCATATTTCTAATAGCTACCAGAATCTTCATTTTATTCTTCTAAAATTTACCGTCTTGCAACTTTTGCATATTACTTTTACTCCCTGAAGCTACATAATATTAAAGTCTAATTTCTTTTCCATATGGTAGCTATTTAAGTATTGAAGCAGCAAGCAGCAGCTATTTGTGATTGTCTGTCTACTTTAGGTAGAATATCCTCAAATATCAAAGTGGTCTTCATATAGCAAAGATTCTGAGCCTATATTTGTCCTATTCAGTTTTCTCTAAACAATCCCCTCCGTGATTACTCAAAACTCTGCCAGACTGTTATTATTGTGAGGATATTTTGTACCTACCCCCTATATAGGTTCCTCATGTGATGCTGCTGGTTAATGCTCTGGACTGCAAGGTCAGTTTGAACTGCAAGATTGGTGGTTCAAGCTCACCACCTGCTCTTTGAGAACCCTATACAGAGTCGCTAAGAGTCTGAACCGACTTGATCATACTTAACAACAACAACTACACCCTATATAGGAGTCCTGCTGTAGACTGTTGAATATGCACTGGAATGCTAATTGAAGGTTGGTGTTTCAAACCCACTAATTGCTCCTTGGAAATCCTGTACAGGGTTGCCTTGAGTTGGAACTTTGTTTGCAGTTAAGCATGAAAAACAACATCAACACCCTATGCAAAGGGCCCTGGTGGCACAGTGGCTAAGAGCTAACCTGCTAAGTGAAAGACTAGAGGTTTCTCGGTGAGAAAAGGCATGCTATTCTTCTCTCATAAAGATGATAGTCTTGGTTGTCCGATGGGGCAGTACTATTCTGTCATATAGGATTGCTATGTATGGGAATTAATTTAATAACATACCAAAACCACAATATCTCCTAAGTATGATAATACCAGTCATGTAAAACTCTTAAAACAAATAATTCAGCAAGTATTCAATAAATGTTTATTACTTCTTGTGCCACTGTAGGATAAGCACTGGACCACTAGTCATTTTGAACTGTAAGGTTGGTGATTCAATCTCACCAGCCATTCCTTGGAAACCCTATACATGGTCTGCTGGAGTTGGAATTAGCTCAACGGCACTTAACAGTATCAGTAACAACAACTGTTACCATAAGGAGCTTTGGTAGCATTGCTATGAGTTGAATTCCTAGCCACAAGCTCAGCAGTTCGAATCTACCAGTCGTTCCTCATGAGAAAGATGGGCATTTCTGTACCTGTAAGGATTTGTAGCTTCAGAAACTCTGTACAGGGTCACTATGAGTCAGAACTGACCACCACCACTATTAATGTGGCAGCATTAACGGTTCAAGCTCACCAGCTGCTCCTCAGAAACCCTATATTGGGTCACTATGAATCAGAACTGACTTGTTGGCACTTGACAACACCAACAAATGAACTTTGTATGCAAGTAAGAGGGCAGTATTGGCTTAGTGGTAGAATTCTCACATGCCATGTGAAAACAGGTAGATGAAATGCCGAAGGCCCTCCTCATCTATACCAAGAAATTTAGAAGACAGCTACCTGGCCAACTGATTGGAAGAGATCTATATTTGTGCCCATTCCAAAGAAGGTAATGCAACAAAATGCAAAAATCATCAAACATTGTAGTTAATATTACATGAAAGTAAAATTTTGCATAAGATAAATCAAAAGTGGTTACAGCAGTACGTTGATAAGGAGCAGCAGACATTCAAGTTGGATTCAGAAGAGGTCATGGAACTAGAGTTATTACTGCTGACATCAGATGGATCTTGGCTAACAGCAGAGAATACCAGAAAGATGGTCACTTGTGCTTTATTAACTATGCAAAGACACTCAACTGTGTGGATCATAACAAACTATGGACACTCTGGCTCATAACAACCATGTGAAGAAAGGGTAGTCCAGAACACTTAATGGTGCTCATGAGGAATCCTTACATAGGCCATCTTGGCAGTCATCCAAAGAGATCAGTGGATACCGAATGGTTTACAATCAGGAAAGATGTGCTGAAGGGTTATATCTGTTCACTGTATTTATTCAATCTGTATGCTGAACAAATAATCTGAGAAGCTTCATTATATGAAGAAGAAAGCAGCATCAAGATTGGAGGAAGATTCATTAACAACTACGATATGCAAGTAACATGATCTTGCTTGCTATAAGCTAATAGGGCTTAAAATACCTACTGATGAAAGATCAAAGACTGAGCCTTCAATATGGATTGCACCTCAATGTAAAAAAACCTAAAAAAAACCCATAAACACTCTTTATAACCAGACCAATAAATAGCATCATGATAAGAGGATAAAGATAGAAGTTGTCAAAGACTTACTTTTGCTATAATTCCTTATGTCTACAGTCAACACTCATGAAAGCAGCAGTCAAGAAATCAATCAACATATTTCGTGAGGCAAATCTGCTGCAAAACATCTCTTCAAAGTGTTTAAGTACAAAGATACCAGTTTGATGACTAAGGTGTGTCTGTCCCAACTCAATGGTATTTTTAGTAGTCTCCTATGCATGTGACAGATGGACAGTGAATAAGGAAGACCGTAGAAGACTGGATACATTCACATTTTGATGTTGGCAAATAACATTGAAACTACTATGGACTGCCAGAAAAACACACAAATCAGGCTTAGAAGAAGTACAGACAGAATGTTCTTGAAAGTGAGAATAGCAAGACTTCGTCTCATGGGACATGTTGTCTGAAGGGCTTCATGGAGAAAGAAGAACATCGTGCTTAGTAAAGGGAAGAGGCAATGAAAAAGAGGAAGACATCCAACAAGATGGAGTGACACAGTGGCAGCAACAGTAGGCTCAAAGATAACAAGAGTTAGCATGTTACAGGGCTGGGCAGCATTTGCTTCTGTTGTGTATAACATTGCTATGAGTCAGAACTGACTTCACAGCATCTGACAAAAACACCAACAATGTGAAACCAAGGTTCACTTCCTGGCCAATGCAATTCATGTGTGGCTACCACCAGTCTTTCAGTGGAGGTTTGCGTGTAACTGTAATACTGAACAGGGTTCAGTCAAGCTTCCAGACCAAGAAGAAGGGGCTACTTCCAAAAATAAGCCAACGGAAATCCATAAATCAGAACTTGCTCAGCAAGTAACAACAACGAAAACAACTTCTACAGGTAACTCACTTGACTTTTTAATTCTAGACGTTATTTGTTGTGGTTAAGTGCCTTTGAGTCAGTTCTGACTCATAGCGACCCTGTATGGGGTTTCCAAGGAGTGGCTGGTCACCTTAACCTGCCGACCTTTCAGTTTAAACTGACCCTGCTGTCCAGCGCATCAGTCTGCAGCACCACACCAGGACTCTAGATTACAGTAGCCTTTAGTGCTTGTTAGTAATTTATCTCTAATTCCCAAGTCAGTCCTCTGTAAAGGATTCTGCACAGCTTCTTAAACTGTGTCCTCTCTCTCTCTGTGGTTATTTTAGGATGCTATCAAAGACAATTGTGACTCATGGCAACCCCATTTGTGTAGCGTCAATCTACTCCTTAGGGTTTTCAAGGACGTGACCTTTCTGAAGCTGAATACCAATCTTGGCTTCCATAGCACCCGTGGGTGGGTTTGAACCATAAACTTTTGGGCTTGTAGTCAGTCACCTAACTGTTTGCCTCACTCAGCCACCTTCTCAAACCTTAGAGCCTCAATTCCTTCTTCTTCCTACTTCACTGGGAAATCCAAGCCGTTAGGTTCCTTATTTCACCATCAAACTTGCAAACAGACTGCATTCATGGTTTCTTCTATTGCGCTGTTATCTTGGCTGTTCTCTGCTCACAGGGCAAAGCTCACATGAATCACTACCTGTCCTGCTCCCTTCCCAGTAATATATAGAATTCTCCTGCTGTGGCACTATAGGATCAGCACTTGACTTGGAACCATAAAGTTGGCACTTCAAATCCATCAGCTAATCCTGGAAAGCTCCATAGTGTTACTTTGAGTTGAAATGGATTCAATGGCACTTAACAACAACATACGTATACACAAACCTACAAATACACACACAAGGGTAAGACACAAAGTTCAATCCAAAACAAAATGTTAAAGAAATATGTCTTGACAGAATACCTAGGCAACCAGATGATGGCTACTTTAACTACGCTGAGATTAGTATATGCAACCTTGACTCTTTGATCATACCCATTCATTTATTGTCACACATTAATTGAACACATTGTACGAGCTAGATCCTGTTCTAGGCACTTATTTCATCTCTGTTTTGTCATTTTTGTATACAAACTACTCATGAAATGTAGTATAGCCATATGATTTAAAGAATTTTGTTTTTATTTTCCTTAAAAATGACAGAAATCCTTTTCTGCTTGTCTTTCTTCCAACTTCTTAGAGCTGAACGTATTTAGAGTTCTGGCTGTTATTAACCAAGGAACTTTGTCCAGGGTTTTCACAACTTCATTCACACTGGTTAGCATAAGACTACAAAAAGCACTTCTTGTACTGCCTGTCCCTGTCCCCTCTGAGCAAAAATTGCCATGAATTCTTTATATAATAAGTGACTGACTGAGACTCAGGTTACAGTGCTTTGGTCCAGTTTCAAAGCCTCTCCCAGGAAAACCACATCCCTTTCCTCATTCTAGCCTGGCAGTTTAGCGTACACTGCAATAGTATCACTTTTTGCCTGTCTCCTTTATCTTTACCTAGAAGGTTTTAGTATACTATCAAACTTGGATGCCTGTTTTTCCATATAGTTATAGATACCTACTGCCACTAAGTCGATGCCACCTCATAGTAATGCTATGGACAGAGTAGAACGGTTCCTTTTGGTTTCCAATACTGTAACTCTTTATAGGAGCTTTCTTGTAAAATGCCTCTGAGCTTTGTTGTTAAGTTCCAATTTATAGCCACCTGTATAAAGTTCATGTGAAGCAGTTGGGTGAGTTTGAACCACTGCTTATCCTACAGTGCCACACCAGGACTCCTTTTTATATGAGCAGACAGCATAATTTTTTTATCCTATGGAGTAGCTGGTAGATTGGAACCACAAATCTTGGGTTAGCAGCCCAGGGCCTAAACCACAGCGCCACCAAGACTACAAAGATATGATGTTGTAGTTAAGTGTCATCGAGTCAGTTCCAACTTGTAGCGACCCTGTATAGGGTTTCTGAGGAGCAGCTGGTGGGTTTAAACTGCTGACCTTAGGTTTGCAGTCCAGTGTCGATCCACAGTACCACACCAGAAGTCCACAGTTACTGAAAATCCTGCCTGCACCACCACCACCACCACCACCAACAAAAATTAGTGTTTTCATGACAAAATTAAACTTTCCATTGTTGCATTGTAGTTATTTGTTTCATTCCATTAAGCCTCTGGAATTTTTCTATCATTAAAGCTATAATTTTTCATTTGTTATTCAATTACCAATTGTGCTTTGGTATATAGATACAAGTGGAGTGCAGTAACTCCATACAGTTACCACTGGACTATGATCCACAAGATTGGTGGTTCAAGCCCACCAACTGCTCCAAGGGAGAAAATGAAGCATTCTGCTCCAGCAAAGATTTAAAAGTCTCAAAATCTCAGTGAGTTAAAAACATTTTGCAATAACAACATATATCGATATAGGTTATCATATGTATGGTTTAAATATACAGCAGTTGTGTTTTTATACTGATGGATTTTAAAATACTGAATTAGTCATCTTTGAATGTTATAACATTATCTGTTTTTCTTCTGTTAGACTATGTTTCTTTCTACAATTTCAGTTTCTATTTCTCCAGATGACATCACATACTATTTGAGAAAAGTTGAGTGTTGAAATCCACATGAAATACCTTTCAAGCTTAGTCAGAAGCTAATTATTTGGACATTTGAGCCTTGTTTCAGAAAGCCAAATCCTTTCATGAGTGTCATCAGTGCAGTCAGCAATTCAGTGCTTACATCCTCTTTACTATTCCATCTTAATTAGAATAATGCATGGCATTTTTACCTAGGCTGAAGCATTCTTTAAATTCCTGCCCAGAATGTCATTGTCCTTAGAAATACTTCCTGATTTCTGCTTGGGAGGGATTATATTAAGATTTTCACTGAAATATCCTGAATAAAAGTCTTATTCTAGAAAAGTCATTCCAATGTGGATTCCCTGGGACTGCAACATCAGTATTACTTGAAATTTTTTTATATGTATAAAATTCAGATTCTGAAGTCCTACCCCAGATGCATTTGAGTTGTGATCTTGGAGAAGAATATTAAAAGTTCCATGGACTACTAGAATAACAGACAGATGTATGTTGGAAGAATTACAGCCAGAATGCTCCTTAAAAGCCAGGATGACGAGGCTTCTTCCCTCATACTTTGTACATATTATCAGGAGCGACCAGTCAGTCCCTGGAGAAGGACATCTTGCTGGGTAGAGTGGAGGATTAGCGAAAAAGAGGAACAAGATATATTGGCACCGTGGCAGCAGCAGTGGGCTCAGGCGTAGCAACTGTTTCTTCTGTTGTACCTAAGGTCTTGACTGCATGCTGTTCCAGCAGTTTTAGATTCGTGGTCGAAGAAACCGAGGCCACTCAGAGAGGTGAAGCAGAGTTTCAGATTGTATTAAGCCGGCTGACTCAAAGGAGCTCATTTCTCCAGATTCTGTGCCCCAAATGGAGGGCAACATGGTCCTTTATGGGATCAGGGTCCAGGGAGGGGCCAGGCTGCATACCTGTTTGAGGGCAGAGGGAAAACCAGGGGGATTGGTCCCATTTGGTGACCTGATTACCATTTTAGTTTGCCTCCTGGGTAGGAGAGGGCAGTGAATGATTTTTATCTTTTCCTGTTCATTTCCCACTTTGATGCCCTTTGGGACCTTTTGCCCAAGGGCATCATCTATGTAAGGAGTGGTATTTTGATATTGATTTGGATTGTTGGTACCCTTTTCGATTGATTATTGTTTTAATGGCAGTTCCTATGTCTCTGATTGCTAGTGGGAGGAGGCATGGACTAATTAAGTAAATTCCAAATAAAACAAGACCCCACCCACAAGAGTCTTGAACCCTTTAAAGGTGAAGAACTACCCTCCCCATAGGCTCTGTATGTTCCACCCTTTCCAGGTTTGCACATGGACATGGGTAACTTTCTGCATTTTTGCAAGGCCTCCTGCCTGATTCTGGTCATCTGCTTGTATGCAGCAGTTAGCAAAATTAACCTTCTCACATACACCTCCTCCCTCCTCAGCCAATAAGTACTTTAGGGCTAATCTAATTTGATAGATGGCATTTCGTATCTGGGTCTGTTGACCTGCAAGAGGGATTAGGGCCACCCCAGTTCCATTGGTTATAGATTCAGTTATCTAGGAGGGGGCCTTCTCTTTTATAGCCACTATAGAGGAGTCGGAATCAACTCGATGGCGCTTAACAATAACATAGAAGAGTAGCATGGTTACTCGTGTTTGGCCCACCTTGGTGGTGTGGGTGTATAGATTACACAAATTTCTCCCTTTCCCACACCCCAAAGTCTAATTAAAACGAGTCCCATGGCGGACATCCTCATGCTTCCGCCGTGTGTAGATCAACCAGCTCCCGGTTTGTGGCTGAAGCAGGGCGGCTTAAATGTCTCAATGTTACCTTGTAAGTGTTGGTAGGGTCAATTTCAACTTTTCACGGAGACGCGGTTTACTTCATCCTGCTGTGGTGAATCCAGGTGGTGACTCCTACTACCTTGGCTGCTGGCCTTGGGATAATCTCTTGTGCCAACCCTCAGTAATCTTTGCAGATGCTTTTGGATGCCCTCCAGAAAGGAAAAACAAATCAGATACATTTATTACACTCTGAGCTAAAATGGCCCAAATGTTTTTCATCCCATTGACAGGAATAATGTCTTATGAGAGTCCTATTGCATCCAAGATTTGAGTCCGGCTAACTTGACAGCTGACGGGGTGGCTAGAAGGACTTCCCAGTGTCCAGTCCACTTTTTTGTAACTGGTTTTCAGGTCCGTCTCCCCATGTTCTGAGTAGAATATGATCTCCAGGCTGGAAGGGCTAAGGTTACCTGTAGGGAAGGAAGCAGACCTGGGAAGAGCAATTTTACAAATAATAGAAAGTGTGTGGTGGAGGTGTTGTGCATACCACTGCACCTTTAAATCTTGCCTGAGGTCAGGTAGAGGGTTGAAGGAAGCTGCCGGGGAAGGTTTGCTGTATACAACTTTATAAGGGCTCAATTTAAGCCCGATTCTGGGCCTATTCGAAACAGGGCTAAGGGAACACCTGGTCCCAATGTAGATAAATTTCCTGACAGGTTTGTCATTCGTTTCTCTTTAGAGTATGGTTCGTTTTTCCAAACCTCCACATTGAATGAAATCGCTGTTTAATCTGTAGGTGTTTGCTGCTCTGTTGTTACTTTGGACTCTGGAAGTCCAAACTTGGAGGTAATCTCCTTCAAGAAGATTTTCATTATTTCTGAAGTTCTTCGTTCTGGTGGGGGAAAACCTCTACCCAACTAGAAAAGGTGTCTACAAAAATAAGCCCAGCAAACATTTAATTCCGCAGCTTGGGGGCATCTGCATGAAATCAACCTGTTAATTTTCAGGGGGTTGTTTGCTTTGGTATTGGTGCAGGACAGCCTGTTTTGGGGTTGTTCTTGAGGCAGGTGAAACAGTTAGAGCTAACCTTCTTGAATTAGTTTTGAAAATTTCTTGCCCTAGAGCCAGGATCTAATGACCCAAGCCAGGGGCCTCTTTCCTGTGGTGGGTCATCTCATGGACTCATTTAAGAAGAGCAGGGGCTAGTTTTTACAGGATCAGAACCATTCTATTAAAAAGCCATTTACTTTTTAGCTTTTAACTTCTCAGAACCAGAACAATTCCACTGTCATCTACTTTTCATTCCTTAAGCCCTCTCTTCAATCCTTCTGCCTCAGTTCTACTAAAGTCCTCTGGGTACACATTCAATTCTTCTTGCCAACATTTCTAATGCCCTCGTCAGTGCAATCAGTTCACCTTTTTTTGAGCTAAGATCCCTGGCAGGAGGGTTATTGCCTCTACCCAGTCTTGTAAGATTACTATTACCTGCTATCCAAGTCCCTTTTTCCATGTAACTACTTCTGTTCACAAACAACATCTAGTCCACCTGATAAAGTCAGGTTGACTGGAAAATACGTGGTCAATGATTTCTATACAATCATGGTTCAGCCCTCCAGTTGCCACATGGGGGGTGGGGGATGGCAGGTTTAGTTGCCCCACAATTCACAGGGTAATATTCAGATTGTCCAGTAAAATAACCTGGTATTGCCTATCTGTCCTTTTGTGAGTTAGGGAGACAGCTTGATGGGGATGGAGATGAGTTGGCCAGAGTGAATTTCTTGGCCTCTTCTCTGAGAGGATATTGGTTTCTTTGGGATGGTCAGTTTCCAGGCTTCAATCAGACCTCGATGGAGGATGCTTGTTGGCTCTCCCCAGAGTTCTGCTAGTCCACACGGGGGTTTTACCAGATTGTCGATTTCCTCAGGCTAATGTGACTGGTTTCCTGAGTCTGAATCAGTAATCGCCAGGTATCTCATGAGGGACCTCCATCTGCAGACTTTTGGTTTCAGAAAGCTGTTTGAACATGCAACTCTGGAAGCAGGTTCTGGCCCTGCTTTTCCCTGATGAAGCAGTCCAGAGGTTTCAGGAAGAACTGTCCTTAGGCTTCCATGAGATTTCAGTCACCATCACTGTCCCCAGTATTATTTTCAGGTGAGGTCCCACTGGTGGGGGCAATAGGGGTGACAGAGGTTGATGCCAAATCATGCTGCGCCCCTTACCCCCTGACAACGTTAGTCTTCTGCAGACAATAAAACTTGCTCAACCATCTGTTGAGTTGGATGGCTTTTTCTGCCAGATCCTCCCCTGAGATTTGGGCATTTATTTTTTTAGTGTCCAGATTTTTGCATGAGCACATCAGTCCTTGCTTAAGGCCCTCGTTTCTTTCCGGGGTACTCCCTGGGGTCCCATAGGCTTTAGTGGTCTTTTAGGAGGACAGTTATTTTAGGAGGCCTAAAATTTCTTGTGCTCTCAGCTGTTAAATACCTCAAAGGTGATGTCCACCAGTTAGGATGGATTCATGCCAATTGCCCTGTCAAATTTCTGCCATTTCTTTCTAAAATCCTGGGTGCTTTGGGTGATAAAAATCATGTTAACCATTTGGATATTTGCTGAGTTCTTAGGATCAAGGTCTGTGTACCTATAGTAAGCTTGGTAGATTCATTTAAAGAATTCAGAGGGGTCCTTAGTTGACTTCTGCTGAATTATTTGTACCATGTTCAAGTTTTTTGGTTTAGGAATTCCCTATTTCAGACCTCTGAGATTGTACCTTTTATAATTCTCCGGTGTAGCATAGTGGCTAGGAATCGGGCAATTCAAAGCCACCAGCTGCTCCATAGGAGAAAGATGAGGCCCTCCACTCCCGCAAAGATTTACAGCTTCAGAAACCCTGCACAGGGTCACCATGAGTTGGAACCGACTCCACAGCACATAATCATCACTGCCACCAGACGTGGCAGGCCCATCTAGATTTTAATTTGTGTCAGCTAGAGGAATTGCCTTACTGGGGGTAAGCATCCTGTTCAGGTTTTTTTGGATGCATGCTGTTTCGTCCCATACCTTAGACCAGCCTTTTTCATCACTGGTCAGGAACATTGTTAACAAAGCCTGAAAATCTGCCCAATTAGGATGATGGGTAGCAAAAATAGTGATTATTAAATTTGTTACTTTGATTGGGTCCTCTTGGTGTGGCACTGTGGGTCAATGCGCTGGACCACCACGTCCATCTGAACCACAAGGTCAGCAGTTCAAGTCTACCAGCTGCTCCTTGGAAAACTTACACAGGGGTCATCATGAGTCAGAATTGACCTGGTGTCACTAAACAACAACATCTCAATAAGAAGGATTTGAAATTTTCCTATTTAATAAGTACAACATAGAGAAAGAAGTATGTGCCCAGTAAAATCCTGCGGCTTGTCCTTCCGTATTCAGTTCTGTGGGCATCTGCAGAAGGGGTATCTCCTTGTCTCTGTTCTGGGTAGCCCTCTACCAAAATGGGTCCCTAGAAGGGTATGGTATAGAGAAATCACTTCCAAACTGCTGTCCTCAGTGGCTGATTATGGCCGGGCAGGTTCATTAGGTCAAGTTATAATTTTCTCTAATGGCAGTTGCTGGGGTATCAAAGGTTGTAATAAGACAAGGTTACAATCAAAAGCTGTAGTTCACAAAAAGTAACCATTTATATCTCTTTGTATATCCACTTACAGGCCTGCTTAGAACTGTTTTTACCTAATATTCAACTGTATTCATTTTTCCTCTGCCTGGCTTCCATATTAGCCGTATAAGTGCATTATAGTACATATACACGATATGACTTACATATTCTTGGAACTCCAGGTTGTTTTCAGTTTCTTAAACATAATACAGGACAAAAACATAGTAATTTTACAAACAAATAGACAAGCTGACACAGTATTGTAACAATTCAAGCTGTAAGATGGTATAATAATTTTAAGGAGCCATTTAAATGTTATTTTTCTGATCATCTAGATTGTACATTGGCCAAGCTGTGTTAGAGTAAAACACCATTTCCTTTGATGTCATAGGAGGGTACCCATATAGAAACCAGTTAGAATTTTGCTTTATAGCACTTTTTTTTTCAGGTTAAGGCCTATATTTATTTTAGATACAGAGGTTAACCTTAACAGACGGGGCACTTTTAGGAAATTGCTTCCTGTCTACCATGTCCCGATGTGCGCTCCCAGAATAAAGCAAAAGGGGATCTCAAAGTGAAGGCAGAGGTGAGTGCAGGAGACACAGGGCTGAAGACTCCCAAGAAAAGATTCTTGGCAGCTGCTAGGAGTGTTTGGTTACTGTGCTTCTGGGCCCACCAGTCCCAGCAGCCAGTGGGCCACTCATGGCGGTGCGCTCACAACAGACAGACGGTGTCCAGACTTTGCTGTTTCTCTTGTGAGAATTTGCAATCTTCTCTTAGCTCTGGAGAGTTTTGAACCAGGAGTCCACTCAATGCCAGCAGTAAGGATGTCTCCTTAAGCTGTATGAGATTCATACCACCCTGGTACCAGACACATTTAAACACTCCTGTAAACCAGACAATCAAGTGTAGGCCAAAGGCCAGCTTACAAATTTTCCATAATCATAATTCACAATATTCCTATTACACATTTTACAGTAATAAACAGGAGAAGCCAATATCCATAAGGTAATCAAACACATTAACCTTTTAAAACATTTAAGTTCCATCTACCCTGGACTATCCCCATTCACATGCATATGGCCTTGGGTCAGTTCTGGGTGGGTGTGCATATCTTTTCAAATGCAAATGTCTCAACTCAGGTTCTGGCTCAAGATACCACCTCAAAATTCTAGTGAATCCAATCAAGTGTAGGCCAAAGGCCAGCTTACATATTTTCCTTTACCATAATTCCCATTCACCTTTTTTTTTTTTTTTTTTAATTCGTCAACATACATCCCAAGGCTGCTGGCTCACCCTGAGAATTCCCATTATGCTTAAGTTTGTATGTAGTGCCCTTGATCTGTGTCACAACAGACAAAGGGGGTTGTACACTCAGTTGCCCATCTGGCCACATCCCTCTCAGAAACTTAGACACATTTTGGCTAAGGTTCACCATAAAAACCCCAGGCCAGGTCACCTTCTCTCGAAGGTGAGAGGGTGAGTCACCATTATGCCATATGACATTGACATGGAACAACAGGTTAGGGCATACTCAGATTCCGTAGCCTGAGCCATGGAACCTTACAGACCGAGTGTGACAAGCTGCGCTTCGGTTACATGCACACTCACATTCAACCAGTCACGCAGAGTTTTTGACAGTTCCAGTCCCCCCTTTTGGGGAGTCCCTGATTGAGGCCTCTAGTGAGGCCTTGGAAGGGGACCAGCCTTCCACTTCTGTCTGTAGGGACAGGCCTGCCTGGGTTTATTCTGGGCTCCGGGACAATACCTGTTCCAGAAGTCTTGGTTGGTTTCTCTGGTTCTAACTCTCCCTTTGAGTCTGGTCAGGAGATGTGGGTGTGGGGGCTGGAGGAGGAGGGACAGTCAAATGTGGCAGTGGTACGCTGTCTCATCTGTCAAGGGGAGCTTGCCTTTAGTCACTTCCCGACTCCGATCTGGTGGCTCAAGGGGCCAGGGCAGTAGGTTTCCCGGTCAGGGAATCAAATGTTAGAGCAGTATTAGATTCATGGTGGAAGAAATGGAGGCCATTTGGACAGGTGAAGCACAGTTTCAGATTTTATTAAGCCGGCTGATTTAAGAGGAGCTAATTTCTCTAGATTCTGAGCCCTGAATGGAGGGCAACACAGGCCTATATGGGGGTCAGAGTCAGCGAGGGGCCAGGCTGCATACCTGTTTGAGGGCATGGGGAAAACCAGAGGGATTGGTCCCATTTGGTGACCTGATTAGCATTTTAGCTTGCCTCCTGGGGGGGGGGGGGCGGAGAGTAAGGCAGTGAATGATTTTTACCTTTTTCTGTTTATTGGCACCTAACAAGTACAAGTAAAATCCCAGATTTGCTGAAAAGGAAACTCTGGTGGTGAAGTTTAGCAGTCTGTGTTGAACATGTTACATTCTAAATTTGAGATCCATAGTATCAGAGTGATACTTTTAAAAATCAATTAATAGAACTCATCAGAGAATGCTTTTCCTGTTAATGGTGGAATGACCCCCAAATTAAACTGGAACATGCACACTTAGGGATAAATAAAAACATATATATAAATGAGCATGCTAATATGTAGGCATCCTGGTTTTTTCCATTCAAATTTATGTCATGAGCATTAAATGGTCTTTAAAATAGTGTGCGTGTATCAATAAGAGTGATCAACTTGTAGTATGAAGAACAAAATAAAAATAAAGATGATACAAATCACCCTGTTCAGAGTATAAGAAGATATCACTATGAAATCTGCTTCCATAAGAAAGAGATAATAAGGGAAAACTATGCATCACTTTTGCGTGTCTCCTGATATAGTGATGAAGGATCAGCACTGGACTTTGAATCACAAGGTCGGCAGTTCAAATCTACCAGCCTCTCCTTGGAAGCCGTATACAGGGTCACTGTGAGTTATAACTGGCGTGAAATGATACGAATCATTTTAACCCTGTAACTTTGACAACTTAAAAGAAAAGCACCAATTCCTTGAATACCAAACACTACAAAAATTCAACCAAGATGAAATAGACAATCTGAGTAATTCCACAGCCATTTAAACAACAAGAATGGTTGTGTAATGACAAAGATCCAAAAAAGCATGTCGAAACTCAAATGATTTTACTGGAGATTTCTGCGAAATGTTTAGAGAAAAATAGCATCAATTTTGCACAATCTCTTTTAGAAAATAAAAGAGGAAGGAATGCTTCCCAACTCATTTTATGAGGCCTATAGGAAAGGAGCTCTGGTAGCGTAGTGGTTACAAATCGGGCTGCAAAGCTCATGGCCAGCAGTTCGAAACTACCAGCTGTTCCGTGGGAGTAAGATGAGGCTTTCTGCTCCTGTAAAGATTTACAGCCTCGGAAACCCTGTCGGAAACCCCGTCCAGGGTCGCTATGAGTAGGAACCAACTCCACGGCACATAACAACAACAACATAGTATTGATACCAATACCAAATACCAGAACTCCAATACCAAACACAGAAAATACCAAATTAGAAAACCAGAGACCAAATGAATGAATATACACTTCAAAGTCATAAAAGGACATGGTTGATATTTAGATTAGATACACATCTCATCTAAATTTTTCGATAATTATATCAGTTCTACTAAAAATAGGAGTAATCCAATAAATAATCTCCTATTTATAACTTGGAGTCCTGGTGTGGCGCTGTGGGATAATGCATCAGACTGCAAAGTTGTTTGAACTGAAAGGTAAGTGGGTCAAGTTCACCAGCTGCTCCTTGGAAACCCTATACAGGGTCGCTATGGATCAATATTGACTCGATAGCACTTAACAACAACAACAACAATTTATAAGTTTGGGAGCGAAGTGGCGCTACAATATAAATTTGTTGTTAAGTGCCATCGAGTTTTTGTATAGGGTTTCCCAGGAGTGGCTTATGAGCTTGAACTGCTGACCTGGTCGTTCAAACCAACCTTTCAGTCCAGCACATTAACCTGCAGTGTGACACCAGGAATCCTAAAGGCTGAAAAATCTCAATATTGGTGGTTGGAGCCCACCAGCCTGATCCACAGAAGAAAGATGAGGCTTTCTGCTCCCATAAAGATTTAAAGCCTTGTAAACCCTGTACAGGATTGCTATGAGTCAGAACCCCCTTGACAGTAATTGACAACAATAATTTATAATTTATGATGCAAATATTAAACTAAGTGCTAACAGTGGGTATGTTTCGTTTAGGAGTAACAATTTGAAGTACACTGATATGCTCCTAGTCTCAAACAGAATCTTCAGTTATCAAAGGGTAAAGTTTATATCGTCATGTCTTAATCTAGACATACTGCATTCTGGTCAGTACAGAGCTAAGGGGTCTCTATGAGTTGTAATCAACTCAGTAGCACACAGCCCCCACCGCAATTGTTTAAGTCATTATATTTTTGGGTAATTTGTTGTTTTCTGTTTGCTATCAGAAACACCTATGATTTATGCTAATGATTACCTGATTTCTCCTCTTATCTTTGGGGAGGGATTGAGAGACATTAAGGTAGAAGCTTTTCTGTACATTGTTTTTGTTGTTATTAAGTGCCATCGAATCGGTTTTGACTCACAGTGACCTGACCATGTATAGGGTTTCCCAGGAGTGGCTGCTGTATTAACCCTCAGCGCCACACTAAGACTTCTTTCTTTACATGAAAGAGCTGAAAAGTCTTTCCATTGGTCTCTATAACTAACTACCTAATGAATTGGGTGTAGGTACAGGTGCTTCCAAAATGATCACTTAAACTTTTCTGGGTATACCCCTGGGAGTCTAAAGTATGACCTTCCACAGCCAAGGCATTGTCTTTTTCATATAAAAGAAGAAAATCTGAATGAAGTTACTGTAGAAACAGTGAATCCAGTACTTAATGATGTGCATACAAAGTTTGTCTTGGCCCTTGTTCTCTAATCCTCAAACACAAAAGCTTACTAATAACTATAGGCTTTCAAAGTACTTAGTTGTTATTGTTGTTATGTGCCATCAAATCAGTTCTGACTCATTGACCCTGTATAGGGCTTCCACGAAGAGGTTGGAGGGTTTGAACTGCTGACCTTCTGGCTCTCAGTCCAGTGCTGATCCTAAAGCGCCTCAATGTTTATTATTAACAAGCAAGCAAAGGGAGCCAAGACTGGGGAAGAGAGATGCCAAGAACATAGAGGTTGCTCTGGAGAGGTAAGATCCTTCCTCCAACGTTAACAGAGAAAGGCTTCACTAAGGCCTAGTGCTCTGAATTCAGGGCTTTAGGGCCATAAGATAATGCACTGGATCGCAAGGTCTGTTCGAACCAAAAGGTGGTGGTGGTGGTGCTGTTTATATGCCTTGGAGTCCGTTCCAACTCTTAGCTACCCTGCACAGGATTTCTGAGGCACATCTTTATGGGAGCAGAAAGCCTTATCTTTCTCCTACAGAATAGCTGGTAGTTTCATATTGCTGACCCTAAGCTTAGCAGCCCAATTCCTAACCACTACAGAGCTCCCTGAACCAGAACATAGGCATTTCAAACTCACTAGCTGCTGTCAGAAATGCTATACAGGGTCATTATAAGTCAGAACAGACTCAAAGGCACTTATGAACATTTCCATTTCTTCAAGACTTCTAGTTTTGGTATTTCTGCTGCAAGAATATTAGAAATATTAGATAATTAAGACAGACATCTACAAATACGCTGTTCTCTGGATTTGTGTTTGATTCAATCTGCTTTTGTGACATTGAAGTTTGAGCCACCGTTTACATTCTAAAGTGCAGTTTCACAGAAGGAGGCATCTGGCTCAGATAACTACTCTTTTCTCAGATGTTTGCCTGGAATTGGCCTTTTTTACAGTTTGACTCATAATTCCACATGTTATCTCTTGTAGGTTTTTGTTTGCGTGTTTGTTTACAAAGTGCTTTGAAGGAATGAGAAACCTGTTGGTTAGAAGAAATAATATATTTGGCACATATTTTTAAGCCATTTTAACAAACGGACCATAATGCTGACCATTAGCTTCTTGCCAGATGTCATTATTACAACTGCTGGGACATCTAAATGAGGCTAGGGTGAGGATCCTGGCTTCCATCCCATTGCTAATTTCATCACAAAGAAATAGAAAAATGGGCTAAGTATGTTTCAATTAAAACCATAAACTTATCTGTAATAGTCAAGTTAAAAAAATTCCTATAATTTGAAATATCAGATAATAACTTCTTATAAATTTAAGTATTCATATTACTTAATGAAGCATGCCAGATTATCTCAGCATTTTTGTTCTAAATCAACAACAATCACCTCATTTCTGAGACTCAGGAGTTGTCACAAGCTTTTGCTTGTGAAGAACCATAGAACCAACAGCTAGCTGAATGTCAAACTCATTCTTCAGAGAGCATGTTGGGTTACAGATGCATACACACAAACACATTGGTGTTTTCATCCGTTTTTAGGAAATGCAATATGTCACAACAAGCGAACTTCTTTTTCTAGAAAGATGCTTTATAAAGTTGGTGGCTTCCTCTGATAACTGTAAGTGTGTGTGTGTGTGTGTGTGTGTGTGGGTATTTCTCAGTTGATTCATGGTGCCCCAGGTGTGTAGAGCAGAACTCCCTTATAGAATTTTGAAGGCTGTGACCTTTTAGAAGAAGATTACCAGGTCTTCCTTCTGAAGCACATTGACGGGTTAAGACCTTAAGGTTGCTATTCAACTATTTAGCTAATTGCTTCACTGAGGGACTCCTGTGTATGTACAATTTCTTTATATTTTTAAGCTTAACATAGCCTCAAGAATATGTCTTAATAGCATTAAATTACCATTTTAGGGAATTATTTTAATAACTGTAATTTTCCTTCATAAAGATGAGCCACAGTTTTTCATTATACATGAGAATTCCAAATTTTGTGATTATAAATAACACTCTATAGCACACATGCCTTTGAACACTTCTGACCCATAGTGACCCGTTTGTAACAGAGTAGATCTTCCCCATAGCGTTTTATAGACTCATCTTTAGAGGAGAGTCCTGTAGCGCTGTAGGATAAACACTCTACCGTAAGATCCATTTGAACCACAAGGTAGGTGGTTCAAATTCACCTAGCCACTCCTCAGAAATGCTATACCAGGTTACACTTCAGCAACAGCAATCTCTACGGGAGCCGCTCACCAGAACTTTTCTAATGTGCTTCTCTGGCTGGGCTTCAACCACCAACCCTTCAGTTAGCAGCCAAGTGCTTAACCAATGTCTGTTGCTGCATACATCCATACAGACCTACAGATATTTCCAGCTAGAGTAATTACTTCATTGTATCAGTTAGGAATTACATTCGGCTACAAGCAACTCCTGAATGGCTTTTATTTATCTTTTTTTTGCTTTCCATATATGAATATTAAAGGTTGATAACTGCTGGCTCAAATCAAATGCATTCAAGGATGCAAAGTAATTTGGATCTTTGGTATGTTAAATTTTGTGTTTTTGATGTTAAAACGACTTCTGCCCTTCAGATAGGAGGAGGGCAAAAGGAAAAAAGTTAAAGAAATGTTTTTTAATGACTTTTGACCATGAATGAAGAAGGAAACACCTTGCATGGGAAATCCTGCCCAATCTCATAGCCCCCTGGTTAAGCCTGTGGATAATTCAGTCAGAGAAACCGAGTATTTGTCTATGTGCTGTGGTTTCCTCAAATTTGCTACATTAGAAAAAGACCCTGACTCGGAGAATTGCGTATAGAGATTTATTTGGCAAGTGCTTTTAAGAAATAAACCCATAAGGAAGGAAAGCAGAATTTGGTAGAGAGGAAAAAAACTAGATTGTTAAGTTGTTGCAACTGAAATCTTAGCAGATCTATGGGAGGCTCTGGAGCTGGAGTGGCCTTTGAATATTGTTACATATTGAGGCCAGGGGGCTGGGCTTTTCTGTGAATGAATTAACGTGTCGTTTATGGTGAGTGTCCCTTGAGAAGGAACTTTACCTTAGGGAAGGTAGTTTCTTTCAGGCACCTGTGGTTCCCAGTGACAGACTGAAATATGAATGGTCAATGCTAGCTGTCCCCAGTAGCTGGGGAATGGGTTTACCCACTCTGAAAGGGATTTGGCCAGATCCTATGGCATACAGTGTAGTAGAAAAAGTCAGAGGAAAGAGTAGTTGAGAGTAGGCACTGAATGGGTCAAACTAATCATAGAGATAATTTGTCTTTTCTCTGTTACAGAGTCAGTCCTGTGCTTATCCTACAGTGTCACACCAGGGTTCCATATTTCCATTTTATATATGGTTGGAAATGCTGAGTCTGTTCCAACCCATAGTGACCCTGTATAAGGTTTCTGAGGAGTGGCTGATGAGCTTGAACTGTCATCCTTGTGTGTGTGTGTGTATATATCTATATCTATCTATCTATCTATCTCTCTATATATATCGCTATATAGTGTTTCAGTTTGTGGCCCAGTGCTTTATCCTACAGCGTCGTACCAGGACTCCATATGTGTGTGTGTACATGTGTGTGTGTGTGTAGTCCTGGTGTGGTGGTACAGGTTAATATGCTGAACTGCAGTGTTAGTTTGAACTGCAAAGTAAATGGTTCAAGCTCACCAGCTGCTCCTTGGAGATCCTATCCAGGGTCGCTGTGAGTTGAAACCGAATCCATGGGCTTTAAAAACAACAACAATATATATACATATATATATATATATTTTTTTTTGCTTCCTTTTGCATATATATATATATGCAGGCTAATGCGTTTCAGTGCAAGGCTAGTTTTGAACCACAAAGTCAGCTGTTCTCACCAGCTGCTCCTGGGAAAGGTTATACAGAGTGTCTGTGAGTTAGAAATGACTCAATGGCCCTGAAATCCTTCAGGAGTATCAGGAATCCTATGTGTGCTTATATGTGTGTGCTCAGTGCTTCAAACTCATCTGCCGCTCCTTGCGAACTCTATACAGGGTTGCTATGAGTCAGTTCTGACACACACACACACATGTGTGTATGTATATATACTAAGAGTTCATGAATAGGGCATAGAAAATTGAATATAAAGAAAATGTGTATGAATTAACCAGGGATTTTACATGACTACAGTGATAAATGAAAAGGAACGTATGTTGGACGAGGCTTGGTGCTGAGTCAATTCCAACTCGCAGAGACCCTGTATTGATTTCCAAGGCTGTAAATCTTCATGGGAGCAGAAAGCCTTGTCTTTGTAATGTGGAGCTCCTGATGGACTCATACTGCGATCTACGGTTAGCAGCCTTATGTGTAACCTACAATGATGATTGAAAAGTTTATGAAGTAGGTAATTTTACATGGCAGATTTATTAAGGTCATTTTTATTTTCATATTCATACTGAGTTAGCCATAAAATGACACACACATCTAAATTTATACTTAAAGCTTTATTTTTCCTACAATTTTGAAAGAGTGAAGAACTGGGAAATTTAGAAACTATATTACTGAGTCATATTGTAAGATACATGATGTGTCTCCACTAATCTATATATTTAAGAGCACTGCTTCTGACTGATAATGAGACCTTTGAGGTTAGTCATGCCCATGGCAAATGGCATAAGTAAATTACAAAATTATGGTAGTAGGAGGGAGAGACAGAATTGAGTATCTCTGGAATCCAGTGCTCCTCATACTGCAGTTTGTGTTTTTTCAAATCATGATGCCCCATTATTCATAGAGCAAAGCTCACTTTATTTGGACCTACTGATTTCTTGTCGCTAAGTTGTGTTGAGTCGATTTTGACTCATAGTGATGCTGTATAAAGGTTTCCTAGGCTGTACATCTTTGTGGGATTATAACACCGACCTTGTGGTTCCCAGCCAGAGCTCCCACAGACTGGCCTATGGTAAATCTGAGGACTTTTCTTGTTGTTGTTAATTGCAGTTGAGTCGGCTCCCACTCATGTCAACCCCTTGAATATTGGAATGAAATGCTGTTCCTTCTGTATGATTGGATTAGACAGTTTTCTGCTGTTATCGGTAGGGTGTTTATTGACTGTATATAGTCTGGCCTTTTTTCCTTGTCTGCCTTAGTCTACGACTTGCACTGGAAACTCTCTAGAATTATAGCAACACACAGGTCACTGGAGCATGACAAACTAATACTTTACTAGACATAGATTTAAAAAATGACCATCGTCTTTAGGATGTGAAACTTGCACTAATAAATTTTTTTTCCCAAAAAACAATTAAACATTCACCATGACTCATAATATTTAACTGGATGTGCAATTAGAATTCATTATTTTTTCTCTGGTTTAACTTATCTACCACAGCATTTCGGTCTTGCCCCTCAGTACTTCATGGTTCCCCAAAGAGTGATTTCTGGTACTCTTATTGCATTATAACAAGATATTCTATTCAATTGACTAAATATAGATGTAAAACTAGCCCCTGGCTCACAGGCTTTATTAACAAAACAACAGGAAATGAATTATTCACCAAAAGAAGGAGCAGATAAAGATGAAACCTTTAAAGTGCAAACAGCAAAGCATTTCATTTGCCAGGGAGGCAGTGTTTTAATGTAAGTGCAGACTGAGAGAAAAAGTGGGAGGGAATCATAGCTCTTGGTCAACAGAAAAATTAGTGAGAGGGGGGGAAGATTGTGTGAAAATGATGAGCAAAAGAGAAAAAAAATGAAAGAATCATAGTTCAGAACGCAGGAATCAATACTAGCAGCTTAACTTAGGTGCCTAGAGATGCCAGGAAGAGCCAGCTGTGATTGTGGCAGTGGTCATTAAGTCTGTGTCCAGGGAAGGCTTCAGTTGAAGTTAAAGGAAGATGATGGAGTGAGTACTGAAAAGGGCAGACTAGATGGAGAAAATCGTTAAAACTGGCATTAGTCTAGTTCTGGGAAAAGGTAAAGCAATAGATTCTGAAGTCCATTCCTGAAGAAAGAGGGGAAAATGCACCCAGTGAAAACAAATAGGGTGTATAGAGAGTGCTGGGAGGGAAGAGATCAAGGGTGGCTGGGGACTCTGAACTCAGGGAGGGAAATGGGCTGTGTGCTGGCAGCCTGGGGAGGTGGGGGGTTGCCCTTTGGTTGTTTGATGATGCATGCAGGCGATTGTAATCATTGCAATTAAATGAACTATGATAGGATGAATGTAAAGAATGTTTTCCCATGTAAACTAACACATAATTCACAATAAAAACTTTTAAAAAATTAGCATTTGAGTTCTCTGCAACCCTCAGAGAACTCAGAGATGTCTGCAAAGCAAATTTAAAATATCAAGCTTGCTAGCTCCTAATCATACATTTCTGCATTTCAGTCAGAAATTATAAACACAGATTACAAGAGGGATTTTACTGAAGTCAGAACCCCTGCAGATGAAGCCTAGAATGGCATTTCTTAGATTTAAGCTTTTTCTTGGAAATGTAAGAAGTGCCACAGTTGACAGTCTTGTCTTGTTCTTCCACTGGTAGAGGTGATAATGAGCAACAAGGATCCAAAGGGCATGTTGCTGGAAGGAAGAGAAACACTGGATCTGGACATACAGTGTAATTCGTCCTCAAGTAATGCAGCAATGGCTGTGGCTGTCTGCAGGGAAGACAGCTGTCCATTAGTGCTAATTAACCAACAGGAGAGATCTAAGGTGTGGGAGTGATTTCCAAAGCCTGTTAGGCAGAGGCAGGAGGAATTCACTGCTGGCAGAATTTGAAGGTGAAGTAGGACTGCAGCTCAGTGGCAGTAGTGAACAATCGATGGGGCTTTAATTTGGCATTCTCTGCTTCTGGCTATCAAGCATTCAGGGCACTTTGTACTCTCTTTTCAGTCCTGAGAGGGTGGCGTTCATTAAGGTTACTACCTCATAGGTGAGAAAGCCCAGACTTTTATTTCAAGAGCAAGGAAAGGATGCAACCTGGCTCCTGACATCTGGAACAAAACTGTACACATGGAGCAAGACCTGAGACTGTGAGGGTTCATACTTCAAAAAGGCTAAAACCCTGACAACGTTTTGAAACACTCCAGGTGCACTGCACATGAGCCAGCTTCTGGAAGCACGGTCAAGAACCATACTAGAAGAAGCAGAACGCCATCCAGCTCCTGCGGCTCTGGTTCAGCGCCTGGAAGCGGTGCTGGTGTGAATCCAGCCCTGGCTCAGGGAGTCCTGTGGAGCTGATGGACATGAACGTCTCCTCAAAGCACTCTTCCTCTTGGATTACAATTTCAGTTCCATGTTGAGATATGAATTGGAAACAACTAAATACATAGGCAACTTTTTAAAGAGAAAAATGGAATAATGTGCAATTTAACTTTTTGTTCCTGAAGTAACATGGTTAGTTTTCATCAGACCATTTTTATGTTTATTAAAGAGAACTTGAAGAAAATTTTTAATGTTTTCTATTAACACATTTTTTACAAGATAGTTTTATTCAGAGATTGTAAAAAGCAGTTCATTTATGTAAAGACAATCATTCTTAAGAGTGTTAAAATTACCTCGCTCATTTTTAAAAAGAGCCTCCTTCAATTACTTCCTTACTCTGAAGCCCATCAGCAGTTAGACTCTTAGTATTCTACTCATCTAATGTGGTAGCATGTATTTTCACTTAAATTTACATAGTAAAAAGAAATAAATTTTCTTGTTGTTAACCTTACTTCAGCTGCTCTCAAGTGGTCTTCATCTTATGACACCTTACCGATAGCAGAAGAAACTCTTGCCTGGTCCAGTTTTGTTTTCATGCTTCTTGGCATGGTTGAATCCACTGTTGTGGCTGTTGAATGAATCCTTCTCACTGAGCGTTTCCCTCGTTGTTTGCTGACCCTCTACTCTACCAAACATGATGTCCTTTTCTTAGTAGATTGGTCTCTCCTTATAATGTGTATTAAAGTGTATGTAAGGATTCCTGCTGTGGCTCTGTAGGATCACCACAAAAAGTCAACAGTTCAAACCCACCAGCTGTTCCCTGGAAACTCTGTACAGAGTCACTGTGTGTCAGGATCAACTTGACAGCACTTGACGATAACAAAGGTGTTGTAGAATAACCACTAGACTGCTAACCACTAGGTAAGTTGGTGGTTCAAATCCACCAGCCACTCCTCGGAAACACTCTACTGCACTATGTGTTGGAACTGACTTGATGACACTGAATAACACCAGCAACAAAAAATCTTTCATTTCCTGAAACTTAGGAACTATTTTACCATCTTCTCAAACTCCTTACATGTCTAATATAGATGTGATACAGAAGAATTATTATTGGGTATTTTTGCGCTTGTGCTTATAGAGAGTGTGAAAAATATTTTTTTTGCAAAGTTTGCTCACTGTCATTCAACTAGAAACCTTAGGAGCACCTTTTACTTGGAAAATCTTAAATCTGTAAGACTAAGGAGTAAGCTGGTTTCTGTCTTCAAGGTCTTCAAAATTTAACCTTGTGCAAATGGAATTAATATATTAGTTTGCTCTAATTATGGAAGCTTAGTTAAATGAGCTCTTAACTTTCTTTCTATCTCTCTACCCCCTTTTGGCTATTGGAACCCATTAGTGATGACAAGAAACTCTGCCAAGGTTACATGGCAAGTACTTCATCATTATTATACCCGCTAATAATGGTTTCCACTAAGCATTTCAGTATGCTGTAGATGTACCAGGGACAGAAGATTAAATTCATGTCTCTGCCAAAGGTATAGAGACCCAAATATTTGATTTTCTTTTAGTTTTATAGCACATCAACTAGGTACACCCTACTATTTCCATGACATAATTTAAATCCAGAACACATCCAAAAAAATCTTCACAAAGTTTATGGAATCCAAGAATCAGGGGACAGAAATTATATAGTATAATTTAAATATATCATTGTATAATTGCAAATATATGATATGCAATTTTTGCTATGGCCTTCATGCAAATGTATGTAAACGTATTTATCCTCTTTTTACCTCTGGTAGCTTAGTGGTTACAAGTTGGGTGGCTAAACTCAAGGTCAGCAGTTCAAAACTACCAGCTGTTCCATGGGAGAAAGATGAGGTTTTCTACTCCCTTAAAGATTTACAGCCTCGGAAGTCCTATGCAAAGTCACTATGAGTTGGAACCAATTCCATGGCATATAGCCATCACACAATCACCCTTAGGAGACATATATATGGTTTCTCATATACAGGAAATCTCTTCTTTTAGCTGTTGTTGTTGTTGTTGTTGTTGTTGTTGTTATTTAGTTTGGGCCATTGTGTGACAGAGTTGTCTTCTTTCACCATGCTTATTCAACCTGTATGCTGAGCAAATAATCCAAGAAGCTGGGTTCTGTGAAGAAAAACGTGGCATCAGGATTGCGGGAAGACTTATTAATAACCTGTGATACGCAGATGATACAACCTTGCTTGCTGAAAGAGAAGAGGTTTTAAAACATTTACTGATGAAGATCAAAGAGCACAGCCTTCTGTATGGATTACATCTCAATGTCAAGAAAACAAAAATCCTCACCGTTGGACCAATAACAACATTCTTATCAATGGAGAAAAGATTGACTTTGTCAAGGACTTCATTCTTCTTTGTTCAACTATCAACACTCACAGAAGCAGCAGTCAAGAGATCAGACAATGTGTATTGCATTAGGCAGGTCTTCTGCACAAGACCTTTTTAAAGTGTTGAAGAGCAAAGATGTCAGTTTGAGGACTAAGGTGCGCCTAACCCAAGCCATGGTATTTTCTATCACCTCATATGCATGCGAAAGCTGGACAGTGAATAAGGAAGACCTTAGAAGAATTGATGATTTTGAGTTATGGTGTTGGAGGAGAATCTTGAAAGTGCCATGGGCTGCCAAAAGAACCAAAAGATCCGTTTTGGAAGAAGTGCAGCCAGAGTGCTCCTTGGAGGCCAAGATGGTTAAGCTTCGTCTCTCATACTTCAGACATATTGTCGGGAGGGACCAGTCACTGGAGAAGGATATCATGTTTGGTAAGGTGGAGGGTGAGAGAAAAAGAGGAAGACCCCCAACAAAATGGAATGGCAAGGTGGCAGCATCGATGGAATCAAGCGTGGCAACAATAGTGAGGTTGGCCCAGGATTGGGCAGTGTTTCCTTCTGCTGTGCATAAGGTCACTATGAGTCGGTACCGACTTGATGGCACATAACAACAGCAACATTTATACTCAGAGATAAGAGTCTCACTCTGGGATTCTACTTCTAGTAGAATCCTCAAAGTTAGAATTTAATGAAAAACAGATATAAGAAAGGAAGGGGAAAAAAAAAAAAAAAAAGATGCCCAGGCTATTGTTCTGGTATTTGTCAAAATCAAGGCTGCCAGATGAATGCCAACTATCACTTTATTAAGAGACTCCCTTTGTTATGCTAATAAGGAATTCATTTGTGTATGGATATCTTGATTAGTTAGGGATTCATGTGATTTTTGGCTGGGAGAGCTGGCCTTGTTGGATAAGCACTGGACTGCTAAATGAAAACTTGGTGGTTCAAACCCACCAGCTGCTCCATGGAAATCCATAGGGTCACTATGAGTAGGAACCAACTTCACAGCACTAAACAACAACCCTTATCTGAGAAGGTTGTTAAGCGTTGTAGAATAAGTTTCAACTCATAGAAACCCTGTGTGGGGTTCTGAGGCTTTAAATCTTTTGCAGGAGCAGAAATCTCTCTCTTGCAGAGTGACTGGCAGGCTTACAATGCTGACCTGGCTGTTTGCAGTCCAGTGCTTATCTTATGCAGCCACTGTGTCTATGTTTACACGGTGTAATTCACTTAACTTTGTGGCATGTGACACCTTCAGTGTCTATGATGGCATCTGAATAGAATGACATTCTCAAACAAAATTGTTGGTTCAGAATTACAGTCACTGAAAACTGTATGCTGCATTTAGCACATTTTCTCTCTCTTTAAGAAAATCCGTTGTTTCTACCACTCCAGGGCTAAGAAAAGTAGTCAGAAAATTACTCTGAAATTTGGTGTCACTTTCATTGATAACGAAGGCCAGTTGTGTTCGGTTTTTTTTTTTTTTTCCACATCTGTGTGTTTACACATTGATTCTGTTAATAAACACTTATTCGACTTTCATGTTTCATGTTTTTGCTAGATCTTATCAGACAACAAATTTAATACTAGTTCAGGAAACAACAGTTGATTGTGTCTGTAAAATATAGTTTATTTAGGTTCTTTAATAGTTGAGTAGATTTTGTTTAGTGTTGTTTACATTTACTTGGCAGGAGGCCCATTGTTCTATCCTTGGAATGGTTGGTTTTGAGATGAATAATTGCTTAATTTAGAGAGATGCCTTGAGTGAAAGGAACACTGGTAGCATAGTAGTTACCAATCAGGCTGCTAATCTCAAGGTCAGCAGTTCAAAGCTACCAGCAGTTCTGTGGGAGAAAATTGAGGCTTTCTGATCCCTTAAAGATTTACAGCTTCAAGGGTCACTATGATTCGGAATCGACTCCATGGAACATAACCACCACTACCACCTTGAGAAAACTGTCTAGCTGGCTTGGTCATTATAATCTACATTTTATATCAATATGGGGTATGCATATTCCTATAAATTTACATGTTGTTGTTATTAAGTACTGTCAAGTAGGTTCTGACTCATAGCGACCCTGTATGGGTTTTCTGAGGAATGGCTGATGAGTTTGAACTGCCTACCTTGCCTTTCAAACTGACCTTGTAGACAGTGCTTATCCTACAGTGTCACTCCTGTTACTATTACAGTTAAGTACCATTGAGTTTGTTCCGATTCATAGCGACTCTGCTTAGGGTTTCTGAGGAGCAGTTGGTGGGTTTGAACTACTGACTTTGTGGTTTGCAGTGTAGTGCTGATTCTACAATGCCACAATAGGAGTCCATAAAGTTGTATGTTATTGTTAAGTGTTGTCAAGTCGGTTCCAACCCATTGTGGCCCTGTGTAAGATGTCCAAGGAGCCACTGATGAGTTTGAACAGTCAACTTTGTGATTCAAATGACTTTGCAGTCAGGTGTGTTAATCCACAGCGCCACACCAGGACTCCATAAATTTACATATCCTTCCAAAGTAAAAGAACGGAAATGTGTTGGTTAAAATGGGATCTTTAGTGCAGTATACCTGTCAGTGTTCAGGTTCGGTTATAGAACATGTCCTTTGGATAATTTATTGTAAGCAACACTGAAACAGTCAAACCTGTTTGAATCTTGTATGTTTGTTTTGAGCTCATTTGTTTTTTTTTGGAATGGCACATAATGACACAGCATACTAATGGCTGTTTTTCAGAACAACATTGACATATGTCCACTTAGAAAAAATGAATATTTTCATCTTTAATGAGTCATTTGAAAGGAACAAGAAGTTCAGATGCAAATTTGAATCGATTGGAGGGCCTGGGTAAGAAAAGGAAAAGACAGCAATGTAGGACCGTGTTGTAATTTCTCCATCAGGAGATTTATCACATTGTATCTACTAAAGACAAACATGCAAAGACACACACTCATACAACAACACAGAATATCTTTAAGATCGCAAACAAATAGAAGTTTAATTAGGTATGAGAGATGATCCTAGGTGGTCTGATTTATAAACATATACCATTTAGTAGACTATGACTCACAGCGATCTTACAAGGCACAGGATGGAACTGCCCCATAAGATTACACAGGAGTAAACCTTTCACTCTCAGAACAGGTGGTGAATGTGACATGCCGAGTATTTGGTTGACAGTCAAGCGCTTAACCACTGTGTCAACCACTGTGTCACCTGGGCTTTTCTTTGTCAGTGACAGTAGGCCTTTTACTTCATTGGTATTTACCACGATATGAAATGAACATGACATAAAACAAGTGCCTTGTTCTCCTATTGTAAACAATCAACATTATATGGGGATCGTCATTTAAAATATATCAGCATATGATATAATGAAAACTGTTTTCTACTTAGCAGAGTTTTATCCTACTTAATCATTATAATATGTATCTTCTGGAAACCCCATTTTTGTGGTTCTTGACCATCAGGCTTTGCAGTAACCCAAGTGTGATTAATATAATCCTCTTCCTTCATATTAAATTTTCACACGTATATATTGTTGTTGTTATTGTGTGCCGTTGATTCGGTTCCGACTCATAATGACCCTTTATAGGTTTCCAAGGAGCAGCTGGTGAGTTTGAACCATGAATCTTGTGATTCAAACCGACTTTGCGGTCCAGTGCTTTATCCCACAGCACCACACCAGGACTCCACATAAAGCTATAGAGAGTTTTATTCTCTTCAAATTGAAAATTGCATGAATGTATTCTTTCTTTCTTTTTCTTTGTGGACTATGCTTTGCCTGGTGTGGCACTGTGGGTTAATGCACCAGACTGTACAGCTGCTTTAACTGCAAGGTCGGCAGTTCAAGCTCACCAGCTGCTCCTCGGAAACCCTATACAGGGTCACTATGGGTCAGAATCGACTTGACGGCACTTAACAACGACAACCTTGAGGCTATGTTCCTGAATCCCAATTTTTTTGTTGTTGTTGTTATAAAAAAATGACTCATTCTCTTTAATATAAATCAAATTATACATTTTTAAAGTTTGAAAAAGAAAGTTGAAACTATTTTAATTCTTGTCCCTCAGAGATAACCATAATGGCAATTTGGAGAACATCATTTTGATATTTTCATACAAGTTAAGTTCCCTTGAGTTGGTTCCATCTTATAGTGACCTTGTATAGGGTTTCTAGGGAACAGCTGGTAGGTTTGAACTGCCAACCTTGTGGTTCACAGTCACATAGACACAAATTTAGCATCTTTCATAAATGTGATCATTTTATACATTGTTTTACTTGCCATTGGAATCTTTCAGTGTTAATCCATATGGAACTATTTAATTATTCACCATATTTTAAAATTAGAAAATGATCTAGTTGAAAACAGATATTTGGAAAAAGTCTGCATAGTATTATAAATGTAGTTAAGAGTGTATGCTGCTCTTTATGGCAATAAATAAATACCGCCTCCTATTCATCCATGACTCCCGTTAACATTTGAGATTTTTTACTTTATACTTTGCATTTATACATATTTGTGCATATTTAAATAGGATGACACTTTACAAATATTTCACAAATATTTTTCACTTAATATCTATTAAGACTTTTTTCCCCATTTTTTTAGCGCATAATAATATTCTGTATTTTAATTGATTGTTGTTGCTGTTGTTAAGTTCCAACTCACAGAGACCCTGCATAGGGTTTTCGAAACTTTATATCTTTGTGGGAGTAGAAAGCCTCAGCTTTACCCCACAGCAGCTAACAGACTCAAACCACGAACCTTGTGGTTCGCAGTCCAGTGTTTATCATGTTGTTGTTGTTATGTGCCATGGAATCACTTCCGACTCCGAGGCTGTAAATCTTTTCAGGAGCAGAAAGCCTCATCTTTCTTTCGTGGAACAGCTGGTAGTTTCTAATTGCTGTCCTTTCAGTTTGCAGCCCACTTCGTAACCACTACGCTACCAGAGCTCCTTTAGTGTTTAATCATACCCACTGATAAATGCTTAGATTTATTTTTATTTTTACACATAAAATTACAGTAAACTTCCCTGTGATGGTATGCTTGTTAAAAAGTGCAAGCATTTCTAAATGGATGGACTACACTCATTTGAATTGCTGTTGTTTTGCACTTTACAACTTTTGATTATTGTTGTTAAATGCCACCATCTCAGTTCTAACTCATAGATACCCCTGTATGGACTTCCAAGTTGTGAATGATGGGCTTGAACTGCCAAACGTGGTTAGTAGTCCAGTGCTTATGGTATAGCACCACACCAGGACAGATAAGGCTAAATCGTCCTCTGAGAAACTAGACATTTAACTTTCTCTTTTTCCCTCATATCATTAGAACATTGAATAATATAAAACTTCAGTGATCACCAATCTAAAAAGCAAAAGTCATCTTCCTTTTTTAGTTTCAATTCCTGCTTAATAGATAAGGAGATCTACTTGTCTGTAAATCTGTTGTACTCTGGTGGCTTGCTTGTTGCTGTGATCCTAGAAACTATGCCATTTCTAATATCAGGAGGGTCATCTAGGGAGGATGGTTTCAGCAGAGCTTCCAAACTAAGACTTAGAAGAAAGACCTGGTGGTCTTAAAAAAATCGGCTACTGAAAATCTCAGCAATAACTAGAAAGCTTTATCTAATAAACATATTCCTGATAGCATAGTGGATTATGAGTTAGACTTTTCATGACAAGGTCAGTATTTCAAATCTCCCAGCCACTCCTCCAGAGAAAGATGAGGCTTTTTGCTCCCATGAAGATTCACAGCCTCAGAAACCTTCTACAAGGTTGTTAGTTGGAACCAACTCCATGACAACCAACCACCACCATTGTCTGATAAAGTGCTGGAAGATGTGCCCCTCAGGTAGAAAATCACTAAAAATTCAACTGGGGAAAGAGCTGTTTCCTCAAAGTAGAGTCAGCCATAATGTCATGGATGAAATAAAGCTTTCTGAACTATTATTTGTTAATTTGGCAGGACAAAATGAAAGAAAGAAAGAAAGAAAATAGCTGCAGATGATTCCATAGCAACAATTGTATGGATAGTGCAGGACCAGACAGCATTTCATTCTGTTTTACATGGTGGCCCTATGAGTGGGAACCAACTCTATGGCACCTAATAACAACGGATTGAGAGGTAGATTGAGGATCTTCTCATATATGTATTATTAGATTTCCTATTCATGAGCTATTTGTTTATTGCGGGATAATGCACCAGACTGCAAGGTTGCTTTGAACTGTGAGGTCAGTGCTTCAAAGTCATCAGTTGTTCCTAGGAAACCCTATACAGGGTCGCTATGAGTCGGAAATATCTCGATAGCACTTAACAACAACAGAGAGTAATGTGTCTTTCTGTAATATTATGCTTTTATTATACAGGCATACTTAATTTGCTAATATTTACAAAAATTTTGTTAAAATTTGTATCAAATGAGCTGATATTCCTGCCACCTCATTCCTATCTAATTTTGTCATCAAAGTTATGCGAGCAATGAAACACAATTATTGAAATGAAAGGGGCCCTAGAAATCAAATAGCCCACCTGCTTCTCATTTTATAAATGGATAATCAAAGATAGGCAGGTAAGTGGTTATATTAGCAAAGCTAATAGCAGAAACAGAATCCTGTAATTTAGGATTCAGAATGTTTTGGAGAGAGGTTCAGATGTAAAGTTCAAAAGGATAGGTAGGTTCTTGGTAAAAACGTGCCTCCATGAAATGTGTGCTGACTACAGTTTCTTCTATGGGATTCACCTACCTATAGCCTCTTACTGTACTTAGAATAAGTGCCTTTAGTCTCTGTTTCCCTTGTCCCCTTAAATAGCCTGCACTTTTGAAATTCACATCCATTGTCTTTGGTTTGGATTTCCCTGGCAGACCCGAGACCACATAATAGATGTATAATCGATATTTGTTACTTGATGAAATTGTTTCCCTGCACCTTGCCATGCACTTTTATAGCACAATTCTATTAGTTAAATACTTTACAGAACTCATAATTCATGGTCATGTCTTGCTACTATCTGGAGCAGGAGAGCAGCTTTTTTTCACCAAGAGCAATGGAAGTGCTGAATTGTTCAGCCAGAGAGCACCAACATTGGGAGACACCAGACCCTCGCTTGAATATGGTACATTCAGTGCCAGCCCTTGGTTGGGCTTTCTTGGAAGCAGAGGATATGTTGTATTCTGCCAGAGACATGACAGCTCTTTTGTTTGTTTATGGAAGTTACCACGCCTCTTTCCATCTGCCACACTCACCAGCATTTAGCAGCCAGCTTGGGCCCTTTAAAGAGTTACTTTACTCGGCTAAAAATTAATGAATTAAAAGATAAATTGGGAACTATTCAGTTGTTTCCAATTTAACATCTTAAGTGAAAGTAAAACTTGAAAGAAGCTGTTCTGTGTTCAATACTCTGACCAGACTAAAAGAAAAAGTTGTTGAGTTTCTTTGAAGCCTTTGTGGACAATTCCAAATGCATTTCGAAGGGAAATTTTATTCTCCTGTCTTGCTTGTCCTGGATTTCCACTGCTATGTCTTCCCTATGGACTCTATCTTTCTTTCTCTTTCTGGTGATGATACATTCTTAAGCATACAGATTTCTGCAATAAGACATTTATTCATTGATTGAAGACCACTTGCTGCATGATTACCAATAGTTAGAAACTAGGTGCTGGTGGTAGTGTGCAGTGGAGTCAGTTTAGATTCATAGTGACCCCATATAGGGTTTCCAAGGCTATAAATAGCCATGGAATCAGAAAGCCTCATCTTTTCCCAGGGGAACAGCTGGTATTTGCAAACTGCTGACTTTGAGGTTAGCAACCCAACTCATAACCACAACGCTACCAGAACTCCTAGGAACTAGGTACCAAGGGCCAAATAATAAGTAAACATAGGTAAGACCTTTGCTTTTATAAAATGGATAAGATAAAAAGAAATAAATAATCTCCCTCAGTGAATGGATAATTGCAAACTAAGAATCATATTAGAAAGGAAAAAACCTGGTGTAAGTGGAGGGGGAGGTTTCACAGGTAGGGAGAAAGGGGTGGGAATTTCAGTGTTGGTATAAATTTCCAAGGGAACGGATAGCAGTTAACCAGGTGTAAGTGGTATTGGGGTAACAGTAAAGAAGAAGGAAGAGAATGCCCCATGTTAGAGAGAACAACATGGAGATCTAAAAGGCTGATACAATCTATAATCGAAGCACAGGAATAACAAAATATAGCTACCTATTGATGAGTTTTCGACTGTATCATGCAGTGTCCTGTAGGGAAACATCTGTTTTGTGGGTATGTCATAAGTAGATGGATGAGGACTCGGTGGTGGGAGGATCAAATTTACATTTGACAGGGAAAAAAACCCCAAAACTGTCAGCTACAGTGTGATGAACTTATTGTAGAAACTAAAATCAAAACTGGAAAGAGAAACAGAGTAACTTTAATGAGAATGCAGAGACGTTAGTTTAAGAGAAGATTGAAAGGTAAAATAAAAAGACGAGAAGTAAGTAACATTGTGAAAATAAGTATTATCCAAATAATGTATCTTTGAATCATAATATACATGGTGTGACCTCACACTCAACACTACCTCCTCTCCACTCCAGACTCATTTGACAGTTGTGATTCCATTCCTGAACTCTAGGAATGATTATTCTGGCCCTCCAAGAAGCTGAATCAATGGATATTTTCAGAGCTCACTTACTTGACCTATCAGTATTTGATACTTGATCATCTAGTTGCTGTGCAGAAGAAAGACCTGATTGTCTGTCCTCATAAAGATTACAGCTAAGAAAACCCTGTGGTCAGTTTGACTCTGTTACATGGTGTCACTAGGAGGTGAAACCACCTTGACAGAGCCTAGGAACAATTACAACATCACAACATCATATGTTGTTAGGTGTCATTGAGTTAGTACCGACTCATAGCGACCTTATGCACAACAGAACGAAACACTGCCTGATCCTGGGCCAACCTCACAATGTTTGCCACGGTTGAGCCCCTTGATTCTGCCACTTTGCCTATCCATATTGCTGGGGTTCTTCCTCTTTTTCTCTGACTCTCCACTTTACCAAACATGATATCCTTCTCCAACGACTGATCCCTCCTGACAATATGTCCAAAGTATGAAAGACAAAGTTTGCCCATCCTGGCCTGCGAGGAGTATTTTTGCTACACATCTTGCAACACAGATCTATTGGTTCTTTGGCCAGCACATAAAAACAAACGTGTATGTGGACAGTAGTATATCAGAATCATCTGAGGAACTTTAAAAACTCTAATTAAGCATAGCATCTGTTGTTGTTATAAGCCGTGGAGTCGGTTCCGACTCATAGCGACTCAGTAAAGGGTTTCTGAAGCTGTAAATCTTTATGGGAGCAGAAAGCCTCATCTTTCTCCTGTGGAGCAGCTGGCAGTTTCGAACTGCTGACCTTGCAGACGGCAGCCCATTTCATAACCACTACGCTACCAGAGCTCCTTAAGCATAGCACACACTCCATCATACAAACACTTAACATATCAAAATCTCTTTGGTGTGGATCTGGATTTTCTCTTAAAGAGTGATTTGCTGATAATTCTCTTTATTGTTATTTCTCATACCCCCAAGTTGAGAATTAGTGAGGAATACTTTCTTTGTGTAATGAACATGATATATCTTAAGGTATTTGACATTCTGTATTATGCTATGTCTACTATGAGAATGTTATAGAGACCACGTTTTCATCTCATTATAAAGAAGAATTTAATGGTTGATAACTTTAGACCATCCTGTATTGGGGATATGCTGCCATGCAAAACAGTAAATTTTGCCTCTAGGAGTGTTTACATGGGATATATGACCATCTGCCCAGGAGGAAAATGGATGAACATGAGGCAGTGACCTTCCCCCCATTGAGAGCTAGGATATATAGTGACATGATATTACAATTGACTATTACGAATCAGGCTGCAAACCTCAAGATCATCAGTTCAAAACTACCAGCTGCTCCGTGGGAGAAAGATGAGGTTTTCTGCTCCCTTAAAGATTTACAGCCTTGGAAACCCTGTACAGGGTCACTATGAGTTGGAACCAACAACATGGCACATAACCACTACCATCATGCAAACTATATATAAATAGTGGATGTGTGAAAATGGAAACCTCACCCAACACCAAAGTTATTCATGTTCTTGACAAGTCACACTAGTTAAAACCTGCGTGGGAATGTGTATGACAGACTGAATGATTCCTGATGAGCATCTGTACCAATAGTGAATTCATTACTAGAAATACCATTTCACTTGTCGGAAATGACTGAAAAGACTACAATCCTACTGTGATTTCAGATAAAATTTGCTATCAGAAAGTTAAAATATACCATGCGATGATGTTCATTTTTTTTTTTTTTTAATTTCCACCCCCCAACCGTCAGCACACAGCCCCTCTCCCTCCCTGAATCCAGTGTCCCCATATGCTCCATCTGTTCCCATCATCATTCCTGTCTCCATCCTTGGTGTCACTGCCTTTCTGGGTAGGGTCACCCTCTCTGCTCTTCTCACTTGATGGTCCCAGGGACCTCCGTTCTTGAGCTGCAAAATCAATCACTCTCCTGCTTTTGTCAAAAAAAAAAAAAAACCTCTACATTTCCAACCCTCACAGTCAGTCCTGATGGCAATTATTCACTATTGTACCACAAGAGTCTTATCCCCATTTCCTTTTGCCTGCCAGGTCCCAACAGATTGGAAATCATTCAGTGGAGGTTCTACCTACCCCTGCCCCATCTGGAACTAGGCTCCCTCTTGAAAACTTGTAAGTCAGTCACTTCTTGCCTTTATAGGCCCTCCTCCCCATTTTGGGTAGCCAATGTCTAAGTAACCCATCCCTGTCAACCCGGTGTACTGAGGGGGTGGGAGTGATCCTTGCTGTAAAGATTTGTTCGCTTTTTTGAACTACTACATCCATACATATAGGTAAAGTTCATCAAATTGTACTGGGTTACTCTTTTTTTTTTCTTCCCTCTTCTTTCTTCTTCTAGTTGAGTTGTGATCATCCAGCCAGGTCAAGTGTGTACTATCTGCAAGTTTGGGTGTACTTGTACATCTCCCCTCACTTCATATCAGATGGATGCTTCACTCTCCTCTCTAGTCCTCTGCGGCCGTGTCACTGCCTCTGGGCCCAAGAGTCCCCAGGTCCTGCCCTAACTGTTGGCCATCCAGGTCTCCACCTGGGTTCACAGGAGTCTATTTAATGCGGTCAGATTTAGATTCCATCTTAATTACTGTTTTTTACCCCTCTTCCCTTTATTGGTGACCAATGTGTTCACTAGCCAGACCACCTGCCTGCTCATGTATTCCCCTTGAGTCTTGGAAGGAAGTTTGCTCTGAGGGGACCCGACCACTTGCCTTGATGGCTCTCAGGGGAACAGCTTGCTTGTTCATGTAGTAATCAATCCTACTGCCATTGTTGTTTCTGATTTTTCCTGCTGGTCTTTCTTCATGGTGTATCTTCTGTTCTGTTAGCTACTCCAGGCTAGTCTACTCATCCTTTCCAATGGAAATTTCCCACCTCAGACAATTCTGAATGGGATTCTGGTTTCCACCTATGGTCTTATGCAATGCAAACCTCCACAGGAGGTCTTGCTTTCACTGGGCAATTTCTAGCCCCCTTTAAGTTATTCCAATCAGTTATAGCATGAAGATGGACTTAAAGTTTTCTATTGTGATGTTTCTGGCTATTCTTCCCCTCCACACCCCCCACTCAAGTGTCTATTTCACAATTGTAGGCAAGGGAAACCAAGATTCAAAAGACAGCAAAGCATCTTAGTATTCCCCTCTTTAACCTTTATAACCATGCCTCAATCCCTATATTCCCAAGCCCTGTTGTTCCAGGGTTGTGCATACATCAGCATTTACTTCTGTCCCACTTAGCTCAAGAAACTGTCTTAATTGTCCTTCCATTAGTCTTGTTCTTCCATTCCCTTCCCACTTCCTGTGTATTGCTCTCCCCACCCCCTCCTTGCCCCAAAGCTATCCTGTCTATTCCTTACCCTGTGTCCTAGCTTCCCCTGCCTCCCTCCCCTCCTCTCATCCTATACATCCTGGTAATCATCAAATAAATTTTTTTCCACTTTTAAAGTGGGTTCCTTTTCTTACTCTTTTACAATAATGGTCCTATGTAGTATTTCTCCTTTTGTGACTGACTAATTTCACTCAGCATAATGTCCTTAAGGTTCATCCATGTTATACAGTGGCTTGCAGCAGCTTTCTTGTTCTTCAAGATAGCATAGTATTCCATTGTGTGTATGTACCAAAATTTGTTAATCCATTCTTCAATTGATGAGCACTTAGGCTGTCTCCATTTTTTTGCTATTGTAAATAGCGCTGCTATGAACATTGGTGTGCATATATCTACTTATGTTATGGCTCATATTTCTTGTGGGTAAATACTAAATATGCTGGATCATAAGGTATTTCTATTTTCAACCTTCTGAGGAAGCGCCATATTGCTTTCCAGAGAGGCTGGACCATTTTGCAATCCCACCAGCTATGCCAGAGTGACCCAGTCTGTCCACAGCACCGCCAGCATTTATTGTCCTCCACTTTTTTTTTTTTATCTTTTCTGTTATTGCTGGTGTGAGACGATATCTCATTGTTGTTTTGATTTGCATCTCTCAAATGGCTAGTGATTGTGAACATTTCTTCATATGTTTGTTGGCTGCCCGGATCTCCTCCTTGATGAAGTGTCTGTTCGTGTCCTGTGTCCATTTTTTAATTGGGTTATTTGTCTTTTTCTTGTAGAGATGTTGTAGTTTCCTATATATTTTAGAAAGGAGTCCCTTGTCTGATGTTTCATTGCAAAATATTTTTTTTCCTTTCTGTGGGCTCCCTTTTTACTCTTTCATTGAAGTCTTTAGATACACATAAGTTTTTAATTTTTAGTATGTCCCACTCATTTTTTTTGTCTACTTTTTTTGTGTGTAGTTTTCAAAATGTTTGATTGTCTGTGTATGCCCTGTATTAGAGCCCTCACATTTGTCCCTAGTTTTTCATTGAAGGCTTTCATAATTTTGGGATTCACATTTAGGTCTTTAATCCATGCTGAGTTGGTTTTTGTATAGGGTGTGAGGTAAAGGTCTTGTTTCAATCTTTTCCATATCGCTTTCCAGTTCTGCCAGCACCATCTGTTAAAGAGACTATCTCCTCCCCGTGCAATATACCTAGGCACTTCGTTGAAAATCAGTTGGCTGTATGTGGATGGCTTAATTTCTGGATTCTCAGTTCTGTTCTATTGATCAATGTATCTTTCATTGTACCAGAACCAGGCTGTTTTGACCACTGTAGCCATTTAGTAAATTTTGAAATTGGGGAGAGGCCGCCAACCTTGTTCTTCTTAAGCAGTGCTTTGTGTATCCTGGGTCTTTTTCCTTTCCATATAAAGTTTGTAATTGTGTTTTCCATCTCTTTGAAGAATGTTGTTGGAATCTGGATTGGGATTGCATTATATGTGTAAATTGCTTTGGGTAGTATTGACATTTTCACAATGTTGAGTCTTCCTATCCAGGAACATGGTATGTCCTGCTACTTTTTAAAATCTCTTTTGGTTTCTTGTAGTAGTGTTTTGTCATTTTCTTTGTATAGATCCTTTGTTTCTCTGGTTACGTTTATTCCTAAATATTTTATCCTTTGGGTGACTATAGTAAATGGTATTACTTGCCTAATGTCCTTTTCAGCACAGTCATTGTTACTATAGAGGAATCCAACTGATTTTTGTATGGTGATATTATACCCTGCCCCTTTGCTGAATCTGCAAATGATGTGAAGTAGCTTTTTAGTGAGTCTTTGGGGATTTCTATGTATAGGATTATATCGTCTCCAAATAGAGTTTTATTTCCTCTTTGCCAATTTGGATGCCTTTATGCTCTATCATGCTGTATAGTTCTGGATAAGACTCCAAAACAGTATTGAATCAGAGTTGTAACAAAGGGCATCCTTGTCTGAAAGCCTTCCCTTCACAGAGGGAAGGCTTTCAGTTTCCCTCCATTAAGAGTGATGTAGGCTGTTGGTTTTATATATATGCTCTTGATTATGTTGAGGAATTTCCCTTCAATTCCTACATTGTTGAGTGTTTTCATCAGGAATGGATGTTGGATTTTGTCAAATGCATTTTCTGTATCAATCAATATGATCATGTGGTTCTTTTCCTTTTTCTTATTTATATGGTGGATTACATTGATTTTTTTCTAATGTTGAACCATCGTTGCACAGAGGTATGCAGATAGATATTGAGAAGTTAATGGTAGAAAGATTGTTTACTATTTTTGTCCCTGAAGGTCAGTTAGGAATCTGCGTGTGCACAGCGTAATTATTGAAATAGTTGTGTCTTTTTATGTTGGGGTTTTACAGATTGTCCATATGGTTTGTCTGCTGGGCCAAACCTGCTCTTTTTCTTCCTGGATAGGCAGGAGTAAAGGGTCCCACACAAGTTAACTTTAGGGCTGGGATCCACAGGTAGAAGTCAAAAGCAGCAGCCAAAACTTTGCTCTTAGACTGATGGGGTTTTTTTCTCTGTGCCGTGGGAAAGCTGGGGTCTCAACGCTGGACTTTTTGGGGGATGCCTACCCACCCACCTGAAGGCATCCGGGCTGGACAAAGAAGGTGCCACAGGGAAGTGGAGGAACAAATGTGTAGACTCCCCCACACCTCCTTTGGCAAATGTCACTGTGCTGCTTTTAGCACCAGTTCCCTGTGCTGGTTTGGCTGTAGCCCTGCCCTCTGACCTCTGTCTAGGTGGAATGGCTGCAGAAGGAGTACCGTATCTTGGCTGATATCTAAATCACAATATTTTCCTTTATACCATGATTTTTCCACTGGCAGTTGTGGGACACTGATGCCCTGACCCTTATGCTAGATCCCGAGCTCAGGTGCTGTTCTGTGAAAGCAATGTCTCTGGGTTTTCAGCCCCTCCCCCACGAGCCTGTCCTACCTGACTCTGCTCTGCCACTGCCTGAAGTTCATTACTTTGAAAGTAGAATGTCTCTTCCAGATTAGAACAAAGTAAGGGTGAAAAACAGAGTTAAGCCCATGACATGTTGTTGCTGATGTTAAATGCCATCAAGTTGGTTCCGACTCATACCTACCCTTAGGGATTTACAAAGAGTGATTGATGACTTTGAACTGCTAACCTTGTGATTAGTGGGTCAATGTTTATCCTGCAGTGCCACACCAGGAATTCAAGCTTATGATGTAGTACACTGAAAACTGTCTTGTCCTCAAGTATCTCTGTTGCTTAATTGATTCTACTATGAATGAGTCATATTTTTGACATATATATATATAATCTCCATTTGTCTACCCTTTTGAAGATGAGGGACAGAATTAGCCAAGCTGGCAGAATCCTAGAGGGCAGAGTCCAGATCAGGGGTTTTCTCACTTGAGATCATGGGTAGGGAGTGAGGGGCACCTTGTTCTATGTCAACAGAAAGGTAAGTACCACTGTTGAGCAAACAGTTAGGATAACAGAAAGATACAACATTTGAATTTAGCAAATGGAATTGAAACCATGAAAAGGAGAACAAATATAAGTGGGATAATAAAAGTATGAATTAGTTCAAATGAGTTACTTGGTTTAGCCTAGTTAAAGACCTAAAATGGGATGTAAGTCACACAAGTGAAGACTTGCTGAGATGGAAAGAAGCTCAAGAGACAGGTACTGATGCCAAGTTTCCCTGACTTCTCAGCAGCCTGGCAGCATGTTCCTATCTGAAGGGTCCATTTTGGTCTGTTTGTTTTATAATTACTAGATACTTAGTAATGATTTTAAGGATGGGATTTAGTCTTTTGTGAAAGTGAAAAAAACAGTGGGTATCCTGGCCCTTTCTTTTTAATAAACATGTGAAATTACCTCACTCTTTTTGATACCATTTTGTAGGATAAATTAGACTCCCTTTCCCTTGGACTGGGCTGAGCATATAGCATAAAATCAGTAAAAAGTCCAGCCAATCATTTCAGTGTTGGAAGCTCTGTCATTTCTTTAATTCAGGCTGACTTAGAGAACATACATGTATTCCTGGTTGGTAGTTTCTTCTCTGTACTTGGTTGATTTGAGTTGTGTCTTTTTAATTGGGAACTTTGTTTTCCGATCTGTAGAACTGGGGTCAGAGGTCACAAACTGGTGACCTGTGAACTAAATTAAGCTAACAAACTGTTAGTTTGGTTAAAGCAGTAACTGGTTTTTCTTTCATTTTGTTCTAATGCCTTTAGGTATGGCAGGCACATTCACATTTGCCTTGAGAATCACCATGTATTCCCTCCTAGCACTCAGTTGCATCTAGCCTCGATATTTGTATTCTCTGCATAGTCCCTGAAAGCATTTGAATCTGTGACTATAAGGTTATAAAATCTGTTGAATTTCTTTAATTTCCAAAGATTTTGATTATACAGAACCTCTGAGAGAGTGAGTACTTAATTCACACACAATCCACCCCAAATAGCAGTGAAAATAATGAGCTAGAAGGAAATGTATTCATGGAAAGGGCTACCTGGTATCCTGCTTTTTCCATATATTATCTCATTTAATCCCCAAATCTTTGGTGTAGTGCTGTGGGTTAATGTGCTGGATTACAAGGACTGTTTGAACTGCAAGATTGGCAGTTCAAGTTCCCCAACCACTCCTCAGAAACCCTATACAGGTTCGCTATGAGTTGGAGCTGACTCCACAGCACTTTCAACAACAACAATCTCCAAAGCATCCCTGACAGGTGGGTGCTACGCCCATTTTATTGATGACCAACATTCTCAGAGAAGTTAATATTTTGCCTATGAACAGAAAACTTATTAATTTGGGGAGTTAGATTGTGTCCTGTGACCTGTTTGACTTCAAAATCTCCCTGTAGCCTCATTTCACTTAGTGGGCACCTTTCGTATGGATCTCTTGAATAACAAAGCTTTCCACAGACTTTTGAATAGCTCAAAGTTAGATACACAAAGGATGTCAGATGTCCAAATATCTCAAAATATTTAACAACAGGGCATGTTTGCATGCTGCTTTCCCTGGCCAGTGGGGTGTTGCCTTCATGCTGTGCCTGGGAACATATTTGAGTGCCTGAAGAACCACAGGAAGTTTAGGAATAATTATTGCTAGAGGAAATTTGGCTTTCATTCATACATTGATGTGACTTTTGAAAATATGTCATAAATCACTCAACCTAAAGATGTAAAGATAATTTCTTTCTGTCACTTCTCAATTTTTGTCAGAGAATACCAGTTATCTTAAAAATGCAATCTTGTTTGTACCAATTAGCACTCTCATACAACATGCCTTAATCTGATGTTATGCCTTAATTACCTGCAAAGCGGTGCCTGGTAGAGAACTGTTCTGGTAATGAGAAGTTCAGGCACATAGAAGGACTGCATCAATGGAGGCAGAAAGAGCCTTAGGATGGTTATTAATTGAGTAGGAACATTTTCGTTGTATTTACATTGGAGCTTTTTTAAAAAAACAAACAAACCCAATCTTTTCATTATGAATTGAATGAAGGTTTACACTGCAGACCATGTGCTTTACATTCAGTACACCGCATACCCCATTTCATCTCAGCAATTGCAGTCCTCACAATGCAACATCACTTATCCGGCTTCGTCCCTGTGATATCGCTTTTAAAATCTTTTTATTGTAAGTTGAATGAAGGTTTATAGAGCAGATCATCAGTTTTATATTCAACAAATCATACACTACATTTCCTTTCAATGATTGCTGTCCCCTCAAAGTAACACCAGTTATCCCACACATCATTAGGTTTGCATTCAACAAACCATATACGTCAGTTCATTTCCATGATTGCAATCTCGTGTTACATCCATGATCCTGCTTCCTCCCTGTGATTCGTACCGCCATTCCACCCTCTTTCCCTACTCTTCTCAATTTTGTCCTTAGGTAGATTCTGGCCTTCTGACCACAAATTCCATGCTGTGCCTACCTCACCAATTCTGCTATCTCCACAGTACATCCATCTATCAATCTTCTGAAATCTGACCTGCAAGAGTTTTTAATTCTAGACCTGAAAGGTGACTGAGGACCACAATCTTGTGTTCCTCCAGTCTCCTTCTGACAAGTAAGCCTGGTACCGTTTTTTTGTTTTTTTTTTTATAATTTTGAGATTTATTCCACATTTTCTCCCATTTGATCCTAGACCAGCTAATGCGATCCATTTCACAATAGTTAGTACTGGTATCCCGGCACCATCTAGTTCTTCTGGTCTTAGGGTCATGGAGCCTGATGTTTTACATGCTCCATTAGTCCAATGGACTACCGAATTCCAAGCGTCACCCTCTTTCCTCACACAGGGAGGAACCAATAGTGTCACCTTAGATGGACGTGCATGGGTTTTTTTTAATATCCCAGTTGCTACATCCTATAATAGTAGGCAGCAGAACATTCTCTCTGTGGACTAGGTTATGCCAGTTGACCATGGTGGCCCCTGAGACTATGAACCTCAAACCCCAGGCCCAGAAACTCATTCCCTTATGGTGTTTGGTAATGTTTAAGAAGTTTTCATTATTTTGGCCCTGTATGCTCCACCATGGAATCCTGGTGTGGCATTGTAGGATAAGCACTGGACTGCTAACTGCAAGTTAAAACCTGCCAGCTGCTTCTTGGAAACCCTTAACAGAGTCACTATGTGTTGGAACTGACTTGATAGAGCTTAAAGCAAAAGCAAAACAAACAATGCTCCACCACATTTTAGGATATGTTTGCAGCAAAGAAAAATAGCCATGTACAGATATCTTCTGTCAGAATTGTATGGATTTGTGAGAGCACACTCATTCTCCATCCCATACCTGTTTAGTCTCTGTATCTCTGTATCTCCATGTATCTTTCTATAGATCACTGTTGCTGCAGGATTGTGTATTTAACAATATTTTTACCTCATTCCTTTCATTCTTGGACTATTCCCTGTGTCTTCCCCACCTTTATCCTTCATCTGCCAACCTCCTTTTTGTTGTGTATTGTTCCCTTCCCCTTCACCCAAATTAGCACATGTCTAACCTCTAGCCAGAGTCCTAGTGTGGTGCTGTGGCTTAATGCACTGGACTGCAAGGGCAGTTTGAACCACAAGACTGGTGGTTCGAGCTTACCATTCACTAGTTGGAAACCCTATACAGGGTCACTGTGAGTTGGCACTAACTCCATGGCACTTATCAACAACAACAACCTTCTAGCTAGTGAATTACCCTTTCTTCCTTCCCACCTCTGGTGACCATCGAAGAATATTTAACTTGAAAACCTTTTCTTGACTTTTTATATTAGGGATCTCATGCAGTATTTGTCCTTTTGTGATTTGCTATTATCACTCAGTCTAATGTCCTCTCTGTTCATCCATGTTATGAGATATTTCCAGAATCATTGTTATTTTTCAGCATTTCATAACATTCCATTGTGTGTATCTACCAAAGTTTGTTTATCTGTGCTTCAATTGACAGATGTTAATGAGCATTTAGTTTACGGCCTTTTTTCTATTGTAAATAGTGCTGCAATGAACATGAGTTTGTAGATATCTATTCCTGTCATGGCTCTTGTTTCTTGAGGATATCTACCAAGTAGGGGAATAACTAGGTCATATGCTGTTTCTGTGTCCAACTTTCTGAGGTAAGGCCATACTGTTTTCAACATTGGTTGCACCATTTTTAGTCCCATGAGCAGTGTCACAGGATCCTGATCTCTCCACATCCTTGCTAACATTTTCTTTTTTATAATTATAGCCAACAGTAGCCAGATATACAGGTAGATATTTTCAGCAAGTGCAGTACAAATATATAGAAGATGTTTTAAAGCAATTAGACTGCTGAGCTTCACTTTCCATGAGTGTGGTTTGGGGGACCATAGTCACTGCTGCCCTTTTCAAATAATTCACAAATGTGCTAATTATGTGTCAGATATTAAAGTTGAGGTATTGTGACCTTCAAGCCAGCAAAAGACCTTTTCAAGTAAGCCATTTCCATGTACATTAATAAAGTGAACAATGCCCTTCTAAAGTTAAATAATGTATGACTGCTATTTCATTATATGTAAATGGAAACCCAGGAGTTGCTTCACTATTGACGTATTCAAAGGAATGCTAGTTTTAAAAAAAGACTACAAGCCTACTTAAGTACAATGGTGCTCCATAGATATGTTTGTTCATTTTCATTACATGAAGTTAATGTGCAGTTGCTCAGCTGTTAAGTATATTTTGGGTTTGAGCTGTAGAATTAACAGAGACATTTGGAAAAGTGAGAAAAACATATTGTTAGGAAAACGGTCTCCTTGCAGTGATAAAGACAACGAAGTATTTTGTAGGTCAAAGAAAAAACATTCCTGGCACACAGTGAGTCACCATGTAGGAAGAGGGATGTTGAATAAAAGTGTGGTCAAAGGAAGGAAAAAAAAGAATCAAGCTCTTTCATGGTACACATAATGTATTTGTTAATATTGAACAAAAAAGTAATTATTTAAAAGAATACTACTCATTCCATTGGAAGAGAACATGGGCTTCAAAACCAATAGTATAGAAAAGCATTTAGGTTTCATTAGCATTTGAATCAAATCAACTGCTGCAGTGTCAAACAATGTCCAAGAAATGTAGTAGAAAATCAAGGACAGGAAGAAAAACTCAAATATCTTGTATTTGTAGTATATGTGATTCTGAATAAAACATAAATAAAAACAGGCATGCTTAATACAATTAAAGTATAAATAACATCTCTGAGCAACAGTAAAACAATTACAAACTTGAATCATGATCACATGAGATTCCAACAACCTATTAGCATTCCATCTATAGATCAATATATCATTTTTATGTCATACAGGAAACCCTATTAGTTAACTTCTTATTATAGGCTAGATATTGATATCAAGAGATTATAGGGTTTACTGATTCATTCTTCAGTTTTCCCTTTTGTTTCAAACAATTCTCTAGGGTTTTTGTTGTCGTTTCTTCTTCTTCTGTTGTTGTTGAATCCTTGAATTGGTTCCAACTCATAGTGTCCCTGCATAAGGTTTCTGGGGAGTGGCTGGTGGATTTGAATCACCAACCTTGTGCGTCACACTGATCTTTCAGTTCAGTGTATTTCCCTGCAATGCCACACCCATAAAACAGATCCCTGTGATATTTTTGAGAATGCTTGTCACTAAACATTTTAAATAAATTTGTATATGTTCTTACATGCTGAGGATAATAAGTTTTATTTTTTTTCCCCTTGAGTATATTAAATAATTTCCATTAATTTGGATTGAATTTCAGGTGGCAAATCTTGCTTGTTCCATGTCAACAAATGAAGATGGAATTAAAATTGTCAAAACTGCAGCCAATCATCTAGAAACCTTATGTCCACAGGTAAGAAAACTAAGTTAATATACTCCTTTTCATTTCAATATTTATACAAATTCTTACTATAAATAGTGTACATATATGTATTATGTTACATTACTGCTATTGCTCATGTTATTATTTCTTGTATAAGGAAAGTATATATAACATATATACAATATTGCATACTTCTTCATGTTAGAAATGTATGCAGATAAATCATTTTTTAAGAATATGACTGAAGTGTCCTAAGTTCACAAGTTAGTATTCACTAGCTACCTGTTTCCTATTCTTCTTTTAGAGAATTCTGAGAGAGTTTATGTTAATTCCAGTTAGCCTTCCATAAGTAGTCTGAAAAATTTCTAGAACCCTTTAAAAATGAGCACACGGATTCATGATAATTAAATAATCTTAATATGTCAACCTGGAATCCTGGTGTCGCATTACAGGATAAACACTACTAACCATAAGATCTGTGGTTCAAACCCACCAGCTATTCCTCAGAACCTTTGTACAGGGTGGCATGAGTCAGAACCAACTTGTTGGTACTTAACAACAACAACAGTACATCAACCTATTTACCTAGTCCATTTAATTTGTGGGCAATGAAAGGAGGAAAAAAAAAAAAAAATGTAGCCTGAATTGGAGATCCTAAAATATAAGTCAAAGGGATGTGAAACTTACATCCTTTTATTTTATAAATAAGCAAAACAAGGACTAGAGTAACCAAATAGTACACAGGCATTGATCTGGGAACAAGTTGTTCTTTTATGGAGCAAAACAGAATGCTGAAGAAACCTTGATAAAAGCCTGGAAATCCCTGCAGCAGTATTTTCCTACTTAGAAAGATAAAATCCATTTCTGTTCATAAGTTGTTTTGCTTTGCAATACTTTATGAGAGTATTCTTTCATTTTGTTGTTGTGCTTAAGAGCCATCAAGTCATTTCTGATTCGTAGTGACTCGTAGAGTTTCTAAGCAGCAACTGGTTAATTTGAACCACTGACCTTAGTTTGTTGTCCAGGGCTTATCCTACTGTGTCACACTAGGACTCTTTGGTGAGAGATAAAAAAAATAATATTGTGTGATATTTTGACAGGATGCTTTCAAATATGATTACATAATATTAAATGAGAATGTAGGTTGAAAAAGAAAACAAAATGTGTTTTATTTTAAAAAGTGATCACTGAATTCCTTTTCTCAGAATATGAGGGTTATTATGAATAAGGGGTTGTGTTTCATATTCTTATAAAAGATAACTTTCCTCATTCCCGTGAATGTAAAATGCACCCCTAGCTATATAATATTGTAGATTCTTTAAAAGGTCTGTCAGTAGAAGCAAAGGGCCAGATTAAAATCTGTTTAAGGAGAGATCATTAGAAATCAAATCAGAACTTTGCCCAACTGATTTGGCTTATTTTTTATCATTATTTTATTTTGAAATGTCAAATGATTTATAAAGAGTAGACTTAAAGGTTTTTTTTATTTTTATTTTAATTTTTATCATCAAAAGAGTTCTTAGGTTTGGAAAACAAGTCAAGAAATGCTGCCTTTTTTTCAGTAATTCAGGAATTTCTTATAATTCTAAGGACACATATTTTGGGGGAATTACTTCTAGATGACTAGTAATCTTGAGGGAATGAATTAGGATATACTTAAAACAATCTTAATAGCCTTATTTTACAAGAAATAAGAAGTAAGATTTATTAATTCTTCCTAATATGTAATCACTTTGATTTCTACAAAATGTCCAAAACTTGTTGTTGTTAGTAAGTGCTGTCAAGTCATTTCCTGACTCATAGTGACTCTGTATATGGTTTTCAAAGAGCATCTGGTAAGCTTGAACTGCCAACCTTGTGGTTCAGACCAAACTCGCAGTCCAGCGCATTAGCCCGCAGTGCCACACCAGAACTCTAAGTATAAAACTTGACATAGCTGAAATGGCACTCTTGATCCCTCCACCCCGCCTCTTGTTCAGTCTTGCAAATTTTATTGAAAGACACAGTCACTTTCGCTTACCCAGTTGCTCTTGCTATAAACCTGGATGTTTTCTTTGATTCATTCAGCAAATACGTATTGAACATCTACCATGTGCTAGGCATTGTTTTGTGTATCTGTGGATAGAATTATAAAGAAAACAAACAACACACACAAATCACTGCTCTTGTGAATTTTCTATTCTAAGGGTATCTAATGGCCTTTCCCCATCTAGTTCTTTTTTTTTTTTTTTAATTTTTAACTTTTTATTGTGAATTATGTGATAGTTTACATGGGGGAACAGTACCTTTACAAATTCATCCTTTAGTATTTTGTTTCATTGCCATGATTACAGTCCCCTCCATGCATCATCAAATAACCAAAGGGTACACCCCACAAGCCTCCCTCCCCCGCCCCCCAAGCTCTCTTCCTTCCTGAGTCCAGAGTCCCCAGGAGCTCCATCTCTCCATGTTATCCTCTCTGCCTCCCTCTCTGGCATCACTGCTTCTCTGGGTAGGGTCCCACACTCCACTCTTCTCCACTGATGGTCCCAGGGACCTCCACTCCTAGATTGCAAAATCAACCACTCCCCTCCTTTTGTTACAAAATGTCTACCTTTACATTTCCAACACTCATAGTCAGTCCTGAGGGCAATCATTCACTATTGAACCACAGGAGTCCTATCCCCATCTAGTTTTTTTAAAAAATTCTATCAATTTCACACAAAAAAACACCTTGAGTCTGTACAATACTCTCCATCTTATCTGTCAACTTTGCAGCTGACTTATCATCATCATGCACCGTAGTTTCCATGCTTGTATTCATACTCATACACTATACTCATCTTATAATAACCACAGTAAAATTTTACGTATTTTAATTAAAATTCTTGCTTAAGGAAAGCTAAGGGAGAGTTTTACAATAAAATGTACACTATTTTTCACAGCTTAATTAAACTTGTATGATCCACTGACTGCATTACTTCCAAACCTCCCCTGTATTATTTTCCCTTTTACTCAGATCTCTGAATACCAGCCTTGCTTTTGCTAGAAAGCAAAAAGTCCTGCATGAGGGACTTCATAAGTTCCCAATGCTCTTTCCTCCTATGTTCATCCAGACATCTTCTTTTGTACATTCACGTTATGAAATCTCAGTTCAAATATCATCTCCTCAGAAATCAATCTTAAACATCTCACTGGTCTCTGAGTTAAGATCTAGTATGGAGACATACTGATTTGTCTTAGAGCCTATGTCAAATTAAAAGTTAAGTTTTATACTAATTTATTTCCTTTTTTTTTTTTAATAGCACAATTTTATTATCTCGCATTTCTATAGTTTGACATGGGTCTCACTAGGCTATCATCAAGTTGTTGACAGAGGTGTGTTCCCTTCTGGAGGCTCCAGAGGAAGAGCTCTTTCCTTGCTCATTTGGGTTGTTGGCAGAAATCAGTTTCTTGTACTTGTAAGATTGCGATTTCTGTTTTCTGTTTCCTTCCTGAATGTTAGTTGAGGACCATTCCAAGCTTTTAGAAGCCACCAGAATTCCTGGACCTGTGGCTTCCTTTCTCCTTTCTTCACAACCAGCGATAGTGGACTGAGTTCTTCCCTTGCATTCCTCTTTCCTGCTTCTTCTTTTTTCAATGTTTTATTGTGAATTATGTGATAGTTTACATGAGAGAACATTAGCTTTACATTCATCTTATAGTATATCGTTTCATTGCCATGGTTACAATCCCTCCGTGCATCATTAACCAACCAAAGGATATACCCTTCAAGCCTGGTCCCGCCTCCCATCAGCACACAGGCCCTCTCCCTCTCTAGGTCTGAAGTCCCCAGCCGCTCCATCTCTTCACGTCATCATCTCTGGCATCACTTTTATTTACTTTTTATTGTATGTTGTTGTTCTCCTGTGCTGTGGAGTCAGTTCCGACTCATAGCGACCCTGTACAGGGTTTCTGAGGCTGTAAATCTTTATGGGAGCAGAAAGGCTCCTCTTTCTCCTGCGGGACAACTAGTAGTTTTGAACTGCTGACCCTGAGGTTGGCAGTCTGATTCATAACCACTATGCTACCATAGCACCTTTTATTGTATACTTCCCACATTAAAAACAAAATTCATAAAGGCTATGATTTGGCCCTTCACATTTATTACATATGTCCCTGAGCCTAAGGAAATTGCAGCATTTGGGTGGATAATAAACATTTGCTCACAATATAAATGAGTGATGAGGGTTTCTAGAATAATGAGGGTTTCTAGAATAATGAATGGCTTTGGCAACATCTTTGCAGCATCTTATCATGGCATGTCATCCTTTTTACAATATGAGAAGAACAATATGATGATGCAGTTCATTTGAATTGCAAACTGATGAAAAACTAGTCTTGAAATAGTTGATTAAGTAATAGAAGGCAACTAAGAGTGAGACATCCACAAGTTGGTTAAATTGATCTATTGTTGACCTGATGCATTTCCATAATTTACTAGTGATTTGGATAAAATATAAAACATTTATTTTCAAATTTTACAGTTAGAAGTCAAACCCTAAATGCCCATCAAGGGATGAATGGATAAACAAAATGGGGCAGATGCATAAATGGAACAGAACTCAGTCATTAGGAGTAATGAAGTCATGGCATGTGTGACAGTATAAAGCTGGAAGACATACTGAGTGAAGTAAGCTAATAACAAAAGGATAAATATTGTATAGCCTTACTTTTATAGGAAGGTAAGAAAAGACACGTACATAGATAACAAAGTTTTTTAGTGATTACCAGAGGCAGATCATAGGATAAAGGGATGTGGAGGTGATGGTGATGAAAATGTTGCATTGTTTAAGGCTAAAATTGCACAGCCAATTGTTATAATTACTGCCAATAAGCTGTACATCTGTAAAAAGCTGAATTGGCAAAAGCTGTGTGATAGATATACTTACAACAATAACCAAGAAAAAAATGAAAAATGAGAATCTACTAAGGCTCATATGTACGATTAATTTGTAGGTTTCGGGTTATGATTTCACGCAACATTACAGTTAATAGACTTGTAGCGTGGTTAGTGCTTGCTTTACTTTCTGGTATATTGCATAGTTCCCAGGGTTTTAAAAAGCCTGTAAGCAGCCACCCAAGTCACAATTGGCCTTTATTCACCTGCAGCAACAGAGGGAGAATGAAAGTCAGAAATAGGAGGAGGATATGGAAGGTGTGGCTCATAACCTTCCTGAACAACTGCCTCTTTTACCTTGGACGGGAACAATGGTGTAGCACATAGCTAAATAGTTTGATCAAAGATTCCATTGAATAACCTTCATCAAAAAGGTGGGGGAAATGTAGATCAGATTTTAAATTTTCATGGAGTCCACACTTCCTGGAGCTATGGGTGTTAGACAATTCCCTGAATCTATTGCCCGGAGGAAATCATTATATTTAAGCTAAAAAACATTCTTTGAAGTCTTCTTAAAACTAAACAACCGTTTAGCTTAACTGGTAAAAACGTCTACTGTGATCATTATGCTCTGCTGATAATTATGTATATGGGATCAAGTTGATAACAACAAGTAGAAGAATTAGATAGGAATCTTTGAGAGCTGTGAATTACTGTTGTTGTTGTTGCTGTTGTTGTAAACTTCTGTCGAGTCGGATCTGACCCATAGCGACCCTATACAGGGTTTCCGAGGAACGGCTGGTGAGTTTGAACCGCTGACCTTGCAGTTCAAATGGCTTTGCAGTGTGACACATTAACTCACAGTGCCACACCAGAACTGTTAGTGGAGGAGAAACAGCTCAGAAGAGGAGGGTGAGAACTGCTGAACAACTTAAAGAATGTAATCATCCTCACGAAATAGTACATGGAGAAGCTGAAGAATGACTGGATGTTTTGCTGGATCATGTGTATTCTGAACAACAACAAGAAAATAAACATAAATTTTTAAAAGTAGGAAGATATGTGAGGGGAAATAATCAGATACCAGATAGGGACTAAATCTAATTGTTATTAAGTTCCATCCAGTTAATTCTGACTCATAGAGATCCTGTAGAGGGTTTCCAAGGAGTGGCTGGTGAATGTAAACCACAGACCTGTGGTTCACACCTACTTTGCTGTCCAGTGCAGTATCCCATAGTTCCACATCAGAAGGGTAAGTGAAAAAGTATTGCTATCAAATCATAGAAACCTTTATTAAGTAAATATATCAAAATATGAAGCTATTGTTCCTCAACATATCTTTCATCTAGATCTATGCACTTATGAAGGTGGTGTTTCCACCTCTCTGATCCTTCCCACCAGCTGGTCCTTGGAAACCCTATACAGAGTTGGTATAAATCAGAAACGACTTGACATTTGACATCAACAACAACCCTTCCGTAAAGAATTCTCATTCTTTAATTCATATCATATCAAAAGGGCTTGGGGAACTAAACGAAGTCTGAATGAGCAAGATCAAGGCTGTAGTGTGAAAGGGTGGGTGGGGTAAGGTTTCCCAATGAAATTCTCACAGGACAACTCTTGAACAGATATATTTTTATGATGGAAAAATTCCACAGTCCAACTTTCCTGTCCTTTTCCTCACCGATATTATTTTCAGTTTTCTTAAATCTTCTTCCTAATCATCTACCCTGATCTTCCTGTGACCTTCACAAAGTTTGTGAAGATTACCCCTTTGGAATTCAAAAAAAAAAAAAAGCATATGCATAACTTTCTGATCTAATCTCTCTGCCTTGAATTCATCTTTGAGATCCACCTAATCTTCCTTAAAATGCTTGATTCATCTAAAAACTTATTTTATGTGGAGTAGCAGTTTTGGAAGAAGTGCAGCCAGAGTGCTCCTTGGAGGCCAGGATGGCTAAGCTTCGTCTCTCCTACTTTGGACATATTGTCCGGAGGAAACAGTCGCTGGAGAAGGATGTCATGCTGGGTAGGGTGGAGGGTCAGAGAAAAAGAGGAAGACCCCCAACGAGATGGATCAGCCAGGTGGCATCATTGATGGACTCAAGTGTGGCAGCGGTAGTGAGGTTGGCCCAGGATCGAACATTGTTTCGTTCTGCTGTGCATGGGGTCGCTATGAGTCGGTTCCGACTCGATGGCACACAACAACAACAACAACAGCAGTTCCGTAAGCTTGTTACAAAGCTTCATTGAATTAGGAAGACATAGACCTGGATTTTGTTAAAAATTTGATATTAGCCATGACTTCAAAATATTTTTTGTTCCTGCCACAAAAAATATCCTTTTGCTTTTTTTTTTAAGAAGGAAATTTAAAACTAAAACAAGTTTATTGGTGAGAGAACTTGCAAACCTATCTTCAGTCACCCACTGGTCACGGAGACATGTTTAAATACATTTTGTTTAGAATAAACCACACATCTATGAACTCCACCACTTGTCTGTCAGCTTGTGATATTATGGGGATTGTCTACTTACTGCAAGTCCACTGGAAGCTAGCCTATCAGCTTGTCAAATGCCAGCAGTGTCGTCCATGATGAACAACTTTCAGCAGTTTCCAGACTAAGACAGACTAGCAAAAATGAACTAACAATCTAGTTTTAAAAACTGACCAGCGGAAATCTGATGGATGTAGAATATAGTCTGATTTAGTGCTGTAAATGTACTACCTAGGTTGAAAGGCTCTCAAAATACACAGTTTCTGCAACATAGGATTTTGAAGATGGTGTAGGACTGGGTAAGGTTTTCTCCTGTTCTATTTGGAACCAACTCCACGGCACATAGCAACAACAACAACATATGAAGTGTCTAAGAGTCAGCTAACTTGATGGAGACTAAGAATAAATACACGTTCTCCATGGGAGATAGCCAAGCTATGTGAGAAAGTAAAATTTTAGATATACAGGTGTACTTTAGAGAATTTGAGTATTCAGATCAAGACCACTGCAAGAAACTGGTGGTGATAGTATGCCGTGGAGTTGGTTCCCACTCCTAGTGACCCTGCACAGGGTTTTCGAGGTGGTAAATCTTTATGAGAGCAAAAAGCCTCATCTTTCTCCCTCGGAACAGCTGATAGTTTCAAACTGCTGGCTTTGCAGTTTGAAACTACCAGCTGTTCCACGGGAGAAAGATTAAAGCAAAAAACTAGTAATGCAATAAAGAGAGTAACATGAAGTGTTTTTGGTTTCCCAGTGCACATTTAAAGTTGCATTTACACTATACTGTAATCTAGTCACTATACAAGAATATCATGAAAACTTTGTAATACTTGGAGAGTTACCAAGATGTCACCCAGAGACACAAACTGAGCATATACTTTCGGGAAAATGGTACTGCTTGACACAGAGTTGCCACAACCTTCAATTTTTAAACAGACAACATGTGTACAGTGCAACAAAAAAAGTACAATAAAGCAAGGTATGCCCGTATATGTATATAATCCCATTTATGTGAAAAAATATTAGAAATATGTTATGTATCCTTGGAAATTTTCTAAAAAATTTGTCATGAAAATATCAATAGTGATTAGTTTCAGCAAAGAAGAATGTGGAACAAAGAACCCAAGACATCATCTTTACTCTTTTATTTTTCAAGCAGTTTTAATTTAACCATGAATAGGTTATTTTATTAATATCTAAACTGACTCCAACCAATTAAAATCTTAGAGTGATTCTGGAATAAGGTAAAGAAACTTCTGGATTAGGAGAAACTGATAGGGTAAACTTAATTCCTGTTTGTTAAATTTGATTGGATTATCCTTGATGTCAGTTAATTACCTCTTGGCTTATTCTTCCTGTGTCTGAAGAGTTATGACTAGAATGATTTTCCTGGTTATAGGTGGTACACTTTAAAACAAAACAAAACAAAACAAAAAGGTCACTTGGAGCATGGTAGCATGATTAGCAGGAGGTGTCTGCAATAGTGACATGAATTGAAATTCTGTCCTATGAAAAACCCATAAAACAACAGGGAATTTTTAACCTGTAAAACGTAAGCCTTAGAGAAACTTGATCACTGTCATCAAATCTTTTAAAGGTCTATGTTAAGAGAGTCATGTTCTCTAGGACTCTGAGAGCAGAACTACAATCCATGAGCAGAAACTAGAAGGATACACATTTTAACTCCATATCGAGAAGTGTTTTCTAACAGAGTTATCCTGAAGGGAATTGGACCTTATTGAAGATGAAAAATCTGGAAATACTTAACATCTCAGACATTTAAACACAAGAGAGGTGAACACTTGATCAACCTTGGAGGATGCAAGTCTTGGGTGAGAAGCTGAATGACAAGGTCTTTTAATAGATCTCATGGTATCCGGATTGGAGGAACACTCATTAACAATCTGTGATATGCACAATCTTGCTTGTAGTAGCAAAAAGGACTTCAAACACTTATTGATGAAGATCAATAGCAAAGAATTCAGCTTTCAATATAGAATACACTTAAACATAAATAAAACAAAAATCCTCACAGCCAGACCAATAATCAACATCCTGATAAATGGAGAAAAATTGCATTTGTCAAATATTTAATTTTACTTGGATCCACAATCATTGCCCATAGAAGCAGTAGTCAGGAAATCAAATGACGAAAGATGTATTGTGTTGGATAAATGTACTGTAAAAGATCTCTTAAAAGTGTTTAAAAAAGAAGTTGTCACTTTGAAGACTAAAGTATAACTGGTCCTAGCCATTGTCTTTTTAATTGCTTCATATGCATGGGAATGCTGGACAATAAATAAGGAAAATTGAAGAAGAACTGATGTCTGTCACATTGGAAAACAATATTAAATATACCATGGACTTCCAAAAGAACAAACAAATCTATGTTGGAAGAAGTACATCCAGAATACTCTTTAGAAGCCGGGATGGCAAGAGTTTGTCTCACATACTTTGGATATGTTATCAGGAGGGACCGACCATTCCTTGGAAAAGGACATCATGCTTAGTTAATTAGAGAATAAGTGAAAAAGAGGAAAATCCTCAAGGAGGTAGATTAACACAGTGACTACAATAATGACCTCAAACATAGGAGCATTTGTGAGAATGGCCGTTTCTTTCTATTGTCTGTAATGTCACTGTGAGTTTGAGCTAATAACCCGATGGTAACCAAGTAACTACTGAGATGGGATGAGGATCATTAGCTTTTTCATAGAGTAAAATTTGACTTCTATTCTAAATTTATGGCCTTATAAATTTTTTTTTCATATTAATCAAAATATTCTCTTTAGGAAGTAATAATGAAACTGAAAAATAATTTTTTTCCTATTTCTTTTTTATTGGCAATGTTAAAATTTCCCGATGTCACCATTCTGCATCTTCGTTAGAGAATATTTGATACCTGAAAATGTAAAGTATTGGTTTAGAAGGTTCAATATATTCATCAGTGACATAATATAGGGGACTGGTGTGGTAAGGTCAGCAGTTCAAGCTCACCAGCCACTCCTCAGAAACCCTATACAGGGTCACTATGAGTCAAAATTGACTCGATGGCACTTAGCAACAAGAAAACAACAATTACAGCTATAGTATTTTTACAATACTTACCTTGTGATATAGGATAGAATTCTATGTATATTTGGCCCAGGGATTTCCATGTGCAGAATATTGTACTTTTGAATGCACCCAAATTAGAATTAGTTGTCTTTAACTATATTGACTATTGCCTCAACATTGTTGTTGTTGTTAAGTGCCATCGATCCGGTTCCGACCCATAGCGACCCTGTACAGGGTTTCCGAGGGTGTAAATCTTTACGGGAGTAGAAAGCCTCATCTTTCTCCCGCGGAGCGGATGGTAGTTTCGAACCGCTGACCTTAAGGTTCGCAGCCCGATTCGTAGCCACTACGCTACCTCAACATTAGGAGTTTTTAAATAGAAGACAAAATGGGACCTGTGCTATGTCAAAATGCTGAAGAGATTTTTTCATTATCAGAGGTAGAGAGATTAGATAGTCTCAAGATTCTATCTTTTAATAAATTTCTTTAAGATGTAAGAAGCATAATAAAAATTTGTTGTCACAGTGCTTGTTAAGTGCAACTGAGTCAACATTTGACTCATAGTGACCTAATATGACAGATTAGAAGTGCCCCGTGGGGTTTTCTAAGTTGTGATTTTTATGGGAGCAGATCTCCAGGTATTTTCTTTGGAGGAACTGCTGAGTGGGTGCAAATCGCCAAGCTTTCTGTTAGTAACTCAATACTTAATCAGTGTGCCACCCAGGATCCTTAATGAAAATCTAGGTGGATATTTTTCTAAGGAATTAACACTGATAAAGAAGACTCAAAATTGCTTACATTTTCCAAAATCAAGTTGTGTTCTAATAACTGTTGTTGTTGTTGTTAAGTGACATGGAGTCATAACAACCTTGTATAGGGTTTCCAAGGAGCAGCTGGTGAGTTTGAACTGCCAACCTTGCAGTTCAAACTGGCCTTTTGCTCAAGTGCTTATCCTATAATGCCATACTGTTTTAATCAATATCTAGTACAGTTTTGTGTAATATCTAGAAACTTTTGTTGTCTATCCTTCTCATCAAATGACATTCAGTGACATGAAGGAGTCAAAGTAGCTTGTTGTTGTGAAGTGCTGTCGAGTCGGTTCTGACCTTAGTGGCCCTGTATAGGGTTTTGGAGGAGCAGCTGGTGAGCATGAATCACTGACTTTGCAGTTCAAACAACTTTGCAGTGTGGAACATTAACCTATAGCACTACACCAGGACTCCAAAGTAGCTTGTAAGGGCACTCAATGTATTTTCAGTGGTTTGCTTGGACCTAAAGAGAGCATACGGAGAGCATACGGAGGTTAAAGTCAGTTTGTGCCTTAAGGTCAGTGTTTTGATCTTCCCAGCTGCTTTTGGGTAACCATATACAGGGTCGCTATGAGTCAGGACTGACTCAGTGGCACTTAACAACAGCAAAGAGAACATGTTTTCATAATTTATTTATTTGAAAATATAATTACTTTCTAAAAGTGTTATATATTGAAGAGTAAGGAGAAAAATCAAGATTACCAAATGTAACATCTTGTGGAGTATAAAAACCAAACAAAACTTAGATCCCTGGAGATCACCTGTATTCATATTTAAATATGGAAGACTGTAAGTTCTTTGAAATTTGAACTGTTTGGTTCACCTATGTATCCTAAGAATAATGTCAAGCACATAAGTCACTCTGTGTATATTTGTTGAGTGGTGATTCTGCCTGACGGATTCCCATTGGAATTATAGGGACTGGAAACAGGATGAAAGCCCCATTCTTTGCTATCTGGAAAGTGTGGAGACTTTCAATTCCCAACCAAAGTGATAAAAGTTTCCAATATGACACTTTGTTTGCTGAAGTAGGAGTCGTGTGAAGTAACGTACATTATCTCTATATGTATGGACAGGATTGTTTTGGTACAACACCATCTTGTTCTGATTAAGTTGTGATGTGCTGCTTCATTTAGGTAGATGCTTCAGTGAGGGCATTGGCCTACCTATTTCAAATGTAAAAACAAGTACTGATTTTTTGTTTTGTGTGTGTGTGTTTGTGACTGAGAAGCTGTCATGTCTGTGAATTGAAAGCACTTAATTTTCTAAGTACCATGATCTGGGGAAGTAAATGTTTTCTTCTGTAAGTGATGATGATGGATATTTTGTTTGTAACTAAACATTCTATGTCTGAAACAACCAATCTGAAATAAACATATTCTGTAAAAATCCCAGGGTGTATCTGTGAGAGTCATGACAGGCCTTCTACAATTATGCTTAATTTATTTCTTTTCTCTTTATAGAATGGCACAAAATATTCTAAGATTTTGGATACAAAGAGCTATGTAACACTGTAAAAAGACTAAAATGATCATGATTGAGTGTTTTATCCTCAGTACTGACTGGAATAATTTCAGACTTGATGTCTTTTCCTTGTGACAGGCATGATGATATTTATTTAGAGAGACAGAACTTGAATAGGGTTATGCACACAGTTTCTTTCCAACCCTAGTTATTGCACTCTGAGTCTTTGTACTATCATTGTGCTATATCCTGTCTCAAATAAACAGCTCCTTCCTTCCACTCACTGCAAGGATCTTTCCTTGTATTAAGTAGGTGTTGATCACTTAGTGAAAACATCCATGAATCTAGAGTGAACCAGGGCACATTGTAGGGATCACAGGGTACTCACAAAAACTGCTTTAAGGAACAGAAGTCCTGAGATCTGGGTTCATCTTTGTTGAGCTTTAGCTAAGAAAGTCTAAGATGATGTTTCCTAGAATAAGAAACAACATATATGGAAGAGAATTTACAGTCATTAAAATTTATTAGAGATGTTGAGTCAAAATTAGATACCATCTTGAAAGTTAGTAACCAGGACAAACTACAGCTTAATGTGTAAGCTGAGACAAGAATTTCCTAATTGATCACAAATCAGAAAGTCTGTGCTAGAGCCCTTATTTATACTCATGATACTGTATTAGTAAACATGTTAGTCAAAAGGATATGTGTTAGCTTAAACAATGTTCTAGGAACCTTGGAAAACAATGACTGGACTTTGTCTATATTTAGTATGGAAAATGCATTATCCGGTTAGAAATGAAATGTTGTTGGAGAGACATAGGTTGAAATGTTCTGGGAGCTAGAGAGATTCGTGTCAGTTAGGGGATCGAGGGAGGCTTCACAGTAAAGTGGCATTTGCTTTAGTCTTTAAAGGATAAGCAAGATTGGAACACTTGGGGATCTATAAAAAGGGCAGTCTAAGCATAGGAGTTAGAAAAATACATAACATAAATTGAAGGGTAAGTAATTGAGTTTGTTTAACTCTCAGTTTTTCTAACAGTTGAGCTCCTGGCACTTTGGGTAGACTAGTTCTTTGTCATGTGGGACATTCACAAGAGTGAGGTTGTATATACCATTAAACTCAGAACCTAGGCAGGAAATATACATACACAACCTTCCCAAGTCCTTGTCTTTGTGTTAACAAAAAATGACCTCATTTCTCTGTGCCTTTTCAGATAGCAACAATGCCATTTGTGAAAACAATTGGGCGGACATAGACTGCAGAAAAAATAGGATTCTTGGCTGAAAGTTAGGATGTAGCATTTACTACCGCACCAAAGTATAGATTTGGTTTACTAGAAGATGGGAAGGCAATATAGATTTCAGTATGAAAGAGACAGCAGCACAGCTGTGCTTCCAGGAGACTAATCTAGAAACTGCTGTAAACTGAATGAAAAAAGGGAGAAGCAGACCAAGTTAAAAGACAATTGAATGTAACGTGCAAAAGTAAGGATATGAGTAGAGGATGCTAAAAATGGATGTAACAAATTATTAGTGCTGTTGTTGTTGTTAGGTGCAGTTGAGTCAGTTCCGACTCACAGCCGCCACCCTATATACAACACTGCCTAGTCCTGCACCATCCTTGTTTGCTGTTACACTTGAGTCCATTGTTGCTGCCACTGTGTCAATCCATCTCATTGGAGGTCATTCTCTTTTTTACTGACCCTGCACTTTACCTAGCATGATGTGTTTCTCTGGGGACTGTTCCCTTCTGATAATATGTCCAAAGAAGGAGAGACAAAATCTAGTCATCCTGACTCCTAAGTATCACTCTGGCTGTACTTCTTCCAACACAGATTTGTATATTCTTCTGGCAGCCCATGGTACTTTTAATATTGTTCTCCAACACTATAACTGAAATTCATCAATTCTTCTTCAGTCTTCCTTATTCATTGTTCAATTTTTATATGCATATGAGGCTATTGAAAATATAATGGCTAGAATCAGGAGCACTTAGTCCTCAAACTGGTATCTTTGCTCTTGAACACTTTAAAAAGGTCATGAGTACCATCTTTTCCTAAGGCAATATGCTGTTTGATGTCTTGACTGCTACTTCCATGATAGTTGATTGTAGATATAAAAATCACCTGAATATATTATATTCCGTCTTCCATGAGTCTATCAGATATATGAAGTCTTTGACAATTTCAATCTTTTCTCTATTTATCGGGGTTTTTTTTTTCTGTTGTTGTTGTTGTTAGGTGCCATCAAGTCAGTACCGACCCATAGCAACCTTAGGCACAGCAAAACAAAACACTGCCCAATCCTGGGCCAACCTCACAACTGTTGCCACGCTTGAGTCCATCATTGATGCCACTTGGCCAACCCATTACCAAACATGATATCCTTCTCCAGTGACAAGTCCTTCCTAACAATATGTCTGAAGTATGAGAGATGAAGTTTGGTCATCTTGGCCTCTAAGGAGCACTCTGGCTGCACTTCTTCCAAAATGGATCTATTGGTTCTTTGGGCAGCCCATGGCACTTTCAACACCATAACTCAAAAGCATCAATTCTTCTACTGTCTTCCTTATTCACTGTCCAGCTTTTGCATGCATATGAGGTTATTGAATATACCATGGATTGGGTCAGGCACACCTTAGTCCTCAAGCTGACATCTTTGGTCTTCAACACTTTAAAAAGGTCTTGTGCAGCAGGGTTAGTAGTGAGCATTATTGTTTTCTTTACATTAAAGTGTAATCCATACTGAAACCTGTGGTCTTTGATCTTTAGCAGTAAACATTTAAAATCCTACTGGCTTTCAGTTAACAAGTTTGTATCATAAAATTATCATTGGGTTGTTAAAATGTCTTCCTCCAATCCTGATGCCTCTCTCTTCATATAATCCATCTTCTCTGATATATGCTCAGCATACAGACTGAATAAGTATAATGAAAGAATACAGCACTGGTGCACACTTAAACTGATCTTAAGCTATTCAGCCCCCTTTTCTTGGTCTATATAAGCACAATAAAGTATTCTAGAATATCTGTTCTTCACATTGTTATCCATAGCTTATCATGATCCAAACAGTCAAAAGCCTCTGCATAGTCAATAAAGCACAAGCAAATATCTTGCTGGCATTCTCCACTTTCAACTAAGATTCATTTGACATCAGCAATGATACCCCTAGTTCCAAATCCCATTCTGAATCCAACTTGAGTTTCTGGTAGTTCTCTTCATGTACAGTGGCAGCTATTTTTTAATTATTTTCAGCAAAATTTTACTTGAATATGAATTATATAATTGATATTGTTCAATGATTTCCACATTCTGTTGGGTCAACTGTGTTTAAAATGGGACCAAATATGGATCTCTTCCAGTCAGTAGGCCAGGAAGCTGTCTTCCAAATTTCTTGGCATAGGTGAGTGAGCAGCTCTAGTGCTATTATCAGTTATAAAGTTAAAATTTAGAAATGTAATTGATGTATTTATATTTAAATTTACTAAGTATATATAATTAATAATGTATATAAATTATAAATATACTATATAAATTAACCTGAAATGGAAAACAAATTAGATGGTGATGAAGAGGAAGGGGATAGACTTGAGACCTTTAATTTGATTCCTGGGAGGCTAGTGCTGAGCTTCCAGGAATCAACATCTCTTGTTGTAGCAGAGGCGATATTGGCAAACATCAAACCCAGAGTCTTCCTGTCAGAGTGACTGAATTACAACTCTAGCTGAATTCCCAACCTCCATGAGTGTCTGATGTTAAAGTAAGGCCAATGATGGGAAAAAAATGGGATCCTGAAACTTGAGATGGGAACATATGATCAGATAACCAGGAAGCTGGGAGACATTGAACTTCTCAATTTTATTGACTGACTTGTCCAACAGAACCAGCCTTCTAAACGTCTGGTGATGAGATTACCCCAGGTGTGACTGATTAGTCGTTGTCTGAGCTATCGCCTAGGGCAGAAGTTGGGAAATTGCCTGGGGCATAGCCTAAGGTAGATGCCTTACAAGACATTGCTGAACATTCCCAGAAAACACCACTACCACTCATTGTTGCTACTAGACCTATAACAGAGTGACATTCCATAGAATCCCAACAGATGGATTACAAATTGTGACACAAGAATAGGTGCGCTATACTCCACAAGAGCTGCTCTATTTTTTCTAATATATACAAAGAAACACTTGGAGAATATGTGTGGGTATAGACTTAAGAGTGTAGAATAAGGGTGTTTAAGAAATGTAAGGTTGATTCATTCTGAGTTTATTGGGATGGGTCCACAAAGCAGAGATTCTTCATTCAGTGTTTCAGCTTGAGAGGTTTGAAGAGGATCTAACAGCTGATTTGGTTGGTTCACTAAGCCATAGATTACACTGTTGTAGTTAAGTACCAACCACTTGGTTCTGACTTATACGAGGAGTTGACTGTTGCATATGATAAATCAAGTGTAAGTACTGGAACTGTCTTGGTATACAGTAGAATAAGGTTTCCAAAGGCTTATAGAAATCAGCATGTTAGAGTGAATTTATTCAGGATAGACCAATAGACCCAAAGAGAGTGCTCAGAGAACATATCTTTTACCCTTACAGTAAGGAACACATTTGTGAAGGAAAATCCAACAGCCTTGAAGACTGTTGTGATTTCTATATTACATAAATCAGGTTTAATTGTAAGAACTGCCATAATAGAATTAAAATACCTCATTACACTTAGGAGTCCTGGTGTGGTGCTGTGGGTTAATGTGCTGGACTGCAAAGTTGGTTTGAACCATAAGGTCAGCATTTCAAGTTCACCAGCCACTCCTCAGAAACCCTATAAAAGGCCACTATGGGTTGCAACCAACTCGATGACACTTACAACAATAACAAAAATTACACTTAACAACAACAACAATGATTACAATGGGGATGATTGGGTGAAGTAGTGGTTGGGGCCAACTCATAGTGGTGATGGTGGTGTTCCATGGTGTCGTTTCAGACTCATAGCGACCCTACATAGGGTTTCTGAGCTGTATGGTGGCACTTAATTGACAAAGTCAACGTAGGTATGGTTACTGTAATAGACAGCAAAGTGGAAGTAGTTATCAGAATAGCCTAACTTGTGTGGACTTGTGGCACTGGCTTCTTAGTTAAGGGAGTGCAGTGGCTCTGTATAATAAGCACTAAACTGCAAACCAAAGGTTGGCAGTTTGAGCCCACCAGCCCCTCCATGGGAGAAAGGTGAAACTTTCTCTCCTGGAAAGATTATACAAGGATTCCTTATGTGACACTGTAGGATAAGCACTGGATTGCAAACCATAGGTCAGCAGTTCAAACTCACCATCTGCTCCTAAGAAAGCCTATACGTGTCACCGTGTGGCAGAGACAGCACTTAACAATGAGTCAGGTAGCTTAGTGGGTTTTGAGTTGTACTGCTGTCCACAGGGTTGGTAGTCAAATCCACCAGTTGATCTTAGGAGAAAGATGAGGCTTTCTACATCCATGAAGTTTTTTGTTTTTTTTTTTTACATTTGTTTAGTAACTTACGGTTTATCAAAAATATTTACACACATCATGTGATCATTAACTGCATGTTAAGAGAGTACTTGGACTTCTGGTTTGGAGGCGAGGAAAGTAGAGACAGGCAGTGAAAACTCCTCTGCCAAAACCCTAAAGAAGCAGAGAAAGAATGGTCCCCAGAAAAACTGTGGAGCTTTGGATCTTGTTTAAGCTTCCGGGTGCCAGTTTCCTGTGCCCATTGAGAAGAAATTTGCCAGTGGAAGCAAAATACCATGATTACTGAATCGATGCAGCCACAGCAGCCGGTAGCTAGAAGTCCTCAGGCTTGAGGCCAGGACCACAGCCAAGGGAAGGCAGTGACCCAGCACTAGATGTCGTGGAGCTGCGGGTCTGGAGGGAGAGTTGTGACCAATTTTTCATCTTTCACTTTTCATTTTTCACATATCTCTCTTCTTCACACTGATAGTGCCCTCATTGCACAGTCCACATGCCTTTAGGCAGGTAGGAGCACACCCCCAAAAAGGTCTATCACTGTACCCACAGCTTTCCAACGGCACAGAAAGGAAACCACAGGTTGCTTCTTATGACATTCTGACCCTGGGTACCAGCCCAAAAGTTGACCTGGGAGAGACACTTTATGCCTGCCTGCACAGCAAAGGAGTGTCAATCACAATTTTATTTTTGTATTTGATTGGTGGTTTCTGTCTCTGCTTTTATATTGTTTCTGTCTTTGGTCCTTTTGGCCTCACTGTTCTCCCAGGGGTTGAAGCTTTCTCCACCTACCTTACCCAAAAAGAGACCACAACTATGCCCATATAGTCAAGTTACAAGCATATCCTGTAATACCCCACCATCTGGATAAAAGCCAAAACCAGCTGCTAGGTATTACATGTGAAAAGGGAAGCCTATCTCCAGATCATATCCAACAGGAGACACTCAGCAAATTTAACAACAAAGCAACATACATCCATTTAAGCATTAAAAACTCATATAACTGCTGAAAATGTCCAAGAAAACATGAAAATGTCCAAGAAACTTAAAGATCTCAACACATGTCCAAAAAAGAGAAAAAAGTAACTGGGACAAATGAGCTGGAAGCAGACTTTCCAGTAGAAGAGCTTGCTTTGGATTTGCCTTTAGAAGGAATTCAGAAGAATGATATGGAAACAAATTCAAATGCTCTGAAAAAGGGTGGAGGAAAATAAGGAAGAAGTCAGGAAAGTGCTACAGGAGCAATCAAACAAGATACATATGACATTGGAAACAATCCAAAACCTGCAGAAAGAAGTTCAAATGATAAATAAGAAAATATCAGAAATGGACAATACACTGAAAAGGCAAAGGAGTACAATGGAAGAGATGGAAGCCAGAACCAGTGATCTGGAAGACAAATTTCTCAATACTGCTAAGAAAGAAGAGCAAGCAGAAGAAAAGGATTAAAAAATCTGAAGATCATCTAAGATTCATGCTGAATAACATGAAGAGGAATAACTTAAGAATTATTGGCATTCCAGAACAGGAAGAATCACAGAAGTCCACAGAAGAGATAGTTGAAAAGCTTCTGGAAGAAAAATTTCCTAACATCTTGAAGGACAAGAAGATAAACATTTAAGAAGCTGAATGAACCCCAGGAAGGATAGACCCCAAAAGAAAATCACTGAGACATATCAGCGTCAAGCTCTCCAAAATCAAAGACAATAAGAGAATCCTAAAAGTAGCCGTGGAAAAGAAAAGTGTTACCTGAAAAGGCAAGCAAATCAGATTAAGCTCTGATTTCTCGGCAGAAACCATGCATGCAATAAGGCAATGGGGAGACATATATAAAACCCTAAAAGAAAAAAAACTGCCAAACAAGAATCGTCTATCCAGCATAAATGTCAATCAAATATGATGTTGCAATCAAAACATTCCAGGATAAACAGAAGCTAAGAGATTCTTTTAAAGCTAATCTAGTGCTTTAAAGCAATCTAAAGGGAATTCTTTGGAATGAAAACCAGCAAGTACAGACAACAACCAGAGATTGACAGACATGGCAACACCACCTGGAACTCAGTTGATGAATAGCAGAATTCAAAACAGAACAACAAAATCAGAGCAATGAATTCAGAGGACCTGTGAGGCCAACCAAAGATCAAAATATTAACAAGGTGGTGAGGAGGTCGAAGTGGTGAGGAGGCCGAGTAGATGGCAGGATACAATAGACTGTCTTAAATGCAGGGGAAATTTATCAGACTATAGGGTAACCCCAAAGAAAATTAATACTTCACAGCTTGCCATGTAAATGAAGATCCAGGCAGAACAAGGAAACATTAAAACAAAGAAGAAACCGACAAGAAATAGCAGAAAAAATGTGAATGCAGCCCACGAAGGCATGCAGAACAAAGGAACAAACAGCACCATAAAAAATGCACATAATGACAGCAGTTAATCCATACCTATCGATAATTACACTGAATGTCAATGAATTAAATGCAACAGTGAAGAGACAGAGAGTGACTGAATGGGTAAGACGAGACCATTCAATATGCTGCCTGCAAGAGACACACCTCACACACAAAGACAAAAAGCAGACTAAAAGTTAAAGGATGGAAAATAATATACCAAGCTAACAGCAATAAAAACAAGCAGGAGTAGCAATAGTAATCTCTGATAAAATAAATGTTAAGACAAAAACCAGCAT
>NW_006408538.1:9612537-9624418 GCF_000296735.1 Chrysochloris asiatica | reverse complement strand
TCATAGTGACCTTATGCACAGCAGAACGAAACACTGCCCCATCCTGGGCCAACCTCACTACTGTTGCCACACTTGAGTCCATCGATTCTGCCACTTCGCCAGTCCATCTCGTTGGGAGTCTTCCTCTTTTTCTCTGACCCTCCACCTTACTAACATAATATCTTTCTCCAGTGACTTATCCCTCCTGACAATATGAGAGACGAAGTATGAGAGACGAAGGTTGGCCATCTTGTCCTCTAAGGAGCATTCTGGCTGTACTTGCCATTGTTGTTGTTGTTAAATGCCATCTAGTCAGTTCTGACTCATAGCGTCCTTGTAGAGGGTTTCCAAGGAGCAGCTGGTGAGCTTGAACCACCTACCTAGCAGTTCAAATGGCTTTGCAGTCTGGCCTGTTAACACACAGCACTACAGAGATGCAAATCAAAACAACAATGTTATATCATCTCACACTGGCAATAATAGCAAAGATCAAAAAAGTAGAGGACTGTAAGTGTTGGAGAGGATGTGGAGAGGCTGGGACCCTCCTACATTGCTGGTGTGATTGCAAAATGGTCCAGCTACCCTGGAAAACAATATGGCGCTTCCTCAGAAGATTGTAAATAGAGATACCTCATGATCCAGCAAGTCCTCTACTTGGTATTTACCAAGAAATACAAGTCATACGCAAAATAGATATGCACACCTATGTTCACAGCAGCACTATTTACAATACCAAAAAGATGGAGACAGAATAAGTGCCCATCTATGGAAGAATGGGTAAACAAACTTTGGTACACACACATAATGGAATACTACGCTATCCTGAAGAATAACAAGGAAGCAGCAAGTCACCACATAACATGGATGAACCTTGAGGACATCATGCTGAATGAATTCAGTCAGTCACAAAAGGAGAAATACAGCATAGATCCATTATTGTAAAAGATTTAAAAAAGTACCCACACTAAAAGGGGCGGGGGAACTTTATTTATTTATTTAATTGTGTTTATTACATTTTTTATTTTTATTTTTTTGTTGGTTACGTGAGTGTATGGCGTGGGGTGAGAGGCATGGGAGGGAAAGTGGAGCAGAGGGTAGGGGATAGGCACAGGACAATTTGGGTTCAGTTGGGGGGAGCATACAGTAGAAGAGGAAGGGGAAAGGAAAAGGCAGACTGGAGAATCGCTAGGCAGGTTTACATGGACTAAATAGGATAGAGGTAAATAATGATATAAACACAAATGTGGAACAACAGGGCTCCTGGATACAAAGATTGAGGCATGGTTTGAACAGGTAAAAGTGGGGAAATGATGTTAAAATGCTTGGCTGTGTTTTGAATCTTGGTTTCACATGCCTACTATCGTAAAACAGATGCTTCAAGGGGAGAGAGAAGAATAGCCAGAAACATCACCAGAGAAAGCTTGTAAGTCCGTCTTCCTCTGATAACTGTTTGGAACACCTAAAATGGGTCTCGAACTTGCCCAGTGAAGCAGGTTCCCTGCAGCCCTTTTGCATTGCACAAGACCATAGGTAGAATCCTGATCCACATCTAGAATCTTCTGAGGTAGGACATTCCCACGTGAAAGGATAAGCGGACCAGTCTGAAACAGCTAGAAGACCAGAAGATACTTCTTGAAAGAAAGAGCAGCAGAAAAAATCAGAAACAATAACAACAGTCCAGTTGTCTACTACAAGAACAAGCAAGTTTTTTCCCAGGGAGCCATCAAGGCAAGTGGTCAGGTCCCCTTAAGGCAACCCCCCTTCCAAGACCACAACTCAAAAGGAATACACTTACAGGCATATGTTCCTGCTGCTGACCATGTTGTTCACCGATAAAGGGAAGTTGTAAACTAAGTCCGACCATATTCAATAGACTCCTGTTAACCTGGATTGAGACCTGGGGACTCCTGGGCCCAGGGGCAGGAACATGGCCCCAGAGGACTACTACAGAGTGTGAAGCATCCAGCTGATATAAAGAGAAGGGGGATGTACAAGAACACCCACACTTGCAGATAGTACCCATTTGACGTGACATCAGTGGCTGGATGACCAGAATACAACTAGAGGAAGAAAGAAGAGGGGAAAAAATGGAGTTAACCACTATAAGTGGATGAACTTGACCTATGCTTCTGGATGCAGTATGATAAATGAGCGGACAAATCTCTACAGTGAGGATCATTCCCACCCCCTTGGTACACAGGGTCGACAGGGAGGGGGACCTTAGACATTGGCTACCCAAAATGGGGGGACTACAAAGGCAAGAAGTGACTGGCTTACAAGCTTTCAGTAGGGAAACTAGCTCCAGAGGATACAGGAAAAGGTAGAACCTCCAATGAATTGTTTCCTGTCTGGATGAAGTTGATAAAAGGTGAGGGGGAAAGGACCCTTGTGGTTCAATAGGGAATGATTTCTATCAGGTCTGATAGTCAGTGTTGGAAAGATAAATATAAGTGTTTGGTAACAAAAGCCGGGGAGTGGCTGATTTTGCATTCCAGGAGCAGAGATTCCCTGGAACCATCAAGGAGTAAAAGCAAAGTGTGAGACCCTGTCCAGGGAGGCAGTAACACTAGAGATGGAAGCAGAGGCGATGACTGGGCAGAAGGAGTGGCTGGGGACTCTGGACTCAGGGAGAGGGGTTGTGTGCTGGCGGCTGGGGGCAGGCATAAGGGGTGTACCCTTTGATTGTTTGATGATGCATGTAGAGGATTGTGATCATTGCAATGAAACAAAATAGGATAGGATGAATGTAAAGATAATGTTCACCCATGTAAACTAATACATAATTCACAATAAAAACTTAAAAAAATATCAAAGTTCTGAAAAATGTCATAAGTAATATTCTATATAATGCCACTTAGAATATTTATAAATCTCTATATATGTAAGCATGGAATGAATAGTGTATTAGAGTGTGAAACCACGTTAAGCATTTAAATGTTTAGCTGAAAACCACTGTCAACTAAATATTATGGAGACAAAATAAGGATTGAAAGTTTAGGTTAAAAGAAATAAAAAAGAGTATTTGCATGCCACTGTAGGATAAGCATTTGAATGCTAACCACAATTTTACAGGTTTATCCCTCAAGCTGATCCTCGGAAACCCTCTACAGGGCTGCTGTGAGTGGAAACTGTCTCTATTGAATTTAACAGCAATTATCCCATTTAAGGGTCCCTGGCAATGCAGTGGTCAAGCAGTTTGAACCTGCCAACCGCTCCATGGGAGACAGATGTGACAGTCTGCGTCAGTAGAGACTACAGCCCTGGAAACCCCATGGGGCAGTTCTACTCTGTCCTGTATGTTGTTATTCAGAATCATCTCAATAGCTATGGGTTTGATTATGAATTTTTTGTCCTGTTTTAAAAGTGAGAGGTCAGGCAGGAAGGTAAAGGGTCTGAGGAATGAATGGTCACACAGCTAGAAAGTGGTAGTGCACAACCTTTGCCCCAAGTCTGGAACTCCTTTGTCTATTTTGAGTTGCCTCAACAGATAAGACATCAGGAACAGTCTGGAGCTAGGGACAGATACCACTTAACAGGAAGATTCATATCTTTTGTCTGGGATCCAGTGACTTATTCTCCACCTGGGGTAGCACAGACTGGAATTGCACAACTGCTTATGGTTTTCAGGCCGTGGCCAGTACAGTGTGAGTTGCTGATTGCTGTCTATGAGCCCAGGGTCTTCTGTGAGATAAGGGTGTGCAGAGGGCTGGTGAACTAAGTAGTCATGGCTGGATCTTCTGGAACACCAGCAAGTTTATCTGGTGGATGTTTTAGCCAAGATGCTGAGGCTCCTAAAAGGCTTCAGTTGAAGCTTACTCATCCTATCCAGCTAGGCATCTGCACTCATCATTGCTGTTGTTGTTGTTGTTAAGGGCCACTGAGTCGGTTACGACCCATAGTGACCCTGTACAGGGTTTCCGAGGCTGTAAATCTTTACGGGAGCAGAACGCCTCATCTTTCTCCTGTGGAGCGGCTGGTAGTTTCAAACTGCTGTCCTTAAGGTTCGCAGCCCGATTTGTAAGGTTTTGTAAATGATAGCTTACACTTGTTGATGATACTCCCATAGAGATTCACAGCATCGGAAATCCTATACTGTGTCACTGTGAGTAGGAACCGACTTGAAGGCAGCCATCATCAGAAACAGCGGAGTGGTCTAGATGCAATTTCGTCTCAGTGAAATATATAACCTGTCTTTTGCTAATATCCAGCTATCTTAATTATATGACTGCTTTCATATTTTATTATGTTAAAGGTAGAAAGCGTCTAGTCTGCAAATGAATAATCCACTCTCCCTTTGCACTAATTAACTCTGATTTAAGCAACTCACTTGAACCTTAAACTTTCTGGTGCTACCCTTTGTAAGAACCTTAAAATTTCCTTTGTAAGAAGGTGGATTTAAATACGATCTCAGAGAGCTAAATCTAAAATCTGAAACCTCACATGTAAAAATCTACAAAATCTCTAGATCAAAAACCCTATCATTTCAGCAATTCTTTCACTTACTAAAATGTTATACCAGTCAATGCTATTGAGTCAGTTTTGTTAAACACAAAACAAACATTTTACATTGCATATTAATTGAGGGATCCCATGAATCAGTAATTCATGACATTACAATTATTTCAATTATTTGAATATATTTTGTGCTACTAAAGATTTTTTTTCAAACAAAATGTACTCCTTTCAGCGTATATTTTCACAGCTTATGAAGACATTGATTTTTTTTTGTTTTGTTTTGCTTTTGTCCATAAAGCCAACAGACAGGAAATTAGGAAATATTTATGATAGGCATCACAGAAATAATTCATATGCAAAACCGGAGAAAATACTGAAGTTGTAAAGAATTTTGTTTTACTTGGATCCACAATCAGTGCTTATGAAAACAGCATAAAAAAATCAACGGACATTTTGCACCTGTCAAATCTGCAGCAAATGACCACTTTAAAGTGTTATAAAGCAAAGACGTCACTTTGATACTAAGATATGCCTGATCCAAGCCATGATCATTTCAGTCAGCTCATATACATGTGGAAGATGAACAATGAATCAGGAGAACTGAAGAAAATTGATGCTTTTAAATTATGGTGTTGGTGAAGAATATAAAATATACAATGGTCTCTAAGAAGAATGAATACAAATCTTGTAAGAAGAATGGTAGTCAGACTGCTCTTTTGAAGTGAGAATGTTGAGACTTCATCTTAACATCCTTTAGACATGTCATCAGAAGGGACCAGATGTAGGAGAAGGACATCATGGTTGGTAAAATAAAGGGTCAGCAAAAAACCAGGAAGACCCCTGATGAGATACACAGACAGCAGTAACAGCAAAGAACTAAAGCATGTAACAATTGTGAGGAAGTCACAGAATGGGACAGTGTTGATCCACACCACCAAAAAAAAAAGCATAGTGGCTATTTCTCAGAGAATCAAGTATTAGTTAAAATATCCAACAATGTTGAAGTATCAAAAATGTAAATAACCATTAACATTTACTTTTTAGCTTGAGATTCTTGCTATGGATAAAACATGCAAATAAAACAATAAATAAAATAATAAATAAAAGAAATATATAATGCAATAAATATATAAATATATAAAACAATAAATAAATAAAACAATAAATAAAATAAAATATATAATGCTCTGTAGAAGGATCAAATTTTAGTGTTGTAGAAGCTAAAATTTCCTCTTTGATCATCTCCCTGAAACTGAATACAGCATGGTTTTATAATTCACACATGGATATTTAAATTTGAATCCATTCAGAGTCTAATATCATACATTTGCTCAATAAAATACATCAAATTGCTCCATAATCCCTAATAAGCGATCATTATTTTGGAATTTAAGTAACAAATGCCTCATTAAATGGGGTTTGGAAATATAGGGGGAAAAATGCTTTCTAGGTCATCATAGTCAAATAATTCACTGTAAGCCTTCCTATCCACTGTCACTTTAAAAAAAAAAAAAAAAAACAACACCAAAAAAATCTGTTTCCGCTAGACTAATAATCCAAAAATCTATGAAATTTATGTTATGCATATCAAACTTTGGAGGAATAAAGAGAAGAACACCTGAGTCTTTTGTTCTCTTAAAGCTTTTACTGTGAATTGAGTGATAATTTACAGGACAGATCATCAGTTTTGCACTCAACCAATTATATTTTGTTTCATTGCAATTATTATAATCCCCTCCATGCACCATCGATTAACAAACAGTATTTGCTTCTAGTCCCTCTTTTTTTTTTTTTCTTTGATGTACACAAAACACACAGAAATTATACGTTTGTTAAAACTACCAAAGGGCACATTTTGCAAGTCAACTTCCTGCCCACTTATACAAAGTCTTTTTTATTTCATGAGCCTAGAGTGCTCAGCTACTCTATCTCTCTGTGCCATTAACTGGTATAGGTACTTCTCTAGTTAACATCCCATGCTCTTCCAGGCTCTGCCTTCTTGAAGTTTCTAGGGTCCTCTGTTCCTGGAATGAAAGATCAACTGCTCCCTCTTTTGTTACACATCTTATATCTTTACAGTTGTGACAATCACAATTAGCCATGATAACAATTACTCACTATTGAATCCTCCCCCATTCCCTTTCACAAGATCCACTTATATAAGAGGAAAACTATTCAGTGGGGATTGTGCTCTACTCCCCTCATTCTGAAGCTAACTAAGCACACTCAAAAACTTGAAGTTAGCCACTTTATGTCTTTATAGCCTGCCCTCCCCATTTTTGGTAGCCAGTATCTAAGTTGCCTGTGCCTATCAACCCTGCGTACTGAGGGGATAGGATTGGTCCTTGATGTGAAGACTCCTGCCCTCTTGGTTGGAATTTTGAACAAAAACATTGATAAGCAATGGTCAACTTTATCAAATTGTAGCAATTTCTACTTGTTTCCTGTATCAAACTTCTTTATCCTCCTCTAGTTGAGTTCTGGTCAGCAAACTATACAAGATATGTCATATGGGTACTGTCTGCAAGTTTGGTTGTTCTTGCATACCTTCTCCCACTCAGATCAGCTGGCTGCTTCACTCTTAGCTGTAACCGCCAATGACTAAGTCAGTGTCCATGGGCTCAAGAGTTCCCAAGCCTTCTCTCCCTATACTCTGGACCAACCAGCCCTTCCTCTTCTCTCTCTCATCGCAAGGTCAACAAGTGTCTGTGGAACATGGCTGAACTCAGCCCTTGTCTTCATTGCTGCCTTTCCCTCACTTCCACTTGCAAGTAGACCAATATGACCACCTTCAAGCTTACAAGCCCGCTCTTGTGTTCCCTTTGCATTTCAGTCTTGGAAGGGGCTGGCTGTTCTTGTCTTGATGGCTCTCAGGCAAACAGCTTGCTTGTTCTTGTAACAGCCAGTCTGTGTTTGTTTGGTTTTCTCTTTTATTTTTCTTGCTGCTCTTTCTTTTAAGAAGTATCTTCTGTTCCTTTAGCAACTATGGGGTGGGAATGTCCAACCTCAGAGGGTTCTGGATGGGGCTCAGAATTCTACCTAAGGCCTCATACTCTACAAACGCTTAACAAGAAGCCTGTTTCACTGGGCAAGTGCCAGTACTCCTTCTAGCTATTCCAAGCAGTTATAGGCTGAAGAGGGACTTAGAAGCTTTCTGTAAGCATATTTCCCAATATTCCTTTCTATCCCACCTAAATGGCTATTTTAGTAGTAGGCAAGGGAAATCAATATCCACAAGTCAGTGAAGCACTTTAACATTATTTCCCATCTTTTCCCCATTTAGACTGTGCCTCGATCCTTGTATCACAGAGCACTATTCTTCCAACGTTGAAGATCAAACTGAGTTTTAAGACCTTCTCTTCCACCTTTCACTTCTATGACCAGGCTGAGGTTAGGTGATGATAGCTCATCTACTAGATATGAAGTCAAATCCTTTGCCATCGAGTCCATTTGGACTGATAGTTACCCTGTGGAACAGAGACAAACTGCCTCATAGGGTTTCCAAGGCTGTCAATCAATCTGTAAGTAAGGAGACTGCCACATCTTTCCCAAGCTGAAGAACTAATGGGTTTGAACCGCCAACATTTTGGTTATCAGTTGAGTGCTTTAACCACTTTGCCACCAGGACTCTACCTACTAGATCCAAATTAAATTCAGTGCCTTTGAGTCGATTCCGACTCATAATGACCATATATAGTGTTTCTGAAGTTGTAAATCTTTATGGGATCTAAACCCCTCATCTTTCTCCCTTGGAGAAGCTGGTGCATTTAAATTACTGAGCTTCTAGGTAGCAATCAAGTGCTTACTCTACAGTGCTTACCCTTATTTATTGGTAATGGTACTCAAAATGAAGTATATGGTTAACTCACATTAGAATCACGTGGGATGTTTGTGAAATGGAGTTTCCTGCCCACTACTCTCTACTTGGAGTCCTGGTGCAGCTATGTAGAATACTAAGCACTGGAATACTTACCACAAAGTCAGCAGTTCAAACCCACCAGCTGCTCTTCTACATATAGTTACAATGAATTGAAACTTACCAACAACAATTCTAGACCTACTGAATCAGAATCTCAGCTGCTGTGGCATTAAAGTATATATATTACCAAACCCCCAAGTTCTCCATTTATCCTGATGCTATTTGTTGGTCCAGTTGTGAGGATTTTGTTTTCTTTACATCAAAATGCAATCCATACAGAAGACTGTGGTCTTTGATCTTCATCAGTAAGTATTTTAAGTCCTTTACACTTTCAGCAAGCAAGGTTGCATTATCTGCCTACTGCAGGTTATTAATGAATCTTCCTCCAACCCTGGTGCCACATTTTTCTTCATATAATCCACCTTCTGAAATTGTTTGCTCAGCAGACAGATGGAATAAGTATGGCGAAAGAACACAACGCTGGCACACACCTTTCCAGATTTTAAACCATTCAGTGTTTCCTTGTTCTATCCTAACAACAGTCTTTTCATTTGTGTATAGGTTCCGCATAAGCACATTTAATTGTTCTGGAATACTCATACTCTGCAATGTTGTCTGTAGTTTGTCATGATCCACACCATCAAAAGCCTTTGTATAATAAGTAAAGCACAGGTAAACATCTTTCTGATATTCTCAGCTTTTAGCCAAGATCCATCTGACATTAGCAATTCTATCCTTCATTCCACGTTCTCGATTGAATTTGGCTTGAAGCTCTGACAATTTCCTATCAATGTATTATTGCAACCATTTTTTTTTTGGTTTTCAAAGGCTGATTTTTTATTAAAACTTTTTGTTGTTATTTGAATGAAGGTTTACAGACAAGATCATCAGCTTTACATTCAACTAATCATACACTTTGTTTCATCTCAATGATTACAGTCATCCTACTTCCTCCCTGTAGTTCCCCAATGATTACAGTCATCCTACTTCCTCCCTGTAGTTCCCCATTGACAGTTTATATTTCACAAATGAACAAAGCAAAAGTATTTGATACACATACTATATATATATATATATTCATTTAAGTGTCCAAAGGACACATTCCGCAAGCTAGCCTCCTGCCCATAGGCACACAGCATTTCTCAAGTTCATGGACCTAGAACCTGTAGCTGTTCTGTCTCTTCGTGCCACTGCCTCTGCCACTGTCTCTGCTGTTGCCACTTTTCTAGGTAGGGATCTCACTCTCTGCTCAAGGTCTTCCTTCTTGATGGTCCTGAAATGAAAGATTAACTATTTTCCTCATTAAATTACACATCTTCTACAATTCCAGTTTTTACAATCACAATCCTGCTAAAAATTACTCACAACTGAATCATAAAATCCAATCAGCATCACCTCCCACCCTCTTTCACCAGACCCATCTGGAAAAGAGGAAAACTCTTCAGTTGGGATTCTACTTTATCCCTCTCTTTCTGAAACTAAGCACAACCATGAAAGCTTGTAAGTCAACCACTTAATGCCTTTATAGCTTCAACCCTGTTTTTGATAGCCAATGCCTAAATTGTCCATCCCTATGTGCTGTGGGTTATTGTGTCAGACTGCAAAATCATTTGAACTGCAAGGTCGGTAGTTCAGGCTCACCAGCTACTCCTTGGAAACCCTATACAGGGTCGTTATGGGTCGGAATTGACTCGATGGCACTTAACAACAACATAGGCTGCGAACCTCAAGGTCAGCAATTTAAAACTACCAGTTATTCCTCGGAAGAATACAGGGTTGCTATGAGTTGGAACTGACTCCACGGCACATAACCACCACCACCATAGATAGACCCAATACACTCAGAAGGCAAATACATTCTTTGATATGAAGAATCCTTCCATTTCAGTTGGAATTTTGAGCAACTCCATCCATAAGCAAAAGTCCAGTTCATCAAATTGTAGCAATTTACACTTGTTCATACTATGAAACATCTTCATCTTCATCTGGTTGGGTTCTGGTCAGCTTAGCACTAGCCATCCAAGCTAGGTCAAATGGGTACCCACTCTAAATTTGGGAGTTAACGTACACTTACATGCACTTCAGACCAGCTTGCCCCTTCACTCTCAGCCCTAGGCCCCAGGGACTAGATCAGTTTCAAGGGCTGATTTTTGAGAAATAGATTGCCATACATTTCTTTCAAGGCATCTCAAGGGAATACTCAAACCTCCCACATTTTGGTTAGCAGCTAAGGTATTAACTGTTTGTATTACAAAGGATCATTTTATTATTAAGTTACATCAAATGGAACTTCAAGAGCTCCTCAGAACACACATTTTCACAAATGGAAATTACTATTTTCTTCTTTGACATATAGTTAGATCACAGAGAGTAATTTTCAGGCTTACCATAATATCTGGGGCCACTAAAACCCACAATATTCTTTGATCTTCATGTTGCAGCCATTTTTGAATTATCCTTAGCCAAATCTTACTTGTATGTGTGATTAATGATATTGTCTTATGATTTTTGCATTTTATTTGGTTGTCCTCTCTTTGGAATGGATGCACATATGAAGTTCTTCCATTCAGCTGGGCAGATAGCTGTCTGCCAAATTTCTTGGCATAGATGAGTGAGTTCCTTAAGTGCTGCTTCAGTTTGTCACAAGATTTGAATTTGTATTCCATCAATTCCTGAAGCCTTGTTTTTTGCCAATACCTTCAGTGGAACTTGGACTTCTTCCTTCAGTATCATTGGCTCTTGATCATGTGCTGCCTCCTGAAATGGTTGAACATCAACCATTTCTTTTTGGTACAGTGACTCAGTGTATTCCTTTCGTCTTCTTTTAATGCTTTCAGCATCATTCAATAGTTTGCCCATGTTGCTGCTGAAGTTAAGTTACGTGGAGTCAGTTCCAACTTACAGCAGTCCCTTATAGTGTTTCCAAGGAACGGCTGATAAGTTTGAACTGCTGACCTTGTGGTTTAAACGAACTGTGTGGTCCAGTGCTTTATCTCACAATGCTACACCAGGACTCCATTTTGCTCATTTTTTGTTATTGTTGGTAAGTGCCGTTGTGTTGGTTCCATCCCATAGCAACTCTGTACAGGTGTTTCCAAGGAGTGGCCAGTGAGCCTGAACCACTGATCTTACAATTCAATGACTTTGCAGTCTAACACATTAACCCACAGGGCAACACCAGGATTTTATTTTATTTATTTATTTATTTTTGCCTATAGAATCCTTCAGTATTTGAAGTTCAGGCTTGAGGTTTTTTTGTTTTTCTTCTCTTTTCAGTTCCCTTAGCTTGAGAAATGCTGACTGTGTTCTTCCTTTTTTGTTTTGTCATTCCAGGGCTTTGCACATTTTGTTACAATATTTGACTTTATCTTCTCAAGATGCCTTTTGAAAATTTCTATTCAGCTTTTTTACCTCTCATTCCTTCTATTTGCATTAGCATCTCTATGCTATAGAGCAAGTTTCTTAGTCTCTTCTGACATCCATTTTGGTCTTTCTTTCTTGTCTTCTTAATGACCTTTTGCTTTCCTC
>NW_006408538.1:9605202-9612092 GCF_000296735.1 Chrysochloris asiatica | reverse complement strand
TTCCTCACTATTTCCAACCTTTGCATTCCAATCACCAGTAATTATTAACACACCTTGATTGCAGGTTTGATCAGTTTCAGACTGAAGAAGCTGGTAGAATTGTTCAGTTTAATTATCACTGTCTTGTGTAATTTTGAATAATATTTATATTAACTGGTCTCCCTTATAGGCGTATGCATATTATCCTATTACATGCAGCATTGTACTTCAAGATAGAATTTGAAATTTTCTCTTTGATGTTGAATGTGATGCCATTCCTCTTCAATTTATCATTCCCAGTATAATAAACCAAGTGATTGTCAGATAAAAAATGACCGATACCAATCCATTTTTTCTCGCCAATGCCTAGGATGGTGATACTTATGCATTCCATTTCATTTTTGACAACTTCCAATTTTCCTAGATTCATACTTCTTACAATCCATGCTTTGATTATTACTGGATGTTTAAAACTGTTACTGCTCATTTTGAGTCATGCTTCATCAGCAAATGAATTTCCTGAAAACTTTACTTCATTCATTTCATCATGATCAACTCTACTTCCGTAGTCGCATTTTGAGTGTCTTCCATCCTTAGGGGCAAATTTTCCAGTTTATATCTGACATTGTTCTGGTGATCTTCATCATGATTCAATATTCAATTGAATATTTCAGTGGTCCACCACTATTCATAAGGTATTCAGTGACTACATAGTCATAGGTAGTCCGTGTCTCCTTCCTAGTTTGTTGTAGTCTGGAAGCTCATCTGAAACCAGTTAACAATGGGTGACCCTGCTGGTATTGTAAATGCCAGTGACATAGCTTCCAGAATCACAGCAACCTGCAAGCCACTACAGTATGGCAAACTGACAGATGAGTGTTGGCAGTTTTCTCATAAAGTTGGATAAAAAGATTGACCTTGAAGGATTGATATGATGCTCAAACAAGTTTAGTTCACATTTTTCTCTCTCTCCTCCTCCCTATTTCTTAGCCCTGTGAAAAAGTTACGCTAACTAGGTCAGTTTATGAGTTTATAGATTCTGATTAATGCTGATACACGTGCTAGTGTTAAACATGATCACCTCTTTTAAATAACTTATAGCAAAAGGACTCTGGTATTCTTAACTTAAATCTGGATGGTGGTATTCATTCTGGAAACCAGGTAAACATTTATTTTTTTTCCCCCTTGGCTTTTAAGCTAACCATTACACATTGAAGTAAGTGCCTTCTGGGTCATGCTACCTATGAAATATTGCCAGCATTAAAATAATGGACAAGGTTACTTTTAGATCACCCTTGATTCTAGAATATAGAGATTCTTCTATTGAGCATAGCTTATGTCATGTATGTCTGTGAATCCATAAGGAAATTCATCTTGAAAAACCAAAAGCGATTTCGGAAAACGCCATTCCTTCAATGTCTTGTACTGTCCCTGCTACACACAGATCAATATTTGATTATTGGAGATAACAACATTTCAGGAGAAAAAACAATTTGGTTTAGACACTTGTTCAACCTATTTTCTCATCATTGAATCAGAAAATATTACTGGGTTACAAATCAGGTACTTATACTTCAAGTAACTGACAAAAATACAATCCATATGAAGAGTAGCATTTTATCATTTCTCTCTCTTATGCTCAGATCTCTTCCATTTAATTTATTTTTGCTTTTTTCTTGGTACTTTGGCTTCATTTCCCCCTAATATTTTAGTGAGCCATTTGTTCTTTAAAAAAAAAAAAAATAGCTGAACGTTTGCCAAGTTCCATATCTTCCTGGATTTTTGATGAAACTATAATAGTGATCATTGATCAGAACTAAGTAGCTATTACCTTTTTGGCTTTCTTCCCGATCGTACCATTCCTTGTTCTGGTTTTTGTTTGCCTTTACCTTTTTCCTTCTTGTCTCACTTTCTCCCAAGTAGCATGCTCCTACGGTGGCATTTAGATTCCTTTTGTGATGTAGCAGGATAATGTGCTGCACTGCAAGGTCAGCTTGAACCCCCAAGATGGATGATTCAACCCTACCAGGCACTCCTAGGAAATCCTATACGGGGCACTATGAGTCAAAATGTACTGGAGGGCACTTTACAACAGAAACAATGGTAGCGTTTAAAGGAAGCTTCATTCAATTCACAGTAAAAGTTGTAAAAATTTTATTTAAAAAATAAAGGAAACCTGGTGGCACTGTAAATAAAGCACTTGGCTGCTAACCAAAAGGTCTGTGGGTCAAACTCACCAGCTGTTGTGTGGCAGAAAGATGTACCACTTTGCTTCTCTGAAGATTTATAACCTTATGGAATCTGTATGGGGCAGTTCTTTGTCTAATAGTATTGCTATGAGTCACAATTAACATGACAACAGATTTTTGTTTTGTTTTGTTTTTGTGTGTGTATGTATGTTTAATACAGGTATTTCAGGAGCCCCGCGGTTTGGTAAAGAACTCTCATAATGTCGTAGTTAAAGCAACCAAAAGGTTGGCAGTTTGAACCAGCTGCATTCCGCTGGTGAGATATATAGTCATCTGTTTCCCTTTTAGAATCTTGGACACCCTATAGGCACTTCTACTCTGTCCTTTGTTGTTGTTGTCAAGTGCCATAAGTCAAGTTGGTTCTGACTGATAGCAACCCTGAATAAGATTTCTGGGGAGCACCTGGTGGGTCTGAACTGCCGGCCTTGTGGTTTTTAGTCCAATTCTGATCATACAGTGCCACACCAGGAGTCCTTTATGGTTGCCATAAGTGGGAATTCACTCGGTGGTAGTAAATTTGGTGTTTTGGCTTTGGTGTTAGTGGTTTGGTTTTTTTTGGATTAGGACATTTATGAATTCAATTTCCCTCAGTACGATAGTAACAGGAAAGAGAAGTAAAATGGATGCTTGGTCATTAGCATCATCTGTGGTGACTAAGGAAACAATCTTGTAAACAGACATAATAGTCTCTCTGACAAAGCTGTTATCTTGATAACTTTCTAAGATTTGGACATCTGTGTTTGACACTGTGGATTGCAGCAGTGGACTACAGAGTTGGTTTGAACCACAGGGTTGGAGGTTCAAGCTCACCAGCTGCTCCTAGGAAACCCTATGCTAGGTTGCTTTTAGTTAGAACTGACTCTACAGCACTTAACAACAAAACAAAATGTTATTAATTCCTTTTTTTTTTTAGGGATATTTTGAGCATTTTTATGGTTTATCTATCTAAAGTAATACTACAGTGTTATAAAGAAGGATATTTTTTATGTTGATATTGCTGATGGAGTTTTAGCACCTAAAAACATCTAGAAAAGAAAATGAACTTGAGTAAAAATTCATAGTGTTGTCTATTGCATAAAAGGAAAAAAAAAGTTCTGGCTATTAAAAAAATATAACTTATGCCTAATCAATTATAAAGGAGCTCTGGTAGCGTAGTGGTAACGAATAAGACTGTTAACCTCAAGGTCAGCATTTCAAAACTTCCAGCTCTTCCACAGGAGAAAGAAGAGAATATCTGCTCCTGTAAAAATATATAGCTTCGTAAACCCTGTGCAAGGTTGCTGTGAGTTTGAACTCACTCCAAGGTGCATAACCACCACTACCAATCAATTATACAAGGTTGGCTGTTCAAACCCACCAGTTGCTCCTCAGAAACGCTCTACAAGTGCACCATGAGTTGGCACTGACTCACTGACACTTAATAACAACAACAATCAATTATAAACAAAGAAATGAACAAAAATCACCAAACTCACTACTATTGAGTCAATTTTGACTTATAGTAACCCCATAAGATAAAGAAGTGCCCCGTACAATTTTCAAGGTAGTAAATATTTAGAGATGTCGACTGCCATACCTTTCTCCCTCAGAGCACTTAGATGTTTGAGTTGCCAAACTTTTGACTAGCAGCTCAAGGGTCAATCCATGGTACCCCTAGGTATCTTAATCCATTATAAAGAAAGAAAATGATAAGATATTAAGTCATGAATTTGTTTCTTTTTTACTTGTAAGTATGACTTAAAAAAGTATGAGAGATTTTTTTTTATTTCTGTCAATTTTTATCTTACCAAAAATTGTGGATTCTGAGCAGGTAGAAATGAATAGGCAATTTAATACAATAACCCATAAAGAAGAGTTTCTCATATATATTTGTTATGTAACGATTCAGTTGAACTTCAGTCAAATTTTGTGAAGCACTTTGTGTGGAACACTCAGAATTTTTTCTATAATCCTGGAATGTTGCAGCTATTAATTTTCGACAGAAAATGCTGTCTCCTTTCTCGTTAATGGTGGGAGACAGATGCTTTACCTGAAGCTATATTCTGTGTGCAGCCCTATAAGTCAATCACATCACTCATATTACGTTGGAATTGTGCTTTTGGCATTTGCTTATTCAGAAATAATGCATATCATTAGGATTTTATTTTTTTGCACTGTGATTCCATTTTCAATTGACGTACTCTGCTAGACCTAACACTGAAATACAATTGCACAAAACGTCATTTATTTTCCAGATTTTGTGAAAAATTGACTACATCCTAAATTAAAGAGTTTTGTGTTTCTGTAAACCTGAGCTATAGAAAATACTTCTTTCTTTTCATTAACCAATGCAAAGTAAGAAACACTTTCTACAGATGCATTGTTCCTATCACTCTACATAGGGAAAAGGATACAGTATCAGTCCAGCGCCTGAATACTTGGTATCAGTACCCATCACTCCATTTGTCATTAGAGTAAGCACATGGGAAACTGTACAATTTGGACTCCAAACATCTGATCACCAGATGGTAGGTTAGCCCCAATGTAGTGCAAACATTGTCTGTTTGGAAGACTGATATTTGCACACACGTCCTTGGCAGATGATGGTAAAGCATTTCACAGAAGTGTGCCTCCTGAGTCACCAGAAGGGAACATCTTCCTCAAGTCTGTTTTATCTCTCCCACTGCAGATGAATGGATTCTCTTAAACACAAAGATTCTTTGAGGAAGATTTTGAGAGTTAAATGCAGACAAGTATGTTTCAAATCTGGGAATACATTCTTTTAATTTTTTTTTTTCCCTCTCTGATTAAAGTTCATAGTTAGACTATCTCATCTAGGTGCTATTCGTGTTTGTTTGCTTGTATGTGTTTGTTTTATAATTCCTGGTTGTCTTAATCTGCGTTCTTTAGAGGAGCAAATCCAGTGAAATGTATACAAGGAAGCTTCCATAATTTAATAGAAAATTGGAATGAAAGTGTTTGGATGTTTTCTATGAACTTTTTGAAGCCCCCTTGTATATACTGAGATAGTTACTTAAGGAAATGCCACAAACGATTGCAAGGAAATGGCTCATGTGGTTGTTGGGGTTCGCAAGTCCCATATTTGTAGGTCAGGTGGCAGGTTGATGACCCCTGCCTACTGGACTGGTGGCAGGAGTTGATGAACCCAAAATCTGCAGGTCAGGCAGAAGATCAGAGATCACTGCTGACTCCACGTGTTGTCATGGGTAGCATATTGAAAATATGCAGATCAGCTGGCCTACTGAAAGCTGTGCAGACTAACATTCCAGAAACCAGAGGTTTTGCAATGACAAGAGTGCAGAGTTGACAGATGAGCTTTGTCAGAACATTCATTTACATACTGGAAGCAGGCCACAGCTCAAGGACACTCCCCTTTCAATTGACTGGCTGCTCACAACAGAACATATGACAAACCTCTGACCACCATTCCTGACCAAGCTGACACATAAAATCAACCACCACACTGGCTTAAGTGGAGTTATTTTGTTGCTATTGTTAAGTGTCATCGAGTCAAATCTGACAGCAACCTTATATAGGGTTTCCAAGGAGCAGCTGGTAGATTTCAACCACTGACCTTATGGTTAGTAGTCCAGTATTTATCCTACATTTCACACCAATAAAGTTATAGCCACAAAGAAAGTGATCCTCATGTTCAAGTCCCAGAGTAAAAGATTCAGCATGTATGTTGACATTGAGTAGACCTAACTCATGGTCCTTCATAGGATTTTCAATGGCTATTTTTGTTTTCTCCAGAAGTAGAGCAAGAAGCTTTTATTTCTCAGTACCTCTGTGGCAGATGTAAATTTCCAACTTTTTTGTTAACAAAAGTCTGTTAACCTTTTACATCACACAGAAATGTCTGTGTATGTATATTCAGACCAAATCAAACCCACTGCCACTGAGTCAATTCTGACTCATGTTGTTCTTATTAGGTGCTGTTGGGTTGGTTACAACCCTGTTGAGGGTTTCCGAGGAGCACTTGGTGGGTTTGAACTGCCAATCTTGAAGTTTAAATTCACTTTGCATTCCAGTGCATTCTCCTGCAGTGCCAGAGAGGACTCCGTTCTGACTCACAGCGACTCTAAAGGACAAAGAGGAACTGCCCCCATGGAAATGGAGAGGCTGAAAATATTTACAGAAGGAGACTCCTTAACTTTGGGTTAGTAGCTGAGTTCCTTAGCTACCTCACCACTGGTGTTCCCATGTATGTATGAGCAGGCTTCAAAAAGTTCATGAAAATACAAAAACTAACTCAACGTGGATTAAAGACCTACATGTAAAACTGGAACTATAAAGATGATCAATTTGAAAAATAGGGATAAACTTAAGGGCTTTAATACATGGCATAAATACGTTATCAAACATTATGAAATACACACAAACAGCAGGAGACAAAATTCTCAGACCTCTGAAAAAGTAGTATATGCATCCAAAGATTTTTCAACAAGAGTTAAAAGGGAGCCGACAGTCTGGTAAATCGTTGTTGCAACGATGTATTAAACAAAGGACTAATCTCTAAAATTTATAAATAACTACAGCACCTCTACGAAAATATAACAAACAACACAATTTTTAAAAATTGGTACAGGCCAAAGAAAACATTCAGGCAGTCAACAAAAAAATATGAAGAAATGCTCATGATCATTGACCATTGTTGTTGTT
>NW_006408538.1:9591738-9605102 GCF_000296735.1 Chrysochloris asiatica | reverse complement strand
TCCTGGGCCAACCTCACTACAGTTGCCATGCTTGAGTGCGCTGATGCTGCCACTTGGCCAGTCTATCTCATTGGGGGTCTTCCTCTCTTTCTCTGACCCTCCACCTTACCAAACATGATGTCCTTCTCCAGCAACTGGTCCCTTTTGACAATATAGCCACAGTATGAGAGACAAAGTTTGGCCATTTTGGCCTCCAAGGAGCACTCTGGCTGCACTTCTTCCAAAATGGATCTATTGGTTCTTTTGGCAGACCATGGCACGTTCAATATTCTCCTCCAACAGCATAACTCAAAAGTATCAATTCTTCTATGGTCTTCCTTATTCACTGTCCAGCTTTTGCATGCATATGAAGTTATTAAAAATACCATGCGTTAGGTCAGGAGCGCCTTAGTCTTCAAGCTGACATCTTTGCTCTTCAACACTTTTAAAAGGTCTTGTGCAGCAGATTTGCGTAGTGCAATATGACGTTTGATTTCTTGACAGCTGCTTCCATGAGTGTTGATAGTTGACCCAAGAAGAATGATGTCCTTGACAACTTCAATCTTTTCTTTATTGATAAGAATGTTGTTGATTGATTCAGTGCTGAGAATTTTTGTTTCTTTACATTGAGATTCAATCCATACAGAAGGCTGTGCTCTTTGATCTTCATCAGTAAATATTTTAAGTCCTCTTCACGTTCAGCAAGCAAGGTTGTATCATCTGCAGATTGCAGGTTGTTAATGAGTCTTCCTCCAATCCTCATGCCATATTTTCCTTCATATAACCCAGCTTCTAGGATGATTTGTTCAGCATACAGGTTGAATAAGTATGGTAAAAGAATACAGCCTTGCCACACATCTTTCTTTTAAACCATTCAGTGTTCCCATGTTCTGTTTGAACAACTGCCTCTTGGTCCAGGTAGATTCCTCATGAGCACAATTAACCATTAGAGAGATGCAAATCAAAACAACGATAAGATACCATGTCACACCAACATTAATAGCAAAGTTCCAAAAATAGAAAGCAACAAGAGCTGATGAGGTTGTGGAGACACTGGGGACTTCCTGCATTGCTGGTGGGACTGTAAAGTAGTGTAACTGCTGTGTGAAATAGTGTGACACTTCCTCAGAAAGTTGGCAATAAAAATACATTATGACCCAGCAATCCCTCTACTTGGTATGTAGTCTTAAGAAATGAGTCAGGAGATGAGTAAGCATATGCACACCAATGTTCATCACAGCACTGTTCACAGTAGCAAAAATATGGAAATATCCTAAATGCCCATCCATGGAAGAGTGGATACACAAAGTTTGGTACATATACACAATGGACTACTATGTGATGTTGAAGAATATAATAGTGAATTTTGTGAAACACCACATAATATGGATGAACCAGGAGGATATTATGCTGAGTGAAATAATCCAATGACAGAAGGACAAATAGTTTATGAGACCACTATTGTAAAAACTCAAGAAAAGGTTATTTTATTTTGTTCTTTTTTCTAAAAGAAACATTCTTGGATTACCAGATGTGGGAGGGAAGAGAGAGCTAATTCACTGGCTAGAAGGTAGATAACATGATAACTAAGGTGATGGGGAGGGCGATATACAAGAAGAGGGAGGATGGTAGAATGGTAAAGATAGGTGAAGACACAGAGAGGTATGCAAGGACTAATGGGGATAGAGGTAAATAACAGTATATACACAACCTTGGAACAACAATGTTCTGTGTTTAAATGAGTATGGAAAGAAAAGAAAACATAATTTGGGATATATAGATATAGATATGTTGTTGTGAAGTGCACGCGAGTCGGTTCCGACCCATAGCGACCCTGTAAAGGGTTTCCGAGGAGCAGCTGGTGAGCTTGAACAACCGACCTTGCAGTTCAAATGGCTTTGCAGTCTGGTGCATTAACTCACAGTGCTATACCAGGACTCCAGATATAGATATAGATTTAGATTGGGAGAAAGATGAGGCTTTTTGCTCTGGTAAAGACTTACAGCCTCGGAAACCCTGTACAGGGTCAGCACATAACAACAACATATATGTATGTATCTGTGTGTGTGTGTGTATATTATATATATAATTATATGAGTTTGAAAGGATATTATACATGGTAACCACAGGGAGAAAGCGAGACAACTGTTTTACATGGAGGGGAGGGGACTGTAATGATCGATATGAAACAAAATACATGATTTATTGAATGTAAAACTGATGATCTTGTCTAAAAGACTTCATTCAACTCACAATTTAATTAAAATGTTCATGAAAAACTTCCATTATCTTTTAATTCCATTTTCTCATGAACTCTTTTGAAGTCCCCTGCATTCATATATGTTATTGTCAAGTGCTGTGGAGTGGATTCTGATCCATAATGACCCTGTACAGGGTTTCTGAGGCTATAAATCTTTACTGGAGCAGAAAGCCTCATCTTTCTCCCGTGGAACAGCTGGTAGTGTAGAACTGCAGACCGATTCATAAGTACTAAGTTTCCAGAGCTCCTTGTATATGTGTCACACATGGTTATGAATCAGGCTGTGAACCGCAAGGTCAGCAGTTCGAAATTACCAGCTGTTCTACGGGAGAAAGATGAGGCTTTCTGCTCCCATAAATATTAACAGCCTCGGAAACCCTGTACAGGGTCACTATGAGTCAGAACAGACTCCACGGCACATAACCACCACCAACTATATATATATTATAGACATAAAATATATAGGTATATATTTTATGTCTATACATGCCTGTCTGTGTGTATATATGTTTTTGACCCAGAATAAAATTTATTTTTACTCAAACTTTGTTCATGAAAATCCGTATTGTATATGAAAAAGATGTCCGCAATATTTGTATTGTCTTGAGGCAGTGTGTTTGTTGCTGTTAAGTGCTGTCAAGTAGGTGGCCCTGTATAGAGTTTTTAAGACTGTAAATGTTTGCAGAAGCAGAAAATCATATATTTCTCCTAAGGAGTCACTGGTGGGCTTAAACCACTGATCTTGTGTTTTGTAATTGAGTGTTTATGCCCTAAAGGTACTGTGCTCCCAATCGAAGGTTATATAATGATCGTATGTTTTAGTTGTTAAGTGCCATCAAGTCATTTCTGACCCCTAACAATTCTTATATAATGGTTAAGACTAAGGACTGTGAATTCAAAATTACCTATGGTATAATGTACAAGTTAAAGATTGTTGCTGTGCATCAGCATCGTTATGGAAATTGACAATAATACTACTACTACCCTATTGGGTTCTTATGGGATTAAATGAGATCATATATGTACGTTTCTTATTAAAGGGCCTCTCAGACCATTAGCAATATATGGGTTAGCTTTATTTTTACCTGGTTGTCTAACATCCCTGGCCATCTGATACTCAAAATATTTAGAGTTGTGTTTTTGCATCACTCAATAAATGTGTTTTTCTTCATTGTACCTAATTATGAGTCAGGGGTCTATAGCCATTCAGCCATGCATCTTGGAGTATGCCACTTTAACTTTCCTAAGCCTGTTTCCTCATCCATGAAATGAGAGCAAAAATTGCTGCGTGTCTTCTTCACAGGTATACTGTGTATATCAAATGAAATCATTTATATGAAAGTGTGTGTTTAGCTTGAAAATCCAAAGCAAATTGTTATTATATCATTTTTAACCTCTAAAAAGCAATGAGATCATTGATTCCACCTCATTTTTTGAGATCTAGCAGGTGTGATGAGATACATATACATACAACTCTATAAAAAGTAGAGCGTGCTGACACAGAAAATTCTAGAGCAAGTTCTTTGGTAAAGCTCAAAGTAAGGAGAAATGTTTTCTAATTGAAAATGATGAAAAGAGAATTTATTAACCAAACTTTAGTACATCATCAGTGTTTAGTCTCCATCACTGTGATTCTTAACTTTCTTGTTGCTGTTAACTATCATCGAGTCAGTTCCAACTCATAGCAACTGTGTGTAGGGTTTCCTAGAATGACTGGTGGCTTTGAATTGCCAACCTAGCAATCCAGTACTTATCCTTCAACACCACGCTTGGAAGCCTCATTTTGATTCAGATCAACTAGGAACCTGTACCAAAAGCTAGAGACATCTTAGCATCTGAAGGTGGTTTTAGTTTTTTTGGTGTATTAAAAGAACATCAGGAATTTTTTTAAAAGTTTCCCTCACTAAAAACTGTTTTCAACTGAGGAAATTAAAAATGCATGCTCACAGACACTTTGCTCAAGGCATTTTGTACAGCTAGAAAACATTTGATTTTTTCTACTTTCATAGGATAAGAGATCTGTCTCACTAGCTCATGTGGTTTAGAAAACATACCCTTCAGGTAATATAAAATCTTGTCTATAATTCAGGTGGTCTCGAAAGTCAGGTTAGACTGTCTGTATGAATGTTCTAACTTCCTTAAAGCCATACATTGAAAATATTTATATGAAAAATAAAAAAAGCATCTACTTCCTTTACTTTACTTCAGTATCTATGTCTCACTGGTAATGGCAAGTTATACCCAACATATACAGAACTGAAACTTCTAACTACAATATTCTTAAAAAGGGTAGAGTTGTAAGGAAGATTGCTTTTGCATCCTCTTTCCTATGTATAGCAGAGTGATTCCCTTGAATCCAGTTTTAGAAAACCAAGAGATTAGTTTCACGCCATTTTAATTGCATTTAAAAATTTGTATTGGGTGTTGGATGAAATGTACAGAGCACATCAGTTTTCCATTCAATAGTTTATGCCCATTTTTTTGTGTGTGATGTTGCTTGCAATCCCCACAGTCCAACAGGACTCTTCCCATTTCCTTTTTGGCTTCCCTGTTTCCATTTGTTTTTCTCTCCTGTACTTTCTGGACTTCTGAGTTTTGTTTGGGAGCAAATGCTTTTGGTCTCGTATATTTGATTGTTCTGAGCAGTGCAGTCCTCACCTGTGTTATTGTTCACTTTACAGTCCTATGTATCCTTTGATGCTGTGGGTTAATGCTCTGGATTGCAAAGTCAATTTGAACAGCAAGGCCAGTGGTCCAAACTCTCCAAGTCAATCCTTGGAAATTCTATACAGGTTCACCATGGGTCAAAACTGACTCGACGGCACTTAACAACAGTAACATCTTTTGGCTGGAGTTCCGGTGTGGCACTATGGGATAATGCACTGGACCACAAAGTTGGTTTGAACCGCAAGGTTGGTGGTTCAAACTAACCAACCGCTTCTTGGAAACCCTATGCAGGGTGGCTATGAGTTGGAACCAACTCAACAGCACTTAACCGCAGCCATAATCCTTTAGCTGAATGATGGTTCCCAGGGATGGTTTCAGTTCTAGGCTTGAAAGGTGTCTCTGGGTCACAGTATGGGGAGTTCCATCAATCTCTATCAGACCAGTAAATCTGATCTCTTTTATGATTTTGAATCTTGTTCAGGACCTTCTATTATGATCTGTTTCAGAGCTGTTGGTATTGGCCACCAGGCATCAGGTAATTATTTTGATCTTCTTCCCTCTCCTTTGTTCAGGATGGGAAGACACCAATACAATAGTTGCATCTTAGATGGGTTCTTCTAGGCTTTTAAAATTCCCGCTACTACTTATGAACATAGGAAGTAGAACATTGTTTTTTCTTGACTATATGATGCCACTTGACCTAGAGACCTCCCTCCTGAGTCTGTGACTCTAAACCTGCTAGTCCTGGAACTCATTCCCTCAAGGTGTTTGGTTATGGATAAGACATTTCTAGAATTTTTTCCCCCTGTATGCTCTACTATTGTTGTTAAGTACTGTTGACTTGGTTCCGACTCTTAGAGATCCAATAGAGAGTTCCTGAGGAGTGGTTGGTGGATTTGATCTGCTGACATTGTGGTTAGCAGTCCATTGCTTAAACATGGATAGATTTGCAATACATACAAATATATATGTAGAAATATATTTGTCATACTTCTTTATACTTGAGTTGTAATCCAGTTCACCTTCCCCGATTTGTTCACCTTGCATGTGTACCTATGTCTAAACTCATAGACTATTTTTTTATTTGACTTTGTTATTACTGTGTCCTGGTGTGGTGCTTTAGGTTAATGCACTAGACTGCAAAGTTGGTTTGAAGCTCACCAGCCGCTCCTCAGAAAACCTATACAGGGTCGCCATGGCTTGTAACTGACTGAATAGCACTTAACAGTAACAATTGCTGTGTATATAATGAGTATTTACCTTTGTTTTCTTCATTCTTAACACCTTAATAGACTTAAGCCAAACCATAAAAAAGATGAGTGACTGAGAGGTTGCAGACAACTTCTCTATTTCTGTCCTCACTCCCCCTTTATAATATTGCTTTAAAAAGAGTAAACACTTTTTTTGTTTTTGTTTTTCGTTTTTTTAAGATTTCTTATTGTATAATTTTATTACTAAGACAGTTGCATTAAATCAACTCTTTCAAAGCTGTTTTATTACCAAAATTACTTTTACACCACACACATTTGATATTGCTCATATTATCTTACTGAAATCCATTTCAATATCACAACAGGCATGGGTAATTCATAGCCATAAACAATTATCAGTATTAAAAAAAAACAAAAACAATTATCAGTATAGTTAATAGCTGACTGAACAAGCTTATATGTTTGAAGTCTTGAAGCAATCATATTTACTATCCAGAAGTACATTCTCTGGAACTCAACAGGATGCTAACACCTACTATCAAAGTTCATATTCGGAGGATAATGATGTCTTATTACAAGTTTTGAATAAATGCATCCTGCATATTAATTAAAATGGTATTGTGCACAAAACATATTATTACTGAGTTTTCTTCCAGCTAATGAGTCATAGTACTGAGATGATTACTTCTGAGATTAATTATTGTTTAATATTGTAAAATAGATCTATTGCATATTGTGCTCCATTCATTGAGTTCCGGTGTGGTATTGTAGGATCTGCATGGGACTGTGAAAGACAAGGTTGTCAGTATAAAGCTACCAGCTTCTCCTTGACAACTGTATACAGGGTCTCTATGAGTCAAAATGGACTCAACAACATTTAACAATCATAAAATTTGATGCTATTTTTACGTGTGCCTTCATCACTTATTAACCTTGGTAATATAATGAAAGGAAACAATGGTTTCTGTTGTTTGTTGTTAGATGTCATCGAGTTAGTTTCACCTCATAGTGTCCACATGTGACAGAGAAGAACTCCCAAAGGTTGTCTGAACTGTAATCTTTTTGGAAGCCTATTGCTAGGTCTTTCTCCTGCAAAAGCATCCGAGTGATTTGAACTGCCAATCATTGGGTTAAAAGTCAACCACTTACCCATTGCACTATCAGAGAACTTTAGGAACTGCTAATAGGAGCTTGAGAAGATAAAGTCAAATATTATAACAAAATGTGCAAAGATCTGGAATCAGAAAACCAAAAAGGAAGAACTAGCTCAGCATTTCTCAAGCTGTGGGAACTAAAGAAAATATTCAAGCCTCGACTTTTTTTTATTGAAAGAGTCTCTGGGCAAATTATTGAATGCATCAAGAGAAGATGGAAGGAATACAGAGTCACTGTACCAAAAGTAAATGGTTAATGTTCAACTGTTTCAAGAGGTAGCATATGATTAACTGCCAATGATACTGATGGAGGAAGTCCAAGGTGCATTGAAGGAACTGGCAAAGAACAAGACACCAGGAATTGATGGAATAAAAATTGAAATCTTTCAAGAAAGTGAGGCAGCACAGGAGGCACTCACTCATCTCTGCCAAGAAATTTGGAAGACAATTATCTGGCTGACTGATTGGAAGAGATCCATATCTGTGCTCATTACAGAGAGAGGTGACCCAATGGAATGCAGAAATCATCAGACAATATCTTTGATATCCCATGCGAGTAAAGTTTTACTGAAAGTAGTACAGAAATGGCTAAAAGCATACATTGACAGAGAACTTCCAGCAGTTCAAGCTAAATTCAGAAGAGGCCATGGAACGAGGCCATGATGGATCTTGGTTTACAGCAGAGAATATCAGAAAGATGTTTACCTGTGCTTTATTGACTACTCAAAGACTTTCGATTGTGTGGATCATGACAAGCTATGGACAACTTGTGAAGTATGAGTATTCTGGAACACTTAAATGTGCTCATGATGAATCTGTGCATGGACCAAGAGGCAGTTGTTTGAACTGAACATGGAAACAAAATGGTTTAAAATTAAGAAAGGTGTGTGACAAGGTTGTATTCTTTCATCATACTCATTCAACCCGTACGCTAAGCAAATAATCTGAGAAGCTGGGTTATATGAAGAAAAATGTGGCATCAGGATTGGAGGACAACTCATTAACAACCTGCAATATGCAGATGATAAAACCTTGCTTGATGAAAGTGAAGAGGCTTAAAATATTTACTGATGAAGATCAAAGAGCACAGCCTTCGGTATCGATTGCATCTCAATGTAAAGAAAACAAAAATCCTCACCACTGGACCAATAAGCCACATTGTTATCAGTGGAGAAAATATTGAAGTCGAGATCTTCATTCTTCTTGGATCAACTATCAACACTCTTGGAAGCAGCAGTCAAGAAATCAAACAACGTATTGCCTTAGGCAAATCTACTTCATAAGACCTTTTTAAAGTGTTGAAGAGCAAAGATGTCAGCTTGAAGACTAAGGTGCATCTGACCCAAGCCACAGTATTTTCAGTAACCTCATATGCATGTGAAAGCTGGACAGTGACTAAGGAAGACCGTAGAAGAATTGATGCTTTTGAGTTACTGTGTTGGAGGAGAATATTGAAAATGCCATGGACTGCCAAAAGAACCAACAAATCTGTGTTGGAAAAAGTGCAGCCAGAGTGCTCCTTGGAGGCCAGGATGGTCAACTTCATCTCTCATACTTCAGACTTAGTGTCAGGAGGGACCAGTCACTGGAGAAGTATATCATGTTTGGTAAGGTGGAAGAACAGAGAAAAAGAGGAAGACCCCTAGCGAGATGGATTGGCCAAGTGGCAGCATCAATGGGCTCAAGCATAGCAATGATAGTGAGGTTGACCCAAGATTGGGCAGTGTTTCATTCTGCTGTGCAAAAGGCCGCTATGAGTTGGTACTGACTCTATGGCATCTGACAACAACAATAGAAGCTGTGGTAGCGTAGTGGCTACGAATCGGGCTGCTAACTGCAAGGTCAGCAGTTCGAAACTACCAGCTGTTACATGGGAGATGGATGAGGCTTTCTGCTCCCGTAAAGATTTACAGCCTCAGAAACCCTGTACAGGGTGGCTATGAGTCGAAACCGACTTCATGGCACATAACCACCACCAAGGAGGTAAGGCTTGCATGTATTTGTGCATGTGTGTGAGTGTGGGGGGTGTTACTATAAGCATTTTGACTGTGAACCAGAGTTCAGTAGTTCTAGCCTACCAGCTACTATATGGGAGAAAGATGAGTCTTTCCTCTCCCTCAGAGATGTACAGCCCTGGAAACACTAAACAGGATTGTTATGAGTCAGAACCGACTTGATGACACTTAACACCATGAAGGAAGGTGAACCGGGAAAGGATAAACTGGATAATTGTAAGAGCACATTCTCCCTTTGCTTACCTCCTGTGGTCTTAGGACAGCATAAAGGAGCCATGGGCACCAACTTCTGGCTGTTGGTTGTATAAGGCAAAGGAGAAGTATTTGTAGTAGATTGGAAAATACATGAGTTCTGGATGTTTATTATCCAGTTTCCTCCTTAAAAAATCACAGTGTAATCTAGATTATGTTCTGTTTTCCATGGCCACAACTTCTGCAGGCCCTTTGCCACACCCATAGTTCTTTGTGGATTTCAGTAGCCTTTCTCTCCTCCTTGTTCCTGTAGAAAGTACAAATATTCAGAAGCAAAGGCTTCTTTCTCTGCCATGTTGGTTTTCCTGTCGCTTCCTCTAAATCTCTAAACAATCCTGACATTAACCTTTTTTTTGGTTACCCTTGCTGAAGTTTCTGTCTAGTTGTCCCTGATTATGTTTGATTGACAATGGAAGAAAAGTTGAGAAAGAAGACGAGAGCTTCAAGTTCTGTTCCTGCTACTTTCTGGTTGCATAACTGTAGGCAAATCCCTCTGCATTTCTGAGCTACAGTTTCTTCAACTGTGAAGTTCAGAATAGTTGAACCAAACAAATTCCCATTTTCTGAGCTGTATATTTCTGAATTGTGAATGCAACTCAAATGTAGAAATGAGTGTTGTGTGGTACTAATAAATATTTCAGAATTTTCACCCTTTCAGAAGGTGAAAAAATGTGACCTAAGGGAGAATGAAATCAAAATTTAGTCAGTGACATCCATGAATGTAGATATAATTCAGACGTTGAAATTGCCTCATTTTCATGTGTTTTCCAGTGTTTTTTTCCTTTGGAATGTCAACACTATCAAAATACAGCATTTACGTTGTTAATCTCTCCACTTGAAAAGACTCAGGTTAGTTGCTGATTGGTTTGAAATGAATCTTCTCAGCTACCACTTTACTTAGATAACCATTTGAATATGATTGATGATTTTGAGGTCCCTGTGTGGTGCTGTAGGATCATCACTGGACTGCGAACCACATGGTCAGCAGTTCAAACCCACCAGCTACTCCTTGGAAACCCCATATAGTCACTCTAAGTCAGAACCAACTCGACACTAGTTAACAACAATTTTACTTTGAGAGTTCTGGTGTGGCGCTTTAGGATCAATAGTGGACTGCTAACCATAACGTCCACAGTTCACTCCCTCTAGCTGCTCCTCAAAAACCCTATACAAAGTCACTAGCAAACGCAACAGCATTTAACAATAACAACACTTTGAGGCACACCAGTGGCATAGCGAATTAGGTGTTGGGCTGTTAACCTCAAGGTCAGCTGTTCAAACCCACCTACTGTTCCGAAGGAGAAAGATAAGGCTGTCTGCTCCTGTAATGGTTTACAGTCACTGAAACCCCAAAGTGTAGTCCTACTCCATCCTACATTGTTGGTATAAATTGGAATCGAATCTATGGCAGTGGGTTACATTATGAGTCGTTAATCACTTTTCCGATTAATGATTGTTTGTCTTTGCCTCGGGCGCTATCTACTTCCTGCTTCTACTCTGTTTCCTTTGTGCAAGGTGAAAAAAACAGACAAAGGTGAATGACGAGAAAGCTACAATGTCTGCTATATATAACTCCTTATATCTTAATGTGCTTGCTTCACTGGGTGGTGCTCATGTTGTGACAGTTAGGTTACTTGGTCAGCAAAGCCAATGAAGTGTTTTTGGGTTGTGATCTGGAGAACTGCTGTGGTGTTCCCCTGAGCCAAAAACATGAATGCTGAATCCATGATGCCTTGAAACCAGCTCAGAGAAGACCTGGGACAATTTGAACATAATTGAATGGCAAAGATGCAAAATACAATATAGGAAAATGTTAGTAAAATGCTGCAATGATGAATGTTTATCTAGCAAAGTAATATATTTTTAAGGAAACTAGCCTGAAATGGCACTGCGCTTGATTTCATGTGCTGGTCTCAAAATTTCCTTTCATTCAGTTTTGTTATTCCATCTCCTTACAGAGGCACAGTTAGTCAAGGTTGTGGTCCATTTTCCAAGGCCACAACTTTTGCAAGCCCTTTGTTTTGATAGAGTTGCTGTTGTAGTTGTCAAGTGCTTTGAAGTTGGTTCAGACCCATATCGACTCTATATAGGTTTCCCAAGGAGCGACTGGTGAACTTGAACCTCTGACCTTGGTGTTCAAACTGATTTTGCAGTCCAGCGCATTAAGCCACAGCATCACAACAGGATATGGTAATGGAGATAACACCTCCATTGGAGCTCTTGGTCACTGGGGGATGTGTAATACTAGCAACATCATCTCTTCTGTGTCTCACTGTAGACTCCTAGCTTTTCTCTGGCATTGCGCTTACACCAAAAGCAAACCAAATCAGTTGCTGTGCAGTTGATTTTCAGTCATGGGGACTCCAAATGTGTTATAATAGAATGGTGCTCCATAGGATTTTCAATGGCCAAAGTTTGACAGTAGACTGCCAGACCTTTCTTCCTATGTGCCTCTGGGTAGGTTTGAACCACCAACTTTTCAGTTAGCAACCCAACACTTGATCATTTGCATCACTCAGGGACTCAGTTGTAATACTTACCACTTTATTGTAACCATTAGCTTCCTTGCGAGTGCTCCTCAACTGCCAGTGAGTTCTTTTTGTATGGATCAGCATAATATTGAGTAATATTGAAAAACAAACTTTAGAGTTAAAATGTCACTGTGAAATATGACAGACATGGCCTCTAGTTAGGGCTTTAAACCTCTAGACAGGAAAAAAATAAGGCATTAAATGTTTTATTATTATTATTATTTCAAATTCAGAATGAAGGTAAAGTAGAAATCCACATGGTATATGTAGTTTAAAGTCACCTATTTATATCCATTTTCAGTGAGAATTTTCAGTAGGTAATTTTCAGCTCCCGTTTTAGGATTAAATTCACCTTGGTTTCTCTCTTGACCTTTATTAGATGATTGCCAATAACTCCTACTCAAGATTCATAGGCACCTGATAACAGGGGTTGCTTCTGGGTAGGACATACAAGAGATAAAAGACAAGGAGGGGATGGAGGTTCTCTTTTTACTGTATATAATTTCTTCTATTATTACTTTTTTTCATACCATGTATTACCTGGTTAAAAACATTTTTAATGTAACCCAAAAATAAAGAAATGTTCCTACTAGATTAATGAGCATTATTATTTATTATTTTTTTAAAATTGTTTATATTCGATTTTGTAAGCTGTGCTGCTTTTGTATCTGAGCTTTAACTACAATGTTGGTGATTCAAGCTCACCAGTCATTCTTCAGAAACCCTATACAGGGTTTTTATGACTCTGAACCAACTCAGAGGCACTTAACAATAACAGCAACATGTTTATCATCAACATGTTTCCATTGAGAAGAGTTAGTTACTTTTCCTTTAATTTCAAACAGTTTGGTGTTCATTTATATCAGGGGTGAGGAATTTCTGGCCTTCAGGGCCATATGGCGGTGGTGGTTCTATGTAGTAGAGTGGGTTCCAATTCATAGCGACCCTGTACAGAGTTTCTGAGGCTGAAAATCTTTATGGGAGCAGAAAGGCCCATCTGTCTCCCATGGAATAGCTGCTAGTTTTTAACTGCATTCCTAGAGGTTAGCAGACAAATTCGTAACCACTACGCTACCAGAACTCCCTATAAGGCTATATGTTGTTGTTGTTGTCAGGTGCCATCAAGTCGGAACTAACTCATAGCAACCCCATGCACAGCAGAACGAAACAGTGTCCAATCCTGGGCCAACCTTACTACTACTGCCACACTTGACGCCATCAATGATGCCACCTGGCTGATCCATCTCATTGGGGGTCTTCCTCTTTTTCTCTGACCCTCCATCTTACCCAGCATG
>NW_006408538.1:9583734-9590323 GCF_000296735.1 Chrysochloris asiatica | reverse complement strand
CTGCATCATTCAATAATTTGCCCAGAGAATCTTTCAATAACGAAAGTTGAGGCTTGAATTTTTTTCTTCAGTTCCCCCAGCTTGAGAAATGCTGACCATGTTCTTCCCCTTTGGTTTTATCTTCTCAAGCTGATCTTTGAAATTTTAGTGGTTAAGAGCCTGGCTGCGAACCTTATGGTCAGCAGTTTGAATCTACCAGCTGCTCTGCAGGAGAGAGACAAGGCTATAGAAGGTCTTCAGATTCATTGGGTTTAGCTCTGCCAAGGTAACAACATTGTTGTTGTTGTTGCCAAGTGCTATCCAGTTTGTTCTGACACATAGTGACCCTGTATAGAGTTTCTGAGGAATGACTGGTGAGTTTGAACCACCAACCTTGTGGTTCAAACTGATACTGCAGTCCAGTGCTTATCCTACAGTACCACACAATAGGGGTTGTTGTTAAGTGTCGTCAAGTCGGTTCTGACCTATAGCGACCGTGTACAGGGTTTCCGAGGTTGTAAATCTTTACGGGAGCAGAATGCCTCATCTTTCTCTGAAGAGCGGCTGGTAGTTTCGAACTGCTGGCCTTAAGGTTTGCAGCCCAATTCATAACCACTACGCTACCAGAACTCCTTACACAATAGGGGTAAGTTAATTAAATGCTTGACCAAATATAGCAGGCCAAATTTGAAATTGATAATGTTTTATGTCCCACAAATGGTATAAGTTTTAGCAGAAAAGAGGTTCACCCATTCTTGATTTACATGATATAATTTGTGCTCAGCTGGTAGGCAAAAGTTGATGATACCTCAGCGGACAAACCTGGAGATCTACTTCTAAGAAGTCACAGCCTTGGAAACTGCACATATGGATGGGGTTGACAAGAGTTGGAATAAACTTGAAGACTGCTAATAACAAGGAATCCAGTGGTAGTTCTTACAGCTAGCATGGGTTGGTTGCTGCAAGTTGTTCTTCAGATCTCTGCTTTAATAAAGATGTAAGCTTAGGAAACTCTCTAAGCCTGAGACTAAGTTGGGTCCCTGAGTTATATGCTTACCTAGCACTGAGCTTCTTCCTCTCATAGCATTGACTCTGCTTGTAAATAAACATTTGCATAGAACTATTTTGTTTTCTCCCTGCCCCCCACTCCCATTCACACAGAGGCCAGAAAGATTATGAGAACAGGAACCCCACAAATTATGTGACCTTGCACAATATATCACAGATTAGCAGACACTGGAAAAAAAAAAAAAGTCATATTAGTAAATGTTGAAGAAAATGATGAAATTGAGATCAGTTGGTTGAAATCAGTATGCTAGCAGTTGAATACATCTCCTGCATGCAATGGGAACCATTGAATTTTCTTTACTAATTTACTTATTCATTCATCCATTCCTTTTGAGTGGGAGGAGAACATGTTCTTTAAAAGTTAACCTCTGTGACTCTGAGACCAGAACTAGATGGTAGCTGGCTACACTAGATTACCTAGATTATGCTAGAAGCTCCTAGATAGTGTGGGAGACGATAAGGAACAAAACTCAAATGATAAAAATGACCAGGCTTACCAGAAAGAGACTGGAGGAATCTGAGACTGTGGCCCTTTCCACACGTTAGGTGCAGAAAGGAACTCACCCTTGTGGCCCAATTTTCAACCAAGATGGTAGTTAGGTATATAGGAGGAAAAACACTCGTTAACTATGCTCACCTTGGCATGGTCAGCCATTCAGCATCAAAATGGAAATATTTACCTGCAGACAATGTTCAAAGGGGTTGGGAAGGAGAGTGGAATGGAAACAGCAACCATAGGTAGGAGTTAGAATAACTGTTGTTACATGGAGGGGATTGCAATCATTGAGATGAAACAGAGTTTGTCATTTGTAGGATGTAGAGCTAATGATCTGCTTTGTAAACTTTCACTCAATTCATGATAAAATAAAATAAAGCTATCTTTGACTGCAATGTGAAGGACCAGTTGCTGAGAGTAGAGCCTGGAGGTTAAGACCAATTAAGCAAATGATCTCATTTTTCTACTTAGATAATAAGGTCCCAAACTAGAGTTTGGAGTCCTAGTGTGGTGCTGTGGGTTAACGCTCCAGATTGCAAAGCCATTTGAACTGCAAGGTCTGCGATTCAAGCTCACCAGTTGCTCCTTGGAAACCCTATAATAGGGTTGTATGGGTCGGAACTGACTCAACAGCACTTAACAACAACAACAAAACTAGGGTAGTGATTGGACTTGGAGAAAGTGGAAGGCCTTAAATGGCATATATTTATATTCCTACTTTCCTAGGGTCTACTGCCTGTACAGGGTCGCTATGGGTCGGAACCGACTCGACGGCACTTAACAACAACAACAACTGACTGATGCAGAAGGGAAGGAGGAGCGAAGGGAAGAATCTTTTTAAAAACAACTCAGATCATGGTCTCCTCCCATTGAAAATGAAGAAATGAATGACTAGATAAATGATTAAATTAAATTCAGTGATTCTCATTGTCCACGGGCAAAGATTTATTCAACTGCTGACATTCTGGTTCAACTAACTGATGTCAATTTTATGGTTTTCTTCAACATTTATTTATATGACTTTTTTTTTTTTTTTCCCTGGGTCTGCTAATGTGTGCTATACTATGCTAAGTCATGGTGTTTCATGTGATGTTCCCTTTCTCATAATGTTTGTGGTCTCTGTGTGTGTTGGGGTGGGGCAGGGATGAAATAAAATAATTCTATACAAATGTTTATTCAAAGCAGAGATCAGAGCTATGAAGGGAAGCAGCTTAGAGCTAGGTGAGTCTATGCCTCAGGGACCTGACCTACTCTCAGGCTTAGAAAGTTTCCTGAGCTTATGTTTGCATAGCAGAGATCTGGAGAATGGCTTTCAGCAGCCTCAGGAAAGACCCATGCTAGCTGCAACCAGCAACCTGCCATTCCTTCCATATGCTGTGTCTTCCTGGGTGTGTGCCCCAGGTTGTCTCTACTTCATTTAATGTTTGGTGAAGTTCTGCTTATCCTTTCACTTTATTTTGCTTCATGGAGTTTTCATTAATCAGGATCCAGTTCAAATACTGCTTCTTGGGACTGCCTTCCCTAACTTTTCTACTGTCCCCTCTTCTTGACTCCCTTGATCTGGCAGCAGAGAATGAAGGGCCCTCATCTCTCTGTTTTCACTTCACATTATGTTGTTGTTGTGAAGTGCCATCGAGTCAATTCCAACCCATAGTGACCCTTTATAGGGTTTCCAAGGAGCAGCTGGTGAGCTTGAACCACCGACCTTGCAGTTCAAATGCCTTTGCAGTCTGGTGCATTAACCCACAGCGCCATACCAGGACGCCTCATAACATTATAGGATAGGTTATTATGCCTTGCTATCTGACTCAGCATTACACATTCTGTTGTTGTTAAGTGCTGTGAAGCTGGTTTCAACTCATAGTGACAGTGTATAGGTTTCCAAGGAGCGGCTGGTGAGTTTGAACTACGGATCTTGTGTTTCAAACCAATCTTCTGGTCCAGGACTGTACCCTCCAGCACCACATCAGGACTCTATACATTTTGTTGCATTTCTCTAGTCCTCTCTTATTGCATTCTTTGTATTCTCAGAACCTCAAATGGTGTTCAGGAACAGTAAGAGCTCAGTATTTATCTACTGGACCAAGCAGTACCTAAAGCACATTTGTTGGAGAGTTGGTTAATAGATGCTGTGAAATTGATTGCCTCTAGACTGGGTACTGACTTGATGGCACCTAACAACAACAACAACAAGGTTAAAAAAAAAATGCAATTGGTCATTCTGTTTTTAAATGCCATTAATGTAAGAAGTCCCCATTATAAAAAAATGAAATATTTATAGTATTGTTTTATGACTCCATTGTTTGAAATTTGAAATGTGTTATCCTATGTGGTACTGCAGGATAAGCACTTAACCATAGGATGGTTTGAACTTAAAGATTGGATGTTCAAACTCACCAGCCGCTCCTCAGAAGCCTTATACAGGGTCACTGTGAGTCAGACCTGACTCCACAGCATTTAACAACAACAAAAACATCTCAAAAGGAAGGAAGGGAGGTAATAGGAGTATTTGCTTTCTGGATAGGCTTACAAATGGCAGAACTACCAAGTTGAAATAACCTTAGATTCCTTAGTTTTCCTGCTCCATCTGGCTGTCAATCTCACAAAGGTGTTGTTAAGTGTCATTAAGTTGGTTGTGACTCACTACCACCCTGTATAGAGTTTTCAAGGAGCAGCTGGTGGGTTTGAACTGATGACCTTGTGGTTTGCAGTCCAGTGCTGAGCCTATAGCACCACACCAGGAATCCAAATCTGACTATAGCTGTTGTTGTTGTTATATGCTGTGGAGTCGGTTCCGACTCATAGTGACCCTGTATAGGGTTTCCAAGGTTATAAATCTTTATAGGAGCAGAAAGCCTCATTTTTCTCCCGCAGAACAGCTGGTAGTTTTGAACTGCTGGCCTTGCCATTTGCAGCCTGATTCGTAACCACTATGCTACCAGAGCTCCTTTACTATAGCTGTAGGATACAAGAAAGTACTTTCTTTTATCAGAAACTCATTTTTCTCACCAGGAAATATAAAATACAAGCACTTGTCTTGCTCATTCATTACAAACATTGAATAAAGTAGTGTATATAAATTGTATAGCTCCAAAAAAGCAAGCTCATTATTACATGACAGTTTTCCAGCCTGCCCCTTCCTCTACCTATATGTCCGTCAGAGTAGAGCACTCTGGGAACTTTGTCAGCCTATGGGCATAGGCACGTTCCCGAGAATGAGAAATGCTCTATTTTCCAGGCTTCCTTAGCACTCACACTGTGATACCCACTCAGCCACTCACTGTTTCACTGTAGAAATATAGACTTGTTTTTGTTGCTATGTGCCATCAAGTCAGTTCCAAGTCAGAGTGATCCTGTATAGGGTGTCCAAGCCTGTAAATCTCTTAAGGAGTGGGAAACTTCATCTTTCTCCCTTGGAGCCACTGGTAAGTTCAAACCCTTGACCTGGTGGTTAGCAGTCCAGTGCTTACCCTAAAAGTCACCGCAATCTCTAAATACTGACCTATCATTTTTGCTAGTGGTAGAGCCATGAGCCAATCGAACCCTAAGAGGATCATTATTTCCCATGTCCAGAAGCACTTGGAAAAATGACAAGAAGGGAGCTGACTGAGTTCTGGATGAAGAAAATGCATCAGGATGGGGATGATTAGTGCAGATATCTCAGTCCAGCTGATTCCTGGATGGCACTGAGGCTTTTCTTTTTTAAAATTTCTGACCATTGTGCACCTGCTGTCTACAGTCCTAGTTAGATATCATTTGGTATCATACAGTTTTTTTTTTTGTTGTTTTGTTTTTTAATGGGAACATATTATTCACTGGTGCTACTTTTTATTTTATTAGCCAGACCATTTGGCTGAAAGGTGAACTCAAGATTGGATTCAATTTCAAGTTCAAAGAGTGTCTTTGGGAAATAGCCTTGGGAGTTTCTCTAGTCTCTATTTATCTAGATCTTGTTAGACATTGGTAGGCAGTTCCCATTCATAATGGTCATTTACATAGTGGAACGAAACTCTGCCCAGTCCTGTGCCATCGTCACAATTGTTTCTATATCTCAGGTTATTGTTGCTGCTACTATGTTAATCCTTCTCTTTGGTGGGGAGGATCTTCCTCTTTTTTGAGGAACCTCCACTTTACCAAGCATGATGGCCTTCTTGAGGGACTGGTCACTCCTGACAACATGTTCAAAGTACTAGAGATGAAGTCTTGCTATCCTCGCTTCTCAGGATAATTCTGGCTGTACCTCTTCCAAGATGTTTGTTCTTCTGGCAGTCCTTGATACTTGCAGTATTCTTCGCCAACATTGTAATTCAAATGTATCAGTTCTGCTACAGTATTCCTAGTCATTTTGCAGCTTTGACATACATACGCAGTGATAAAAGTACCATCGCCTGGGGCAGGGATATCTTAGTCTTCTTAGTGACATCTTTAACACTTTAAAAAAGTCTTTGGCAACGGATTTGTTTACTATAATACTTGGTTTGATTTCTTGACCAATGCTTCCTGAGCATTGTGGATCTAAGCAAAGTGAAGTCTAACATCTTTAATCTTTTTCTCTTTAGCATATTTATTTTTCCAGTTGTGAGGATTTTTGTTTTCTTTTCATTGAAGTGCAGTCCATTCTGAAGGCTGTAGTCTTTCACCTTCATTGTAAGTAATTTAACTCATATTTGTTGTGTCATTAACATATTTGTTAATGAGACTTCCTCCAGTCCTGATGCCATGTTCTTTATCATTTAGTCCAGTTTTTCTATTTTTTTGCTCAGCATGCAAATTGAATAATAATAACCCTGCCACATACCTTGCCTTATTTTAAACCATTAAATATCCCCTTGTCCTGTTCTAATGACTACCGCTGTGTTTTAGAACAGGTTCCTCATGAGCTCAATAAAATATTCTCCATAATACTATCCATAGATGGATAGGATTCACAGTGGAATGCCTTTGCATAGACAATAAAGCACAAGTAAATAATCTTGTTGGAATTCTCTGCTTTCAGCCAAGATCCATCTGACATCAGCAATGATATATCTCATTTTATGTCCTTGG
>NW_006408538.1:9582239-9583444 GCF_000296735.1 Chrysochloris asiatica | reverse complement strand
AAATTATCTTCAGCAACATTTTGCCTGCAAGTGATATTAATGATGGCTTGATAACTTCTACATTCTGTTTGGTCACCTTTCTTTGAAATGGGCCCAAATATGAACCTCTTATGGAGTTCTGGTAGTGTAGTGGTTACGAATAGGGTTGCAAACCGCAGGGTCAGCAGTTCGAAACTATCAGCTGCTCCGTGGGGGAAAGATGAGGCTTTCTGCTCCCTCAGAAATCCTGTTCTGGGTCACTATGGGGCGGAACCGACTCGACGGCACTTAACCACAACAACAATTGGTTGGGCAGTTAGTGATCTTCCAAGTTTCTTCACTTAGACAAGTGAGAACCTCTGACACTGCATCAGTTTGTTGAATCATTTCCATTTGTATCTGTCAGTCTTGGAGACTTGTTCTTCACCAATGCCTTCAGTGCAACCTGGATTTTTCTTTCAGTACCATTGGTTCTTGATCATATGCTACCTTTTAACATGAGTCAATATCGACCAGTTCTTTTTGGTACAGTGACTCTGTATTCCTTCCATCTTCTTTTGTTGTTTTCTTTGTCATTCAATATTTTACCCATCAAATCCTTCAGAATTGCAACTAGAGGTTTAAGTTTTTTTCTTCAATCCTGTCAGCATGCAAAGTGCTGAGCCTGTTTTTTCCCTCTTGTTTTTCTAACTCTAGGACTTGGCACATTGTTGTTGTTGGGTGCCATCAAGTTGGTACTGACTCATAACAACCCCAGGCACAAGAGAATGAAACACTGCCCAGTCCTGGGCCAACCTCACAATTGTTGCCAAACTAGAGCCCATTGATGCTGCCATGTTGCCAATCCATCTCGCTGGGGGTCTTCCTTTTTTCTCTGACCCTCCACCTTACCAAACATGATATCTTTCTCTAGAGATTGGTCCCTCCTGACAATATGTCTGAAGTATGAGAGATGAAGTTTGGCCATCTAGGTCTCTAAAGAGTACTATGGCTACACTTCTTCCAACACAGATCTGTTGGTTCTTTTGGCAACCCATGGCACTTTCAACGTTCTCCTCCAACACCATAACCAAAATCAATTCTTCTACGGTCTTCCTTATTCACTGTCCAGCTTTTGCATGCATATGAGGTTATTGAAAATACCATGGCTTGGGTCAGATGCACCTTAGTCCTCAAGCTGACATCTTTGCTCTTCAACACTTTAAAAATGCATGTGCAGCAGATTT
>NW_006408538.1:9580366-9581603 GCF_000296735.1 Chrysochloris asiatica | reverse complement strand
CTTTCCACCAAGATTCATCGGGCATCAGCAATGATATCCCTCATTCCATGTCCTCTTCTGAAACTGGCTTGAACCTCTGGAAGTTCTCTGTTAATGTAGGCTTGCAGCCATTTCTTTATTATCTTTACTAAAATTTTACTCGCATGGGATAACAAAGAGATTGCCCGGTGATTTCCTCATTTTGTTTGGTCACTTCTCTTTGGAATGGGCACACATATGGATCTTTTCCAATCAGTTGTCCAGATAGTTGTCTTCCAAAGTTCTTGTGCACTTGTTTCAATTGTCTTCAACTTAAACCTGAATTTCTATATTAGCAATTGATGTTTTGTTGCACAGTATACACCTGGCCTGTTTTTATTGGTGATATTAAGCTTCTGCATTATCTCTTCCCACATATACAATCAATGAGATTCCTGTGTATTCCATCTGGTGAGGTCTACCTGTATTATTGCCATTTATGTTGTTGAAAAAAGTCATTTGCAATGAATAAGTCATTGGTCTGGCAAAATTTTGGCATGTGATCTCCAGCATGGTTGCTGTCACCAAGGTATGCTTTCTGGTTACCTGGCCTTCCTCTTCATTTCCAACTTTCCCATTCCAATCACCAGTAATTATCAGTGTGTCTTGATTGCATGCTAGATCAATCCCCGACTGAAGATGTTGGTAGAATTCTTCAGTTTCATCATTTTTGCCTTTAGAGACAACTGGTGGTTAAATTTGAATAATAGTTATGTTAGCCGGTCTTCCTTGTCTATGGACATCATCCTATCATAAGTAGCATTGTATTTTATGATAGATGTTGAAATAATAATCTAGACAATGAATGTGACACCATTGTTTTTCAGTTTGTCATTCCCAGCATAGTAAACCATATGATTGTCCAATTCAAAATGGCCAATACTTTTCTATTTCAGTTCATTGATGGTGATTGTGTGCTATCGAGTCAATTTCGACTCATAGTGAGGCTGTATAGGAAATTTCTGAAGATCTAAATCTTTATGGAAACAGAAAGCCTCATGTCTCTTCCATGGAGCGACTGGTTAGCACTCTAGCTCATAATCCACTGTGTTACTAGGATTCCTTTTCACCTCATTAATAATAAGGAGCTCTGATAGAGTAGTGTTTGCGAATTGTACTGCTAACTTCAGGGTAAGCAGTTTGAAACTACCAGCTGTTCTGCGGGAGAAAGATGAGGCTTTCTGCTCTCATAAAGATTTCCAGACTCAGAAACCCTATA
>NW_006408538.1:9573884-9578661 GCF_000296735.1 Chrysochloris asiatica | reverse complement strand
CATAAACATTTTTTGATTACCATATCAGCTATGTGAATTCACCTTTTAATCACTATAGAATGCCCGTCTTTGTACTTTTCAAAGTCTGTTTTGTCAGAATTTATATTGCTACTTCTGCTCTGTTTGTTGTTGTTAGGTCCCATGGAGTTAGTACCGACTCACAGTGACCCTATGCACAACAGAACGAATTACTCATACTTCACAATTTGTCCATAGCTTGTCATGAGCCACACAATCAGAAAAGCACAGGTAAACATCTTTCTGGTATTCTCTGCTTTCAACCAAGATCCATTAGATGTCAGCAAAGGTATCCCTCATTCGATGTCCTCTTCTGAATCTGGCTTGAACCTTTGGAAGTTCTCTGTCAATATATGATTACAGCTGTTCCTGTAGTACCTTCAGTAAAACTTTACTCATATGGGATATCAAAGATATTGTCCGATGAGTTCTGCATTCCGTTGGGTCCCCTCTCTTTGGAATGGGCACAAATATGGATCTCTTCCAATCAGTTGGCCAGATAGTTGTCTTCCAAATTTCTTGGCAGAGATGAGTGTCTCCAGTGCTGCCTCACTTTCTTGAAATATTTCAGTTTATATTCTATCAATTCCTGGTGCCTTGTTTTTCCCAATTCCTTTAATGCCCCTTGAACTTCTTCCTTTAGTATCATTGGCTCTTGATCATATGCTACCTCTTGAAACGGTTGAACATCCGCCATTTCCTTTTGGTACGGTGACTCTGTGTATTTCTAATACAACTTCTTTTGATTCTTTCTGTATCATTCAATAATTTGCCCAGAGATTCCTTTAATAATGAAAGCCAAGCCTTGAATTTTTTCTTCAGTTCCCTCAGCTTGAGAAATGCTGAGTGTGTTCTTCCTTTTTCATTTTCTGATTCCACATCTTTGCATATTTTGTTATAATATTTTACTTTGTCTTTTCGAGCTGACCTTTGAAATTTTCTGTTCAGCTCTTGGACCTCCTCATTTCTTCCATTTTCTTTAGCATATTTACAATGTAGAGGAAGTTTAAGTTTCAGAGTCTCTTCTGATATACATTTTGGTCTTTTCCTTCTTTCTTGTCTTCTTAGGGATATTTTGCTTTCTTCCTGTATGATGCTCTTGATGTCATCCCACAACTCTTCTGGTCTTCAGTCTAATGTATCAAATCTCTTCTTCAGATGATCTCTAAATTCAGGTGTGATATGTTCAAGATCATATTTTGGCTCTGTGGACTTATTTCCATTTTCTTCAGCTTCAGTTTGAATTTGTATATCAGCAACTGATGGTCTGTTCCACAATCTGCCCATGGCCTTAATCTGGCTAATGATATGGAGCTTTTCCACCATCTCTTTCCACAGATGTAGCCAATTTTGATGTCTGTGTATTCCATCTGGTGTGGTCCATGTGTATAATCATCTCTTATGCTGTCTAGAAAATGTATTTGAAATGAACAAATAATTGGTTTTGCAAAATTCTGTCATGCAATCTCTAGCATAATTTCTATCACCAAGGCTATAGTTTCCAACTACTGAACTTTCCTCTTTATTTCCAACATTTGCATTCCAATCACCAGTAATGTCAATACACCTTGATTGCATGTTTGATCAATTTCAGATAGAAGAAGTTGGTAGAATTCTTCAAATATCCTCACTGGATTTAGTGGCTGATGCATACATTTGGATGATAGTGGTGTTAATTGGTCTTTCCTGTTGGTTGATGCATAAATTTGGATAAGAGTCCTGTTAATTGGTCCTTCCTTATAAGCACATGGATAGTATCCTATCACTGTCACATTGTACCTCATGACAGATTTTGATATGTTCTTTTTAACAATGAATGCGATGCCATTTCTCTTCAGTTTGGCATTCCTGTCATAGCAAATCCTGGTTATCTTGGAATGTCGTAATTTCACCATGCTTTTTAATAGACAATTTTACTAATTATTCATTGACAATTCTTTTTGTTCAGAATTCTGCATATGCCTTCCAATTTCATTCTTGACGTTAGAGTTTCTGATGAGAAATTAGTGTTTAGTTTTATAGAGTTCCCTTTGTAAATGATATTTCAATTTTCATGAACTGCTCACAAAATTCTTTGATGTTGGTTTTGAAAAGCTTGATTTTGATATATCTTGATATATTCATTTGGGGTCTATCCTCTATTGGATTTGTTGATCTTCTTGGAAGGAAACCTTCATTTATTTCAGGTTGTTATTCACTACATCTTCAAAAATTCTCTCTGTGATTTTCACTTTTCCTATTCTGGAATAGGAAAAGCATTCATCTTAAGGATGTCCCATATAACTCATATTGTCTTCATTTTTCTTCAGTATTTGTTTCTAGTTTTTTCTCAAACTAATGTCAAAATATTTGTCCTCTACTTTTGTGGCTTTTTCTTCCACTAATTCAATAAAATGCTTAGTTTCTGTGATATACCCAGATGATCATGCACCACCACTGTTGATTTATTCTGTCCCAGTTCCTGATACCTTTCTGCTCGGTGGTCACTGTAGTTCCTGGGTCTCTCACCTGCCTTCCCGAACTTGCCTTCTGTCAATTTAGTTTATGTCCTGCTCACCTTGTTTATACCAGGTTTGTTTGTGCAGTATCTTTCTTTCATATTGATAATTCTATGAAGCTGTCTTCCTATGCTTTTCACCAAGAATGCTACTTGCTTTGTCTTAAATTCATTTTTGAAAGGTCCCTGAAATCTATGAATCACCTTATTTGATGCATTCATTTAGTCTTTTTTTTTTTTTTTTCTTTTCTTTCCCTAGTTTAATTCTCCATTCTTTTGTTTGATGCTCAGGGGTCCAAAATTGTCATCTGTTTCTATTTCAGTTGGTTTTTAGAGTCTTTGCTATAAGGTGACACTATAGTGTGTCTGACTAAGTCACCATTTTGGGTCCCTCACAACCACTGTTTTATTGGGGGGAGAGAGTATTGAACAACTATCAAAATTATTTTGTAGTTAAGTCATTATGGAATCATTTTTTAATAATGCCGTTACTTTCCTTTCTTCATCTTTTAAAATTAATTGCAAAAATGTTGTACATTATCAGCCAGAAAACCAAATCAGGGTTTAGAATGCCTGTATAATAGAGAAAAATGAATCTTTTGTGGGAAAAATTACTTTTAATTCTTCTTTAATTTGCCAAATAAAGGAAATGTGATTATGTAATTTGATATACTTTTCTGTGTTGTTAAACCGTACTCTATACTCAAACAGCTGTGGTGCCTAATGATGAGGAGGGCTGTAATGAGAGAGAATTGGAAGAAAAGAGTTACAGTTCTTTTATACTGTATTATTTAATATAATTACAAACTTTGCAATTATAAAGCTTGTATTACCTTCAGAACACAAAAGGAGACGGAGTGATTTAAGGTTGCTATTTGTGCTCCACAGGCCTGGCAGCTCCTCACAAGCACACACAGAGCAAATTCAAGTGTGGATGTATTTCTGGAACCCTCTTTCCTGAAAATATGTTTGTATGGATTAAACTCATAGATTGTCAAGATTTTTATGGAATGCAGTAGAAACTTCCAGTAATAAGAGTTATGGTAATTTGGAGCCAGAATGAAATACAACTGGGTATGGAATGTGTTTATTAAGAAAGGGTGTAAAGATATTTTCAATGCAATGCTTTATACTTAGGAGAAATTCTTTTACATTATTGTTTTTCATCAAATAATTACATTTGTTAGAACATTTTTAAATTAATAAACTAAAACAGATTCCTCAAAGGGATATCTGGTTAGTATATAGTTGCGGTGTGTCTATACAAACATAAAAATGCACTACAAATTCAGCAATACAAATATAAAAATACAAATTGTTGTTGTTGTTAGGTGTCATGGAGTCAGTACCAATTCACAGTGACCATATGCACAACATTACAAATACAGCCATACAAATAGGTCTGAGAGTCTTTTATGTCCCAACCACTAGGTAGGATAATTACATACCCAATAGTGTTTAATCTAGTGATATCTGAGATACAGAATGGTTTGTGCTCAACTATTAACCTAAAGGATGGTGACTTAATCCCATCCTGTAGCTTCACAGAACAAAGCCCGTGTGATCTGCTTTTGTAATGATTACAGTCCCCCAGAAAACCACTATGCCGAAGTTCTACCCTGTAACATTGGGTCACCATAAGATGGAATTTACTTGATGAAAATTGATTTAATTTATCATTTTCTATGATCTAACAACAGTTTAAGGAACTTACAAAGCTGTTATAACTTAATATTTTCTAAATATTGTTGAGTCATTGAATGTAGTAAAATATAGACATAAGAGTAAAGAATGAGGGATCTCATAAAAGCAGTGAAAAGTAGCCTTTGAGCTGTAATTTAGAGAAGGTGAGCATATGCCTAGAAAATAGCACTGCATTTGGAGTTAAAAAGTTGAATGTGAATGATAATATCTATATTTATACAACTTTAATAAGTACAGACCACCACTTGTCTGTCAGTTTGCTGTAGTGTGATGGCTTGTGTGCTCCTATGATGCTGAAAGCTGTACCACCTGTATCTTAAATGCCAGCAGGGTCACCCTTGACAGAAAGGTTTCAACAGAGCTTCCAGACTAAGACAGACTAGAAAGAAGGAGAAGCAGACCAATGCTGAAAACCTTATGAATAGCAGGAGAACATTATCTGCTATAGTGCCAGTAGATGAACCCCTCAGTATGGAAGGAACTCAAAACATAATTGAGGAAGTCACGCTGACTCCCTTGAGTAGTTGACCTTAATGATATGGATGAAGCAAAGCTTTA
>NW_006408538.1:9571742-9572654 GCF_000296735.1 Chrysochloris asiatica | reverse complement strand
CCATTTTCTGTTTGAACAACTGCCTCTTGGTCCATGTAGAGATTCCTCATGAGCACAATTAAGTGTTCCGGAATACTCATACTTTGCAATGTTGTTCTTAACTTGTCATGATCCACACAATCGAAAGCCTTTTGGGTAGTCAATAAAGCATAGGTAAACATCTTTCTGCTATTTTCTGCTTTCAGCCAACATCCATCAGACATCAGCAATGATATCCATTGTTCCACGGCCTCTTCTGAATCCGGCTGGAACCTCTGGAAGTTCTCTGTTAATGTATGCTTGCAGCAGTTTCTGTATTACCTTTAGTATAATTTTACTCGCATGGGCTATCACAGATATTTTCTGATGATTTCCACATTTCTTTGGGTCACCTCTCTATGGAATGGGCACAGATATGGATCTCTTCCATTCAGTTGGCCAGATAGTTGTCTTCCAAATTTCTTGGCAGAGATGAGTGAGTGGCTCCTGTGCCACCTCACTTTCTTGAAAGATTTCAATTTGTATTCCATCGAGTCCTGGTTCCTTGTTCTTTGCCAATTCTTTCAATGCACCTTGGACTTCCTGCTTCAGTATCATTGGCTCTTGATCATATGCTACCTCTTGAAACAGTTGAACATGAACCAATTTCCTTTAGTACAGTGACTCTGTATATTCCTTCCATCTTCTCTTGATGCTTTCTGCATCATTCAATAATTTCCCCAGAGAATCTTTCAGTAACAGAAGTCAAGGCTTGAATTTTTTCTTCAGTTCCCCTAGCTTGAGAAATGTTGAGCATTTTCTTCGTTTTTGGTTTTCTGCTTCCAGATATTTGCATGTTTTGTTGCAATATTTGGCTTTATCTTTTAGAGCTGATCTTTGAAATTTTTCTGTTCAGCTCTTGGACCTCCTCATTTCTTCCATTTGCTTTATCAT
>NW_006408538.1:9556795-9570342 GCF_000296735.1 Chrysochloris asiatica | reverse complement strand
TTCCATGGAAACCTATAGAGGATTGCTATGGGTCAGAATTGACTCAGTGGTACTTAACAACAACATACCCTTGGAATACTTACAACAACATGCCCATGGAATACTTACAACAACATGCCCATGGAATACAGAGGAATCCATTTGACTACCTCTGTGTGAAGATATATGGTGGAAAAGGTCAGTATTATCACTCAAAACAAGACCATGGTTGACTGTGGAGGATACCACCAATATCTCATATGCAAGTTCAGGCTGAAGTTAAAGAAAATTCAAATACAAGTCCATGAGAGCCAATATATGACCATGAGTATACCCCACTTGAATTCAGAGACCCTCTCAAGAACAGATTTGTGAAGAACACTAGACACTAATAACTGAAAACCAGAGGAGTTGTGGGATGTTATTAAAAACATCATATATGATGAAAGCAAAAGGTAATTAAAAAGAAAGAAAAGACAACAATGGATGTCAGAAGATACTCTGAAACTTGCTCTTGAACCTAGAGAAACTAATCTGAGTGGAAGAAATGAGGAAATAAAAAAGGAACCTGGGGGACATTATATTGTAAGAACTCAGAAGAGGAGTTCACTTTATAATAACCACTCTATGATATTTACCTTGGGTGAGAGGGAAAGGAGAATTATTCATTGGAGAGTGTGTAGACTTGTGCTAATTTGGGTGACTGGGAAGGCAGTTTAAAAGAGAAGGGGGGAAGAAAAGGAAATTGTTTTTCCCCATGTACTTGGTACTTGAAGGGAAACAATATGATATATTTTCTCATTAGGAGAAACCATTGGGAGGTTTCCTACAAAAAATAAAAAGGAAAGGAAGAAAGGATGTTAAAAAAAGAGAAAGAGGAAAAAAGATTTGGAAATGGATACCCTTTTCAACAAGGAGGGTCTAGTTAGTGTGCTGTATTGAACATGTAAATTGGTTGAAATGTCAACATTTTATTGTGTATTTATTGCTACAGCAAACAACAATTAAAATAAACAAAATAAGGAAGTAACAGGGCTGAGCAGAAAATTTCAAAGGGCAGCTTGGAAGACAAAGTATTATAATGATATATCCAAAGACCTGACATTTCTCAAGGTGAAAGAACTGAAGAAAAAATTTAGGCCTTCAGTTGCAATATTGGATGATTCTATGGGGAAAATATTTAAGGAAGCAAAAAGTATTGAAAGAAAATGGAAGGAATACATGCAGTCACTGTACCAAAAATAATTGGCCAATGTTCAATCATTTCAAGAGGGAGTTATGATCAAGAACTGATGGTGTGGTGAAAAGAAAGGCTCCAGGAATTGATGGTATATAAATTGAAATGTGCAGAGTCCAGCAGGGTCACAGGACACGAGAGGAGATGCAGAGTTGGCGAAAATGAAAGCAATCGAGGAGCCTCTGCTTAGTTGGCTGATGGAGCTCTCTCTCTTTTCTTCTCTCCTTTTTTTTTTCTCTCTGCCCCGGCTCAGCAAATCGTTATTTTTATACTTAAAATTACACATTACATAAAGATATGATACTTTGATTTTTCCTTGAATTATTACACATTTTTTTCCCCATAACATTCCTTCACCCTGTGATTATACAACCTTAACAAAAGTATTTCTGTGATGTCCAAACTGACCTTTCTATATCCCGTTCATTTTTCAACCATTGAACATTTTTATTTTGACATCATCTCCTCTCCTACGTAAGTGATAAATTGTTTCTTCTTATTCTCACTAAAAGATCAAATTAAACCTTACACAAATAATTTCCACTTCTCAGACCCCTGATTACATCTTCTTAGTGATACAAGTTTCTATTAACCATCAATGCTTACACTACTTTATTGTTTCTACTAGGTGATTATCAATCTTCTATCCTACATACTATACTACTATTTTCATAGTGAAAGTATTACTAACATCTATTTAATTATTTTGTTTTTCTAAAGTATTCATTAAATTGCTTAACCACAGTGTTCCTATGTTACGTTCTTTTGAAGCTGTGAGGCATAAGGCCCAACCTGCTAATTGCTGCAGGAAATGTAGATTATTAAATTTAAACCATATTTCACTTATGTTCACTATTCTCTGCCTATTTACGTAGGTGCCTGTATGTAATAGTGGGGGTTTGTGGATTCTGGTTGGTAATTGATTGTGGCAGGTCTATAGGGGTTGGTCAGCTTTACTTTAGTTTGTTATCTCCTTTTGTGATCTTATAAATGCAGTTACTTTGTACTTAGGTTTTCTGTGAATGGGAGTGGCTCATACAATTTCCTTTGAATTCAACCCACCGAAGCTGAAACAGTTGTTGCCAGACCGGTTACTTCCCAAGGTCTGCAGAGCTCATAGCAAAAGCTGTGAATATGGCAATATTATATATTTTTACAAGTGAATTCAGCGTTATCCTAGAGAGGAGATAGAGGCCAGCTTCTGAGATATATCTGCTTTGCATGATGTTTCTCGTTTTGCTGGGACTGTGTCAAACAGCAGAAGCGAAGCTGCTCTCTGCAGAAATGTTTCAAAAAACTGATGCAATGCTTGAAGTGCTCACTGGTCTATGCCAAGATATTTGGAAGAAAGCTTAGTGGCCACTGAGTTGGAACATATCCATACTTGTGCCCATCCCAAAGAAAGGTCACCCAATGTAATGTGAAAATCATTGGGAAATATCATTAATAGCACATTGAAGTACAATTTTCTGAAGGTCATTTAAAAACCACTGAAACTATACATCTATAAGGAGTTGCCAGAAATTCAAGCCTGATTCAGAAGAGTGTGTAGAATGAGGGATATCATGGTTGATCTCTCAAAAGAAAATAAGCTTTTGATTAAGAAAGGTCTTGGCTGAAAGAAGAGAATACCAGAAAGATGTTTACTTGTGTTTTATTGACTATGCAAAGTCATTCGATTTTATGGATTATAACAAATTATGAATAACGTTACAAAGAATGTACACACATAAGTGTGCTCGTGTATCCCTTGTCCACAGATCCAGAGACCTTTGTTCCAACAGATCAAGGGGATATTGAGTGGTTTAAAATCAGGAAAGGTGTACATAAGGGTTGTATCTTTTCATCATACAGATTTAGTCTGTAAATTGAGTGAATAATCTGAGACACTGGATTATCTGAAGAAGAAGGTGACATTAGGATTAAAGGAAGACTCATTAACAGCCTAAAATATGCAGACCACACAACCTTGCTTACTGGTAATAAAGAGTATTTTAAATACTTACTGAGGGAGATCAGAGACTACAATGGATTTCAGTATGGATTGCACCTCAGTATAAAAAAGACAAAAATCCTCACACCTGGACCAATAAATACTATTATGATGAATGGAAAAAAGGTTGAATTTTCCAAAGATTTAGTTTCATTTGGATTCACAATCAATGCTCATGGAAACGGCGTTTGAGAAATCGAGTGATTTTTTTTTTTTTTTTTTTGCGATAACAAATCTGCCGCAAAAGACTTTTTTCAAGTGCTTAAGAACAAAGGTGTCAGTTTGAGAATTAAGGTATTCCTGACCCAAGCCATGGTATTTTCAATTGCCACGTATACATGTGAACGTTGTACAATAAAGAAGCTCTTAGAAGAATCTGTGCATTTGTTTTACAGTGTTGGACATGAATATTAGAAATACCTTGGACTGCCTGCCAGTAGTACTAGCATATCTGTTTTGGAAGTATTAGATCCTTCCTTCAAAGCAAGGAACATGACTTGGTTTCATATACTTCAGACATTTGGTCCTCAGAGAACAACATCATGCTTGATGAAGTGAAGGGTCAGTGAAAAAGTAGATGGCTCTCAATGAGATGGTCGGGCACAGTGGCAGCAACAATGGTCAAACAGTAACTGTGAAGATGGTGCAAGACTGGATAGGGTTTTGTTCAGTTATGCATAGGATCAGTATGAATGGAAAGGAACTTGATGGCATCTAACAACAGTAAGTATTGAAGGCATGTAAAAGTGATGTGTGAATTATCGCACATATGAAGGAAAAACTTAGGTCTTAGCTATAGTTCTTCAAAAAATATATATATTTCAATAAAATTGACTATGGGTTTCTTTCCAGTACCAACATTCTTTAAGATGCACGTTGGGCTGTTCCCTCACTAATATATTTATGTATTTGCATGTGTGATTATAGTTTATCTATTTTTGAAAACACCCATTTGTATATTTTTATGGTCATGCCTTACTCCAAATTCTATTCCATTTAAGTCTTGTTTTAGCTGAGGGCTGCCTCATACTCAGTCGTTTATCTTTGTTTTCCCTTTAAAAACCATCCTCCATGTAGCCACTTTGACTAGATATTTTAGGCAAGATAAAAAATGTAAGCAATTAAAGACAATGTAAAATATAAGATAAATGCATATAACTTAAAATTAGATATGAAAGATACCATTATCATTAATACTATAAGTTCTCTGGCACTGAAAATTTCTCAGATGTTCCCTTTTGGTAAAATCTTTAAAGTTGTGTAGCTTTTATAATATTGTTCTCCAGATCAGCAATTGCCTTGTTTCCTATATACTTCCTTATACTAGTTCCCTAGTTTCCTCTCATTAAAAGTGTAGCATAGTTCTTTTGCTCCCAATTAAATGTAAATTTTATCCATCTGGATAAAAATCTTCCAAAATCTTGGCAGAATCAATATCTCCTATCTTCTTCCTGTCCAGTTGCTGTACATAGAAGAAAACTGTATACAAAATTTTCTTTCTACTATTAACGTATCGTCTATCACTTCCCTGGGAGACCAGAGTGCTTAGTGTATATTTCATTTTGTTTTGTTTTGCTTATCTTACAAGAAACATCTCTCTGAAAATCTTGTCTAATTTTAAGACAGACCTTTTCCCCTGCTATCCCAAGTTATATTAATTTGGTTTTATAGAAGTGATAAAAAATAGGCTTTTGATTAAGAAAGGTCTGAGTTGAAGCCCAATCCTATTGTGTATTAGTCAGGGATGTAGAACAACTTTATTAATGTGTGTGAATAAATGTGGAAAACATTATGGTTATAAGCCTTTATTGTAAGAATTAATTAAGATGGTTGTGGTAGTGTGTCGCACACTTGGTTCTGACTCATAGTGACCCTAAATAGTGTTTCCAAGACTGTAAGTGTTTATGGGAGTAGAAAACTTCCATCTTTTCCCCTGGAACAGCTGGTAGTTTAGAACTGCTGACCATAAGTATATTACCTGGCACATTGTAGATTACATTGATAGATACAACATAAATCCACTAATACAATGTTCTAGTATGCCTGAATCTCTATATTGCTCCTTAATTAATTCATAGAAAACTGTAGATGGTGAAGTGGATACTGCATTTTGGCTACTCTCAGGAGGTTGTAATCATAACCAGTAACATCACCCTAATGAATTTAACTGCCTTCCCAGCCTTTTACTGAAAGGTTTGCAATAAACATTGATGTAGTTATCATGTATTTTAAATATTGATCTAATAATGGAGTTATTATACAAAGCACAGCAAACTAGCACACCTGTACAAACACACAGGCACATATAGCTTAGCAACATGTTCACAATAAAGAAGTGGAGAATACAAATATCAGTTAATTTTAGCCTTTATTTCCATGTAGAAATGTTTGTAAAATATGATGGATAATTATCATCCTAAAGTATAATAGTAAAATTTTTCATTCTGCCTTTTGTTGGCCACATGTGAATCTTGGAAAAGTATCAGTGATTTCCATTACCCAATATGCCTCTTTAAGCAATAAGCCTTTCTCACAAGAAAATTATAATTTGAACAAAATTCAGGCAAAGAATAGGAAAGAAACAGAGTTAAATTAAAAACATTATTCATACAAAAAAGTGGAAGTGCTTTGGCTTCTTGTAAAGCATTGGCGTTGGCATTAAGAGATGGATGCCACAGAAAGAATTGAAAACTTCTTATCTGATAGCAGGACCTGGAGGTCAAGGCCAGAAACATGGGGCTTTGCCCAGTATACTCGAAATCTTAGCCTAATGGTAGAATTTATTTGTCCATATCACAGGTTTCCTCGGTGGTTATTTTCTCATTGTACACCTTCTGTTCTCAGCTCTGTGACAGTCTCAAATGTCACTGACAATACTATTCTCAAGGGTAAGGACTAGAATTAAGCTCTGAGGACATAATTGCTTGACTGTCAATGTACATACATTATGGAAATAACTTCAGTAGTCTTAACCACTATTTGATTGTTAAAACTTTGGTTGCTTTTCCAGGTGGTTGGTCACCAAACTTAAACAAATAAAATTTAAGATGGTTAATAGGAAAAAGTAATGTAAAAACCTTTCAGTTAAAATCTGATAATCTGAATGTTCTAAATCTAAATGGTTTATCAGAAGTAAGAGTATGAATAATTCATTCCTAATTAGTAAACGGAGTTGGGAGATAAATACAGAAACTCCAGTTGTTAAAGAACACTTTCATATGTGAACAGTCAGGAATAAGAAAGGCCATCTGTTTTGTCACTTAGACATTGCTATCATTCTGTAGTGCTGTGGGTTAATGCGCTAGACTGCAAAGTTGGTTTGAACTGCAAGGTTGGTGGTTCAAGCTCAACAGCCGAATCTCAGAAACCCTATGCAGGACCCCTATGGGTCAGAACTGACTTGACAGCACTTAACAACAATAACAATCAATCAATCACATGGAATGGTAGTAGAAATTAAACCTCATTGTTTCAGAGAATTCCTTTGGAAATGATGAAAAAAATACTTAACCATTCTGCCTTTATGCTTTGCAATATTTGGCCATATGCTCACTGTAAAATGTCCTTCTTATATTCATAGTGTTTGATGACTAGAGAGGGGACATGTATTTACTAATTTTGGGTCCCATGTCATATCATTTTGTTGTTGTTGTTAAGTGCTGTCAAGATGGTTCCAACCCATAGCAATCCTGTATAGGGTGACTGAGGAGTGGATGGTAAGCTTGAACCGCCAGCCTTGCAGTTCATACTGACCTTGCAGGTTAGTGCATTAACCCACAGGCCTCTTCACACCAGGACTTGTCATTATCTCATATCTGAAGTAAATAATGATAGACTTCATCACCTGTGTGAATAACACCTTAAGGCAGATAATGCTCATTACTCAAAGGATTCTTAGTCACCAACTTCCTTGGGCCTTGTTTGAGCTGTTTTTGTATTTCTGAGAGTTTATGGAAATCGATCTTGTTAGGAATAATGATGCCCTCACTTACCCTCAAACTCGAAGAAAATATGGATATTGTCCATTCTAATGAAAAGTAGAGATTGCATATTCTTTCAGAAACTTAATTTAGAATTGTGCAAGTCATAAAAACAATAGTAAATAGATACAGAATAGAAATGAATGGGAACACAATGGCTCTGCAGGACAAATACTGAACTGCGAACCATAAGGTCAGCAGTTTGAGCTCACCATCCTCTCCATTGAAAAAAGGTGAAGCTTTCTGCTTCCACAAGATTTAAAGCTTCAGAAACCCTAGAGAGATGACTATGAGTTGGAACTCCAACTCAATGGCAGTTAACAATAAGAACTACAATAGTATGTAAAACATAATTATTAAAATTACAAATTAATTTCAAAGTATCTTATCATTTCCAATGTTAGCACCTCTGGTCATAATTTTTGATATTATATGTTGTATATGTAAAATTAGATATAAAATATAGCCAGAAAATGCAAATTAGCCCTGTATTTCTATTGAGGACACTCTAGGTAGTTTGAAAACAATTTCTCACTGAAGACAATTAAAATATCTAGATAAAATATCACTTTAAAACATTCCAAGATACATCTTGAAGTACAACACTATCTGATAGAATAATAGTCATGCCACTATGTACAAGATAGACAAGTTAATATCACTATTATTCATATTTACATACCAACTATTAAAGCCAATGGTCACAAATTGAAAAATTCTATACAATTCTTCAATCTGAAATTGATCAAGCATGAAATCCAGCTGTATTGATAATTAATAGGGATAGGAATGCAAAGGTTGGAAACAAAGCGAAAGGATCAGTAGTTAGAAAATATGGCCTTAATGATAGAAATGATGTGGCAGATCCCATGGTAGAATTTTGCTAGTACCTTTTTTAGATAACATAAATGATGATTATAAACAAGGACCTCCCCAGATGGAATGCACAGGAATCACATTGACTAAATCTGTAGGAAGGGATGGTGGAAAAGCACATTATCATCAGCCAAAATAAAGCCAGTGGTCAACTATTTTGCAGCGTCAATTGCTCATATGCAAGTTCTGGCTGATGATGGAGAAAATTATTTGGCACCTAGAGAGCCAAAATATGACCTTGAGTATATCCCACCTGAATTTAGAGACCATCTCAAGAACATATTTTATGCATTAGACATTAATGACAAAAGACAAGCAGAGCTGTGGGATGACATTAAGAACATTATGCCGAAAGAAAGGAAAAGATCATTGAACAGACAGGACATAAACAAAATACCAAGGTGGGTATCAGAAGAGACCATGAAACTTGCTTTCCAGCATAGAGATGCTAAAGAATATGGAAGAAATAAGGAATTAAAATGTTTGAATTGAAAATTTCAGAGGCAGTTCAAGAAGTCAAGGCAACTATTTTAATGAAATATGCAAAGACTTGGCATTACAAAACCAAAAGGGAAGAACATGGTCAGCATTTTTCAAGCTGAAAGAACTGAAGAAAAATTTCAAGCCTTAACTTGGAATATTGAAGAATTCCATGGGCAAAATATTGAACAATGCAGAAAGCATCAAAAGAAGATGGAAGGTATACATAGTCACTGTGGCAAAAAATGTAGCATATGGTAAAGAACTGGTAATACTGAATGAAGAAATCCAAGGTGCACTGAAGGTATTGGTGGAAATCCAGGCTCCATCCAGGACTTGATGGAATACAAATCAAAATCTTTCAGCAAACTGAAGCAGCACTGAAGGGTCTCATTCATCTATGCCAAGAATTTGGAAGACAGCTACCAGACCAAATGATTTAAAGAGATCCATATTTTAGCTATTTCAAATAGAGGTGAACCAACAGAATGCAAAAATTATCAATGAATATCATTAATATCACATGCTAGTCAAAGTTGGCTGAAGGTATTTCAAAATTGGATGCAACAGCACAGTGACATAGACAGGGAACTGCTAGAACCTCAAGCCAGACTTGGAAGAGGATGTGGAACTAGGGGTATGATTGCTGACCTCAGATGGGTATTGATTGAAAGCATAGACTACTAGAAAGATGTTTACTTGTGCTTCATTGACATTGCAAAGACTTTTGACTATGTGCATCATGGTAAGTTATGAATAACATTGTGAAGACTGGGTATTCCAGAACACTGCATTGTGCTCATGCAGAACCTGTACATAGAACAAGAAGCTGTTGCTGGAACAGAAAAAGGAGATACTGGATTTTTAAAATTAGGAATGGTTTGCTCCAGGGCTGTATTGTTTAACCATACATATTCAATCTGTATGCTGAGCAAATAATTTGAAGAGGTGGATTATATAAATAAGAATGTAGCATCAGAATTGGAGGGAGACTCCTTAGTAATGAAGATCAAAGACTATATAATGCCTTCAGTATGTATTGTACCTCAATGTAAAGAAAATGAAATTCCTCACAAATGGAAAAATAAATAACCTAATAATAAATGGAGAAAACATTGAAGTTGTCAAAGACTTCATTTTTCTTAAAATCCATAATCAACTCTGATGGAAGTAGCAGTCAAGAAATCAAACAACATATTACATTGGGCAGATCTGATGCACAAGACCTCTTTAAAAGGTTCAAGAGCAAAAATAGCAGTTTGAGGACTAAGATAAACTTGATCTGAGCCATAGTATTTTCAGCCGCCTCATATTAATGTGAAGATTGTATATAAAAGACTTGCTGTAACTGAGTTATGGTATTAGAGAAGAATTTTGAAAGTACCATAGGCTGCCAGAAGTACAGCCAGAATGCTCCTTAGAAGCAAAGCAAGAGAGGCTTTGTCTCTCACACACGGGCTTCTTATCAGCAGTGTCCAGTCCCTTGAGAAGGACATAATGTTTGATACAGAGAAAGACCCCTCCACCAGTAAATATAGATTGACACAGTGGTAGCAGCAATGGGCTCAAGCATAGTAACAATTGTGGAGCTAGCACAGTGTTAGGTAGTGTTTTGGTCTGTTGTGCATAGATTCACTATGAATCAGAAATGACTTGATGGCACCTAACAATTACAACAACATATAAATGAACCTTAACACTTTCTAATAATAGTAAGGTATTCATAACAACAACATTGTGCAATTTAAGTTCTAAATTTAATTAAACCTATGACAATAAGCATTTAATTACACAAGTTGAATCATTGAAGAAAGTAGTCTAAAGTCCTTTGTTTATTCAAGAGTAGAGTGGTGGCTGTGTGCCCTGGAGTTGGTTCTGACTCACTGTGACCTTGCATAGGGTTTCCCAGCCTGTAAATCTTTACGGGAGCAGAAAGCCTCATTTTTCTCCAGCAAAATGGCTGGTAGTTTCAAACTGCTGACCTTGAGGTTAGCAGCCCAACTTGTAACCACTACGCTACCAGAGCTCCTCGAGGAAAGTGAAACTGTTATTTATCATCAGACATCAATGAAGGATCCACGTTCTTGTTACTAATGTAATCACTAAAGTTTATATATGAAACGCACCTCAATAAAGCTATTCCTACTCAATCATTCCATATATAGTGTTTCTGAGACTGTAAATCTTTCCAGGAGCAAAGAACATCATCATTTTCCTCTGGAGTGGCTGGTGGGTTTGAACAGCTGATCCTGCTTTTAGCAGCCCAACACATATCACAGCACCACCAAGACTCTTTAGGAAATTAGTATAGATGTGTATTATTTCCAAATTTATGAAGGAAAATAATGTGGAACAGTAAAAATAATCTAACAAACAAAAAAAGAAATACAGATTATTTAGGACAAATATAATGCATAGAAAAAGATATTAAATGTGAATACAACCACACTAGTAATTGTACTAATATAAATATCAATAGATTTAAAAAATAAGATTAAATAAGGATCTCAAACTCATTTGAAAAATAAAGAATCCTGTCAAAGATGTCAGCTTGAGGACTAGGGTGCACCTGACCCAAGCCATGTTGTTTTCAGTAACCTCATATGCATGCAAAAGCTGGACAGTAAATAAGGAAGACCATAGTAGAATTGATGCTTTTGAATTATGGTGTTGGAAGAGAATATTGAAAGTGCCATGGGCTGCCAAAAGAACCAATAGATCCGTTTTGGAAGAAATGCAGCCAGAGTGCTCCTTGGAGGCCAAGATGGCCAAACTTTGTCTCTCATTCTTTGGACATATTGTCAAGAGGGACCAGTCACTGGAAAAGAATATCGTGTTTGGCAAAGTGGAGGGTCAGAGAAAAAGAGGAAGACCCCCAATGAGATGGATTGGCCAAGTGGCAGCATCAATGGACTCAAGTGTAGCAACAGTAGTGAGGTTGGCCCAGGATCGGGCAGTGTTTCGTTATGCTGTGCAGAAGGTTGCTATGGGTCAGTATTGACTCGATGGCACCTAACAACAACAACAATTAAAGCAAGATAATGCAGATACTTCAAAATAAATAAAATATATACTATGTATACATTGACTAAAATTAGCATGCTATCAAAGAAAATGAACTGATGAAAACAACTATGTTAAGATGGTAAAATTATATTGACTTCAGAGCTAATAAACTTCAAGGAAAAATTTAATAAAGAAGGTCATATCATAAAAATTATTTGTTAATATGCACAGTTTAAGTGTCTACATGCTTAGTAATGTGTCCTCAAAACAGAACTTGAATTTTTCCAAGCTATTAGGAGAAAGGAGTCCTGGTGTGACACTGTAGGATAAACACTGGACTGCTAGCCACAACATCAGTCATTCAAACCACCAGTCACTCCTTAGCAACCCTATACAGGGTTGCTATGAGTTGTATCCGACTCTACAGCACTTAAACAAGAATTAGGGGAAATGATTTTTTCCCCCCTCATTGCTATAAAATTATAGAAACCTTTATTAAACAAAAATATAAAACTGTGACACAATCATTTATTGACATAGCTTCCATCTAGTTCTTTACACTTTTTAAAAACTTTTTATTGTGAATTGAATGAATGTTTAAAGAGTGATTCATTTTTTCAGAAATGGAAAATTTCATAAATATATTGTGAGATTTGCATTCACCTCCCTCAGCAATCAGTAGAACAGGCATTGAAAACATTATTGAGGATAGAAAAGATTGGAGTAACCCGATTTCAAAACTTGACCTAATCGATATGAGAACACTGCACATAACACCTTTCAAAGATACATTATATCTGAACACTGTCGAAACATTTATAATAATTGACTAAATACTTGATCATAAAGAAAGGCTGCATAAGTTTCAAATAATAAAATGTTGATTATCTGCATTGAAAGTAAGCTGGAAATCACTAACAGACAGATAAAAAGAAATTCAGCAAGCACAATTGTGCCATCTGCATGTAACTGTCTGCTTCATATAATCCAGTTTCTCAGCTTGTTTGCTAAGCAAACACTGAATAAATATGGTGAAACAATACAACCTTGATGTATACCTTTTCTAATTTTAACCCACGCAGTACACCCTTGCTATGGTATCTGTTCAGCTACACAAGATGCATGTAAGTGTTTTGCTATTCCCATTTTTTGTAACATTATCCATAATTGCTTATGATCCACATTGTTGAATATCTTTGCATATTTAGTACATTCAAAGTATTGAATGCCAAAGTGTACATTATAGCTGATGAAAACTTGGGTCACTTTGCTGTGTGAAGTAAATCCTAAAATACCAGTAAATTATTTGCATCAACTTGTTTAAAAGCTGAAGCAACAAATAAAACTACTGATGAACTAGAAAATAGGATATGTGTAGTTCATTAGCACAAAAATGGCGAGCATAAAATATAAATGCTGAAGACCAAATGCAACTTCAATATCTTTACTTAGATTCTGAATAGAGATAATTTAAGAATGCCTATGCAGTCTTCTATTTATCTCTGCTGAACGATAAGAGAAGGACCCCCTTTTTTTCCCCAATCATCTCAAAATGTGAATTAAATGAAGAAATGGTTAAGACTTGGCAACCGGCAGAAAACTAGCTGTACTGATGAACAGAAATGTGGACTAGAAATATTCTGGGTCAGCAATAGAGCTTCATTTATTTTTCTCTTTATAAATATAATTCATGTTAGTTGTTCATAAGAAAAATCTGTTATCCATCCATGAGAAATATTGATAACTATTCAAGTAATCCTTTTAGGTTTTCTATGATTTGTGCTCATTCTAAAGAAAAGAGACCCAATGGAATACGGACACCATCAAACAATATCACTAATATTGTTGTTGTTAAGTACCGTGGAGTTGGTTCTGACTTATAGTGACCCTGTACAGGGTTTCCAAGGCTGCAAATCTTTGTGGGAGCAGAAAGCCTCATCTTTCTCCCACGGAACAGCTGGTAGTTTCAAACTGCTGACCTTGAGGTTAGCAGCCC
>NW_006408538.1:9553653-9555477 GCF_000296735.1 Chrysochloris asiatica | reverse complement strand
ATAGGGACCAGTCCCTGGAGAAGGATATCATTCTTGGTAAAATGGAGGTCAGTGAAAGGAAGACACCCTCAATGAGATGGATTACCACAGTGGCAGGCTTAAATAGTCTCAAACAACATTTGTAGCAAGACTGAACAATTTTTGGTTCTGTTGTGCATAGGGTCCTATGAGTCAGAATTGACTTATCAGTACCTAACAACAATGACAGATACACATCTCTGTACATAAAACCAAAATATTACCATCTTATTTAAAAATTGTTCTTCCTCTTAAAATGTGTTGAACACCTATGTGTACTCAGTTAAAGAGATACAGTATAATGTAGCTCTTTAATACATACTATGAGCCCTGGTATGGCACTATAGTATAAGCACTGGACTGGTAACCACAGAATTGGCACCTCACCAGCTGCTCCTTGAAAATTCCCCCACAGGGTCACTATGAGTTTGAACCAAGTCATCTGTATTTAACATTGGCAATAACAAAGCAGGCAAAGGAGGAATGAAAACACCTATTCTCTGATGGTAAACATTTGTTCATCCTTTAAAAACAATTGATCTGTTAAACACACAAACTAATAACAAAATCAGAAAACTGATATTCTGGATACTGTGTCATGTTCAGACCACTTTTAAGTCTTAATATCATAGAATACATAAAGGAACATATTTTTACAGAAGAAAGACTTTGTTGTTGTTGTTAAGTGCCATCGAGTCGTTTCAACCACTAGCTACCCTGTGTAGGGTTTCCAAGGAGCAGCTGGTAAGCTTGAAGCACCTAAAAAGGACATTTTGTTTAATAATAGGTAAAATTCTTTTATGGTTAATGAAAGAGTGAATGAGAGATATATTACTTATAAAATTATTTGATTGAAAATTATGTTAAAATAGCTTAGATATACATTTGAGGTTAATCAGGACTTAACTGGCCCCAGAAAGTTGTTCGTTGGAATGCTAAGATTCTGTAGGCTAAGCACTGTAGGTAGCAAGGTTGATTGAATGGTGAGATGGGTGGTTCAAACTCATCAGCTGTTCCTTGGAAACCCTACACAGGGTTGCAGTGAGTCAAAACAGACTCAGCGTCACTTAACAACAATGGACTCCTGTTGTGTCACTATAGGATCAACACTGGACTTTGAACCATAAGGTCAGCAGTTCAAACCCACAAGCCGTTCCTTGAGAACCCTATACAGGGTCTCTAGGAGTTGGAACTGACTCAACAGCATTTAACAACAACAGTGTTCTAATATTTTTTGCAAATGATCCAAAACAGAAGCATGAAATAAAGACACCAGGAAGATGTGAAATTAATGGGATTCAACTTGAGACAGTATTTACCGTTCATGGATATTGAGCATAAATTAAATAGATCAGATTCCTTCAGAATAGATACAATGCAGAAATCAATTGGAAATAATTGAAGCCACACATGTACAATGGTATAATTCAAATTCAATCAGGAGATAATGACACAGAAGATCCTGAGTATCATTGTACATTCATTATTGAAAGCACTGGATTGATACTGACAACTGAATTGAAGAGCATGTTGGATATTATTAAGTTTTACTTTGGAGAGAAAAATCCCAGGACTAGTTCTGATTCAGTAGGTCTGGAGGGGGCCTGAGAGATTCTGTGTCACTAGCAGGCTCCCAGGTTATGGTGATGTTGCTTATGAGCAGATAAAACTTTGAAAAGCAAGCTTTTAAATGATACTAGAGAAAAAGAGGAAGACCCCTAAAGAAGTGGATTGGCCAGGTGGCATCATTGATGGCGTCAAGTGTGGCAGCGGTAGTGAGGTTGGCCCAGGATCGGACATTGTTTC
>NW_006408538.1:9551108-9553013 GCF_000296735.1 Chrysochloris asiatica | reverse complement strand
GCATTGTTAGGTGCCATCAAGTCAACTTATACTCACAGCAACTCTGTACACTAGAATGACTCACTTCCCAGTCCTGCACCATCCTCGTATGTTTGAGTCCTTTGTTACAGCTGATATGTCAGCCCATCTGCTTGCAGGTCTTCCTCTTTTTCACAGACCCTCTTCTATCTTCACCAAGCATGATGTCCTTCTCCAAGTCCTGGTTTCTCCTGACAAAATCTTACCATTCTTGGTTCTAAATAGCATTCTGGCTGGACTTCTTTGAACAGATTCATTTGTTTTTCTAGCAGTCCATGTTATTTTTAATATTCTTCCCTAATACCATAATTCAGATGCATCCATTCTTCTTCATTGTCCTTATTCCTTATTTACTGTCCAGTTTTTTCATGCATATGAAGTGATTTGAAATGTCATTGCTTGGGGTCAGAACACCTTAGTCCTCAATATGACATCTTTCCTTATTTTCCCTTTAAACTGATCTTTTGCAGAAGATTGGCCCAGTGCAGTGCTTTCATTTCCTGACTGCTACTTTCATTTGTGTTCATGGGGGATCCAAGTAAACTGAAATCCTTGGCAAATTCCTTATTAACTCTTTTTATCACCATGTTGCTTATTGGTCCAGTTGTGAGGATTTTTATTTTCTTGGTGGTGTAATTCATACTGAAGGTTGTCCACTTTGATCTTCTTCAGTAAGTTATTAAAGTCTCGTTCACATTTAGGAAGCAAAGTTGTGTCATCTATGTATTGCAGATTGTGAGTGAGTCTTCCTCCAGTTGTAATACTGCCTTCCTCTTCGTATAATCCAGCATCTCAAAGTACTTGCTCAGCATATAGATTCAATAAATATGGTGAAAGCATACATCCCTTATGCACACTTCCTGCTATTGAACTATACAGCATTTCCTTGTTCTGTTTGAACAACTGTCTCTTAGTCTGTGTACAAGTTCCACATGAGCAGCATTAAGTCTTTTAGAATTCTCATTCTTTGCAAAGTTAGCCTCAATTTGTTATGAGCTACACAGTACAATGCCTTTGCTTAGTGAAAACGCAGGTGAATATCATGCTGGTATTCATTTTTCAGACAAAATCTGTTTGACATCAGTAATGATATTCCTAGTTCCGTGTTCTCTTTTGAATCCCTCTTAAATTTGTGGGAACTCCCTGTCAATGTAGCGCTGCAACTGTGTTCACATTGTCATTAGAGTAAATTTACTTGTTTATAAATATGATAATGACATTGTTCAATAATTTTCACATTTCATTGAATCATTTTTCTTTGGAATGGGCACAAATATGGATCTCTTCCAGTCAGCTAATTAGATAGCTGTCTTTCAAATTTCTTGACGTAGAGTACTGAGTGTTTCTAGTGTTCTATCCATATATATTTAATTGACACTCTGTCAATTCTTGGAGCCTTGCTTTTTACTAGTGCCTTTAGTGTAGCTTGGACTTTTTCCTTCAGTACCATCACTTCTTGATGATATGCTACCTCTTGAAATGTTTGAATGTTGATTAATTCAAGGAAGGTTGTACTTTGACTCTCTTGGATTTCTTTTTCTTCGGGTTTAACTTGAACTTGTATGGGAGCAGTGATGCGTCTGTCCATGTTTTGACTGATAATAAGCGTCTCTATCATATCTTTCCACACTTGTAGTCAATCTGCTTTCTGTGTATTCCATCTGGTGAATATATCCACGTGTTTATATTGTTGAAAAAAAGTACTTGCAATGAGCAAGCCATTGATCTTGCAACATTAGACTGTGTGATCTCTAGACTTGTTTCTCTCACCAGGGCCATATTTTTCAACTAGTGATCTTTCGTTTGTTTTCATTTCTTGCATACTTGTTGTTGTTAGGTGCCATCGAGTCAGTACCAACTCATATAGTGAACATATGCATAGCAGAA
>NW_006408538.1:9530262-9546774 GCF_000296735.1 Chrysochloris asiatica | reverse complement strand
AAGAAAGTTAGGCGGCACAGGAGGCACTCTCTCATTTCTGACAGGAAATTTGAAAGACAACTATCTGGCTGACTGATTGGAAGAGATCCTTATTTGTGCCCATTTCAAAGAGAGGTGATGCGGAAAGCCTCATCTTTCTCCCACAGAGTGGCTGGTATGTTTGAACTGCCAGACTTGTGATTATCACTCCATGTCTTACCCTACAAAGCATAGACAGACTGCCTAAAATGAATCTCTTTGTGTGTGTAAGAGAGATAGCCAAGGAGTTGAAGAGAAGATATATAGACAGAGAAGAAGAAGACCGAGAGACACACACTCAGAATTGCTAAACCTGGCATACTTCAGACATCTGGTTATTTTTAAGACTCTTTATGGCCACTTCTCTACTGAAGAAGTAGTGCCAGGACACCAGGAGTTTTGAAATCACCTTAGAATTTAGTGGGCATCCTGAGTTTTGAGCCCTACTTACTTACTTCTCAACTTACTGCTTCAAAATCTGTACTTCAAGATTCCCTAGTTATTCCTCTTCATATTAAAGTCTGAAAAACACTAGTATAGGTCAGGGAGTGAGGTGACTTCATATGATAAACACTGGACTGCAAACCCCAAGATGGCAGTTCACTAACTGCTTTGTGGGAGAAAGATGAGTTTCTCCTACCACAAAAGATTTTTAAAAGTCTCAGAGATCTATACAGGGTCCCTATGAGTTAAAAACCAACTTCACAGCAGTAAACAATAGCAACAACAAAGGTTTAGGTCAGTGATTTTCGAAGTGTGGGGTAGGGACCAACAGCATAAGTATCAGGAAATTTATTTAAATTTCCCTTTCTTGAGTCTCAGACTCAGACCTGAATAAGAGATTGGTCATAGCAATGTATTTTCACAAGATGCCCAATTGAGTTTAATATTTTAAAGAGTTTGAGGACCACTGTGTTACGTGATTCTAATGGATTAGCCAGGATTAGGAATTAATTTAACAAAATGGGAAAGAGGTTAGATACCCCTATGTCTAAAAATCATTGAAAAGTCTATTTTAATTGTCAATAAAAGCTTTTTGACACCACTCATCTGTCAGTTTGTGATAGGATAATGTCCATCCATACCCCTACAAAGAAGACCAGACTTCTGATGTGGCACTGTAGGCTAAGCAATGGACTGCAAACTGCAAGGTTGGCAGTTCAGACTTATCATCTGCTCTTTGTAAACCCTAAACAGGGTCCCTATGAGTCAGAACCAACTCAAGAGTACTTAACATCAACAACAACAGCAAAGAAGACCTGTTAATTCCACTGTTATTTAAATTTACGCACCAGCTATGAAAGCCAATGAGGAGGAATTTGAATAATTCTACAGAGTTTTCCATCTGAAATTCATAAAGCATGCAATAAAGATACATTGATAGCTACTGGTGATTGGAATTCAATGATTGGAAACAAAGAGAAAGGATCAGTTATTGAGAAATATACCTTTGGTGATAGAAATGATACTGGAGGATGCATGATAGAACTTTGCAAAATCAATGACTTATCATTACAAATCCCCCTTTTTAAAAAATAACATAAAAGATAACTATACACATGGACCTCACCATATGGAATACACATTTCAAGAAATAGCATACGATCAAGAGCCAATTGGACTCAAGGAAGAAGTCCAAGGTGCACTGAAGACGTTGGCAAAGAACAAGCCTTTGGGAATTGATGGAATACACATTGAAGTCTTTCAACAAACTAATGCAGCAATGGTGGCCTGTATTCATCTATTCCAAGTAATTTGGAAGACAGCCTCCTGGCCAACTAATTGGGAGACATTCATATTTTTGCCCATTCTAAGAGATGTGATCCAAAAGAATTCGGAAATCAGTGGATGATATCATTGATATCCCATGCAAGTATAGTTTCCCTAAGATTAATTAAAAAACACTGTAACATTACATTGACAGGGAACTGTCACATGGAACATTCATGGAAGCAGCTGTCAAGGAATCAAATGATGTATTAGGCAATTCTGCTGCCAAAGACCTCTTTAAAGTGTTCAAGATGTCAGTTTAAGGACTAAATTGTGTCTGACTCGAGTCATGCTATTTTCAGTACCTTAATATACATGTGAAATTTGGACAATAAAGAAGACCGTAGAAGAATTGATGCCTTTGAGTTTACGGTATTAGAGAAGAATATTAAAAATGCAATGTACTCCTAGGACAGACAGATTTGTGTTTGAAGAAGTACACCAGAATGCTCCATAACAAAACTGCTTTGATTAAGCTTCATAGTCAGATGATTATGATTGCATTTTAGTTCCACTTCTGCTCAATAACTCATAGGACTTGGACTTATTGTTAATGTTGTTGAGTTTGTTCTAACTCATAGTGACACTGTGCACAGCAGAGAAAACGCTGCTGAGTCCTGTGCTAGCCTCATAACATTGCTATGTTGGAGCCCATTGTTGCAGCCATTATATCATTGCCTCTTGTTGTGGCTCATCTTCATTTTTCTGAACCTCTACTAAGAAAACCTAGTGATGCAGTAATTAAGCATATGACTATTAACTAAAAGATCAGCAATTAGAACCCACCAACTCTTCTGTGGGAGAAGATTTGTCAGTCTGCTTTTGTAAAGATTTCATCTTTAAACCCCTATGGGGCAGTTCTAATCTGTTCAGAAGGGTTACTATGAGTCAAAATTAAATTGATGATAACAGACATATAGTTAGTCCTGGCCAAAAGATATTGTTAATATCATTTGGTTAGTAGTGGATGCTTTGTGTTGTACATTAGTAAATTTCTCCACAGTAAGTATTACTCTGGCTCCCTCCCTATATTCTTGTCTCTGGTACCCCAGAGGTATAAACACCACCAACATTAAGAATGCAATACACTCCACCCAAACCCAGAGAGAGCAAAAAGAAGGCAAGATCACAAGGATGCAACTTACTCAATGTGGTTGCTATGGATTGAATTGTGCACCCTAAAATATATGTTGAAGTCCTAACTCTTATAACCTGTAAAAGAGACCCTATTTTAAGAAATCACATTTTTCTTTTGCTACAGTGGGTCAAAGGATATCATACAAGACTACAGGTATCCCTACCCCTGTCTTAACAGAAGACTGATGCACAGTGAGAAGAGAGACACTGTGTGATGATGAGGGGAGCTGCATCAAAGTAGTAAAGGCATGCTAAACATCATTGGCAGCCATGAGCTATGAGAAGAGATGCCCACAGAAGGAATCAGACTATTGAGAACAGGTTTAGATGTCTTTATGGCATGATTAAATAAATATCTGTTCTTTAAAATCACCTCTTTTGTGTTTTTTGTTATGGCAGCCCAGTAAAACTAAGATAGTGTTGAATCCCAGCTTACAGAGGAATAAAAGAGTTATCAAGAAGCACAAAGAAAGAGTGACAGATGGACAATATGATGAAGCAGTCGTTTGCTGGCCAAGCTCAAAGGTTTCACTAACTTCAAACATACATTTCCCAGCACTAAGTTTTGTGGTGTAGTGTTTACTAATTGGGCTGCTAATCTCAGGTCAGCAGTTCGAAACTACCAGCTGTTCTGTGGGAGAAAGATGAGGCTTTCTGCTCCAGTAAAGACTTACAGCCTCGGAAACCCTGTACAAGGTCGCTATGATTAGGAACCTACTCCATGGCACATAACAACAACAACAACAACAACAAAGTTTTATAAATATGTGTATTTTAAATGTACCAAGTATGTTTGTGAGGCCATTTGCTGTAATGTCCCTGAAGCTACTACCCTGGAATACCAGAATAGGGGCTTTTGTTGATTTTATTGACTATTAAACTGTTCTATACAGGTAAATGAAAAATGACAATGCTAGAAAGAAAGAAAAAAGTTGTATCATTAAAGTACATTCAATAAGAAATTGTTTATCTTGAGTTAAGAAAATCATGAGTGTTTTCTTACTTTTGAATCCTAAATCTTTAAGAAAGAAGATCTAATCTTTTGTTAAGGAAGTGGTTTTGATGACTTTACAGGACTTTTGGGTAGGGTGGTATTACTCCGTGTGGTAGTGTTGGGGATGATACTTTATGATATGAAAGGTTCTTAGAGTCTGATATCTGAGAACATGGTGCTCCATTTTTCTGTTTACCAACACTGTTGATTTTAATAGAATCACAGAGAAACCCTCATTAAAAAAAAAATTCCTATTAGTTACACAGAGTTGCCATATCAAATTACAAATAATAATAGTAACAGGAATACTGTTATTAATGGTTCTAAAACTTGCCCAGTGAAATTGGCTACTTATGGAGCCTTTGTAGAGTATGGGGACTTGGATGGAATCCTGAACCCCACAGAGCCTTCTGAGGTGGGCGATTCTTACTTGAAAGGACATGCAGACCAATCCGGAGCAGCTAGAGGAACAGAAGATACCAGATGCTAGTAAAGAGAAACAAACAAACAAACAAACAAAAGCAGATTGTCTGTATTTTAAAAGAACAAGCAAGCTGTTTACCTGGGAACCATCGAGGCAAACCATCAAGTCACTTCAGTATAAACCTCCTTCTGAGACTGAAACTGAAAGGGAACAAATGAGCAGGCTTGCAAGCTTGATGGTAACCATGTCTGGTCTGCTTGTGAGTGGAAATGGGAGAAAGGCAATAAGGAAGACATGGGCTGAGCTTGACCATATTCCACAGAGTCCTATTGACCTTGAGATGAGAAAGAAAAGCGGAAGGGCTGGTTGGTCTGAAGTTTGGGGAGATTTGGGAACTACTGAGCTTATGGACACTGACCTAGCCACTGGGGGCTCTAGCTGAGAGTAAACTGTTAAGCTGATATGAAGTGGAGGGAGGTGTGCAAGAACACCCAAGTTTGCAGATAGTACCTATTTGATCTAGCTTGGATAGCTTAATGATCAAAACTGGACTACAGGAAGATAATGAATTTTGAGACAGGAGACAATTGTAATTTGCTACAATTTGATGAACTTGACCTTTTCTTGAAGATGCAGTAGCACAAAATACCAACCATGATGGAAGGAGTCTCCAAATTAAGGATCAAGCCTGTCCCCTCAGTACACAGGGTTGTTAGGGGCAGGTAACTCAGACACTGATGACCTAAAATAGGGGGTAGGGGGAGCAATAAAGGCACAAAATGGCTGCCTTACAAGCTTTTAGGAGGGAGTTTAGTTTCAGAGTGAGTGTGGGAAGATAGAATCCCCACTGAATAGTTTCCATCTTGTCTAGATGGGTCAGGCAAAAGGAGATGGGGATAGGATTCTTTTGATTTAATAGTGAGTAGTTGTTATCTGGTGTGGTGCTGTGGGTTAATGCGCCAGACTTCAAACCTGTTTGAACTGCAAGGTCGGTGGTTCAAGCTCACCAGCTGCTCTTTGTAAACCCTTTACAGGGTCGCTATGGGTCGGAACCAACTTGACGGCACTTCACAACAACAACAATTGTTATCACTAATGGTGATTGTTACAATTATACAGGCAGAAGATGTGTAACACAAACGGGGGAGTAGTTAATCTTTCATCCCAGGAACAGAGGATCCTAGAACCAGCTAGAGAAGGAAGGACCTTAGTGGAACATGGGATCCTAACTGGAGAATCAATGATACCAGAGACTGAGGCAGAGACGATGGCATGGAGAGATAGAGCAGCTGAGGACTCTAGACTTACGGAAGGAGAAAGGCGGTGTGCTGATGGTTTGCAAAATGTGTTCTTTGGTTGTTTAAATGATTATATATTCATGTTATTGTGTACATCACAAAAAGGGGACTTGTAATCGTTACAGTGAAACAAGATACGATTGGTCAAATATAAAACTGTTGTTCTGCCATGTAGAGTATAACTTAATTCACAATAAATGCCTTAAAAAAGAATAATAATAGGTGTCTCATTTATTCCCTCACAGTTCTGGAAACCAGGTGTCTGAAAGCAATTTGTTGGCTAGGTCACATTTCTTCTGAAGGCTTTAGAGGAGAATCCATCCTAGGGTCTGCTGGTGACTCCTAGCATTCTTGGTTACTGACATACTGACTGCAGTTGGCTCTGTCGTCACATGACCTGTTTTGTATTTATGTATGTCTTCTGTCTTGTCCCTTCCTGTATTTTATAATGATACCTGTAATTTAATTTAGGATCCACTCTAGCTTCTGGAAGGGACTCTGTTGGCACATGATTAAACACCTAGCTGCTAACTGAAAGGACGATGGTTTGAACTACCAGGATTCATGGGAAAAAGCTGTAGCAATCCTCCGCAAAGAAGCCTGGGAGGAAGCTCTACTTTGTCCTATATTCCTGCTGTTAGTCAGAGTCAACTCAATGGAAACTTTTGAATTTTTTACCTAAATTCAGAATGAACTTATCTGAATTCATCTTAATTACAGCTGCCAAAAAGCCCATCTTAACAGATTCCTTTGAGTTAGGACGTGGATTTAAATTTGGGGGGGTCACTAGTCAACTCTGGTGTGGTGCTGTAGGATCAACACTGGAATTCAAACTACGAGGTCAGCAGTTAAAACCCACCAGCTGCTCCTCAGAAACACTATACAGGATGGTTATGAGTACGAACCTACTCAAAAGCACTTAACTACAACAACAACAAGTCAATTCTATGTAGTCATCCTGGTGTGGAGCTGTAAGATAAGCAGTGGACTGCAAGTTGGGTTTGAATCACAGAGTTGTCCGTTCAAACTCACCAGTCGTGCCTCAGAAACCCAATACAGGGTCTTTATGAGGCAGAACCAACTTGACAGCATTTAACAACAATAGTCAACTCTGTGCAATAATGAGTAGTGAAAGGCTGGAGTTTATCTCTCAAAAAACTCATAGATAAATGAAGAAAAGTTTTAATCAATTACAGTGGAGAATTTACCAGAGTTAATGAGTGAGAGCATTGTAGAATCTGGCTTCTGTGCAATTACCCATCTTGTCTTTGCATTAGAGAGTTATTGAACTTGAACTCTAAGTACACTCTATATTCTCTGACACAAAGATGTGGTTTGATTTTGTGACTGTGGCCCCAATCTTGTTCTCTCTTACAGTTGGTTGATCATTAGTGTCTTTGATTTCAGTTAATAGTCAGTTTTTATACGGAGCCAATTGCTACATTTCTCGTATGTTGGAAACTTGTTTATATAGCCATGTGTCAAACTGAGAAACCACTCAAGTTATTTAAACAGTGGAAATAGTCTCCATAAAGGAACAAAGCTGCCATATCCAACTAAATGAGCCGACCGTAGTTCTAAATTTCATGTTAATATTTTTCGATAAATATTGTGTCCAATGTCGAATGTTGTGCTTTTAATTTAATCTCAGTTTTTTGCACTGTATTTCATAGCTGACCCAAACAGTGAAGCTTATGTTCACTGCATAAATGCTACTTTTTAATCCTAGGATATGTAAAATCTTTGCTTATTATGAATTAAATTATGCCCCTCAAAAAGAAATGTTGAGATTCTAACTCCTATACCTGTGAATGAAGGCCTGATGTGTCACTAATAAACACTGAAAAAACACTGGGACCGCAAGGTTGGTTTGAACCTTAATGTTGGTGGTTCAAACTCACCAGCCGCTCCTCAGAAACACTATACAGGGTTGCTATGAGTCAGAAACGACTTTACAACACACAACAACAAAACAGCATACCTGTGAATAGAGTCTTGGTATATGGTACTGTACGGTAAGCATTCTACTGTAAGGTTGGTTTGAATATCAGGTTTAGCTGTTCAAACCCATCAGCCGCTCCTCAGAAACCTTATACAGTGTTCCTATGTGTTGGAACCCACACTTAACAACAACACGTGTGAATGGGATCGTTTTTAGGAATAAGATTTTTCTTTTTTTTGTCAGTGAAGTCATTCCAGAGTGTGTGGGTCTTTAGCCTAATTCTTTCTGAGTGGTGATGTATAAAACGAAGTGCAGACACAGAGACAGACACACACCCAGAGAGAAGGTAGGTGCCAAGTTAAGAGCCTCTATGAGGAAACCCTATCCCCTACCCCTCTAGAGCAAATGTCTTGATTTGGACTTCCTGTGTCTAATACTGTGAGAAAACAAATGTGTTTTGACTGGGTTTTTGGTCACATACTTCTCATATATATTGTAATGATTGCCCTAGAAAAGTGAGACACTATTTTACACTCAATTGTGCAGTGGAAGAGAGAAAGGAGGAAGGGAGATGGAGAAACTGAGAGAAAAAGTAGGAAGAAGAGTTTCACAGAATAGCCTTCCATACATCTGGGCAGTGTTCAACGAAGGATAAATGCCTAGTAAATAAATTTCATAAAAGTCATCAACTGTGTCATCCATGAATGTCTCATTAAGTTACTTGCAGTTTTCTGCCACAATCTTCTATCAAAATTTCTTTACTGTTAGCCATTCTGGAAGAAAGATCAGGCTTTCTGCTCCACTAAAGATTTACAGTCTGAGATCTCATATAGGTTCACTGTGAGTCAGAATCTGTTCTATGGCAGTAGGTATGGTTTGGTCTATCTGCATTTCATTTCACCAGTCTCTAGCATTTGATTCTGTTTACCACTATATTCTCACTGGACACTCCTTGGAAATCCTATACAGAGTCGCTATGAGTCAGAACCAACTCAGTGCCACTTAATACCAACAACAACCACTATATTCGTAATGAATTTCTTCAAAGCTCCCTTCCAGAACATTTCTTTATGAATTTCTCTGCTGACTTTCTTGAATACTGGAATCACCATTTTTTCTTCCTGTCTTTTAACACCCTTTTACTCTGCATTGTATTCTTCATAGGAGTCTATCTATCCCCAAATCTCAACAATACATACATGTTGATGACTCTAAAAAATGTTTTTCTGCCCCAGATTGTGCTTCTGAAATTCATCTACAAGGGGACTTCAAAAAATCCATGGGACAATGGAACTAAAAGATAAAGGGATTTTTGTTCCCCTTGAACTTTTTTAAGCCCCTCATATTTTCACATAGATTTCCTGCATGTATCTTAATTTCAGTATGCCAAAACTCAACATACAACTCTTAACCCCTAAACCATATCTTCTCTTCTAGCCTTAATTTTTTTTTTATCTGGAACCATAAATCAAATTGAGTCACTCAAGCCAGAAATTTAGGAAGTGTCTCTGAGTCTTTTATTCTCAGTCCTTACATTCAACTGGTCCCAATTCTGTACGTTACATTGTTATGTGCCATTGAGTCAGTCCCGACTCACAGGCTCAGCTTATTGTGGAAAAGTTCAGAGTCCTCCAGCCCCCAACATTAGGTCTGAAAATGAGGCTAAAATATTGAAGGTAATTTCCATGTTTGTTATGTCAGAAAATGCAGTCATAGAAATGATGCTTAGTCTGCATTATAAAAGAGTCCCTCGTAATATATTACATAAAATGATTTTAGCTCTTCAAATAGACTCTGACAGCTGCTAAAACCCATTGTAGATTTTCCACCTATATTTCCCCTGATCATAGTCTTGTGTCCTGTAACTCAATCTAATTTCCATAATCCAACTCCCAGGAAGACATAGAACTTGAGTTCTATGCAGAACTCAGTGTATTCAGGTCTGTAATTAAAAACCACAGTCTTAGCTGTCTTTTACTCTGCATGTTAGTGCTCAAGTCTGCCCAGTATAAAATAAATAACACTTTAAGTTTAAGAACTGCATGTCCGCACTCAAACAAGAGGACCTGTTTTCCAGAGCGCAGTATTCATGAGGCCTTTATAGGGTAATTTTGTCTATCAACTAATTCATTTTGTTATTAGTTTTGAAATTCAGATGGTTTCATTTTCCTTCTTCTTCAGAAGCATATTCACAAAGAGAGTCCTGAATAGAGGCCAGTGTTTCTTCAATATGTAATGATTACAATAGGTAGTGCATTACTCTACTGCTTCACATCCATCACTGTGTATGTTTCTGCAATTAAGGACCGCTGTTCCTGGAGAGGAAAGTAAACATTCAGATCCTTGATAATCTGTTTTGACCAAGGAGGATTCCTCACCGACATTTTAAAAGGTAGTGCTGGCTATTATTTAGGGAAAACAATTGTTTGATTCTATTTCCAGAATGAAAATGACATTCTCTCTAAATAGTGACTCTTAATGGCTTCAAAGAACTAGGAGATTTCTTCTGGCATATTAACACCACAGTTTTGTATGATACACTTATGTTTTCAAATCACTTACAATGTCCTTTCCATATAGTTCTAGGTAATATTTCTGTAGGCTAAGATATTAAATTCCCAATTTGACAGATTAAAAACAAAGAGAGATACAAAAAGATTAGGTTGATCAATCTACAGACAAACCTTATAATTTGAGAAAAACAGTATTACTTTATTCTATGTGATGTTTGTATTTCTTTGAGGATTATATAAAGAGGTCCTTTTTATAAAACACTAGAGAAAATTGAATAATCTCCTTTATTAGAATCACCTGACCATTTTTCTTATACTTTGGTTTGTTCCATGTTGTGAAGTGCCATTGAGTGAGGTCCAGCTCATATTGACTGTGCATAGGGTTTTTGAGGAACAGATGGTGGGTTTAAACTGTAAACCTTGCACATTGAAGTCCAGAGCTGATTTTACAGCACAGCGCCAGGAGTCCATAGATTGCTAATAAAATGTTTTACTTCTATTGTTTCGGGGCAATTTGAGTATAGAGAACACTCTTATTATCATAAAGGTGTGGTAAAATTGGTCCGGCTTATATTTCCAAATGGATTTTCCAACTTATATTGTTTCTAATACTCCTGTAATGACTTTTAACTGGCCAAGTATCATAGTTAAAATCTGAAGAACTAGGAAAATGACAAGTCTTGGAGTATGACAATTCAATGGTGGGAATGCCACTATAATGTCTTTCTCTAGTACCAATCTTTCTAGAATTGAATACTGGTTGTATTAACAGGGAAAGCCTGGTGATTTGGTCTATTGGCGGATGTTTCTCACCTTGGAATGTTGTTGTGTGCCCTTGAGTTAATTTCGACTCATAGCAACCTTATGTGACTGGGTAGAACTGTCCTATCAGGTTTTTTAGTTTGAAATCTTTGGTGGTGGTTATGTGCCGTGGAGTCAGTTCCAACTCATAACGACCCTGTACAGAGTTTCTGAAGCTGTAAATCTTTACAGAAGCAGAAAGCCTCATCTTTCCCTTGTGGGACATGTAGTAGTTTCGAACTGCTCACCCTGAGGTTAGCAGCCCAATTCATAACCACTCTTTAGAGGAGCACATCATCAGTCTTTTTTCCTGGAGGTAGTGATGGATTTAAATTGTGCACCTTTTAGTTAGCAGCTGAATGATGAATCAAATGTTGCTGTTGTTCTTAGGTGGGTGCCATTGAGTTGATTCCAATAGTTAAGTACAGCAGAACAAAACACTGTTCCATCCTGCACCATCCTCAGAATGGTTGCTGTGTTTGAGTTCTTTGCTGTAGCCACTAAAGTCAACCCAACTAATTGAGGGTCTTCCTTTTTTCTGCTGACCCTCTACTTTACCATGGGCCCTGATTGGTGCTGTAGGATAAGCACTGGACTGCTAACCACAAGGTTGGGGATTCAACCCTGCCAGCAGGTACTTGGAAAACTTGTCCAGGGACACTAAGAGTTGGAAACAATTAGAGGGCACAAAACAACAACTGCTGCTTTGTCCGGCTTTATGTCCTTCTTCAGTGACTGGTCCCTCCTAATACCATGTCTAAAGTATGAGACTGAAGGCTTACCACCCTTACTTGTAAGGAGCATTCTGTCTGCACTCCTCTCTGACAGTTCATGATATAATCAGTATTCGTTGCTGACACCATAATGCAAAGGCATCGATTATTTCCCTAAGTTTCTTATTAGTTGTTCAGCTTTCTCATGTATATGAGACAATACAAAATTTACTTTCTTAACTAGTGCTTCCATGGGCATTGATTGTGAGTCCTATTGAAATAAAACCCATGAAAACGTCAATATTTCTCTATTTACATCATGTTGTTCGCTGGCCCAGTTGTGAGGATTTTTTTTTCAATGGCACATTGTAATCCAGAATCCTGGTGTGGTGCTATATGATAAATACTGGACTGCTGACCGCAAGGTTTGTGTTTCAAAGCTACTAGCCCCTCCTTAGAAACCTTACAGAGAGTCCCTATGAGTCTGAACTGACTCAGTAGCATGTAACAACAACAACAAGGTATAATCCATCCTAATGGCTGGGGAGTTTCATCTTCATCATTAAGCGATTTCAGTACTTTTCACTTTCAGCAAGTAAGGTTTTCTCAACTGCGTATCATAGGTTGTTAGTGAGTCTTCCTCTAATCCTGATGCCACATTTTTCTTCATATAACCCAGCTTCTTGGATTATTTGCACAGCATACAGATGGAAATATCTGTTGTTTACAATGAATTTTTTCATCAACACTGTCCACTGTCTCTGTTGAATATGAACCTTAGAATTGTCCACATTTTGCTATTTAGAAATAATACTATATGGACTTTAAAAAAAAAGTCATCTTAGGTACTGGTACAGAGTTCCTTTTAGGAAATCCACCCCCCCCCTCCCACACACACACACTGGGAATAAAAGGTTTTAATCCATTTGTTGCAGGTCTGTCAAGTAGAAGGAACTTTGGACTAGAACACTGGTTTTATGGGAAGAGAGGGTCTACTTAGCATTCACCATAATCCCTGGGGAAATAACAAAAAGAGGTCAAGAAGGAGAACAGCTGTTAGTTGGCAAGACTTGAGAAAGTTAGAAGAAGATATATTTTGTCTAGAATTATTATGCTGTAGAATATATGACTTAAAAAACAGAAATTGAAAACAAAAACCTCCTCTATCTTCTTTGTGTCCTTACTGTACTCCTGACAATTTGGTAAATCTGTTTAGCACTGAATCAGAATGTCAGTAGTGAATCAAAACATTAGATACCCTGCTTGTATGTAACATTGGTGGGAGTCAGATAGTAATCATATGATCACACTAATAAACAACGTGCCATTACACACTGAAGTGAGTTCTCAAAGAAAAGAGACATTTTCCCCATGAGATTAAATAATCTAGAAACCTATCCTCAATTTGATAAAGCTTCCCTGTTTAAGTGATGCTTGAGGTAGGCTGTATTATATGAACTGGAGTTGCCTAGGAATAGGCAGATGAGCCAATAGTTGTGAATTAGTGGTAGTATTCTCACCTTTCTCCCATAGACCTGGGCTGCATATTCCATTGTCTAAGGCAAAGCCACCACCCATCTGTCAGTGGAAGGACTCATTTGCTATGATTTGGAACGGGTTTCAGTGGAGCTTTCAGATTAAGGATTTAAGTGAATAGCCTAGACATATACTTTGAAAATCAGTGGTCTGATTCACAACCTGTCATGGGCCCATGAAGATGGTACAGTTCTGATCAATGTTCTGTTACTTGTTCACGGAGTTTCCATGAGTAGAGACCAACTCTATACAGCCAACAGCAACAGCAGAATGCAGTAGATGAATACAGAAGAAACAGTATGGATGAATGCAACTAGGAAAGGAAGGAAAGTAGAAAATGAATGGAGAAAGAAACAGGAAGCAGTACTAGAGATCTAGAACCCACTGCCATTGAGTAGATTTTGAGAATGGATTTTCAAGACTGTGAAGTTTTGCAGTAGCAGACAGCCTCGTCTTTCTCCTGAGGCATGGTTGGTGGCATTAAACCACAGATCTTGCGGTTAAGAGCCCAACACGTAGCCCAAAGCACCACCAGGACACCTTTCTAATAGGGCCAGTATTTCAAGGCTTTGACCAGTTTAAATATTTTTGTGCTTATCTTCTGTCTTGAAGAGGAAAGAAAAGCTTCATGAGATTTGTGATTTGGAGAGATCGCTTTATAGAGAGTGGGTGGGAACAGGATCTGAATGGTACAGTTGATAGGAGCCCATTTCATTTGTCCCTCTGGGTCACAATGGTAGCATTCAGTAGAGTTGTAGCACTGGGAATAAAATCTTCTAAGTCAAATTACTAGGAAAATGTAGTAAGGAAATTTCCTTTGTGAATACCTATTAGCCAAGACAGGGAGAAAAATAGAATGAAGAGAGAGTGTGAGAGAGAGAAAGACACAGAGAGAGTGATCCCTTACTATTACAATGCAGCTGATGCCATATCTTCTAGATACCTTTGTAGTTCAGTGAAAATATTGCATATATAATATAATTTTAATATATTTTTTGGCCTTTATTGATATATGTATTTGATTATTTTTCAGTTACAACCTTATAATATTTTCAGTTTGTTTTCTATTTTATATAAAGTAATTAGAAAATGTTTTTTGACCATTTAAAGACTTCATTTTCCTAGTCCTTGCAGAAGGACATCATTCTAGTTTAAATGGAGGGTCTGTGTAAAAGAGGAAGACTCCAACAAGATGGATTGGCACAGTGGCAGCAGCAATGGGTTCAAGCTTAACAAAGACTGTGAGGATGGCACAGGACTGGGCAGTATTGTGCATAAGAATTGACTTGATGGTACCTAACAGCAACAACATCATCATCAAAAATCTCTAATCTCTCTAAAAAAAAAAGTCTAATATCAAGAATGCAGATATTGGAGACATACACTTTGTGTGTGTGTGTGCGCGTGTTTTTTTATTTTCACTTATCTCTTACTATAAATCATATTTTGGCAATTAATGAATAGGTTGCATTTTGCCATTACCATTATATTGTATGAAATTGGACAGTGCATTGAAGTGAAACCTTGTAAATGTTTCTGTTGCAAAATGCCTTTTTAAAAGGATTTTCATAAAAAAAGTCATTTAAAATTTCTCCAGTTAAACCCAAATGATTTGGAAACTGGTAGAAATGTCTTCCTTTCCATATTCTGAAGTTATTAAATCCCCAAAGTGCTGTAGAGTTAGCTCCAACTCATAGTGACCCTGTTTAAAGTTTCCAGAGAGCCGCTGGTGTTCTTGAACCACTGACCTTGAAGTTCAAACCATAAAAACCTTCAATATTACAAGTCAAGTCTTAATGTTTTTCTTCAGTTCTTTTAGCTTGAGAAATGCTGAGTAAATTATTTTCTTTGGTTTTCTAACTCGAGGTCTTTGCATATTTCATCATAATACTTGCCTTTGTCTTCTTGAGCTGCCTTTTGATATTTTTTGTTCACCTCGCTTACTTCCTCATTTCTTCCAGACACTATAGCATATCTGTGCTGGAGAGCAAGTTTCAGAGTCTCCTCTGACATCCATTTTGGTGTTTTCTTTCTTTCCTGCCCCTCCCCCCCCTTTTTTTTTTAACTTTTGCTTGTGAATTGAGTGAAGGTTTACAAAGAATATCATTCATTTTACATTCAGCAAAACATACACTTTGTTTCTTCTCAGTGATTGCAATCCCCTTCATCCAACAAAAGTTATCCTGCTTTCTATTTGCATTCTACCTGCCTTCTCATCCCATCTCAACTATAAGGAAAATGTCCTTTCAATTTTGAATGATTGATCATCCCATGGTGAGAGTAACTTACTAGTGTTGATATCCCAACTATATACCTATCTACTATTTGGTTGAACAGTTGGGCCATGAGGGCCAGTTCCTTTCCAGACCTGAAGAATGGTCAAGGGTCATAGTCTCAGGTCTTCCAGTGTCTTTCTGACTGGTTAACCTGGTGTTTTTAATAATTTTGAGTTTTACATTTTAGCCCACTCTATCCATGATTTCTAATGTGATCCCTTTCAGAGCAGTTTGTAGTGATAGTCATGCTCTATCTAGTTCTTTTGGTCTCCTAGTTCTAGAGACTGTTGTTCACATGTTCAATGAGTCCATTGGACTAAGTGATTATATCCCCCTTCGGTTATTCTCTCTTTTCTTTCTTCCACACATGGAGATATCCATACCTGCACCTTAGATGACCACTCATGAGCTTTTAACACCCCTGGTGCTACTCACCTAAGCAACATGTAGACCATTTTTGTACATGGTGTCTCCTGAGACTATGGTCCTGAGTTCTCAGGCCTAGCCAGTCATTGCTGTAAGATGTTGGATAATAGCTAAGATTTTTACCCCCTATATGCTCTACCAAGAGTCCTGGCATGGCCCTGTGGGTTAATGAGCTGGACTGTAAAGTCAGTTTGAACCACAAGGTTGGTGGTTCAAGCTCAACAGCCACTCCTTAGAAACCCTGTACAGGGTCACCATGAGTTGGAATTGACTCTACAGCATTTAACAATTGCAACAACTAAATGCTCTGCCATATTCATTGTTGTGTTTGTAGGGATGGTAAATACCCATGTACAAATAGTTCTCTTTCAAACTCTTTATATATTTATGTGATGTTTTGACATCTATTGTTGTTGCTGTTAAGTGATGTCAAGTTGGTTGGGTTCCGATTCATAGTGACCCTGTACAGGGATTCTAAGGAGTAGATGGTAAAACTCCACAATCTTGTGGTTCATACTGACCTTGCAGCCGAGTGCTTGTCCAACACCACCACACCAGGATCTACAGTACCATACATAGATACATATCCCAGTCTTCCCTTGGAATCCAAGTGTGGCACTGTGGGTTAATGCACCAGACTACAAAACCATTTGAACTGTAAGGT
>NW_006408538.1:9514442-9525525 GCF_000296735.1 Chrysochloris asiatica | reverse complement strand
GGGTCAGAGAAAAAGAGGAAGAACCCCAACGAGATGGATTGGCCAAGAGGCAGCATCGATAGACTCAAGCGTGGCAACAGTAGTGAGGTTGGCCCAGGATTGGGGACTGTTTCGTTCTGCTATGCATATGATCACTATGAGTTGATACTGACTTGGTGGCACCTATCAAAACAGTTGTATCCTGTAATTTACCTGACATCCTCACCACCTGGATCTCTGTCCCTACATTATCCCTTCTTTGACACTGATATTGTTTTAATCTTTGGTTGACCTCCTAGTTCCTTTGAATTCATTGTTATAGTTTTGTTCTGTTCTGAACTCTTCTATCTCTTGACTGAGTACCAGGTGGTGTTGCCACGCTTGTCAATCTCTGGTTGTTGTCTGTTCTTGTTGGTTTTCAGTCCAAAGAACTCCCCTTAGGATGTTTTGAAGTGCTGGATTGGTTTTGATAGAATCTTTTCGATTCTGTTTATCCTGGAATGTTTTGATTGTGCCATTGTATTTGATTGATAGTTTTGCTGGCAGTTTTTTTTTTGTTGTTGTTGTTGGCAGTTTTTTTCTTTTAGGGTTTTGTATATGTCTCCCCATTGCCTTCTTGCCTGCATGGTTTCTGCTGAATAGTCAGAGCTTAATCTGATTTGCTTGCCTTTGTGAGTGATGCTTCTCTTTTCCCTAACTGCTTTTAGGATTCTCTCCTTGTCTTTGATTTTGGAGAGCTTGATTATTATGTCTTGGTGACTTTCTTTTAGTGTCTATTCTTCATGGGGTACGTTCGGCTTCTTGAATGTTTATCTTCTCATCTTTCAAGATGTTAGGGTAATTTTCTTCCAGAAGCTCTTCAACTATCTCTTCTGTGGACTTCTGTGATTCTTCCTGTTCTGGAATGCCAGTAATTCTTAAATTGTTCCTCTTCATTTCATCCAGCATGAATCTTAGACTCTCTTCAGGTTTTTTTTTTTTATCCTTTTTTTCTGCTTACTCTTCTATCTTAGCAGTATTGAGAGATTTGTCTTCTTACTAGTTCTGACTTCTATCTCTTCTATTCTGCTCTTTTCCCTTTCAGTGTATTGTCCATTTCTGATATTTTATTAGTAATCATCTGGTCCTCTTTTTGCAGGTTTTGAATTGTTTCCAATGCTGTATCAATCTGGTTTGATTGCTCTTATAGTACTTTCATGACTTCTTACTTGTTTTCCTCCATCTGTTTTCAGAGCATTTGAATTTTTTTCCATATCATTCTTATGAATTCCTTCTGAGGCAAATCCAAAACCTGCTCTTTCTCTTCTGGGGGAGCCTTTGTCTGTCTCCAGCACATTTGCCTCAATTACTGTTTTTGTTTTTTGAACATGTTTTGAGATTGTTTGTTGTGTTTGAGATCTTTTGTTTGTCATTTACAGTAGTTATGTGGGTTTTTTAATGCTTAAATGGATGTTGTTGTTGTGTTATTAAGCTTACTGGGTGTCTCCTGGTGGCCATGATCAGGAGATAGGCTTCGCTTTTCACATATAATGCTTAGCAGCTGTTATTAGTCTTGTATCAATGGTGAAATATTATGGGGTATGCTTGTAGCTTGGCTATATGGCCACGATTGCTGTCTCTTTTGGGTAATGTAGGGAGAAAAGGCTCCTGCCTCTAAGAAAAAATTTGTAATCAAAAGGACCAAAAGCAGAAGCAATATAAAAGCAGAAGCAATATAAAAGCAGAGATAAGAACCACCACTTTGAAACAAAAATAAAACTGCTGCCAACTGTCTAGTCGCCTTGCTACATAGGCATTGTGTATGTACCAAAGAAACCTCCAGCAGTGGGTGGGTGTGTCCACTCACTCAGGCCCCTCCTCTAGTAACCAACATGGAGGTGCGCATATAGATATTGAGAAGTTAATGGGAGAAAGATTGTCCACTGTATTTTTCTTTTAAGGTCAGTTAGGTATCTGCATATGCACAGGGGAATTCTCGAGAAAGTTGTGTCCATTTATGTTGGGGTTTTACAAATTGTCCTATGGTTTGTCTGTTAGACCTGACAGGCTGATTTTTTTCTTGATAGATAGGTCAGAGTAAATGGTCCTGCACAAGTTAATTGTAGGGCTATTACCCCGAGGCTGATGTCATAAGTAGCCGTCAAGTTCTTTCTCTTTGTACTGTGGGAAAACTGTGGGGTAAACACTGACCTTTTTATTTGGGGTGGGGTGTGCACATCCACCCACCTGAAGGCATCTGGGATGGGCAAAGGAGGCATGGCAGAGAATAGGAGGAAAAAATGTGTAGAATCCTCTGCACCTCCTTTTGCATATGTCACTGCACCACTTTTAGCATCAGTTCCCTGTGCTGGTCTGGCTGTAGCTCCGTCCTCTGAACTCCACACTGTTGGGGTAGCCACAGAGAGAGTCCCTTCTCCAGTGATTCCTAACTCACAGTATTTTCATTTATATCATGACTTTTTTCACTTGTGAGTAAGGGAAAATGACGTCCTGGTCTTTATGGTAGATCCAGAGTTCTGGTGTTGTTCTGTGAGTGCAGTTTCTCTGGGTTTTCAATCCCTCCCCCATGGAGCCTTCTTACCTGGCTGTCTCTGCAGCTGCCCAAACCGAATTCCACATGATGTTCTTGATGTCATCCCACAGCTCTTCTAGTCTTTGGTCATTAGTGTCTAATGCATTAAATCTGTTCTTGAGATGGTCTCTAAATTCAATTGACATTTGCTCAGTGTTATGTTTTGGCTCTTTTGTTGTTAAGTGTCATAAAGTCAGTTCTGACCCATAGTAACCTTTTATAGGGTTTGCAAGGAGTGGCTGGTGAGCTTGAACCACTGAGCTTGCAGTTCAAATGACTTTGCAGTCCAGAGCATTAACCCACAGCAAACAGGTTATTCCAATTTCTTATCTGTCTTATTTGTGTGCCCAAAGACAGCATTGTGAGCTGTTTTAGTGTAAGTCATCCTGGTATGGTGATGTGGGTTAATGCGCTGGACTGCAGCCAGTTTGAATCAAAAGGTCAGAGCTTCAAATTCACCAGATGCTCCTTGGAAACCCTATACAGGATTGCAGTGGGTTGGAGCCTACTCAATGGCACTTAACAACAATCACATCATGCTATGCCAATCCTTTTATGGAATAAGGGATAGATTATAAATCTAAGAGGCCAAAGTTGAATGAATCTCATTAATTTATTTAAACTTGTAGGAATCCTTGACAAGTTATCTTCCTGCCTCTGCCAAAATGCCCTTTTCATATGATATAATGCTGTGACTATGAAGATTTATAATGATTTACTTTAAAAATTCAAGGTTAATTTCTTATAAATGAAGTATAATTATAGAAAGGTGAACTATAAAAGGTTATCAAGACTAAGGGAATGTGGGCTACTAGCATAGCTTTTGTCGAATAGCATTGAAACATTAAAAACAGAATGAACAAAATAAGAGCATGGTATTGGATGTCATTGCCATGGTTGCTCAAATTCTGAAAATATTATGGTTTCACCAATGTAAATTGGTGTCATATAACTTCACCTCAAAAACCAGCTGAGATAAATTTGAAGTATCATATATCTAGTTACTTTAATTTTCTTTATGACCGTGGCACTGAGATAATCAGGTCTATATGTACTAGGCATAATTCATTTTTCTAATCCGCAAAGTGCTTTTGTTATATTAACTGAGATTTTTAAGATTATTTGTATCAATGCCAACATTGAAATATCTCTGGGGAAAATGAAATTACATAGGTATATTTCCAGCTTTTAAGTAATTGTTTTCTGAAATCTGCCAAGAGAAAAAGTGTACATCATTTGATAACATTGGATTTGAGTGTTACAATCTGAAGGGACCTCAGAGAGATCATCTAATTCAAACCCTGTACTCCACTTTCAAAATGCTCCTATTACTTTTGGAAAAATGAGTCTAGGGAAGTTATATAACTCCTCTGTAGAAATAAAATTCGTTTGAAGCTTAGTAAATTCTAACCAGTCCAGAGTCCCTTCTGTGTTGTTGCTGGTAGTTGCTATTGAGTCAGTTCCAACTCATGACAACCTCCTCAGAGTAGATGGAACTGTGTGCCGTAGGATTTTCAAAGCTGACATCTTTGAGAAGCAGATACTTTCAAGGCACCTCTGGGTGAATTTGAACCACGATATTTTTGGCTAGTAAGCTAGCACTTGACTATTTACACCACCCAGTGGCTCCTATATATCCTTAGCAAAAATACACAATCTTGTTTTACCTCCATTCTCTTATCAGTATAATGAGGGTGGTGATTGATACCACTTTAATCCCTTATTTGACTGTTAGTGAATTAAATTATTGTTGTTGTTAAGTGCCATAGAGTGGTTTTAAATTCATAGTCACCCAGTAAGTGTTTCCAAGGAGCAGCTGGTGAGTTTCAACCATGTCCCTTATCATTCAAACCAACCCTGCAGTCCTGCACGTATAAATACGACAATATGAATCATGAATTTATAAAAGATGCTTTAAAATAGTATTTATAAATAATTCTTGGCATATTGTTATTGGGGTTAAGTGCCTTTGATATGGTTCTAACACATAGCAACCCTGTATACGGTTTCCAAGGAGTGGCTAGTGGGTTGAACCATCAAATTTGTGGTTAAAAGCTCAATGCTTATCCTATAGTGCCACATCAGGACTTATAGAATATTTGTGGGCCCTCAAGAATATTGCTCTTAAGTTGTTGCTATTATTGTTAAGTGCTGTTGCATCTGTTCCAACTCATAGTGACCCTGCATAGGGTTTCCAAAGAGTGGCTGGTGAAATTGAACCACTGACTTTCTGGTTCAAACCGATTTTGCAGTCAGATGCTTTATCCTACAGTGCCATATCAGGACTCCTCCCAGTTGTGGTTACTACAATACTCTTCATCCAAACAGTCAAATTTTAGAAGTAAAATATGGATAGGCAGCAAGTTAGAAAGTATTGCTCTGAGATCATAAAAACTTTAATTTAAAAAAACAACAAAATATTAAAGTGCCAAGTGATTGTTTCTCCACATATCCTCTATCAAGGTCTAAGCACTTCTTCAGGTGTTGTTTATAATTCTGTAACATTTCTCCAGAGAATCTGGCCTCTTTCGTTTATATCACATCAATACAACAATTTGGGCATGTGCAAGAGACATGAATCTTGTTCCTTTTGAATATCCTTTGAATTTGGGGACCAGAAAGGAGTCTGAAGGGGCAAGATCAGGACTGTAGATTGAATGGAATAAGGATTCCCAATAAAATTCTCATAAGACAACCCTTGCATTGTCTTGATGGAAAGGTAGTTCTTTGTTTAAACTTTATGGCCTTTTTCTCATCAATGCCATTTTCAGTATCCTTCCTAATGTTCTAATAAGCCCCTGTCATCATCTTCTGTCCTTCAAGAAAATCCATCAAGATCCTCCCATTGAAATACAAAAAAGTCGGCACAATAATCTTCTAAGCTGAGCTTTCTGCCCTTATATTTAACTGACCCAGAAGATCCCCTGTAAGCCACTGTTTGGACTGGACTTCAATGTGAAGGTACCCTAATAAAACAAAGATAAGTGTATTATTGAGAACTTGTTTTCAGTCATCCCTGATTGTAGAGACAAGTTTGAACATATTTTGTTTGCATCAAAATGCAAATACAACTCATGCATGTAACTGGACACCTAGTAGCAATGTTTTTGACTTTCCCTTGTACATTGAAAATTGTTTGAAGACAATAATTGTCATACTAAAAGAGAGCATGGAGAGAAAGTAGTTTCTTGTCTTCTCAAAGGATTAGACATTTTACAACATTTTAAAAAAGGCTTCTTTATCTGGTACTGCTGTTTTCTCTAAGGAAGCAAAGTCTTTGTGTTGTTATCAACACAGAGTTCAGATGAAATATTACAGAGGAATCTGTGTTCATTTTATCATTTCAGAAGACAGGAAGCTTTTTATGAGAAAAAAACTGCCCAGTTGTGGCAGAGGCAGGCTGTGTGGAGACTAAAACTTATATAATTTTGGGGGGCATTCTGTAAGCAACAGGAATTCCTGGTGACACAGTAGGTTAAGTGTTGTGACTCTAATCAGAAGGTTGACAGTTCGAACCTGGAGGCTGCTTTGTGGAAGAAAGATGGGGCAGTCTGTTTCTGTAAGCCAATGGAGCAGTTCTTCTTCGCTGTCCTAAATGGTCCTTGTAAGTCGGAATCAGCTAAATGACAGTGAGTTTTGGTTTTACTATTAGGAACAAAAAGTATACATTTACTCAGAATTTAACAATAAATAATAACTAGTTACTAATTTATAAAAATGGAAAAATCATGAAATAATATAACATTCAGAAAAATGGTGTAATATTCCTTTTAGTCAACTGTCAGATGTTGGTGTTAGGTACCACTGAGTATATCTCCATAATACTTTCTTTTGTCTCCTTTTTTTGGCTTTGTTGATCTCTTCTTAAATAGCAACATGACAGCAATTAATTTTGAACTATCAGTTACTATAGATAACAAAAAAGATAATTTCATCTGTGTTTTAGTACTGTTTGTTTTTATTTGGGACAGAGTATGTAATTGGAAGAGCCAGTGTTTCTACAGTCCCCTACAGTGTGTCCACAGTTGGGGACAATGAAAGAGATTCATGGACGTGACTATAAACCACCTAATATTAACTCTTAATTCCAAACTAAATACAGTCCCAACTCAATTTCCCCTAACTTAGATCCCAACATATCTATAACAAATAACACTAAAAAAATGACCGTGAGAACACATGTCTATGACCTTTACCAGCATCTTAGAAAGGGCCAGTACAGAAAGGGGCCTTGAAACATAAGTTTTGGATTTAAAAAAAAAAAAAAAAAAATTTGCTTTTAGCAGTGGGTTTGGAATTTATTTATTTATTACCTTCCCCTTAATATGTGTTTACTGTTGACTTCTAGTTAGGATTTACGTTTCCACCATCAAAGAATACTTCTGTTAGTATACAAACATTTTCCTGCCTTTTACTGCTAGTGTCTCATATGACATTTGTCCCATTGTGACTGTCTTATTTCACCTAGCAAAATGTCCTCCAGCTTCATACTTTTCATGAGGTATTGCTCAGATTTGTCATTACAGATTTGTCTTAAACTTTGCCCAGTACTCCATTGTACATATGCATCATAGTTTGTTTATCCAGTCTTACACTGATGGGCATTTAGGTTGCGTCCATTCTTTTTACCAATGTCAGTGGTGCTTCGATCAGCATGTTGTTGTTGTTGTTAAGTGGTGTCAAGTCGTTTCCAACCCATAGTGACAATGTAGTGGGTTTCCGAGGAGTGGCTGGTGAGCTTGAACTGCCAACCTTGCAGTTCAAATGGCTTTGCATTCTGGCACATTAAGCCACAACACCACATCAGAATTCATGATCAGCATGCATATGCATATCTTTATCCATCAAGAATCTTGTTTCTGTTGTATATACAGAGGGACTCAAAATGTTTGTAGCATGATTTCATTGTCTTTGAATTCCATTTTTTCTAAAAACTTTTTGGGTCCCCTCATATAGCAATATACTTGATACATATTATCAGGAGGGACAAGTTCCTGTTGAAAGACATTGTGCTTGGGAAAGTGGAAGGTCAGCCAAAAAGAGGAAGACCCGCAATAAGATGGATTGTCACAGTGGCAGCAGCAATGGGCTCAAGCATTACAAAAATTGTGAGGATGACACAGAACTGGGAAATATTTTGTTTTGTTGTGGATAGGGGTGCTAGAGGGCACCTAACAATAACAAAAACATATGACAGATATTGCAATTGCTGGATTGTATGGTATTGCTATTTTCTACTTTTTAAGGAAATATACGATCTTAAAACACTTTGCAAACTCTGAATATTTTTTATCTGGTTAAAATTTTTGAGAGTTTTCAAAGGCCAAAGAAAAGAGCACAGAATACAGTAAAATGTGTCTAACAGGTTTGAGTCCGCTGAGAGGTACCTTGGAGGAAATGCCTAATAATCTACTTCTGGAAGATCAGCCATTGAAAACCATATCGAACACAGTTCTACTCCAAGATGCATCAAGGTTTCATGAATAAGAATTGACTCAATGGTGACTTGTTGGGATTTTGTTTTTGCTTTTCCTTTTTGGTATATGCCCCAAACAGAGATTCCAAAACAGTAGATTTACACCTACTTCTATAAGGAAGCAAGAAGAAAGATCAAGCAGGCTGCTAAGTTAGACAAAGTGCAATCCACGCAATCCCCAGACTCTTCCACTGAGCATGGGCATAGAATATAGTTGGGATAGTTGTTGTTGTGTGCCATTGAGTTGGTTCTGTCTCATAGAGATTCTGCATAGGGTTTCAGAGAGGCTGATGGGTTTGAACTGCCAACCTTCTTGTTACTAGTACAGTATTTATCCTATGGCGTCACACCAGGGCTCTGTAATTGGGATTGTTAAATTGCTGTTATTGCTAAGTGCTGTCGAGTCAGTTCTGACTCATAGCGACCCTGTATAGGGGCTTCTGTGGAGCAGCTGGTGGTTTGAACTGCTGACCATGTGGTTTGTAGTCCAGTTCTGATCCTACAGCACCACACCAGGAGTTGAGATAGCATAGCCAAATCCAGTGGAGAAGGGACTAACATGAGCTTTGCTCTTGTCCTTGGTTCCATTTTTTACTCCTACAGCTTTGCAAAACTCTGTCCTTTTTATCTGCCTGACAAAATCCATTTGTTGTTTTTTTCCTGCAACAAGCATTGTAATATTTCCTTTAATGTTGTTGTTGTATTGTGAAGTGCCTTCGAGTCAGTTCCAACCCATAGCAACCCTGTATAGGGTTTCCGAGGAGCAGCTGGTGAATTTGAACCGTTGCCCTTGTAATTCAAATAGCTTTGCAGTCTGGCGCATTAACCCACAGCGCCACACCAGGGCTCCTCCTTCAGTGAGGCCCCTTTAAATATATGGAGCATGACTCCGGGCATCATAAATCATCACAGGAATACTATATAAGGTAGAATGGTATAGCAGGAAGGAGAATGGAGTCTGGGCTTAGGGTGACATCTTTTGCACTAACTAGCTCAGTGGCCTTCTGAAAAATGCAGACAATGATGGCAACTGTTTCATTGTTGCTGTTGTTAAGTGCTGTTGAGTCAGTTCCAACCATAGAAACCTTGTATAGGGTTTCCAAGGAATTAGTAATGAGTTTAAACCACCAAACTTGTGGTTCAATCCAGCCTTGCAATTCAGTGCTTATCCTACAGTACCATACCAGGACGCCAACAATCTTATTAAGTTGTTGTAGAAATTTAATAAATTAATATGGAAAGCTCTTGGAAGATAGTCTAGTCTTCATGAGTATTGTTACTGGTGTTAGATGCCGTGGAGTTGGTTCCAACTCATAGCAACTCTATGACTACAGACAAAACTCTGTCCAATTCTGTATCATCCTTACAACTGTTGTTACATTGGAGCCAATTGCTGCTGCCACTGTACCAATCCACACACATGTCAGGGATCTTCTTTTTATTCACTGATCCTCGCCTTTACCATGCGTGTTGTCCTTCTCCAGGGACTGGTCCCTCCTGATAACATATCCAAAATATAAGAGAAAAAGTCTTACCATTCTGATTTTTAAGGGTCATCATGGCTGTTTATCTCCCAAACAGATACGTTTCTTATTTTGGCAGTCCATGGTACTTTCAATATTCTTTTCACACCTGGTGTGGCATTGCAGGATAGTACATTGGACTACATGGTCATTTTGAACTATGAGGTCAGTGGTTCACACTCACCAGCCAGTCCTTTGAAACCCTGTACAGGGTTGCTATGAGTTAGAACCAACTCCACAACACTTAACAACAACAACCATAACTCAAATGTATCAATTCTTCTGTGGTCTTCCTTATTTACTATGGTATCATTATACAAATCAAGGAATAATTCAGGATCAGAAGCAACTCAGAATACAGCAGTCCTCTGATCAGCTGTGCTGCAGGCACGCCTAGCTCTCATCCTTGACCTCTCAGCTTCTTGACCTCATGACCCTGCTTAGACAAATATTATAAGGAATTTTAGCAAGGTTTTTTTTTTTTTTTTTACATCAATATCCAAGCATTTGTAACCTTAAATGAAAAGAAACAGCTGTAAACATCCATTAATAATTGGAACATGGAATGTATGAAGTATGAATCTAGGAAAATTGCAAAGTTTCAAAAAGGAAATGTATAAACATTGATATCCTAGGCATCAGTGAGCTGAAATGGATTGGTATTGGCCATTTTGAATCTGACAATCACATGGTATACTATGCCAGGAATGGGAAATTGAAGACTAAAATTGTTGTATTCTTCATAAAAAAGAATATACCAAAATCAGTCATGAAGTACAATGCTGTCTGTGATAGGATAATATCCATACGAAGCAAAGAAGACCAGTTAATACCACTATTATTCAAATTTACACAGCCACCACTAAAGCCACTGATGATGAAATTTAAGAATTGTATCAAATTCTTTAGCCTGAAATTGATCAAATATACAATCAATATGTATTAATAAGTACTAGTGATTGGAATGCAAAGGTTGAAAACAAAGGATCAGTAGATAGAAAATATGGTCTTGATGATATAAATGATGCTGGAGAGCACATGATAGAATTTTGCAAGACTAATAACTTCTTCACTGAAAAATGCTTGTTTTTAAACAACATAAAAGATGGCTATACTCATGGACCTCACTAGATGGAATACACAAATATCAGATTGACTACATCTGTGGAAAGACTGTGGAAAAGCTCCATCTCACCAACCTAACAAGGCCAGAGGCTCTGTGGAACAGTCCACTAATTGCTCATATGCAAATTCAGGCTGAAGCTGAAGTAAATTAAAACAACTCTAAGAGAGTCAAAATAAGACTTTGAATATACCCCACTTGAATTTAGAGATCATCTGAAGAACAGATTTGATGCACTAGACACAAAACACTGAAAGATCAGCAGATTTGTGGTTTAACTTCAAGAACATCATATAGGAAGCAAGCAAAATGTCATTAAGAAGACAAGAAGGAAGGAAGAGAATAAAATGGATGTCAGAAGAGACTGAAACTTGCTCTCCAGCATTGAGATGCTAAAGCAAATGGAAGAA
>NW_006408538.1:9510840-9514117 GCF_000296735.1 Chrysochloris asiatica | reverse complement strand
CAACAACAACATGGGCAAAATATTGGATGATGCAGAAAGCATCAAAAGAAGATAGACGGAATGCATAGAGTCACTTTACCAAAAAGAAATTGTTGATAGTCAACCATTTCAAGAGATAGCATATAATCAAAAGCCAATGATATTGAAGGAAGAACTCCAAGGTTCATTGAAGTCACTGGAAATGAACAAGGCTCTGGGACTAGATGGAATACAAGTTAAAATCTTTCAAGAAGTTGATGTGTCACTGAAGGCACTCACTCATCTATGCCATGAAATTTCAAAGACAACTACCTGGCCAAGTAGTTTGGATGCATATTTGTGCCCATTCCATAGAGAGATGACCCAACAGAATGTGGAAATCTTTGGACAATATCATTGATATACTATGCAAGCAACGTTTTACTTAAGATAATACAACCATACATTAACAGAGAACTTCCAGATGTTGAAGACAGATTCAGAAGAGGATGTAGAATTAAGAATATCATTGCTGTCATCAGATGGATCTTGGCTGAAAGCAAGATATCTACCTGTGTTTTATGGACTACGCAAAGACTTTCACTTGTGTGGATCATGGCAACCTATGGACAACATTGTGAACTATGAGCATTCTAGAATACTTAATTTTGCTCATGAGGTACTTGTTGTACATAGACCAAGAGGCAGTTTTCCAAAAAGAACAAGAGAACACCAAAGGTTCAAAATTAGGAGAGGTTGTCCTGGGATTGTATTATCCAATCTGTATGCTGGGCAAATAACCCAAGAAGCTGGATTATATGAAGAAAAATGTGGCATTAGGATTGGAGGAAGATGCATTAACAACCTGCGATATGCTTGAGGACTAAGGTGCGCCTGACCCAAGCCATGGTATTTTCAATAACCTCATATGCATGTGAAAGCTGAACAGTGAATAAGGAAGACCAGAGAAGAATTGATTCTTTTGAGTTATGGTGTTTGTCTGAGAATATTCAAAGTGCTGTGGACTGCCAAAAGAACCAATAGATGTGTTTTGGAAGAAGTGCAGCCAGAGTGCTCCCTGGAGGCCAAAATGGCCAAACTTTGTCTCTCATCTTTTGGACATATTGTCCGTAGGGACCAGTTGCTGGAGAAGTATATCATGTTTGGTAAGGTGGAGGGTCAGAGAAAAAGAGGAGGGTCCCCAAACAAGATGGATTGGCCAGTTAGCAGCATTGATGGACTAAAATGTGACAACAGTAGTGAGGTTGGCCCAGGATCAGGTAGTGTTGTGTTCTACTGTGCTTAAGGTTGCTATGGGTCGGTACTGACTCGATGGCACCTAACAACAATAACAATATGCATATGCTACAATCTTGCTTGCTGAAAGCAAAGACGACTTAAAATATTTAACTGATGAAGAGCAAAGACCACAGCCTTTGATATGGGCTACATTTGAATATAAAGAAAACAAAAATCCTTACCACTGGACCAATAAACTGCATCCATATAAATGGAGAAAATATTGAAGTTGTCAAAGACTTCATTTTGCTCACATCAACCATCAACACTCGTGGAAGCAGCAGCCACAAAATCAAATGACATATTGCATTAGGCAAATTTATTACACTAAACCTCTGAGGTGTTCAATAGCATAGATGTCATTTTGAGGACTAAGGTGTGCCTGACCCAAACCATGCTATTTTCAGTAACCTCATATACATGTGAAAGTTGGACATTGAATAAAGAAGACCATGGAATAATTAATACATTTCAGCTATGGTGTTGGAAGAGAATATTGAAAGTATCATGGATTGCCAAAAGAACAAACAGATCTGTGTTGGAAATGGTAGAGCCAGAGGTCTCTGTGGAAGTCAGAATGGCTACACTTCTTCTCTTACTTTTGACATACTTTTAAAGGGACCAGTCACTAGAGAAAGACATAATGTTTGGTAAAGTGGAGGATCAGAGAAAAAGAGGAAGATGCCCAGTGAGATGGATTGGCACAGTGGTGGCACCGATGGATTCAGGAGTAGCATCGATTGTGAGTTTGTCCCAGGACTGGACAGTGTTTCATTCTATTGTGCATAAGATTGCTATGAGTTGGTATGAACTCAGTGGCGTGTAACAACAGCAACAGCCAGTCATGTGGTGGAAGTTACAAAGACAATGGATAACAAGTCTCATACCTGTGTATGGGGTCCTGGTGTAGCACTGTAGGATAAACACTGGACTGGTAAGCATAAGGTCAGTTGTTCAAATCCTCCAGCTACTTCTTGGAAGCCCTAAACAGCAGGGGTAGGGAACCTTTTTTCTGCAAAGATTTATAACATCATTTACCAGCATTAAAAAATTATCAACTCAAAAATTAGCTTGCTGTATTTGGTCAAACATTTAATTAATTTACCCCTAATGTGCTGGAACCAGCCTGACAGAACTTAACAACAATGTGATGGCTGGAACTGCTGTTGCCTTGGCAGGGCCAGACCAAATAATTTCACAGGGCATATAGAGCCAATTCTGGTAGCATGGTGGTTACGAGTCTGATTGCTAACTTCAAGGTCAGTAGTTCAAAAGTACTAGGGGTTCTGCAGGAGAAAGATGAGGCTTTCTGTTGTTGTAAAGATTTACAGCCTTAGAAACCCTATATGAGTCACAACTGACTACAGGGCACACCACCACCACCATACAGCCCACAGGCCACATGTTCCCCACCACTGCTGTAGAAGGTTGCTGTGAGTCAGAATTGACAGCACTCAACAACAACAACAATACCTATCCACAGTAAACCAGGACTCAGAAGCTCTCAGAAGCAATGAACTGGCAGCTAGCTTTGGCTGAATTTATATGAATTCTCTCTGTTGATCATTTTACTCTCTTTACATTTCTTCTCCATTCTCCTCTCACAATCAACTGACTTATTTTACTTCACACTGAGTATTTCCTCATAGCTTCAGCTCGCTCTGAGTTTATTACTCTTTACAACTTTGGCTCATGATCATTCCCTTGTGGCCCTAACTCCGTCAGTCCTCTCTACTTCTTACTTTACTTCAAGGCTTCTTTCTAAACATATTTTCAACTTTTGTTCTCATTACTTAACTAAGTCTCTGAAAATTCTAGTTTAAACTTTCAATAGAAATTAGACTAGTTCAACATTTATGAGTTGCCTATTGCTTATGAGCCTATAAACTAGCAGTATTGAAATGAGAGGTGGTTATGACAAACCTGATTACTCTGGCTGTCTTTTCTGCCTGAGTTGTGAGCACAATGATTTCCATTAGGGAGAATTCATGGATATTGTGGTTACTATGTTGAACATGTT
>NW_006408538.1:9508041-9510690 GCF_000296735.1 Chrysochloris asiatica | reverse complement strand
GAGTCCTGGTGTGGCGCTGTGGGTTAATGCGCCAGACTGCAAAGCCGTTTGAACTGCAAGGTCGGCAGTTCAAGCTCACTAGCTTCTCCTAGGAAACCCTATACAGGGTCACTATGGGTCAGAACTGACTCGACAGCACTTAACAACATATGTATACACACACACACACACACACACAAGGAGCCTTGGTAGTGCATTGTTTAGCTTCTTTTCTACTAACAGAAAAGTTGGTACTTAAAACCTACCAGCTGCTCTGTGGAAGAAAAGATGTGGCCATTTGCTCTCTCAAAGATGACATCCTTAGAAACCCTATAGGGCAGTTCTACTCTGTCCTACAGCCTCACTGTGAGCTGCAATTGACTTAATGGCAATACGTCAGTGGGTAGCATATACAAGAACCAAAGATGAATGAATAAACCACAACTCCTCTTCTCAAGGAGCTCAGCATCTGGGATAAGACATGTGTGTACATAGTTTTGCAGTATAATAACTACTGTTTGGTAATATGGACAAAGTGCTTGTTAAACAGAGAGGACAATTCAAATAGTGGGGATAGGGAATTGGACAGTGGCATCGTACTGCCATTTCAAGGGATTTGTAAGAGATGAGCCTTTCTTCAGATGAACTGGAGTAAGACAAGGAATAGAGGCAGGCTCAGTTTTTAAGAGCAAAGTCATTGAAGTATGAAGATGTGTGATGTGATGAGGGAATAGAGCTGTAGACAGCTGCTGGAACACGGGGTAAAATGAAGGGGGTTATTACAGCACAGAGCAAAGGCCAACCTGTGAAGAGTTTCTGACTGTGAATTAATTGAAAGGAATTTGGATTTTATGGCGGGCAAACTGGAATTCTATCAAAGGTTTTTATCAAGGGACTGGCATGATGGTTTCTGAATTAAAAAAAAAGAAATGTGTTTGTCATGAGGAGTAAGACTTGGAAAAAGTATCGACTGGAAGTAGGGAATCATAAAATTGTCCAGTTAACATATAATAAGGTCCAGAACTTAAAGAGGCATTTCAAAGGGTCAAGAAAGATCCTGACACTTTCTGCCTCAACCATGATTCAAAGACACAAAATTCTTCAGAAATCTATGTGATTCATTTCAATAACCTGTGGTTATACATGAAGAAAATCTTAAGAGTGGTCATTTTTCTCTAGATATAGTTCAAACGCTAGGGCTGTAAGATGTTGGGATGGTGTAAATGGTTAAATTAATAAGCAAAATGCTACCCAAAGGGCTGGAAGTTTGAGTCCACCCAGAGGCCCCTTGGAAGCACAGCCTGGTGACCTACTTCCAAAACCACAACCGATAATCGTATGGAGAACAAGTCTCCTCTGACACACATGGGTTGCTGTGAGTCAGGATTGACCCATGAGAGATAGCTGGGCTTCTGAATTGTTCCTACTTTTATATGTAAGCTAAACATCAGCAAGATTCAGGTGGAATAAAGTTTTCTCATAGTTTGCAGTGTTGATTCAGATAAATCAGGTCAGCTGCAAAACAAAATGTACTTAAAAAATACTGTCTTGTTGTCATGGCTCCAAATCCCTGCTGAGGGTTCTGTGCTAGTACATTAAAAGTATGCCTCTCCCCGTGAAGGCATAATTTCAGCATAACCACATGTGTACACAGTTGTCCAGTTACAAGAACAATGAAACACCAGAGAGCTGAGACTTTGCAGAGTACACATAAGTACCCTGTAAGTTAATAGGTTAATAAAACTCTAAAATTGAAGTCATGGAACAGTAGTTATTTCTAAAGTTAGTGTGTTTCCTTAAAGTTGAATGTGTTCCCTTTACACAAAAAGAAATAAAAGTGAATCTCAGCATAATCGTTTCAATTTCACTCCTCCTTTAACTCTAAATAAGCAACCCTGGAGATGCTGTGGGATCAGCATTGAGCTGCTGTCTGCTCCTGTAAAGATTTGCAGTGTCAGGATCCCTACATAGGATCCCTGTCAGAATCCACTCCATGACAGTGGGCTTTTTGCTTCATTTTGTTTTGATTCCTTCTCTAAATCATTTGTTGAAAGTATGGAGGCATTCAAGTAAAGCACATCTTGTAGGTTAGTGGGGGAAATAAAGACTTCTTTTTGGTTACTGTTAATCTTTGGTGAAACCTGAATTCTGTTACCAAAAGTCTCATCCACCTGTGAATCCTGCTTTTCAAATTCAAATCCTTTTTCAGGTCTCTTTGTTCTGGCCTCTCCTATAGCATCTTACTGTTAGATAATACATCCATCCTCATCTTGTGGCTCTTGAATACTTTCATTTCCTAATTCTCTCCGATAATTTACCACATCTTTATCATTTCCACATCACTCCTAAATGTGGGTATTTTACAAAAGTGTGTCCTCTTTTCACTCTGTTTTCTTCCTTAAATTCTTTTCAACTGCATCATTATCTGCTTTCTACTAAACATTCCCCAGGGGGTTAGATTAGGTTTTGTCTCGTCTCTGGGTCTTTGCACATATTACTGATTCTTCCAAAAAAGTTTTGTAACTCTCCTTCTACTGAATTACACCCATTTTTCAGATTTCAGCTTGGGTATCACCTCCTATGTGATAGCTCTCCTTTTCTTAATGGAAATCTTGTGTTTCTCTTGACAACAAGCCCCACACTGTGGTACATACATCTTGGTAGGTCTTA
>NW_006408538.1:9504726-9507395 GCF_000296735.1 Chrysochloris asiatica | reverse complement strand
TTGTCCACTGTGTAATTTATATGGCGAGTTGGGAATCACTTTAACCGCAACCTTTCTAATAGAGAAGTTCACATCCCATACTCCTCATAAGTGCTCTACTCCACAACCACAGCACACATCTGCTTTTCCCATTTCCACTGACTGTTGTACCTCTGTTTTGTGTGTAATTATTATAATATAATTATTATAATTATATTAAGGTGCTCTGGTTGCTTAAATAGGTTAAGAAGTGTACTGCTAACTAAAAGGTCACAATTCCAACCCACTAGACTCCCCAAGGGAGAAAAATGAGGCTTCTTTAAATATGTACAATCTTGCGAATAATTGTTATCAGAACTGTTTGAGGGTTGGGAATGTAAAGGTAGATGTTTTGTAGCAAGGAGGGGAGTGATTAACTTTACAGTCTAGGACCGGGGGGCAGGCTTGTAATGTATACCCTTTGGTTGGTTCATGATGCATGGAGGGGATTGTAACCATGGCAATGAAATGATATATGATAGAATGAATGTAAAACTAATGTTCTCCCATGTAAACTACCGCATAATTCACAATAAAACATTAAAAAAAAAGAAAAGATAAGCACTGGATTGCTAACCACAAGTTGGTGATTCAAACCCACTGGCCATTCTTTGGAAATACTATACTAAGTCACTATGAGTTGGAACAACTCTATAGTACTTAACAACAACTATTACGTATGTGGAGTTGCTGCACGGTGCAAACGCTTAGTGTACTCAGCTGAGTCTACTCAAAGGCACTTGGCAGAAAGGGCTGGTTGTCTACTTCTGGAAAATCAACCAGTAAAAAGTCTACGGAGCTCTGGTCTACTTTGACACACATGGGGATGGTCATGACTCAGTGTCAACTGATAGTAGAATGCAGTCCCTATGTAATTTATTCACCATTGTTTTTGTTTTTGTTCTCTCTCTCCCCACTAGAATACAATATGCTTGTGGTCTGGGAGTCTTCTTAGTTTTGTTCACTGATGTTTTCTAAACCCCTAGAACAGTGCCTGGCACTTCTTGAAAGAAAAAAATAGTTTTGAGTTTTATTTTTTTTTAAAAGTACAATCTTAGCTACTCAGGGGAGCAATTCTACTCTGTCTTTGAGACTCACTAGGAGTCGTGGTGTGGTGCGATAGGAGCAGCATTGGACTGTTCGCTGCAGGGTTAGTAGTTCATTCCACCAGCTGCTCCTTGGGAAAGCCTATATAGAGTCATTAGGAGTTAGAACCAATTTGAAGGCACTTAACAAGTACAACAACAAGTTACAACTGACTCAGCAGCCTTGGGTTATAATCATTCTACCCATTACCCCTTGCCACTGAGTTTATTATGACTCATAGTGACCCTATATGCCCCCAAGGGTTTCTGAGGCAGAAATCCTTACAGAAGCAAACTGTCCTTTCTGTCTCCCACAGAATTACTGCTGTTTAAAATCACCAACTTTTCAGTTAGCAACCGTGTCCTTTAACCACTGTGCCACAGAACTCCTTATTCTTACCCATTACTGCAGGGAAAGAAGACCCTGGCAATCTTCATTTGAATAGTAATTTTTGCTATGAACGTTCAAGATTATTTATCAGAAAATATCAGAAATATCCAGTTACATTCATAACAAATAAAATGACGTTGGAAATTCTACCACTCAGAGAGAGTCATTAGTAATTGTTGGCTGTTTTGGCTCAGCTTTTTATTTCTTGTAAGCCTGCATGCATCTACATGTATACACGTCATCTTAAGGGACCTAATGCTCTGTAATTTATTTTTATTGCACTCTTTTGGAGGTTTTTTCCATACTAAATATTTTCCACAAAATTGTTAATGGCTGTCTGTTTTTTCTGGCCATAACCTCTGACCTATCCTCATCCTTATTTAGTTGTGGATAGTCCTGTCAAATTGTTTTCATTGCCACCAATATGGCATTCTGGATTCTTTCTCATTCCTATAAAGTTTTTATCATTCATATCTTCCTATAAGACCATTTTCTTGAGCAGAACAGAAACTGCTGCAAACCAAGGTTCCAAATGAACTAGTTCTCCATTCTCTCAGCTTTTCTCCTTCTTTGACATCTCTTTAATAATATTGCTACATCTCTGTCACAAAATTCCTTCTACCAATGAATTTGTTCAAATGCACTCTTGTACATGAAGCCTTCCTTGTTGCTGTGAACTATGCTGCTGGCATTTTGAATGCTGCCAGGGTCACCCATGGAGAACAATTTTCAGCTGAGCTTCCAGAATAAGACAGACTCAGCAAAAGGAGAGGCCGACTACTTCTGAATTTTTAGCCACTTAAAACATTTTAAATAGCAGTGAAACATTGTCAGATAGCACCAGAATATTGAATATTGAAATATGATGAATAGCGCCAGAATATTTTCAGATATAGTGCTGGAAGATGAGCCCCTCAATTTGGAAGGCACTAAAAATACAACTAGGGCAAAGCTGGGTTCCTCAAGTAGAGTCAACCATGATGACTTAGATGGAGCAAAGCATTGTGGACCTTGACTTGCTGACAGGGCACAGTTCAAAATGAGAAGCAGCTGCAAACATCCATTAATAGTTAGCACATGGTATATATGAAGTATGAGTCTAATAAAATTAGAAAATTTCAAAAATGAAATGGAACATATAAGTGTCGATATCCTAGGCATTAGTGAGCTGAAAT
>NW_006408538.1:9466062-9503241 GCF_000296735.1 Chrysochloris asiatica | reverse complement strand
GCTGTACTTCTAACACAGATTTGTTTGTTCTTTTGGCAGTCCATGTTACTTTTAATATTCTCCTCAAACATCATAAATAAAATGCATCAATTCAGCAGTCTTCTGTATTCACTGTCCAACTTACAGATGCATATCAGGTTATTGAAAAGACGATGGCTTAGATCAGGCACACCTTAGTCCTCAAACTGACGTCTTTGTTCTTCAGCACTTTAAAGATAGATTTGTCAAATCTATTTCATCATTTGCAGCAGATATGTCAAATGTAATATGTCATTTGATTTCTTGACTGCTGCTTCCATGAGTGTTGATGGTTGTTCCAAGCAAAATGAAGACTTTGATAACTTTAATCCTTTCTCCATTTATGTGGATGTGGTTTATTGGTCTAGTTGTGAGGATTTTTGCTTTCTTTATTACATTGAGATGCAGTCCATATTGAAGGCTGTGGTTAGATTGATGGAATACAAATTGAAAAATTTCCAACTAAGGCAGCTTTGGAGACACTCACTCAACTATGCCAAGACACTTGGAAGACAGCTACTTAGCCATCTAATTGGAAGACATCCATATTTTTGTCCATTCCAAAGACAGGTGACCCAACAGAATGTGAAAATCATTGGACAGTATCTTAATGTCACATTAATGTAAAATTTTGCTCAAGGTATATAAAAATGGCTGTAATAGCATATTGACTGCAAACTGCCAGACGTTCAAACTGGATTCAGATGAGGATGTGGAACATGGGACATCATTGCTGATGTCAAAGAGATCTTGACTAAAAGCAGAGAATACCAGAAAAATATATACTTGGGCTTTATTGATAATGCACACTTTAGATAGTGTGGTCCAGGCCATGACTAGCTGTGGACCACATTGTGTAGAATGAGTACTCCAGAACACTTCACTGTGCTCATGAGGAACATGTACATAGACCTCAGGCAATTGTTTGACTAAAACAAGGGGACAACAAATGGTTTAAAATCAGGAAAGGTGTGTGCCAGGGTTGTATTTTTCCACCATACTTACTTATTCAGTCTGTATGCTGAGCAAATCATCTGAGAAGTTAGATTATATTAAGAGGAACGTTGCATCAGAATTGTTGGTAGACTCATTAACAACCTACAATATGTAGGTGATACAACCTTGCTTGCCCAAACTGAAGAGAACCTAAAATACTTAATGGTGAAAATCAAAGACCACAGCCTTTGTTATGGATTGCACCTCAATGTAATATAAAAATCCTCACCACTGGAACAATAAGTAAAATCATGATAAAAAAGAAGAAAAGATTGAAGTTGCCAGATTTCATTTTGCTTGGATCCACCATCAACACTCATGGAAGCAGAAGTCAAGAAATCAAATGAAACAGTTCATTAGTGATATCTGTTGCATGAGACCTATTTAAAGTGATCAAGAGCAAAGATGTCAGGTTGAGGACTAAAGTGCGCCTGACCGAAGCTATGGTATTTTCAATAGTTTAATATGCATGTGAAAGTTGAATAGTGAATAAATAAGACCATAGGAGAATAGATGCATTAGAGTTATGGTGTTGGAGAAGAATATTAAATGTACCATGGACTGCTGGAAGAACAGTCTGTTTTGGAAGAAGTACAATCAGAATGCTCCTTGAAAACCAGGGTGAGGAGACTTTGTCTCTCATACTTTGGACACAGTATCAGGAGAGACCAGTTCCTAGAGAAAGATATCATCCTAGGTAAAGTGTAAGGTCAGAAAAAAGAGGAAAAGCCCCAATGACATGGATTGACACCATGGCAGCAGTAATGAGCTCAGGGTTGACAGTGATTGGGAAGATGGCACAGAACAGGGTTTTGCTTTGTTGTGTGTAAGGGCGCTGGGAGTTAGAATCTACTCGATGACATCTAACCACCACAACACAACACCTTATTAAATTTGCAAACCTCTACAGTCCTACCGTCGTCCCCATCCCTGGATTCTGGGTGTGGCACTATGGGTTAATGTGCTGGACTGCAAAGTTGGTTTGAACTGCAAGATTGGCAGTTCAAGCTCACCCCCTGCTCCCCGATAAACCCTATACAGGCCTACTATTGGTCAGAACCAACTTGACAGCACTTAACAAAAACAACCGATCCCATCCCTGCACTCTTTATCCTCTTCCCTTCTTTTATTTTCTCCTAAATTCCTATAGCCTTGTAAACATATATATCCCTTATTTAAGTTACTAATTGTCTCCATGACTGGAAAATAAGCTTAGTGAAGCCAGTGATTTTTATCTGTGTTTTGTTCATGCATAAACATGAACAAAAATAGAATATATGTTAGGAGCTGAATGAATAAATGGATAAGCAAGTGAGTGAGTGAATGAATGAGTGAGTGAGTGAGTGAGTGAATATATACTGCTGAAATTCTACATGCCCTCAAGGCAGTCTAAACTCTTTGTCCAGAGATTTGCATATAATGGGCATTATCTTTGGGGTACAAATAAATCCAAATACTGATGCTCAAAATCCATTCTTCCATGAAGCCTTTTCTGAGCATTTCAGATGAAGGAGCTTTCTTTATTCACTGGTGTATGGCCTATTTTCCCTTCTTACTGTAATAATTGTATACTGGATTGAATTATCCTAATGTGCTGTCATCCTTCCTATTGAATAATATTAAGGCCTTTACAAGCAGTCACCAATGATATTTGCATCTTCTGAAGTTCTTGATTCATTGACACTCAATAGTTTTTAAGTAAATTTATAAAATAAATATTTCTTAAAGCAAGGAAGAAATTGCAGGTGGAGCATTTTATGATATATATATAGTAAATCTTTAAAATAATTTATATATGTAGGTAATCTTAAAAAAATCTGTTATTTGCACAATAATAAATATTACCAAAGAATTCATTGCGTAAACATTCTACATTTTTATAGGTGATCAATTCTGCACTTGCTTTGGCGGCAAAGCCCAAAAGTCAAGTTGTCAAAAACACCATGGAAATGTACAAGCGCACATGGGAGAATCACATACATGTCCTCACTGAAGCTGTTGATGATATTACAAGCATCGATGACTTCCTTGCTGTATCTGGTATGTCTTTAATCTTTTAAATTTTGAGTTTACTCATGTTGATTTTTTTAACGCAGCAAAATATGCAGTATAATTAATTTTATGCAATTAAATGACCGATTTTTATTATGAAGTCTCTTAAAGCAACATATCGTTTTGTAGTCGCAGCAGGCATGCTACCAGGACTAAGAGCCCTGTGCCTTCTACGTCTTACAATTCCTCAGTTTTTACTATGTCTCTAACAAAAACTCCCACTCATAGCCAAAGAATACTAGACAATAAGAGCTGGAAGCCTAAGGCTTTTCCTGACTTTTAGAATTAATCCACATTAAAAGAATATTTTCACTCTAAATAGAACCTTTTGAGTTCCCTGGACTTCTTTTCCAAATAGCCAAATTCCTATCCACCTAGAAAATATATGTATTGTAAATGCTGTTGAGTCAGTTCCGACTTATAGCAACCTTGTATATACGTACATATGTTTCTATTGCCACCAAGCTGGTTTTTAGTCATAGGGCCCTCTATAGGGTTTCTGAGGATGTAATTGTTTGCGGGAGCAAGAAGCCTCATCTTTCTCTCACAGAGCAAATGGTGGCCTTGAACTAGTGACCTTATGGCTTGCATTCAGTGTTTATCATACAGCGCCACAAAATGATTCATATATATATATGAATAGTGGCAGTAGCCACTATTTCAATCCATTTGCTTGTGAGTCTTCTGTATTTTTGCTAACCCTCTACTTTACCAAGCATGATGCACTTCTTTAGGGACTGATCCCTCCTGATTAATCATGTCAAAAATCACTGAGATGAAGTCTCACTCACCATCCTTGCTTCTGAGAATATGCTAGGTTGTGTGTTTTAGTTAATTCTTTTAGTTACAAGGCAAAGTCATCTTCTCACATTAATTAATGGGAAGGCAGTTTAGTATAAGAATACTGAAGGCACAATAAGGAGAGTAATGTGGTTACAAAAGAGCAGAAAATGCGATTGATAGGCCTTGGGTGAGTCAAATGGTTTGTTCTCAGCTACTAGCCTAAAGGTTCATGGTTCAAATCTACTCAGTAGTGAAATGGGAAAAAGTTCTGATTATCTAATTCTGTAAAGAAAAATCCTATTGGTCAGTCTTGCTTTTACTCATGGGGTTACCAGGATTCAGAATCTACACAATGGTAATAGGTTTTGTTTTCCGTATTGTTTCATGATAAAATCTCTGGTGCTGCAAATGAGTGAATCCATATAACTGCTCACTGGAAGGCTGGAGGTTTGAGTACACCCAGAGGCACTCAGAATAAGGACCTAATAATCAGCTTCTAAAAAATCCAAAAAATCTAATAATCAGCTTCTAAAAATATCTATAGGTGACCATTGTCACCCTATAGAGTGCAGTTCTACCCTAATACACATGAGGGCACAATGATTTTAATCAGTTTGATGACAACAGGCTCTAGTACTGAGTCAAGAGGTATTGTAGGCCTGGAATACAGGAAATTCATGAGTCTTCAGAAAAGAAACTTTTCTGTTAGTGCCAAATTTACTGTCATAGTAACCTTCTTTGCTCCATTTTGGGGACTATTGTAGTAGTTCAAAATATTCTTCCTCTAAGTAACAGAAAACACACATAAAAGTTGCCTAAGTAAAAAAAAAAAAAGATTTAATTTTCTCATCTGTTAGATATTTGAGATATTTTATCATTTATAAACTTCCTCATAAGAAGACAGGAAAGAAATAAAAGAATCAAATTCTTGAACCAAAAGCTACAAATACCAACAACATTGGAAGACCACTGTGATAGTAAAGTTTTTGTGCCAACTTTGGTGGTTCAAGAGTCTCAGTGGTTTTAGCAGTTAAGATGTAAGACTAACCTCCATGAGGAGACCTAATATGACACAATCACTCCCATTATGTGATCTGATGTGCTCAGCCCTGATTTAATGTAATTATTTTTTTGTGTTATAAATCCTCTCTCCTCTGATATTAATGAGATTGGATAAATGTAGAGAATTTAGTTATATCTTGAGGTAATCTCTTTTGAGACATAAAAAGAGAGAGAAGTGAGCAGAGAAAGAGAAACCCATTACCACCAAGAACTAAGAGCCAGGAGTGAAGTACGTCCTTTGGAACCGGGGTAAGTGTGCTGGGAAGTTCCTAGATCCAGGGAAAGATTGATGTCGAGAAACATGGACATCTCCAAGGAATGCAGCCCACAGATGCTGACAGGACATAAGGATTTTTCCCCAAAGCTGACAAAAAAAGAAAGCCTTCTTCTAGAGTCTATGCTCTGAATTTGAACCTCTAGACTTCTAGCCTCCTGAATTGTGAAAGAATAAATATCCATTTGTTGAAGGCAAAAAAAAAAAAAAGAATGTCAGAAGAAACATTGAAACTTGTCCTTGAATGTAGACTAGATAGAGTGAAAGGGAGAAATGATGAAGTATAAGAGCTGAATGAAGATTCATAAAGCGACAAAATAAAGTCATGGATGTACAAAGACTTCAAGTAAGAAAATCAAAAGTGAATAACATATTCAGTATTTCTCCAGTTGAAAGAACTGAGGGAAAAGTCAAGCCTTGTGTGGTGCTGTGGGATAAGGCACTGGATTGCAAGGTCATTTTGAACCACAAGGTTTGTGGTTCAAACTTATCAGCTGCTCCTTGGAAACCCTATACAGTAAGAACCAGCTTGACAGCACTTAACAACAATACACAAAATATTTAAATGATATAGGAACCATGGAAAGAAAATAGCAGATAGGTACAAAGTCATTGTACCAGAAGGAACTGGTGGACATTCTTCCATGTCAGAAAGAAACAATGGCTCAAGAATTCATAGTACTTAGCAAGTAATTGTTATTGTCACTAATTGTGACTGTCACAACTGTAAAGGTAGAAGTTTTGTAACATAAAGGGGGAGTAGTTAATCTTTCTTTCTAGGAACAGAGGAGAGGAACTTGGTACCCTAATCAGAGAAGCAGTGACATGAGAGATGGAGGCAGAGTTGATGAACCAGCTGAGGACTCAAGACTTCTGGATAGAGAAAGTCTGTGTGCTGGTAGTCAAGAGGCTGGCTTACAGAAGGCTGTTTTTGTGTAAATAAAAAACAAAACAAAAAAAGCAGAGGGAATAAAAACACATACTGTTGAGTGATGATGTATGGAGGGGATTGTAATCATTGCAATGAATCAAAATATAATAGGATGAGTGTCAAACCTATGCTCTCCCATGTAAACTATTACTCAATTCACAATAAAAGTTTTAAAAAAAATCAAAACAAAACTGATAGTACTGCAAGAATATATCGAATCTCCATTGAAGGCATGGATGAAAAGTAAGGTTCCAGGAATAGGTGGAATGCCAATGGAGATGGTTTACCAAATGGATGCAACCCTGGAAGCACTCACTCATCTATGCCAAGAAATCTGGGAGACAGCTACTTAACCAACCAACTGGAAGAGATCCATTTTTGTACCAATTCCAAAGAAAGGTGATCCAACAGAATGCAAAACTATTCAAACAATATTACTAATATCACATATAAGTAAAACTTTTCTGAAGATAATTAAAAAACAGTTGCAATAGCATATTGACAAGAAACTAATAGAAATTCAAGCCAGATTCAGAAAAGGACCTACAACGAGGGATATCACTGCTAAAATCAGATCGGTTTTGGCTGAAAGCAGAGACTGTTAGAAAGAGGTTTATCTGTGTTTATTAACTATGCAAAAGCATTTGACTGTATGAATTATAATTAATGATGGGTAACATTGTGAAGAAAAATTCCAGAACACTCAATTGTGTTCCTGTGGAAACTGAACATAGAGAAAGAAACATTCTTTCAATGTTGTGTGGTGTAAAATCAGGAAAGGTGTGTGTCAGAGTCGTATTCTTTCACCAGTCTTACTCAAGCTGTATGCTGAGCAACTAACTCAGTAAACTTAACTGTGTTAAAAAGAGTGAAGTAGCAGTATTGGAAAAAGACTCATTAACAAACTGTGATAAGCAGATTACACAAATTTGCTTTCTGAAAGCAAAGAAGACTTGAATGGTTTTTTGATGAAGATCCAAGATTGCAAGCCTTCATATGCCTTACACCTCAACTCAATCTAAAGAATACAGATATCTTCACAATGAGCTCAATAAGAAACAGAAAATATTGTAGTCGTCAGGATTTCTTTTTACTAGGATCCATGATCAACGCCTATTGAAGCAGCAGATAAAACATCAAGTCAAATACTGCATTAGGCCTATCTGATGTGAAAGACCGCTTTAAAGTGATAATAAGCTTAGATGTCACTTTGAAAACTGCAACTGACCCAATGGTTAATATTTTTAGTTATCTCATATGCATTTAAGAACTGGGCAGTGACTACATAAGACCAAATAAATGATGCTTTTGAATTGCAGTGTTGGCGTAGAATACTGCGTATCCCATGCTCTGCCAGAAGAGTTTGTCTCACATACTTTGGACATATTAACAGCAGGGACCAATCTCCAAATAAGGACATCATGCTTGGTAACTTGAGATCAGTGAAAAAGAGGAAGACATCACAAGATGCATTGACACAGTCACAGTGGTGGCAGCAATGGGCTCAACCACAGTGATTAGCATGGCACAGACCAGGCAGTGTTTCATTCTATTGTACATTGGGTTGCAGGGAGTTGGAACCATCTTAATGTACCGATCATTAACAACAATATGACTTATTCATTCTACAATATTAGGGACTTGGATAAGTACAGTTAACTACATTGGGCAGATTAACTTATCATTGATAATGTTTAGAATTCTTAATACAGAGTGACAATAAAAAATAGACTAATATTTAGTCTCTTGCATTATTGTTTTTCCATCCTTTAACAACAGTATATTCTTTCATTTCCTTTACCTAGGCAGACTACTTTCAGTGTCTTGGCCTTCAGATGCCTACCTTGAATGTGATTCTAGGTTATTCATACTTTATTTCTGTATCTCTATGTTCTTTTTACTTTCTCACAAGCTGCTTCTTAAAGCATTATGTCACATAATACCACCTAAAGCAGAAAGGGGATTTGACCTGTGGTTAGTTATATCATATGAAGGAGGAAATTTTCTCATAAGCCTTCCATCATCTTTTCCTTGTCATTGGCATGAATTGGTTCTATATCCATTCTTGTACCAATTACTGGTTAACTGTAGTAAGATTTCCCTGATAGACTTAGAATGTGCTGATAAATGTTTAACTGATTGGGAGGTTGGGACAGAGTTAGAATTCTAATTCTTAATACTTAATTTCTGTAGTCCTTTGTGGGTAAGTTTCTGGATACCAATACAATGCCACTAAACTGAGTTGAAAAGAGCTGCAAATAAATCACTATTGTGAATGGACATAAACAAGTTTTAATAGATCCTTAGGAAGCCTGGTTGTACAGTGGTTAAGCACTTGGCTGGTATTTGAAAGGTCAGTGGTTGAAGCCAATCAAAGCAAGATGTGACATAAAGATGGCAGCATTGGAAATAGTCCAAATCAACTTGACTGCAGTTGATTTGTTGTTTCGGATTTTTGTTTGTTTTCAGCAGACCGTTAGGCCCAGACCAGGCATCATTCAGCCTTTAACACTACTCACTTACTGCTCAAATAAAATCAGAGATTAGTAATTCCTCAAACTCTGAGTCTCTGCATTACTTTCTTGAGTTTCATGTGCCTTCATAACCTTTTCTTTCTTGGTTTTCAATGCTGCTTCTTATTATAAGTTTTCACTGTGTGTTCCCACACAGATAATGAGCATCTTCTCTCAGAAATTTCTCAGTTAAATAATTGAGAAACAATCTGACTGATCCTACTCATCATTTTAGTATGAGGCCAGGAATTCTAGGTCAAAGAACACTAACGCAATGGGATTACTTACTTCAGATGGCCAAACACAGTTCAAACACTTTTGTCTAGGGTTGTCACAATCTGGGTGTTTATATGCATGACCGATTTTCTTAGAAAAAGTGCAGGTATGGTCAGCAATGATTAGAATGACGTGTTGTTTGTATTCACAAATATATCCTTCATATTGTATCCTGACTTTCTCTTTTTAGTTTTTGTTTTTTTTCTGAGTGACTTTAGTTGGCTCTGACTCATGGCAACCCTGAATAGGGTTTCTGAGGAGTTACTAGTGGCTTGAGCTGCCAACCTTGTGTCTTAAACCAACCTTGCCATGCAGTGATTTATAGCGTAGTGCCAGTGTTCACTGATGCCACCCCAGTTTGAGCCACTGTATCCAACCTGCGTTTCCATGGAATTTTTCTAATAGAACCTGTTATTTTAATTTTTGCTTGAATGCTTTCTGTAAGTATAGCTGAATATGTAGAAGTATTTCTCTTTTTAATTCTGTGTCAACATTGTTATTTTAGTGTTTATGTCTTAAGCTTTCATTAAATATGTTCAGCCTTGGAATTAATATTTCTTAAATATTCAGATTTTAAAAACACACATCTTTCAGTATTAATCATCCTATTGTTCTGGTGACCTTGACTTAGTGTCACAGTATAACTCTGAGACTGTCATCATAATGCACTAACAAAGCCATCTTTGTTCATGACATTTTAGTGAACATGATCTTTCACTTCCACAAATTTGTTATCTACATCATGTGGCATAGTAAAATGAAAAGAGCTTTTCCATTTTTTTGAAATACACGAATACTAAATGGTAACAATAATGCTAATAGAATCAAAATGTTAAATTAACTGTATCTAAATCAGGTACTATTAAAACCCAATATGATGTTTATGGAATTAGAATTGGGGTAAAATAGACTAATTTAGTGAATATTTATGGAAAGATGAGTTCTAAGCAGCTATTACCCATTAACATAAAATTTATAAAATGTGACAGTAGCATATTTTTCCACATTTAACCTATTTATCTCTTCAGACTATTGCTGTTGTTGTTGTTAAATGCCTTGAAGTTGGTTCCAACCCATAGCGACCCTATATAGGGTTTCTGAGGAGTGACTGGTGAGCTTGAACCTCCCAACTTTTTTGTTCAAACTGAGTTTACAGTCCAGTGCATCAACCCACAGCACCACACTAGGATTCCATCTTCAGACTATAGATACTAGAATTTTTACTTGATCAAATGCATCACAATATGAAATGTATCAAATACTAATATATCCCTTTAAACAAAGTTTTAATCATATTCTGAAAAAAATTAATTTTGATAAATTTTCTTTCCTATCTATGAGGGAACTTCAAAAATTGATGGAAAAATTCCATTATCTTTTAATTCCATTCTTCCACGACTTTTTTGATGGTCACATATACTATGTGCATAGCAATATGCTGTGAAATGAAGGAGTTTATGAAGTGGGAAAGCTACAATTTGTTCCCCATAGAACTCATAATCTAGTGTACATAAGTCAGACTTTAAGTGGATTGAAATAATTATATAAAATGCTATGCAAAGTTGCCATAATGTCAGGATATTGACAAAAAAGTTTTAGGGAGTTAGCTGCTGAATTGGAATTTGAAGTTATTGGAACAACAGCATTGTTGAAAGACAGAAAAGCAGAAAAGTGTAAGGTGGGTTCAGTTAGCTGCATGTTGGCCAGGCTAGCAGGAGCATTCTCTGCCTAGTTCATTGAGCTTGAGACTGAGTTTAAAAAGTTAGCAAGTGATGTTTAACAAAGTCTTAAACTTCTATAGGAAAAGGCATACCATCAAGCATTTTAATAAGAGCATTATAGACTATCTCAGTTTTTCAGAAGTCTGAAACTTCAGATGCCAAAAAGCATTCTTGTAGAAGTGATGTAGAGCTAACTAATGTTTTAATTGCTGTCACAAGTGAAAAGAAAGTAAATAAAATGCAAAATAAGCATTTCTTCATTTGCTTCACCCTCTTCCAAGAGCCCAAGTCTAACACATGTGAGGTGTAACAATAGGAAGGTGAGAACAACAGCGTGGTGGCTAGAACCAGCTTAGGCTGAGTGACTCAGGTTTCCATTTACCAAGAAAAATGCTTTTTCTATTCGGCTAGCTCTGTGATAACCTGCAGCTAGGATCTTCTGAACCAATACTGGTGATGAATACCATGCAGGATGGCCCGTGCCACTGGCTAAAGACAAGACACAGTCTTGTCCTGGTTGTAAATTACTTTTTTTTTTTTTTTTTTCACCTTGGATTCTCTGTGATTACATTTTCATGCAATGGTATGCGGTTCAATGATCAGTGTGGAGACTGCAGAGAAATTGTAGACACAGCTTTACATAAGTCATGGAAAGACAAGGAGAAAGCATGTATTCAGAAATGATTGAATAGGCGCCTCGAAAGTAATCCATTATTGTTCTATTGGTAATTACATTTTGAATTACTGCCTGTACTTTGCTGAACAGTAGTTGGGGTATGTGAACTGGAATTTATCACATGTTATTCCATGTACTAACAGGAAAGTTCACTCAAGACAATCTCATTTGAATGAACAATAGGTATACTACAGGAGTGCTGTTTGAATGTTATGAATCGGATCTTTAGAAAAGCCATCATTGAAATTCTTTTCTCTTGACATTGTCAAAATCAGTGAGATTAAAGAATTTCTACTCTGACTCTAAAGTAGCACTGGAGTAATCATCGTTCATCTTATTGATTATATGAATAAAACCAAGAGTTTGTATTTTAGACATGAGTAAAAATATAATACAGATTTTCTAAATTTGGCAGGTGTACAAGCTATATATTTACAAAGGCTCTGGGTAATATAATACAGTTTTCATTAAATGTGTACTTCAAGTTGTCTCAGACTTTATGTGCAATAGTAACAAAAATAATATTTACTACATTAGCCAGATGCATTGATGAAGACTCTCAGCCAATAGAGAATCAAAGTAAGTCTCATAATTTCATTTGTATTTAGTTTTTCTCTGGTCAGTGACTCAACTCTAAGCACATGCACTTAATCATTTTAATCTGGATTAATAGAAATCCCTAAAGTAGTGTGTATTATGGATAATTTTATAGGTTAGGTAAGGGGTTAGAAGGACAGTTCTGCCTCATCATGCATTCCTTCCTACTCATTAAAGGGCCCAAGATGTGACTTTGTAGTTGAGTAGTTCTCAACTACCTACTCTTGGACCTGGAGAGCGCAGCATCCCTCCTGCTCCCCATGAGGACACAATACAAGATCTGAAAGTAGGAATTCAATGATCTGAGTTTGCAAGTGCTGGCATAGTTTGGGATCTGTGAAAGCATCCTGGGGAAATTTAGCAAACCAGTTAAAATTCTGCTTCCAGGTTGGCTCCATATCCTATGCTATGAACCATCTCATATTTTTAAGAAATACAGCTAGACCCAGGCTGCACAAGCCTTACATCATTCTTATTAAAATTTCCAACATCACATATTAACTATCAAAGATTCTGAATTTTATAGACAGGGACTAAGAGTCATGTAGAAATATCTAGATAATCTTGTGGAATGACACCAATAACATGATACTTGAAGAAAGCAAAAGATCCTGAAGAAGACAGGATAAAAAGAAAAAACAAACAAAACAAAATAGATGTCAGAAGAGATTCTGTAATTTAGTCTCCATTGTAGAGATGCTAAAGTGACTAGAATAAACGAGGAAGTAAAAGAGCTGAACAGAAATTTTAAGAGGGAAACTCAAGGAGGCAGATTCAAATACTGTAATGATATGTGCAAACACCTGGAGTTAGAAAATCAAACTGGAAGAATACACTCAGAATTTCTCAATTTGAAAGAACTGAGGAAAAAAATTCAAGCCTTGACTTGAATTATATGGAAAGAATATTGAATGATGTGGAAATCATCAGAAGATGAAGCATATGCACTGATTCACTTTACCAGAAAGAAATTGTCAGTGTTCAACCATTTCAAGAGATGGCATATAATCAAGAACTGATGGTATAAATGAAGAAGTCCAAGCTACACTGAAGGCATTGATGCAAACCAAGGCTTCAGAAATTAACAGAATATAAATTGAACCTTTCAATAAACTGACACAGTACTGGAGGTTCTCATTCATTTATGCCAAGAGATTTGGAAGGTCAATAGCTGGTCAACCTATTGGAAAAGAACTATTCCTGCGCCCATTCCAAAGATAAGTGACCCAACAGAATGCAGAAATAATTGAACAATATCATTAATAATGGCAAATGAGAATTTTGTAAAGATAATTTTAAAATGGCTGCAATAATGCATTGACAGAGAACTGCTTGAAATTCAAGCTGGATTCAGATGAGGAGGTGGAAATCATTTCTGAAGTCATGTGGACCTGTGCAGAAAGCTGAGAATAATAGAGAGATGTTTACCTGTGCTGTAATGACAAACTTTTGACTATATAGCTCATAGCAAGTTATGGATAATGTTGCAAAGAATTGGTATTCCAGAATACTGTATTATGTTCATGAGGAACCTGTACATTGACCAAGAGGGAGTTGATCAGACAGAATAAGGGGGTATTGAATGGTTTAAAAATGGGAAAGTTGTGTGCCAGGGTTGTATTCTTTCACCATATTTATTCAAACTGTATGCAGAGCAAATAATATGAGAAATATGATTATATGAAGAAGAATGTGACATCCGGATTGGAGGAAGATTCATTAACAACCTGTGTTATGCAGATGATACAACCTTGCTTCCTGGAAGTGAATAGGACTTGAAATATTGATGAAGATCACACTAGAGTCTTCAATATGGACTGCACCTCAATGTAAAGGAAGCAAAAATCCATACAACTTTACCAATAAACAACATCATGATAAATGGAGAGAAGACTGAAGTGGTCAATTTGCTTGAATACGTAATCAACAGTCATGGAAGTAGCAGTCAAGAAATCAAAGGTCATATTGCCTTTGGTAAATCTGGTGTACAAGACCTCTTCTAAGTGTTCAAGAGCAAAGCTGTCAGTTTGAGGAATATGGTGTGCCTGATCCAAGCCATAGCACTTTCAATACCTTCATGTGCATGTGAAAGTTGGACAATGAATAAGGAAGACTTGAGTTATGTTGTTGGAGAAGAATATTGAAAGTACCTCAGACGGCTAGAAGAACAAACACACCTGTGGAAAGAAATACAGCCTAAATGCTCTTTGGAAACCAAATGGCAAGAATTCTTCTCTCATATGTTGGACAAATAATTAGGAGGGACCAATGCCTATTTAAAGACATTATTCTTGCTCAAGTGGAGGGTCACCAAAAAAGAGGAAGACCCGCAATGAGATGGGATGGCATAGTGGCAGCAACTATTGTGAGGATGGCACAGGCCTGGGAATAGTTTCCTTTTGTGCATAGCGTCGCTAAGATTCGGTACTGACTCAAAGGCACTAACAACAGTAACAAGAATTTGCATGATTTTTTTTTTTTTAATGCCTTTTTACAAGCAAATTTCCAGGGTCATCAATTTTTGTTTATTGAATTAGGAGAACCTGGTCATGAAAATAATCCAAGCAGCTCTCGCGAATCAGCAGCATCTCACTTTGGATATATCAAAACTTAAAGCTAAGACTGAGGAGTTTTACAGAAACATGAAAACAGGATTTAATTGATACTCAAGCTTACCATCTTTATAAAAATCTTGAAATGGATTTACAAGGGAAGAATGTCCTTTAAGCAAATATCCAATCAATGCTTTGGTATTGACAAGTTCATCCTTCATTGAGTCAGTCTGCAAAAACTTCTTAAGAAATTTTGGGCCCCACTGTGGTGGTGTAGGATAAGCATTGTCTGGTAACTGTAAAGTTAGCAGTTCAGAGCCACAAGTAGCTCCCAGAAACTCTATTCAGTTTCACTGTGAGTGGGAACCAACTTGACAGCACCTGGGAATAACATTCACTTTAAGTATGACATCATCCATATAATGTGGGAAGAAGTCCTCAATTGGATATTGCAATATGGTAAAATAGATTATTTGGGAAAGGTATCAGGGGTCACTGTGTATCACCAAAGTAATTCTGTGACAGATAGTTTTGGAACCTCATTATTTTTACTTCTACTTGAGTTTGTGATCACCTGGTGTGGCACTGCAGGATAAGCAAAGGATTGCTAACCGCAGGTTTGGTGGTTCAAATCCTCCAGCTTCTCCTTGGAAACCCTATGACTCCATAGGATAAGCACATCAACTGTTCTGAAGGAGAAATATGAAACTCTCTCCTCCTGCAAAAGATTTAAAGTCTCTAAAACTCTATATAGGATTCTTAGGAGTTGAATCCAATTCCATGGTGTTTAACAACAAATCATATACTAACACCCTGGTGGCACTGTGGGTTAGTCACTGTACTGCTAACTACAAGAAGTTGCTATGATCCAGTAAAGATTTAGTCTGGGAAACCCTGTGTATGGTTATAAGCTAGAATCCAATGGATGGCAGTGTTTTTTATCTTTGTTTTTTAAATTCCTATATTGACGTTAGTAGTCTTGGTATGGCACTGTGGGTTAATGCACTGGACTGCAGAGCCGATTTGAACCACAAGGTTGGTGGTTCGAGTTTCCCAGCCACTCTACAGAAACCCTATACAGGGTTGCTAAGAGTTGGAACTGACTTAATGCCACTTAACAACAACGACATATTAACCTCCAATGAGACGAGTTGACACAGTGAGAGTAGCAATGGGCTCAAACATAACAGTATTTGTGAGGATGGCACAAGCCAGGAAGCATTTCATTTTCTTGTGCATAGGGTCGCTATGAGTTGGAGCAGACTCCATGGCTAACAACATTAATAATATATTGACATAAATGAAGCTCATAATAAGAAGTTAAATCCACTGCCGTCAAGTCAGTTCTGATGCATGGCAACTCTACAGGCCAGAAGAGAACTTCTCCTTAGGGTTTCAGAGACTACATCTTTACAGAAGCAGACTGCCTCCTCTTTTTAATGCTGAGTTGCTTATGGGTTTGAACCATCCAAATTTCAGTTTGTAGCTGAGCACTTTAACCACTGTGCCACAAAGCTTCTTAATAAAGATTTGCAGGTCCAAAATAAAAGAAGAAGCAAGGCATAAACTATTATTGTTGTTGTTGTTGTTGTTAAGTTTCATAGAGTCACTGCTGACTCACAGCAGCCCTGTTTAGGGTTTTTGAGGAGCAACTGGTGAGTTTGAACTACCAACCTTGCAGTTCAAACTGACCTTAAGGTTGAGTGATTAATTATAATATAATTTCATTTGTCTCTAAAATACTTTCTGTGTAATATTTTAAATGCCTGTTTATGAACTGAAACATATATTTACTCACATCCAGCTGCTTTGAAATTTCAAGCTTTCCAGATGCAAGCATACTATTTATCACGTGGTTATTTAGACTCTGACCATTAAAATTCTAAATTGAAATTATTTTTATACACTTAAGCACTGGCCTGATAACCACTAGGTCAGCAGTTCCAACCCACCAGCTCTTCCTCGGAAACCCTATGCAGTGTCACTTTGAGTTGGAACCTACTCAGCAGCACTTAACAACAACAACAAAGCTCATCCAAACCAATTGCCACTCAGTTATTTTTATTTTTATTTTAGGAAATTAAAATAACTTAATTTTAATTGGTTATAGGAACTTTTGTTTATAAATCTTATTTGTCTTTTTTTTTTTTAAATACAATTATAACATCATATGTGGAAAATGGTGAAGAGAGAAAGGAAAAATAATCTCCTTACTGTGTATCTAAATAATTAAATATAACAAAATTTATATTTTCATACCATCATTTATTATCTCCTGGCAAATTTTCATCTACCATATTGGTGATGGTGATTGATGCATAATTTATATTTCCATAATAATTGTATATAAATTCAGTTTACCTAGCTACCTAGAAAATTCATGGAGAAATCCTTGTAACTTGACTATTACTGTGTTCTAAAATAGAGTTCTTTATATTTTTATAAGATGTATATGAACATTGCACCTTAAGCCAACATCGTATTAAAAGTACAAAAATCTGAGAAGAAATAGTGGAAACTTAATTCTAAATGGATAAAGGAACTAGTTTTATTTGCTTCTGTTGATCATATTTAACAAACACAAATATGTGATGACTATGTATTCATGGCACTGTAGGGCCATCACTGGACTGCAAACCAAAAGATTGTTGGTTCAAACCCATCAGCCACTTCTAGGAAACCCTATATAGACAGAGACGCTATGAGTCAGAACTGACATGAGAACATGAAACAAGAACAGCAACATGCTGATTAGAAGCATTTTATTGACTATTGAGGTATGGTATATTTATACTGTTTCTGTTGTTAGGTGTTGCTATTGAGTCAGTTGCAACTCATAGTGACCCTGTATAGGGTTTCCAAGGAGCAGTTGGTGGGTTTATACTGCCGACTTTGTGGTTCACAGTTCAGTTCTAGTGCTCCAAAGCAGGAGTCAGCATTATCTATACATTCACTATTTAAAGAACTGATTCTAATATCCCTGCATCAATATTTTGTGGTTCCATATTGTGGGTGTTTTGTTTGTTTTACAGCTTTAGTACATGATTTGTTTGTTTGTTTTTCACAAGAAATGCTACAATGAATGTGTGTAGAGTCATTTATTCCAAGAGCTCAATAGTTCTTAATTCGTTGACCCACCAGGAGTGCAATGGCTAATACAATTACATTTGGTAGACAGAACTATATCCGAAACTTACTGAATCGCTCAATGCTTTGATTCAGTAAATAGCAGTGACCTTTCTTTAGGTAACCATTAGTTAGGTAGGCCTATTACTTCCTTTTAAAAACTATACTTCCTAGAAGGGGTTCTAGAACTTCCCCAGTGAAATAGGCCTCTTGCAGAGCATTTGCAGTACATAGGACCTTAGGCAGAATCCTGAGTCCCATCCAGAAGTTTCTGAGGTGGGACATCTCCACTAGAAAGGACAAGCAGACCAGCCTGGAACAGTTGAATGACAGAAGATACATTTTCAAAGAAAGATCAGCAGGAAAAATCCAAAACAAAAATGGCAGTATGACTGGCTACTACAAGAATAAGCAAGCCCTTCTCCAGGAAGCCATTAAGGCAAGCCATCAAGTCCCTTCAAGTCAAACCCCTCTCTAAGGCTGAAACTCAAAGGGAATACTTGAGAAGGCATGTAAGCTTGCTGGTGATCACATTGGTGTACTGGTGAATGGAAAAGAGGGAAAGGCAGCAATGAAGAAATGGGCTGAGTTCAACCACATTCCATAGACTCCCTTTGACCTGAAATGGTCCAAAGTGTGGTGACACCTGGGGACACGTGAGCCCATGGACAAGGACATAGTCATGGAGGGCTATAGCTGAGAGTGAAGCATCCAGATGATATGAAGTGAGGGGAGACAGGCAACAGCATCCAAACTTGCAGATAATACCCATTTGACCTAGCCTCGATGGCTTGTTAATCAGAATTCGACTAGAGGAAGATAAAAAATATTTATTTGACAAAGAACACGAAGGTAAATTGCTACAATTTGATGAATTTGACCTATACTCATGGATGTTGTTGTTGTTGTTAAATGCCGTTGAGTCAGTTCTGACCCATAGTGACGCTGTATAGGGTTTCCGAGGAGCAGCTGGTGAGCTTGAACCGCCGACCTTGCAGTTCAAACGGCTTTGCAGTCTGGCGCATTATCCCACAGTGCCACACCAGGATTCGTGGATGTAGTAGCTCAAAATACCAACAGAGAGGGAAGGAGTCTTCACATCAATATCAATGCTATCCGCTCTGTATATAGGGTAGATAGGGACAGGCAACTTAGATATTCGCTACCTAAAATGAGGGGTCGGTAAAGACAATGGCTTTACAAGTTTAAAACAACAGAACAAAACAAAAAAAGCTATCTCTCAAATTAATTTCTCCTTTGTTTTCTGTTTATTTGCTTGTTTTTTCTCTCTTTTTTTAATGTCAAAATATGGAGGTCATGTTTGGACCATGACTTGTAGTTTTTTTTTTTTCTCATCTAGCACCTTCCTTAATAAGGGAGAAAGATATAGCTAACTCGTTTTTTTGTTTTTGTTTTTGTTTTGTTTTGTTTTAGTTTTTATTGTGAATTGAGTGATAGTTTACTTTGGGAAAACATCAATGTTACATTCATTGTTTCACTGCAATGATTACAATTTCCTCCGTGCATCATCATTCGACAATGTTTGCTTCTATTTCTTCTGTTTGTTTGTGTGTGTGTGTGTGTGTGTGTGTGTATTTTTTGGGAGGTACATAAAAAACACTCAGGAATATATAATAATTTAAACAACCAAAGGGCACATTCTGCAAGCCTGCCTCCCGGTTGCCAGCACACAGTCTTTCATTTTACATGAGTCTAGAGCCCTCAGTTGTTCGATCTCTCCATGTCCTCATCTCTGCTTCCATATTTGGTGTCATTGCTTCTCTGGATAGAGGATATGATTGAGTCTTAAGCCTAGCTTTTGATTTGTTACTCATTACACTGTTGAATCAAAAAACAAAAACTCAGATCTTTTCCTCTATTAATCCTTGGATCTTCATGCAAACACAGCATAAAGTGGAAAAACTGAATGAGCACTCAACCTCAAGGATAGTTTGAACAGCAAAGTCGGTGGTTCAAACTCACCAGCTGCTCCTTAGAAACCATTTACAGGGTTGTTATGAGTTGGAACTGACTCAACAGCAGGTGACAACAGCAACAAATCCTAAAGTGAAATAAAAGCTATCTTTCTCCCTTATTAAGGAAGGTGCTGGATGAAAAAAAACAAAACAAACTACAAGTCATGGTCTAAACATGACCTCCAATATTTAATCTGTGAACTTGATTAAATATTCTGTGAGTGCTAAAATGAGAATTTTCTTGTCCCTAAATCCATGGGAAGTTGTGAGATTCTGGAAAATAATGGAACTATAAACAAATAAGCAAAACTCATTAAATTGGTAGACAATAAAGTCAAAGAAGGAGAAGCAGCTGCTAACCAAGAATGTATACAGATTGTTAGGTTTTACTTTACTGCAGTGCTTTATATAGTGCTTGATATGTTACAGATAGCTAATATATGTTTGTTTAATTAAACCTGTTTTACTCAGATAAACCTCCATTTGTTTTCTTCAAGTGTAACCTCCAAGTGATGGAGTGCCAAATTTACTTGGTTTGTATTTCAGTCACCAGACACAGGCTTTTGAGACTAACTGTTCTAGTCAGACTGCAAAAATTAAGACTGGGCAGTGATTTTCTTATTGATATAGTGCTGTTTCCAAATCAAGGCTTCTCCTGGCTATACAATTACACAAAATGATCACTCTGTACCTATCACCCATGGAAAAGATGAAGCTTATTCCCTCCAGTGTGAAAGGTTAATACAATAAGATCTTTATTTCCTAATGTAAAAACTGATGTGTTTAAATTTGATTTTGCAACTCACTGAACTTAAATTTTTTTTTTTTTTACTTAATTAAGCACTAAAAAGTGATATGATATGTGGGATTTCTATGTCTTTCATACATTTTATGACATAAGCCTGTAACAATAGACAAGAAAACGTCACTGTACCTTTGGTAAAATCACTGTGAAGGAATTGAAAATCCTTTGTTTTGGTTGCACTTTTAATACAATCTGGCTGAGCACTATTGGATTGTCATAACTTTCAAGTACTAAGGAATAGTTCAGTTTATCAGACATTGACACATACTTAAGAAGGTATAAGAAGGCACACCTTGATTGGTTTTCATGAAATATCAGCTGAAAGTATTAAAGGGTATTTTGTGTATATTCTTCTTGTTGGTTTTCTTTTTAATATACATAGGCCATTAAAATTGAGAAGATTTGGTTGTTAAGAGATTTTGTTTATCTATGAAACAAGACTCTGAATAATTCCTTGGTCAACTAAACTAGTGTTGTACTTACTACTAATAAAATATTCTTTCTACTTCTTTGGCCCAGGTTGTGAAGTTTTGTTATAAGAAAGAATTTGAAATTTGTAGCAGATACATTTTGGAGCTGATCCTCAGAACAAAGAGTTTTAGGAATGGCTTTTGCTGTATGTTTCCCTGCAAGGATAATACAATTACTCTTAGACTTTTGTTATCCTTGTTTTCTTCTGGTTAATTTCTAATATCCTTCCTATGTGTATCTCTTCTATTTCTTTTTGACACATTTGCAGCAGTGCATATGCTAACTTAGAGGATTGTGGGGAATTTTTCATTTGACTTCTTTTGGTCCTATGATATCTTTTGCACAGAAAAATGAAGACAATATGATTTTCTATTACTGCTTTGCAATAGTAGCCAAATAACCTGTATCGTCTAAAATGCATATTATGCTGTATAAATCAGAGTACGGTTTGATTGTTATTAAAAGAAACATTATGCTTATGTGACATCTACTTGTTGGATGTGATTTTCTATCCCATTCACCAAACGATTCTCAAGCTGCTGAAATTCTACCCTTAGAAAGCCACTTTCTCCTTGAAGCCTCTATTGATTATCTAGTCCTCCTTTATGTGCCACCATAATTTTGTATTTATACTATAACTTCTATCACTTTTTGCCTTATACTGAAAAAACGCAATGTTCTTTTAGTAGATTTTCATAGAAGGGTTTCAAGTGTGCATCATGACATATTTGGCTCAGCTAAGTGTTCACTTAACCTTAGGAGGGTGTGAAATGATATAGAAAATAAAGTTAAAAAAAAAATCAAATGCTGTTTTTTTATCTGTATCTCTCAGTTGCTAGAAAATTTCCTTCTATTGCTGTCATTATTGCCAGATGGAAATCGTTTCTATACATGAGCTAAAGAAATGATTTCCAGTGTATTTTTCCTTTCCTCTACAATGAAGCTTAGCTGAATTTCCCAATTACATAGGTACTTTTATATCCTAGGAACGATCAATGAGATGGAAGGAATTGCAGTGACTCATCGATTATGGCATTGATCTCTGTGTACCCAGACACTAATACAATATTTTATAACCCAAATCCTTTATTTTTCCTTAGTCATAGTCCTTTGAAATTCAAGTCCCTTTGATAACATTTGATTAAAGTCTATACCATGCTTACTTAAAATGCATTCTTATAGCAAATTTCTTCTCATTTATTAATTTAACTCTACTCAGTAAGAGTTGGCTTCTTTTCTGTGCTTGTGGAGAATCAGCCTTGAATGTGGTGGCTCACTTGGTAGGATGGATTTGGAGCTCTCAATTTATGGACTGTCCATGAATGCCTTCACCTTCTTGATTCAGAGTGGTTTATACATACACCACACTACTGTGGTCACTATGATAACATACCAATAAATAGACATGTGTACCTGGAAGCTGATAAAGGGCAGATAATATCGCAGTGAATGTACATTCTATCCCACACCTACTTTCTCCTAGGTGTTTCCCACTGAACTAGAATGAAGGACAATTCTAGTCCTTCGTCTTCCAAAGATGAAGAACTAGAAGTGAAGGACTAAAGGAAATCACTATTGACCCTGTGTCATCTTTCACTTACTAGCTCTGCTGCCTTGGGAAAATTGCTTCTCACCCTTTGTTTCTTTGTTCTGTAAAATGGGAGTCATAACTCCTAACTGACAGATAATCTTCAAAACTAAATTAGACAATGGCTGGGAAAGTGCATAGTGGAGTGGCTGTGGCAGAGTCCCCTCAACAATATTGGTTGACTTTATATTAAGGTTGCTTCAAAATGAATGTCCCGATCCTTCCTTCTTTTTGTACATAGGAGTCATTACATTTCCTGGTTCCTAACCTTCCAATTTCTAAACAATCTTTATGTCTAATAGTGTAATTCCTCTCCTTCCATATCCTACTCCTTTGCTGCTATCAAGGCTAAGAAAGAGTTCGATAAGATATTTCTCTAAGTGATCAGTTACCTGATTTCTAACTTCTTTATTCTTACAAGTTTAAATATACTCTAGACTTAATCTTGAGATTACTTTTAATACAAATGATATGGTGAATCACCATAAACGGATCATCTATTCACAGGTTAAGTCTACTACTGCCTAAGGAGATGATAGTATTTTTTTTTCTATACTTAACAATGTTTGGAACAGCTTTTTTTGTGATATATATTTTACACAATAAAAATAAAAGATGGCTGAAATATAAATTTTTAAAGGGGGATTTCTGATTTTGGAGTTGTGTGGGAACATACAGAGTAACAAATATCTAGTACCCTGGCTGTATTTTCTATCCAAATTCATTGTGACTCATAGTGAACTTAAAGTACAGAGTAGACAGTGCTTTAGGGTTTCCAAGGTTGCTGTAATCTTTAAGGAAGCAGATGACCACATTTTGTTTTCCTACAGACTGACTGGTGGGTTCAAGCCGCTTCAGTTAGCAACTGACTACTTAGCCATTAGCCACCAAAAATCTCCAAACCATTGATGTTAAGTCAATTCACAGCAATCTCAGAGTGTAGAGTAGGTCTCCTCATCGTGTTTCCAAGCTGTACATCTTTAAAGAAGCAGACTGCAACATCTTTCTCCCACAGAGCTGCTGGTGGTTTTGAACCCCACTGACGTTTTGGTTAGCATCTGAGTGCTTTAACCAATGCACAACCAAGGCTACCTATATCTGCTACATATGCTAATCAAGTAAAGACACGCTTAGGTAATCAGCAAAACAGAACTTCAGTTGTCCAGATGAAAGACCCATACATGCCAAGCAGACAATGAAAAGTGAGTACCACAGTGGAAGGGAACTGGCAGGGCATTAAATGCAATTGATACCAAATGCAGTGCATGAGATTATGCCAGCCAGAAATCAAGCTCATACAGGATCAAGGTTGCTTGACCTATGAGGCCCCTCTCACTCATCACCGTCTTTGGCATCTGTGTTCTAAGGTCCCCTTCTGTGTCACTACTGATCTTGGTGTGTTTTTTGGGAGCCTGCCACAAACATAGCTTGTTTTACTGGGAATCACAGATAATATGTTCTCCGAAAGTTGAAGGAAGATGACAATCCTGCATCAAGCAAGTCTGTCGGTGCCATTTTTCTAACAGTCTGTACTCCCTTCATGTTTCTGTGTCACGTGCTTGTGAACCTCACAGTATTCAAACTCTTTCATACTGCTACTGAACAATTACTAGAGCACAATATCATGTAAGCGTAATTCTTATATGTACTGGGAAACAACAAAAAATGCAGGACTGCTTTCTTGTACCATTCACTTAGTTGTGGTTCATTTGGAAATGAAACCATAATATCTCTGAGGTATGCCTGTGCTTCTTTCTAACAAATGGGCTGTGGATTCTAACTATTGATTCATTTACGTTGTATGCAGCTGGATCCAACATGGCTGATTACTGGACAAGGAAACATGATTATAATCACATTCAAATAAAAGTTAATTCATGGATAGTTAAGACACACACGCACACACGCACACACACATATAATATATGGACAACTTTAAAACGTATGAGTATTCCAGAACACTTAATTATGCTCATGAGGAATCTGTACATGGACCAAGCAAGATGTGGTTTTTTGAACAGAACATGGGGACACTGAGTGGTTTAAAATTAAGAAAGCTGTGTGACAGGATTGTATTTTTTCATCATACTTATTCAACCTGTATGCTGAGCAAATAATCCAAGAAGTTGGGTTATATGAAGAAAAACATGGTATCAGGATTGGAGGAAGACTTATTAACAACTTGTGATATGCAGACGATACGACCTTGCTTGCTGAAAGTGAAGAGGCGTTATAATATTTACTGATAAAGATCAGAAAGCACAGCCTTCAGTATGGATTGCATCTCAATGTAAAGAAAACAAAAATCTTCACCACTGGACTAATAAACAACATTCTTATCAACAGAGAAAAGATTGAAGTTGTCAAGGGCTTCATTCTTCTTGGATCAACTGTCAACACTCATGGAAGCAGCAGTCAAGAAATCAAGCAATGTATTGTATTAGACAAATCTGCTGCACAAGACCTTTTTAAAGTGTTGAAGAGCAAAGGTGTCAGCTTGAGGACTAACCCAAGCCATGGTATTTTCAATAACTTCATATGCATGAGAAAGTTGCACAGTGAATAAGGATGACCGCAGAAGAATTGATGCATTTGAGTTATGGTTTTGGAGGAAAATACTGAAAATGCCATGGGCTACCAAAAGAACCAACAGGTCTGTGTTGGAAGAAGTGCAGCCAGAGTGGTCCTTGGAGGACAGGATAGCCAAACTTCATGTCTCATACTTCAGACATATTTTCTGGAGGGACCAATCGCTGGAGAAGGATATCATGTTTGGTAGGGTGGAAGGTCAGAGAAAAAGAGGAAGACCCCCAGTGACATGGATTGGCAAAGTGGCAGCATCAATGGGCTCAAGCATGGCAACGATAGTTAGGTTGGCCCAGGATCGGTCAGTGTTTTGTTCTGCTGTGCATAAGGTCGCTATGAGTTGGTACTAACTCAATGGCACCTAACAACAACAACAGATACATATATATATTTGTGCTTCCAGGGAGCACTCTGGCTGCACTTCTTCCATCACAGATCTGTTGGTTCTTTTGACAGCCCACGGAACTTTCAATATTCTCCTCCAACATCATAACTCAAAAGCATCAATTCTTCTACAGTTTTCCTTATTTACTGTCCAGCTTTGCATGCATATGTGAAGTATATATATGTATGTATGTATAGGAGTTCTGGTATGATGCTGTAGGGATAAGCATTGGACTTCTAACTTAAAGATCTGTTGTTCTAACACACCAGCTGCTCCTTGGAAATGCTATTCAGGGGGTCACTTTCAATAGGAAATGACCTAACAGCACTTAATAACCACATCAACATATGTAACTCACATATTCCATTCAGACATGTGACTGAACAGAGGAGGGGACAGAACACCACAGATGATCTGTGCATGGGGTCCTCACATGCCTTCAGCCAACTCTGCCCACATATGGCTTTAATATTTATTTGGTTAATTGGAACTAATTTTCTTTTCTGTTGTTTTTAAAATGCTGATTTTATTTAATTATTGGAAGTGATTGTGTCTCCTGCTGTCTGGCACAGAGTGATGATGTTGTTAAGTGCCATCGAGTGTGTTTGGACTCATAGCAACCCTATATAGGGTTTTCAAGGAGTAAATGGTGGGTTTGAAGTGCCGGCATGGTAGTTAGCAGTACCGTGCTTATCCTACACTTACTAAAGTTTACTAAAGATGCTTTGTGTCAGTGAATTGACTTTGTTACACAACATCTATCTCTTTTCTGTGGTTTTGCAAAAGAAATGCAGCTGGCATTAATAAAGCTATTTTATATAGTGCATCACACTGAATTATTAGTAATTGAAGGGGGAAGCGTGCTTTGGTTAGAACATTAGCTTCCTGTTTTATAATTATGTCGCCATTGATCTTTTAATTGTTTTTGATGAATATTTTGTCTCCTTGCCTCGTTTCTGTCTCCTTACTCTTTGTAAATTTCATCTAACAATTAGTAATATTCTCACTAGATTTCCCTAGAGATAATCTGTGCTTTTTAGTACAATTGGTATGTTCACAGCTTTCAATTCCCTTTCAAGATGTCATAAAATTTCAATTCATGTTAAAGAGCATGGCAGAGATAATCCCAACTTCTCAGGCCAGATGGTGAGAAATCAGAAAACAGAGGAAAAAATGAAGAACCATTCAACTCCTATTTTGCTTCTGCCTTCTTGGGTAAAGATAATTATTTTTAAATTAGATGGGGTGTAACAAACATGGTTAAGGGAATGGAAGACCAATTGGTGGTATAGTAAAATTTCTGTCTGCTTTCTACAATTTCAAACCTCTAGGCTAGAAGAATCACATTTTAGAGTTCTGAGAGAAATGGCAGATGTTGATGTAGAACAAGTTTCAGTGATCTTTGCAGAACCACAGGAAATGCCAGTAATACTGGAAGAACTGAAGACGAAGAAATGCTCTTCCAGTTTTTAAAAGTAGGGAACACACCGGTGGTTACTAGCATCAATTGATGAACTTCTGCCGACTTCTGGAGTCAAAGTTTAAGAAATTTTCGTATGTATAGCAAAGAAGATGGTAAATCCTCATAGAACTGTAATTGGAAGATTTCTTCTTTCTGAGGTGTCTTCTTTGGTATGTTAAGAGACAAAGACAATTATGGAAAAGTAAATGATGTGTAAGAATTCACAGGATATTTCGTATAGTCATGATTTCCTGTGAAAAACATTGGAAAAAGTAGAAAATGAGAGGTTGAATCAATTTCTGTTTGAAGAGTTGGCTAATATATGTAAAACAACTGTTAAACCATTCAAGGATAAATATACTGTACACCAAAACCAAACCCTCTGCTATCGGGTTCATTCAGACTCATAGTGAGCCAAAATATGAGGTTTCCTAAGGCTGTAAATCTTTACAGGAACAAAAAGCCTTCTCCTGTAGAGCATCTGGTGGGTTTGAACTGCCAACCTTGCAGTTAACAGTCCACTGCTTATCCTACAGTACCACCAAGATTATTTAGGGAAAATTTTTTATAAAATAAAATGTGAAGTGGGCCCTGATGGATGGAAGAGACGCAAAAGACAAAAATGTGGACAGAGGAAATGGGCAATGAAAACAAACAGAATGCCATGGAGGCTCTAGGGCAGTGATTTATCCTCTGCTCTTTTGAAATCAGACAAGAGGAATCCTTTCACCATATTGAGTCCATCTCTATGCTGACTAAATAACCCAAGAATCTGCACGATTTGAAGGACACAACTTCCAGATTGATAGAAGGTCTCATAACAACCTGACACATGACACATCTTTGCTTGCTGGAAGTGAGCAAGACTTGAAGCATTTACTGATGATCAGTGTGAATTACAGGCCACACCAGGACTCCCAATTGCAACATGTTGTTATTGTTGTTAAGTACTTTTGAGTCGGTTCCAACTCATAGCGTCCCCGTATAGGGTTTCCGAGGAGTGGATGGTGGACTTGAACTTGCAAGCTTGTGGTTCAACTGACCTTGTGGTTAAGTACTTATTTTTGCTAATAATCTATCAGTTGCAACAAAAATTGGCTCAAACATAGCAACAGTTGTGAGGACGGCACAGTAGAATTGTTCTGTTTGAGCCCATTGTTTTTTTGCTGCCACTGTGAAAATCCATCTCATTGGGTGTCTTCCTGTTTTTTGCTGACCCTCCACGTTGCCAGGCTTATCCTACTGTGCCACACCAGGACTCCCAATTGTAGCATGTTGTTGTTGTTGTTGTTAAGTACTTTTGAGTTGGTTTCAACTCATAGCAACCACGTATAGGGCTTCTGAGGAGTGACTGGTGGATTTGAACCTTCAACCTTGAGCTTCAAACTGATCTTGTGGTTGATTACTTTTCCTGCTGCACCACACCGAGACTTGAAATGCAACATAGGCAAATGTAGGCATGCAGTTTAAGAACAAATTAATAAAATAATGGTCATATATCCCCTTAAGAAGCAGTATGTTAAATGTATGTGTTTAGACTACCCCTATCCTACTTAGAAAAATTCCCCCAAAATTATCACAAGCCATTATATCTAGATGATGGGTCTGGAGAACAAGAAATACACATTTTACTTCTCATATCTCCCACAAAGCTTAATAATTCATTTTTGCATATTGTTGGTCCATATTAAATATGTATGACATTAATAAAACATAAGCTATTTTAGGGCAAGACTATGGTATATAGAATTTCATATTCTCACTAGCCTATGTTTTAAAGAGCTCTCCTTGGCAATAGTGATGCATTAGTTACCTAGTGCTAAATACCCAGATGGATGACATTTTAGGATGGGTTTTCTACAGAAGCAAAAACAATGAAACATAGATAGATAGATAGATAGATAGATAGATAGATAGATAGATAGATAGATAGATAAATATAGAGACAGAGCTATATAAAGAGATGTTTACATAAAGGAAGTGGTTTACAATTGTAGAATTGTAGGAAAAAGAGAGAAACTTCCCTGCATGTCCATTATATTGGGAGTAGGCCACACCCCCAGGGAATTATTCCTTCAACTGATTGGCTAATCATAGCCACTCATCATAGTATTAACTATCCCCGTGTTGTATTTCTGGCGTGGCACTGCCTGTTAATGCATTTGACTTCAAGGTTGGTTTGAACCGCAAAGTTGGTAGTTCTAGCTCATCAGCCACTTCAGAGAAACCCTGTATGGGGTGGCTATGAGTCAGAACTGACTCGATGACACTTAACAACATGCTTGTATTAGGTTTCCTTAGCATGGGAATAAGCACATCTCAGCTGCTAAGCCACTGGGAATCCTGACCTAGTTAAGTTGACACAGAATCCTAACTATTACAGATGACTTTATAGATCATACTTTTGTTTTCTTTTTTGTGGAAACTAGAAATCTTTTCTGGCACTGATCCTGCTAGACTCCCTGCTCTCTATGTCCCCCTTTCTCTTTCTGTTCTGTCTAAAGGGAGATTCTCCTATCTTTCTGTTTCAGTAGCCCCAGGATTTCTTGGTTAATATGTTTTGACTTCTGTCTTACCCTTATCTAGTCTCTTTTTATAAAACACCACTCAAAAGGAAATAATTTTAGGACCCACCATATTCCAGTACAATCTCATCAACATAACAAGCATAGCCTCTACTTCCAAAAAAGGTCATTTTTACAGGTAGAGGGAGTAAGAAAGACTTCAGCATAATTTTGGGATGGGCACAATTTAATTTGTACCAAGCTGCGTGTGGATACCTTGGGGGAAGGAATTGAGAGCAACAGAACTATGCACATGAAATAGATAAAATTAGAATGGCGTTGGTGGAAGTTTCTAGGGAGTAAGGGTCCTTCAGCCAGTTCTTGGTTTCATCTTTTCTGTGTTACCTATTGCTTTTTACTAGTAGATCTCCAAGCTCTATGAGGGACCTACTTTCAAAATATCAGAATCATGTTTGAGGAATCGTTTTAGTTAGGGCATGCTAGGCTATACATTGGTGGCAAATAATGAAAATTATTAGCAGTTTTAAGTCAAAGATTTACCTCTTATTGTATTATGTGTTCATGGTTCATTGCAAGTAAGAAAATGATGGCTGTATGTGTTCATTATTCAGGGACTCATACTAATGGAGTCTGTATCTTGACCCATTCTTCCTCATGCCAACAGACAGGGACAGAGAACATGGGAAATCCACATAATGCTTCAGCTAAGAAATGCTATTTTGCTTAGACTTCATTTCCCAAGGCAATGCTGACTGTGTTCACATGGGCAGAGAAGTTTAATCTGTGTGAGGGAACTAACTTTGGAGAACTGTTTTAATGATACCACAGATATTTTATCAAAATGCTCTGCCTCAATAGCCAGTGTTGGATCTGTAGTTTATGAATTTATATACATTCTTCTTAAATTCAGAGTCGTGTTGTGATTCTGTAGGGTAATGTGCTAGAGTGCAAAGTCAGTTTGAACCACATTGTCAGTAGTTCAAGCTCACCAAGCATTTCTCCAATACCCTATACAGGGTCAAGCTCAACAGCTGTTTTTTGGAAACCCTATACCGAGTTGCTGTGGGTTGGAACTTAATAACAACAACAACTTCTTTAATTAGTTTATTTTTGGCTATATAAGATCATAGAAGAATGTTTGTATGTTCCTTCACTATGTTTAATTTTTTTTTCCCTTTATGAATTTAAAAACTATGATTCAGGTTTTAAAGATTTGAGTGTTTCAAATTCAGTGAACAAGTTCTTGGCTCTTCTTTTTTATACTTGTTTGTTTTTTAATGATTTTCATCATATTCTTCTTAAGCCTGTCTTGAAAACCTAAAATAAATATTCAACAAATATGAAGTATAAGCTGTGTGTAAAATAATATGAGAAGATTATATTCCAGGAGGGAAAATATCAGACACTCATAAATTATCACAACAAATAAAAAAATTTGTAAGTGAAATAGTAGGTGCTTTAGAATCTATAATTGTACCCAAAGACAGGATAAGAGGCACCACAGAAGGTGGCACAAAAATAGACCAGCTCTGTGCTATGCATGTTTACTCACAATAAATGTTTCGAATTTCCACTTTGTATAAACCATCAAAAAACATTTTCTTTGTTCTATGTTGACAACTTTGATCAGAGTTACTTACTTAATAAATGAGAACCAGCTTTCCCTATGGAATATAGATAATTTTGTGTACTCTTCAGTATCTAAAAGTCTGTGGGCCAAATTTCCACCATTTTTATTCTTAGCTAAGCCTATAGGTGGAATCACGGCATGGTGCTGTGGGTTAATGTACTGGACTACAATGTCAGTTTGAACCGCAAGGTTGGCAATTAAAGCTAACCAATCACTCCTTGGAAACCCTGCACAAGGTCGCTATGGGGCAGAACCAATTCGATGGCACATATAATAACAACAGCAAGCCTATAGGTATAGAGTCTTGGTGTGGCACTGTGGTTTAATGTGCCGGACTGCAAAGTTGGTTTGAACCTCAAGGTTGGTGATTCAAGTTCACCAGCCACTCCTCAGAAACCATATACTGGTTCACTACAGGTTGGAACTGACTTGACGGCACTTAACAGCCACAAGAAGCCGATGGGTGGTGCTGGCCTAGATCTAATTTTCATAATTCCTTGTCCCAGCATCTTATAGTTGCCAGCTATTAATAAGAAATTAAATGAGTTTAGCAGCTGTCGCTCCTTCTTGAAGTATCTAGGTATGTATGATAATGAATAACAGTACAATAGAACTCAGCATAAATCCCATAAGTGTACATAAAGTACTATGGATAAATAAAGTGGAACTCTTCATGTAGAAAATGGCAGTTTAGCTACAAGTCTATGTATATGTGTGCATGCATGTGTGTTGGGTAGTAAGTATCAACAGGAAGAAATAGCAAGAGTGATTCTTTTTAACCCGATACCTTTATTTTTTCCTTCCCTTTAAATTTTATGTTAAGTCTTCTAGTTGGCCATTATTTGAACTCCTTTTCCTCTATTATGTCTATTTTAATGTGTTACAAGTTAGATGCACACAGAATATTTGCCTTATGTCATTGTCCTATACTCTGTTCTTCATATATTTATTCATCTAACAAATACTTTGCAATGGTGATCAAAACTCTTTGAAGAACCATGTATGAACAAGAGTTGATTTGACTGGTCATCGTTTCAGTAGCTCATTGATTATTTATAAAGATAAATTCATTGATTTCAAGAAAAACTTTGATAATCTGGCTTCTGGATTTTTCTTTTTTTTTTTCCCTTCCAACTCTGGTGAATGCCAGTCAATGCTGAGGACTAAAATACCTTGGTTTTTCATTACATTCTGGAATGTCCTACAATCGGAGTAGTTTTTGATTTCAAACATCTGAACCCTCTGCTATAAAGATGTATTTTTAGAATTATTTTTGTGCAAATGAAGAACAGAGAGAGAGCCCTCTTTTCTTCACCTTTGAACATGACCTTTGTTTTGTTTTCAATATCATAGTCTACAGCTTTGTTTCAATTATCATACTAGGCTCTAGCTATTTTACTTCCCTTGAAGTAGCTAAGGAAACTATTTTTATAGATCATATATTCTCATGTCGTCTGTTTTTGATCATTTGGGGTATGCTTGATTCTTACTTTTCCCCAATCTCACTGTAATAATATTAGTATACACACACATGTGCACACATTTTGGCATGCTTTTCAGTTTAAAAAAAAAATCTATTGCCTTTGATAGCTTATATAACCTCTTTCTTCATAGTCACTGCTTACATATAATTTGTTAGTTGTTCTTTATGTGAAATATTTTAGTAAGGACAATATGATATTTAATTGTTGTTCAATGCCATTGAGTCATTTCAGACTCACTGTGACCCTGTATAGGATTTCTGAGAGCTTTTAGTGGATTTGAACTTCCAACCTTGAGAATAGCATGGTTAACATTTCAGTGATTATCCTACCATGCCACACCAGGGCTAGGAGTGGTTTATGCTACAGTGTAGGGACAATGATTTGTTAAATCAAGAATTTTTACTGATATTCGTACCAAAAACGTCTACTCTAGAGTGGCTACTGAAAGTCAATCAGTTATCATTAGTGTTAATCAATGCCAAAGGCTTTACAGAATGAATATTAGAAATAGGGCTTTGAATTTGTTCAACCTGATTCAGGCATGGATGATGAGGGGACACTGGACTGAATCCTAATTTTTCAGATCTGGGTGAAGCAGATGACTAACTGAAACAGGGAAAATTACAAGTCACAGCCCTGCTAGAAACTTAATGTCTCTCTTAGAAAATGAGGACAGCGTGCACATTGCATAATTACATTGCAAATCTCTTGATCTGAGTTAGAAATAACAGGCCCAGCTCATAGGTGACAGTGGACCATGCTGATTTTACTATGTGTCCTGCTCCACAGTCCTAGTCATGGTGCAGAGCTGTGCATCAGAGTCCTGAAAGGTCTCACTTCAACTCTTCTGAGTCTCCATTCCATGGCTTTAACCCTTATGTTTCCTGTTTTCCTTAGCATTCTGGATCACCTAAGTGTGAACAATTTGCGGCTATTTCAGTTTTGTTTCAGCTGCCATGACTAAACCGTTTAAGCAGATTTGAAGCCATGGTTAGACGTGGGTTTTCTTTGGAGAAATTAGTGCCATGTTAAATAGTGTAATATGTTTTAGAAAAAGACTCTCATTGGTGAAATGAGTAGCTATCAAGCTATGTGGATTAGCTAGAAGTTTTTAAAGAGGGTGACTGCTTACTGGTATTTAAGAAAATAGCCAAGGTTTGATCCCTCAATTATCTGTAAGGAGACACTCAGTTTCATGTTGCTAACCATAAATGTGTCTTTCCTCTGGAATATCATTATAGCTACCTTAAGTGATGCATCATACAAAGTAGTCCATTTACTTCAAAGGACAAAAGTAATATGACTTGTAGAAGAGCTTGTATGAATGTTTTTATGCTAACCTGCTAATAAATAAATCCTGGCGTGGCACAGTAGGATAAGCACTGTACTTTTAACTGCAGTTAATGTTTCAAACCTACCAGACAGTCCTTGGAAAGCCTTTAGAGTGATGCTATTAGTCAGAACCAACTCAACAGCCGTTAACAACAACAACAACAACCTGTGTCTTACTGGAGTGAAAGAATTTGTACTGAGACTTGTATAAAGATAAGCTGATGTCAGGGCTTTGGGACAGTAATTCGATTGCGCTAAATTCAACAAATGTTGCCAGTCATTACCCAGTAGAACCCAATGACTACAGACAAGCTGTTTTTATGCCACTAATTTGCTAATTCATCATATAATATCACTGGGGATTTTAATTAGAGACTGTGACAATCATCACATTTTATAAAGAGTTTTTGTTGTTAAGTGCCAATGAGTCCGTTCCAAGTCATAGCAACACATAGACGGATTCTGAGATTTCACATCTTTGCAGGAGCAGAAAGCCTATATTTCTCCATGAAGAGGCTGGCAGACTTGAACTTAAGGCTTTGCGGTTCAAAGTCCAGAGTTTAATCCTATGGAGCCACTGGTGCTCCCTTTATAAATAGTATTTATCCACTGATTATTTTTTAGACATTGCTAACAAGACCTCTATTTTATTTGTTTCTTATTTCCCAAATTTAGATCTGGTGAAGGATGATTGTGTTGTTCAACTGCGGGCAGGAAATTGCAGTAATTATGTTATGATCAGCTTTACTCAGATTCCATCCACGTAGCTCTTGTGCTTCTGATGAGGACTTTCGCTAGTCAACTATGCATTTTTTCATTGACTATTTCTTTTCTGTTTGATATTCTGCACATAATCATGTTGCTCCTCAGATCTGGGACCAGATTTATCCTGAGATATTTATGCAATGATTTCTCCCCCTCCGTCCTTTTTATTTATTTTTTCCTTTTCTCTTTTAAATCTAAAATATAAGGGTTTCACATATATAAAATGAAAAAGATTCCTTCCCCTTCCCTCAGAAACCTGTGTATTCATATATCCTCTTTAGTTTCGCTCAAGGATTTTTTACTATAAACTGAATTTTCTTGCTGGGAACCATTAGAGTAGTTGTATTTAGTTTGAGTACTTTGAAGAGAATGTAACAATGTGCTTTTGCTTCTAGAGGGACATAAATAAAAGGAAACATTTTAAATGGCATTTCAGGGTTTTCATTTTAATGTGTAAGACCCAACTTCTTTTTTTAGTTCCATGAGCTTAAACCCATTAGCAACTGTTGTTATTGTGTGCCATCTAATTGGTTCTGACTCATATTGACCCTGTATAGGGTTTCTGAAGACACCTATTAGGTTTGAACTGGCAACCTTGAAAACCTTGTGATTAGTAGTCTAGTGTTTATCCTCCAGCACTATAACAGGAATCTAGGTATATTTAAAATTTGGTCTCCAAGGATGCATATTATAAGGTATTAGGTAATGCACTTATAGTCACCAAAGGGGAAGCAAGATAATATTAGTTCTCCTATATCTCCCTCTTTCATTATATAATGAACTGCAATGAGGAAGAAGACTTGTATTGTAGAATGGGAAATAATTTAGAATATTCTTTAATAACCAAGTTGAATTTTTTAATAGACCTTGTTTTATGTGTGATTTTATTTTTAAATTAGTCAAATTCTTAGAATTGAAAAGCAAGCAATATATATATATATATATATATATATATTTTTTTTTTTTCCAATTCCTTCAGATTTTCCCTAAAATATTTATAAGGACAATGGAAAAATAAAAAACATCTTTGGTGTTAGAGCATTTTTAAATATAAAGTGCTCCGTTTCTGATCTAAAATTATGTAAGGATGCCTACAACTCCAGAGTTTCTCTCTGATATAACCAATGTCCCCAGTACTCTGTGGGTTGTATCTGAATAAAGGTGTAGGAGGTAAGGGAGAAGAAATACATCAATAAAGAAACTGGCTTTAAATTTGCTGTGTATTGTTAAACAAATGTAAATTTAGTTAAATCTGGAGGGCAGTCCCTAGAGAAGGGCATCATGTTTGGTAACCTAGAGGGTCAGCAAAAAAGAAGACACTCAAAAAGGTAAAAGGGCGGAGGAGCTACAACTCTGGACTAAACCATAGCAATGGTTATGAGGCTGGCACAGAGCTGGGCAGCACAGTTTTCTGTTGTACATGGGATCACACTGAGTCAGAACTGATTTGACAGCACATAATAACAAGAAAAGGAGCTCTGTAGCATAGTGGTTACGAATCGGGCTGCGAACCTCACGGTCAGCAGTTCGAAACTACCAGCTGTTCCGTGGGAGAAAGATGAGGCTTTCTGCTGCTATAAAGTTTTACAGCCTCAGAAACCCTGTACAGGGTCGCTATGAGTCGGAACTGACTCCACGGCACATCACAACAACAACAACAACAATAACAACAACAATAGCTGAAAGGTAAGATTTCAAGGGAGTAAGATTTTTCTTTTGTTTAGATTTTTATGATGATTAAAGTAATAGCCAAGTTTTATTTGCGCTTTATTTGTTTGTTCTATACACTACTTATTTATATGAATCATGGCATGAATCTCCCAAGAGTTCACAGACATAATTATTCCTGTTTTCTACAGAATTACGTTTATGACTCTGAGATTAATTTTTTTTTTCTGAAAGATTTTTGGCCTAAAGACAAGAGAACAGTAAAATAAAACAAAACAACAAAATAAATGGATATCAGAAGAGACACAGAAAATTATTCTAAATGTAGAGATGCTAAAGCAACTGGAAGAAATGATGAAATAGAAGAGCTAAAGCAAAAATTTCACAGGACAACTCAAGATGACAGGGTATTATAATGAAATGTGCAAAGATCTGGAGTTAGAAAACCTAAAGGGAAGGACATGCTGAACATATCTCCAGTTTAAATAACTGAAAGAAAAAAAAAAAAAAATTCAAGCCTTAGATTGCAATATTGAAGGATTCTATAGTCAAAATAAGGAGCTCTGGTAGTGTAGTGGTTATGAATTGGGCTGTGAACCGCAAGGTCAGCAGTTTGAAACTACCAGCTGTTCCATGGTAGAATGATGAGGCTTTCTGCTCCCTTAAAGATTTATAGCCTCAGAAACCCTGTACAGGGTCGCTATGAGTTGGAACCAACTCCATTGCACAAAACCACCACCACCACCACCATAGTCAAAATATTGAATGATGCAGAAGGCATCAAAATGAGATGGTAGAAATATACAGAATCATTGTACCAAAAATAATTAGCCAGTGTTCATCCATTTCAAAAGGTAGCGTATGATCCAGCACTGATAGTATTGAAGGAAAAAGCCCATGTTGCAGTGAAAGCACTAGCAAAAAA
>NW_006408538.1:9451929-9464371 GCF_000296735.1 Chrysochloris asiatica | reverse complement strand
AACAACAACAGCAGTGATATACACATAATAAGTGGAGGAGACGGCTTTGAACCCAAGCTATATGAATTCAGAATCTGTTCTTTTAACCATCTGGCTACCCATCAAGTAAATATTCTAGAAAAGTATAACTTCCATTCGAGTGTCCCTCTAGTAATTTCTGAGTATCACTAATGGTGATAATGCTGTCTCACACTTGCTTACGAAAAGGTATTTTGTTTGTTCCAATCCCGCCCATGCGCCATCATGAAAGTTCTATTTCTTTCTGGGCTCATGTTTATTTTGTCTGGGCTCCTGTTGATTTTACTCTGGCTTCCAGTGAAGCAACCCATTCTGTCCTTAGCTAGTTCATTCCTAGTAGTAAAATAGGAATTGCACATTCCACATTTTGGCGCATAAATAGCATCAGCAACTCTGACTGAGCTGTACTTTTACACAAAGCCCAACTTAAACTCCATTTGATCCCTTCTTTAGAAATGCAAAGGAGCCCTGCTGGTGTAATGGGTTACAAGTTGGGATGCTAATTGTACAAGGTCAACAGTGTAAGCCCACCAGCTGCTGCTCCATTGGAAAAAGATGAGGCTTTCTGCTACTATAAAGATTGATGATCTTGGAAAGTGAATCAGCAGCTATACTCTATCCTGTAGAGTAGTTTGTGTCAGAACTGAATTAATGGGGAGGGTTTTGGAGGGTTAGTAACAGAAAACATCAATAGATCTGCATCTGTTTGCTTTAAGTGTGCAAGGTTTCTGTACCTATGTTTCTGTCAACAAGTATTCCAACAAAAATTCACATGTTCAACTTCTCTAAACAAACAACACAATAATATATGAATAAACAAAAATGTAAATGCACTGCTAATGCACAAGGACTGGTGACTTTGATGTTAGATGCCCTCGAGTGGGTTCTGATTTAAGCAAGCCTGTACAGGGTTTCTAAAACTGTTAAGTCTTTATGGGAGCAGAAAGCCTCAATTTTTATCTGCGGAGCAGTTGGTGGTTTTGAACTGCTGACCGTGTGGTGAGCAGTCCAGTTCTTATCCTCTAGCATTTCCAGACATGAGAAATAGTTTTCAAAAAGTATCATTCATGTAGCATCCTGGCCTAAATAGCATCAGATCCCAACTTACACAGATGGTGTGACTAATGATAAACTAAATCTCCTCTGAACTTTGGTTTCATCTATACAATGCCTATAGTTACAGTGGATAGATTTGTTGTTGTTAAGGGCCATCGAGTTGATTCCAACCCATAGTGACCCTGTATAGGGTTTCCAAGTAACAGCTGGTAAGTTTGAACCACCGACCTTGTAGTTCAAATGACTTTACAGTCTGACGCATTAGCCCAAACCGCCACACCAGGACTCTACAGTGGATGTTGTTGTTGTTGTTGTTGTTGTTGTTATGTGCTGTGGAGTCGGTTCCCACTCATAGCGACCCTGCACAGGGTTTCTGAGGCTATAAATCTTTACTGGAGCAGAAAGCCTCATCTTTCTCCTGTGGAACAGCTGGTAGTTTAGAACTGTTGAACTTAAGGTTTGCAGCCTGATTCGTAACCACTATGCTACCAGAGCTCCTTACAGTGGATAGATGTCATGATGAAATGAGGCTTATTATTAAAGCCTTAGCAAATGACAATTAAGGAGTCATTGTAACTCCTAGAAGTGGTACTGCAGATATTGATCATAGGAATAGGAGTAAAGATAAATGAACAATTTGAGGGTTATTTCTTGTGATTAGTTTTAGCCTTATATATCTGAATGCAAGCTAAGGAATAAGGCTTTTGCTTTGGCTATTTCTCTATCTCTGTAGAAAGGGTTTGAAGGAGACTTCTTACCTTCTCTGACTTCACAAGAGGGGAGGAAGAGAGTCACCAGCCCAAGATCAATTCCTGTGAAGCAGAGGTCTCACATACTTCAATCATTTTATCTTCCTCAACAGTTCTGACACCAACTGCCCCTCCCACAGAATTCTTTGCTTCTTTGCTTGGTTTGATGATTCACTGCAATGACCATACATAACTCACGGACAGTACTCATGATTATGGGTTTATTGTGGAAATCAACATGATATAACTGAGGGTCAGAAATATGCTTCTTCTCACCTGTTCCTTGGCCTTTCACCACAAGGTCCCTTGGCTGTTGCCCTACTCAGGCTAGTGTTACAAAAGTCCTTTAACACTGACACTAAATGCCCAAAGGGCACCCAATTCTGCAGGCCTGTTTCCTGCCCAAAGCATGCACCTTTACTTGCTCCTTGGACTCAAGAGCCACAGCTCTGTTCTGGCTCATGTTCTTGGTTCCACTGCTGGTCACCTTTGTTGCAGCTGCTTCTCCAGCACTTCATTTCACCATCTCTTCTCCATGCACAGACTTTTGGGGTCCAAAGGGTGCACTTTGCTCATGGCTGTTCTTTGTTGACAGTTATGAGATCCCCTGTTTCTGCTTTTGAGATGGCTCATTTTAAACCTAGGAGGATGGCACAACTGTCCAAATCTACAAGCTACTAGAAGAAATATACAGACATAGATAAACACAATTGATTGATGAGCTGAGAACATCAAAGTTGATGAATAAACACTTTTCCCTTCAAAGCAGTCATACTTTTCATAATCCCCAAATAAAGAAGTACACACCATAAAATTTAAATAAGGTGTAGTTAGAAACGTACACTTTCATCTCACCATCTCTGGGATTCTTCCATGAGAAGGACCAGGATCTTGAGATTTGTAGCTAGATGAGTTTCTGAAATAGAAGACAAACTAAATGTCTCAACTGCATTCACTCTAACAAGGAGTGAATAGCTTTGAAAATAAAATCAGTCTCCAAACAGCTATCCAGTTTACATTTGGGATTGTTTTCAAACTCTGTTCCAGTTTTAGACTCTCATTACCAGGGTGATACTTGATTTCAGTTCATTAACTTCACTAAGTAGTTCATAAAATCTTGCCTGAGTTCAACCTTTGGTTTGTATGCTTCATATTTTTAAAAATTCATGTCTTGTGCTGAATACTTTTCTCTTGATAAGAATGGGCAGAAAGGACCAATGTTGCAGTGTTTTCTACAGCACATGAAAGGCAAATCAGACATATTCATCTCAAGTATTTTGAAGAGAAATGAACATTATGTGTAATGATGTGAAGTTAAAAGTGCACCTAAACAACACATTATAGTAAGCATACATTTTCTTGATCAAATGCCATATTTTGTTTTATGCAAAATTTTAAAATATGGTATGGGCTCATCATAGGTGTTGAATTTTATTGAATCCCAAACCATTTGTTAAAATTCATCGTCTACATATAATTCTGAAAAGAAACTATAATTGTTGGTGACAAAGAAATTCTAGCAGATATTAAAACCAAAGTATATGGGCTAGTGTTGTTGTTGTTAAGTGCTGTCGAGTTGATTACAACGTATAGCAACCTGTATAGGGTTTTCAAGGAGTGGCTGGTGAGCTTGAAACCCCAAATTGTGTTTCAAACCAATCTTGAGGTCAAGTATTTCTCCTACAGTGCCACACCAGGACTCCAAATGGGTTAGTATAATATGTTAATTGCTTAGGGTATTCACTATTAGAGAGATGTCAGTTTCCCCCCAAAGTTACATGATGATTCAAAGCATTTAAAATTAACACATCAGTATGTTTTTCAGTTGTATGTAAGAAAAACTGAGCTGATTGTTATATTTTGTATAAAATTTGCATGAGTTAGTAATAGCCAAGGACCACTTGAAGGAGAGCAACAAATTAAATGAACTTGCCCCATATTTAAGGCAGTCTAGAAATGCCCAAGAGTTGATATAGATGTAGGTTTAGATAAGATTGTAAATGATGAAATAAAACAATGAGTATAGATGCAGACAAAATATATGTATTCAGACAAAACACTTGACAGAAAACAGGTGGGTTTCCAGAGATGTTGGGAATAAGTTAACTTTACAATAAAGTATTCTGGAAATATATTTTAAAATAATAATTGGATAGAAATAGCAAAATTTATATAAAAACAAATGCCATGAGTTGTTTAAAGAAATACATAAAGTGAGGAAACTAGAAAATGCTACAAAATAATAGAAGCGAATGCATCTATGATCCTGTGGTAAGAAAGGGTTCCTTAAACCAGAGGTAAGAACAGTGACTATAAAGGGAAAAAAAATTGAGAAATTCAATAGCATTAAGTTTAAGAAATTATTTTCAGCAAAAGATATAAAGAGAACAAAATGAGAGGTTGCTTGTGCTCTTCTCCCTTGATGATCCTAGGGTCCTCTATTCGTAGAATGTAAGATTGATTATTCCCCTGTTTTTGTTACAAAACTTCTACCTTTACAATTGTGACAGTCTCAATTAGTTATGATAACAATTACTCACTATTGAATCTTAAGAAACTTATCCCCATCTCTTTTCACCAGACCCATCTAGACAAGATGAAAACTATTCAATGGGGACTCTATCTTCCCCCACACACTCTTAAACTAAACTCTGGCTTTAAAAGATGAAATACTAGTATTTCTATACCACTGCTCTCTGACTTGGACATAAATGTTCCCCAATTCCTCATGAGAGAGAAAATAGAGAGTTTTCCTCTCATCTAGTCATGTGAGTGTCTCCTCATGTCTCCCCTTCTTCATCTCATGATTCACCTCTTTGGATAAATTACAGTGAAAACCCACCCCTAGGGTGCCATCTAGTTCAATGGTTCTGAAGATCATCTTCAAATCACTAGTGATTTCCACAACAGGTTGGATCTTTACTGATTTTAGAATAATATCACTTGTAAGACCTCACTAGCCACCTTGAAAGGAACTACGTCAAGCTTATGCTTATTGCCAGTACTCCTTTTCAAGGAGTCAGTGTATCTTTGGTCCAGTCTCATTCGTGCAGCTTTGTTCATTTTTTATTCTTTTGTGTTACTATTGATTTCCCTTTCTGGTCAAGAATGAAGGCAACATGTAAACAAGGAAGGTTGGTAATTATAAAGGATTGTTGGTAATTATCTTAACCAAAATTACTGACTGGAAGAGTTTCATGCCTTCTTACAATACCTACTTTAAAAATAAAGCAGGTATAATGTTTGAAGCCAAACTATGATGTACAACAGTTTATAGTTCATCTAAGCTTAACACACACACAAACACACACTCATAAACACACCCAAATTCCACACCACACACGAACTATGACGGTGGTCGTTGTGTGCAATTGAGTTGTTTCTGACTCATAGTGACAATGTATAGCGTCTCCGAGGCTATTAATCTTTTCAGGAGCAGACAGTCTAATCTTTCTCTCATGGAGTGACTGGTAGATTTGAACTGCTGGCCTGGAGGTTAGCAGCCCAGTTCCTTTGACACTAACTGTTGTTGCTACTTGCCTTCGAGTCAGTTCTGACTCTATCAACCCTGTATAGGGTTTCCAAGGAGTGGTTTGTGGGTTTAAACTGCCTATGTTGTAGCTAGCAGCTGAATACTAACCCTACAGCATCACACCAGGACTCCTTAACATTAAACTATAGAGTATGTTTTTCTGATCATTCAAGGAAGATTGCTTTACTAAGCCTGTGACTAGCCCATTGCAGACGTTCAATAACTATTTGTTGAATAAATAATAAGACTCTGATAAAATTTTGATTGAAGAATTGATAAGGTTAATGTTTCTTTCTGAGTTCTTCTACAAATCTGTCTCTTCTGTTGTCTTCCCTGTCATCTACTGATCTGCTTGTTGTTGCAGTTAAGTGCTGTCGAGTCAATTCTGACCCATAGCAACCTGGTATAGGGTTTCCAAGAAGCAGCTGGTGAGTTTGAACCACTAACCTTGCAGTTCAGATGATTTGCCAATCGGATTCATTAGCCCCACAGCACCACACCTGGACTCCCTTGTCATCTACTGATCTGCTTAGTGTCATTCAGTCTAGACTTTGGTACTACTTTAATATGAACAACTAAAAAACAGGTAGTTGATTATCTAAAATTCTCAGTCTCTGTACCTGTATTTAGCTGAAGGGCTGCATTGTCATCAACAGTTTTTTGTTTTGTTTTGTTTTTTTCCTGCAGATATTGCTATCAGTTTGTTTTTTCCTTTGCATTAACTTTAGCAATTTTTAACTTTTCTTTTTAAATATTAAGTGGTTTCCAGACTTCTTTTTCCTCCTTGTGTTGCTTCTGTTATAGGAATTCAAATATGTCTTCTAAAGGCAAAAGAAAACATTACATAGCTTATGGTCCAGGACTGTTGTCCTTGGTGCCAAGTCAATTTTTACTCTTAGTGACTCCAAGAGATAGAGTGAAACTGCTCCCATAGAGTTTTCTAGGCTATAATCTTTACAAGAGCAGATCTCCAGGTCTTTCTAAGGTAGAACTGGTGGATAAATTAGAACTGCAAATCTTTTAGTTAGCAGTGGAGTGCATAACCATTGTGCCAGCGAGGTTCTAAGATAGGAATGTACATTTCAGAGTTCTTGTACGATAAGGTTGAACCTTTATCCTCCAAACTTCAGACCAAATGTCAGCAGCTGTTCGATGAATGCCTAATTGTGGTATTTCTGTTTAATTACATTCTACTTCTTTACAGACACATTGGAAATATATATTTTAAAGTACCTTACAAATCACTAGTGATGGTAACATTGACCTTTCCCTAAAAAGGTGGAGTTCATTGTTGGAAAAAATGTTAAGCTGGAATGGAGGGAAACAGCAAGTTGTTAGATATGTTCAGCATATTGAAGTCAAACAAATAGGAAGTTTTGATTTCATGTAATGTTAACATATTTAAAATTTTTCAGAATCAGTGATTATGTTTAATGGCTGACAACCATTTATGCAGTCTGTTGTGATGCAAAATAACAAACATTGTTATTATTGTTGTTAATTTTCCATTATTTTATTTTTTGTTAAGCTACTTACTTAATGATGTGCAACTTTGAGAGAGGTTATTGTGTTGTTTAACATTAAATAGCTTGTTGTTGTTGTTATTGTGAGCCTTCAAATCAGTTCCAACTCATTGAGACCCTAGGTAGGATTTCCAAGGAATGACTTGTGGGTTTGAACCACTGACCTTGTGGATAGCAGTACAGTGCTTATCCCATGGAGCCATAGTTTAAGCCAGGCTTATCAGAAAATCTAAAAGTTAGATTTTGATCTAATTTGATCTGTTTTGTTTTAAAGAGTGATTAGGCTGCTACTTGCAACGTTAATGCTTCTTGTGCACTAGCCCCTCCCCTGGAGAAAGAGGAAGCTAACTACTCCTGGGAAAGTTTGTGCTCTTGGAAACCTTAGATGATGTCACTCTGACTTGCAATCGACTCAATGACCATAAGCTTTGATTTTTAGTTTGGTAGAAAGTAGAGAAAAAATAAATTCTCTTTTGAGATATTTATGTGTGCAAGGCTGGTTTTGAACAAACAACTTATTAGGAATAACTTACTGCATAACATTTCCTTAGAATGTAAAGTAGACTTCAAATTTGGAATTCATCAGAAAAGTGGTTTTCAAACTTTGTTATGTTCTGAAGTGCCGTCGAGTCAAATCCGGTCCATAGCTGCCCTGTACAGGGTTTCTGAGGAGCAGCTGGTGAACTTGAACCACCACCCTTACAGTTCAAACGGCTTTGCAGTCTGGCGCATTAACCCACAGCACCACACCAGGACTCCTTTCAAACTTTAGCAGGCATCAAAATCATGAGGTGGTGTGTACGGGAGGGGGCTTGTTAAAACACTGATTTTTTTTTTTTTGATTCCATATCCAAAGTTTCTGATTGAATAACTGTGGTTGGGTCTGAAGGATTTGTATTTTTGACAGGCTTCAGGATGATGGTGATTCTGCTGGAATACTCCGAGAACTGCGTTAGACTTCTAAAAGCTTGGCATAGCCGCTTCATAGCCTTAGACATCTGCACTAAAGTATTATTCTCAAACTCTAAACTGTCCTTCTGAATATTGGAAATGTATTTAATTTTTCACCCCCTTTTTTTTTTTAACATAAATTTCAATAAGAAGGTCTATAAAATGTCCTGGTGTGGCACTGTTGGGTTAATGCACTGGACTGCAAAGTCAGTTTGAACCACAAGTTGGCAGATCAAGCTCATGAGTTGCTTCTTGGAAATCACATACAGGGTAGCTATGGGTCAGAATTAACTCCAATGCACTTAACAACAACAACAACATAAAATGTGTAACTCCAACAAAGAGTTAAATTTAAAAAATCTGGAAAAAGTACAGTGAAAATAGTGATGTCATTTTCTATAATATTTCTGTTGATGTTGTTATGTGCCGTCAAGGTGGTTCCAATGCAAAGCGACCCTCTAAAGAGTTTACAACAAGTGGCTGGTGAGTTTGAACTATCAACCTTGCAATTCAAACCAACTTGTGGTCCAGTGCATTATCCTGCAGCACCATACCAGAACTCCATGAAAGTTCTAGGAATTTACAGATTCTAGTGAGCATTTTGCGTAGTGGTTATGCATCGGGCTGCGAACCATTTGCAAGATCAGCAGTTTGAAACTACCAGCTGTTCCGTGGGAAAAAGATGAGGCTTTCTGCTCCTGTAAAGATAGGTTTACAGCCTTGGAAACCCTGGACAGGGTCGCTAGGAGTCAGAACTGACTTCACGGCACATAACCACCACCACTACCAGTGAGCATTTAAAAGGAGCTCTTGTTTCATAGTAAGATGCTCTGATACCTTGGTGGTTACGAATCAGGCTGTGAACCTTAAGGTCAGCAGTTCAAAACTACCAGCTGCTCCACGGGAAAAGATGAGGTTTTCTGCTCCCATAAAGCCTTGGAAACCCTTTGGTTCCAACTCCACGGCACACAACCACCAACCACTTTGTAGCATAGTGGTTACCAGTTGGGCTGCTAACCCCACAGTCAGCAGTTCAAACCTACCACCAGTTCCCTGGGAGAAAGAGGAGGCTTTCTGCTCCTGTCAAGATTTACAGCCTCGGAAACCCTTTACCAGGTCCCTCTATGAGTTGGAACCAACTCCACGGCACACCACTACCACCTCCAGTGAGCATGTAATGCTGCATTTTGGCAATGTAATATACATTTTTAACTGGATGTGATATGATCAAATTAAAGTAACAGGTAATGGTAAACAAATTATATTAATTAGCCAAAATGAGCTCAAATATTCTTCAACTTGAGATAAGTTAATTAAAAAAAAAAAAAATCAAGCTAGTATTCTACATGCGAATTTTCCCTAGGGAATAATTTTTTTATACTGAGTCCATTAGTCTAGAAATGTGTAGTCCTTAAAAAGGCTTTCAGCATAATTAGCATGTAGTTTTCATTATTCTTGATCTTTTCATACTTGAGAAGAGAGTGAATAGAAGCTTTCATATTTACATTGTCTACACATAATTTTTTTAATAGAGAGTTGAATGGAGAAGATGGAAATGTGATCCAAATAGTGTAGTACAAATGATCACAGCCAAAAAATAATAAGAAATCAGTTAAAAAAGACAAAGTATCTACAGAATGGTACAACATGATTTTAAAACAAACCCCAAAACTGTCCCTAGATAATGTTGTGAACTAGCATTAAAAAAAAAAAAGTTCTTATAAATTGTCAATAATCACTTAACTCACTCCACCTGTCATTGTTTCCAGCCCAAACTTGCATGGGGGGGGGGGGGGTGTTGTATAAAAAGAAAATTTTGGAATGTTTTAGTTTAGGGGAGTTTTAGACTGGTACAGATGCTATATTTAACTTCATGAGAAACAGCACACCAAGCAATAAAGATTCAATACAAAATGACAATTTGATGTATTAATGCCAACATTTTACATGTGCTTTGATGAAACTGTAAAATGATAAATTATAATTTTCAAGCCAAAATTATAATTCTGGGTTAAAAAAAAATAATTTCACTGTTTATAGACAACTTAGTAATGATTAGAGAAATTAACTGTCCTCCAGAATCTTATTGCCTGTTGGAAACAGAAAAGGAATTGTTGGCAAGCACATCTCTGAGCAGTCGTTCTACATTTAGTATTGTTGTCCTTAAGTGCCATTGAGTCAGCTCCAACTCATAGCAACCCAGTATAGGGTTTCCAAGGGGTGGCTGTTGAACTTGAGGCTCTGAAGCTGCAGTTCAAACTGACCTTGCAGTCCAGTGTATTAACCTGTATGGCTGAAAGTCTTAGTTCTTGCCAATGGAATGTAATTAGAAGGATGAGTACCACCTATTAGCCAATACCTTAAAACAGCATGTGTGCCTCTTCCAAATTACCTCTCCTCTTCTCATCAGCAAAATGCAACTTATTCAATGAACACTACACAAAATACTCACGGTTACAATATAGTGGAAGGAACCTTGAACATTCTGTGAATATGTAGAGCGTATCTGTTTTGAACCTACATGAATTGTTCTACGAGAGAATGATCAATCGCTATCTTTTTAAAGTTAGGGTAGCTCTGTACAAGTGCTTGATTGGGAACCTTGAGGTCAGCAATTCAAACCCACCATCAGCTCTGCAGGAGAAAATTGCAGCATTCTGCTCTCACAAAGATCCACAGCCTTGGAAACCTTGTAAAGGATTGCTAAGAATTAGAAAAAACATGAAGGCATTTAAGAATAACAATAACAACAGTAATTATTATTGGATTTTTTTCAATCCATGTACTGTATTGTTAAGTTCTGTTAAGACAGTTCAGAATCATAACAACACCGTATAGGGCATCCCAGGGGTTTCTGGTGGGTTTGAACTTCCGACCTAATGGTTTACAGTCTAGTGCTGCTCCTACAGAACGACCGTCACTTTCAAAAGATAAAAATTGATCATTCTCTCTTCGAACAGTTCGGGTGAGTGTTCAAAACAGATGTGCTCAACATATTCATGGTAAGATCAATGTTCCCTACACCGTCTTATAATTCTAACCCTAGGTATTTGTGTAGTGTGCAGTTGGGAAAGTGTTATTTTGATTTAATGTAACCATTTATTTATAGATATCAAGAAAAGAAGACCTAAGAAGGTGGTGTAAGGAGGTAGTAATAGAAAGTGCTATAGCTGAAGTCTGAACTGAAATCGGGAAAGTTCAGTGCACTGCATCTATGAATATAGTATTGATGACTTTGTGATAAAGTGACCATGCTGTGAAAAGCTTGGCAGACACAAAGCAGTCATCCGGTAGGAATACAGGCATCTCACTCTGACCAAAGGGTTGGTAGCAGCACAATTTTCCTACAGTTTCTGTTGTTGAGTGAGCTGGAGTTGGTTCTGATTTATAGCGACCATGTATGTGGATTTCAAGTAGCTACTGATGGGTTTGAACTCTTAATCTTGCAGTTAGCAGTCCAGTGCTGGCTTATCCTACAGCACCACACGAGGACTCCTAAAGTAAATGAAGCTAAATATTCAGGCTTCTCATCTGTATGGCCCCTTTCCATGTCCTGAAAGAAGGGTATAGAATTTGAAAAAGTAAGTTATTTTTATTTAAAATGTTTAACATCTCCACTTAATCTGTCTCCAACATTTTCAAAATCCAGAGGGGAGAATATACATGGAGACCCAGGTATAATAGGTATCATGTGCATATCGCAGTTTGTTAATGAATCTTCCTCTAATCCTGATGCCAAATATTTCTTCATATAATTCAGTTTCTTGGATTATTTTCTCAGCATACAGATTGAATAAGTATGGTGAAAGAATACAGCCCTGGCGTACACCTTTCTGAATTTTAAACCATTCAGTGTTCCCATGCTCTGTTTGAACAACTGCCTCTTGGTCCATATACAGGTTCCTCATGAGCACTTGTGTCCTGGAATAGCCATTCTTTGAAATGTTATCCATAACTTGTTATGTTCCACAGAGTTGAAAGCTTTTGTATAGTCAGTAAACACGGGTAAATATTTTTCTTGCATTCTGTGCTTTCAGCCAAGTCCATCTGATGTCCTCAATTGAATCCGGATTGTACCTGTCAGTTCCATGTCAGCATGTCAGTGTACTGTTGCAGCCACTTTAAAAATTATCTTTAGCAATATTTAATTTGCATGTGATATTAATGATGCTGTTTAGTGATTTCTGCATTCCCTTGGGACTCAAGAGACTCTTTCAATTGCTTGACCAGGTAACAATCTTTCAAATTGCTTGGCATAGATGGACGAGTGCCTCCAGTGCTGCGTTAGTTTCTTGACAGATTTCCATTTGTATTCTATCGTTTCTAAGAGCCTTGTTCTTTGCCAATGCCTTTAGTGCACCTTGGACTTACTCCTCAGTGTCATTGAACATATGCTACCTCTTGAAATAGTTGACATCTACCATTTCTTTTTGGTATTTTGACTCTATGTATTCCTTCCATCTTTTTTTTTTTTTTAATGCATTCTGTATCACTCAATATTTGGTAAGAGAATTTTTCTTCAGTATTTCAAGTGTAGGTTTGAATTTTTTCTTCAGTTCTTTCAGCTTGAGAAATGCTGGGAGTGTTCTTCACTTTTGGTTTTCTGATTCCAG
>NW_006408538.1:9450048-9451644 GCF_000296735.1 Chrysochloris asiatica | reverse complement strand
ATCCCTAAATTCAGGTGGGATATGTTCAAGGTAATATTTTAGCTCTTGTGGACTTGTTTTAATTTTTTTCAGCTTCAGTCTCAACTTGTATATGAGCAGTTGATGTTCTGTTCCACAGTCTGCTCTGGCCTTGTTATGACTGATGATATGGACCTTTTTCACTGTCTTTTTCCACAGTCAATTTGATAGCTGTGTATTCCATCTGGTTAGGTCCATGTGTATAGCCCTGTTTTATTTTATGTTGAAAAGGTGTTTACTATTTGCTGTCAGGACTGGTTATGAATGTTGCAAATGTAAAGGTTGATGTTTTGTAACAAAAGGAAGAGAGTGGTTGAGCTTGCAGTCTGGGAGCAGAGGACCCTGGGACCATCTAGGGAGAGAAGTGGAGTGCGGACCCTATCCAGAGAGGAAGTGATGCCAGAGATGGAGGCAGAGACGTGACATGGAGAGACGGAGTGGCTGGGGACTCTAGACTCAAGGACGGAGAGGGTCTGTGTGCTAGTGGCCAGGGGGCTGGTGTGCAGGGTGTACCCTTTGGTTGTTTGAATGGTTATATATTCCTGAGTGCTTCAGTGTACATCCAAAAAAAAAACCAAACAGAGGGATTGGAAGCAAATGCTATTGAATGATGATGCATGGAGGGGATTGAAATCATTGCAATGAAATGATATAAACTAGAATGAATGTGAAGCTGATGCTCTTCCATGTAAACTATCACTCAATTCATAATAAAAGCTTACATATAAAAATGGTATTTGCAACAAATTAGTCATGCCATCTCCAGTATCAGTTCTTTCACCAAGCCCGTATTTTCAAACTACTGATCTTCGTTTATAAACTTTACATTCAACCACTAGTAATTATCCATACATCTTGATTGCATGTTTGATCAGTTTCACATTGAAGAAGTTGATGGAATTCTTCAATTCTTCAAATGCACCTTCGCTAACTTTAGTTATTGGTGCAAAAATTTGAATGTAGGCCTATGAGTATTATCCTATCAAAGACAGCATTGTAGCTCAAGATAGATCTTGACGTATTCTGTTTGATAATAAATATGGCGCCATTCTTCTTCAAGTGGTCAATTCTGGTACAGTATGCCATCTGATTGTCAGATTCAAATTAGTCAATACTAGTGCATATCAGCTCACTGATGCCTACAATAGTGATTTTTATGCATTTCATTTTGACAACTTCCAGTTTTCTGAGCTTCATACTTAATATATTTCATGTTCTGAATAGTCATAGATGTTTATGGCTGCTTCTCATTATTTTGAGGTGTGCCCTATCAGCAAATGGAGGTTATGAAAGCTTTACTCCATTCACATCATCATAGTCAACTCTACTTTGAAGAGGCAGGTTTTCCCCAGTCATATTTTTGGAGCGTCTTCTAATCTGAGGGACTCATCTTCAGGCACTATATCTTACAAGGTTGTGGTACTCTTCATAATGTTTTCTTCTTCTGGCACTGTATCTTACAGTGTTCCGCTGCTATACATAAGGTTTTCAGAGGTTGCACATTCAGAAGTAGTTTGCCTCTCCTTCTACCTAATTATTCTTAGCGGGGAAGCTTGGCTAAAACCTGCCTACCATGGG
>NW_006408538.1:9437211-9448253 GCF_000296735.1 Chrysochloris asiatica | reverse complement strand
TGAGGACAGCAAGGCAAGGCTGAAGGCCCCTACAGGTTGCTGGGCTCCACAGGCTCCTGGTTTGTAGGTTAGCCAGTCTACAGAGGTTGATTAGGTAGTCGCCCATCTTCTTGATAGTTTTCACCTCCTCTACAAGTAAATGGATCACAGAGGTGAGGGTCTGGGTGGTAGCACCATGGTGGGCAGATCTAGTTCAGGTTCTTCTCCAGGGTAGGTGTAAGAGGTCCTCGGGCACAGAAGGAGCAGACAGGTGACACTAGCCTCCGCTTCAGCGTAGTGATTCTGACAGGTGTGACAATTCATAGTTTGTTGAGAATTTGGAGCTAACCACACATAATATAAAAGTGTTTAGCTGGTTTTGGAAACAGGGGATGGCCAATAAAATGGTCTTGGAGAAGAGATTAGAGGTGGTCCAAGGCTGTAGGGGGGAAGTCTCTGGATCTCTTCTATTGAAACACTGTTGAAGCAAGAGACAGATCAACAAGACCACAAGGTGAGCTTCAAGATTTAACTTTTTTTTTATGAATTTGTGTTATTTTCATTCTGGAGTCCTGGTATAGCACTGTAGAATTAGTACTGGACTGCTAACCACAAGGTCAGTGATTCAAATCCATCAGCCTTTCTCAGAAGCAGGGTCACTATGAGTTGGAACCAACTCCTACTTGACAGTACTTAACAATAACAAGGTCTTTCTATACCTAAATCCTTCCTGAACTCACTTCAAAGGACCTCAAGAAAATGCGTCTCCACAATTTTTTTTTTCTCAAATCTTGCATAGATTTGTAAAGAAGTATTTTCTTAGGGCCTAAATAGCCATGACAGTGGATGTTTAAAGTTACAGCTTACACAGTATAAACTCTGGATGTCAGATCCTCAGCAAATAGTGTCCATGATATTTTAAGTAAATGTTCTGTTTGTGTTAGGGGCCCTGTGAAGTGTGAGGCCTAGAACAAGAGTACTTCATGCTTGAGATTTAGGGCAGTGTGATGACTATCACTTCCTCTCCAACACACATTCCCTTGTTCAGTGGAGTTGCTGTGACTACAGGGCATACTCACATTCCCGTACAATTTATGTCTCCACAGTGTCTTGCCATGAAGTCCAATGAACTGTGAGAGTGGGTGATAAGAACAGTCTTGATCACTTTTCCTACATCATCTCTTAAAATCATTGTCAACCACATTAACACATCCCACTATACTTGAACATAACCTAAACTTAAGGCATCCCTCAATTCAGCTTCCCCTAAATCAGATTCTAAGATGTGTGCCTTTCAGTTCTTGCAGTGTGTTGTTTTTTAGTACATTGAAGTCACTTACAACTCCTAGAGACTTTTATAGGGTTTCTGTGGAGTGGCCAGTGGGTTTGTCCTAAAGTACCACATAGACAAATCCAAATTTTTGAAGCTATAAAAGGATATCTAAAATTCAGAAAATAAACCAAAAGAAAAATGATGTTTTAATAGTTTATTTTAAATATTTGTATGCACATAAACTAAAAATATGTGAAGATACATAATTTTAATTGTGATTTGGAAAGACATTTTGAGATATTTCAATAAAACAAATGAGAATTGGACACTCTAAAATTGATGTGCTTAAGTATACCATCTTTGACATCTCTGTATTTCTTTATTAAATAACTGTGAGAATATTTAGATAAAATTTAATGGAATCTAGCACATAATACAGAATTGATAAAGGTGATCGATAAAGCCAATATAAATTCTTCTGATATTAAACAGCTAATTCTAATAAAATATCAGATCATATCAAAGCACTGATTCATTTAGAGGAAGAGAAAGTATTAGTAGAGATAATAAGTATACTATTGGATTGTTTGATAATTCAATTAATGTCAAGGAATGTGACCTCTGAAGACATTAGAAAAGTGTTTAAATTTCTTGCTAATTTACCACAAAACACAAACATCAATGAAATAATGTCAAATAAAATTTGCCAGTTAGATAGCTAAGTTAATTAGATAGCCACAAATTCTAAGAGGATTTAAGATTAATCATTTCATAACAAATGCTCTGATACCTTACTTTTATGAAGGAGACTTTATATCAGTTTTACGTGGTATTTCCAATTACAAGATATGAAGCTGAAATATATTTTCTTAAAGTATCAATAATAAAAACAAATTTTATCTGACAACACTAAAGACTGAGTTATCTTTTCAGTCCTTCAATTAAAAAAAAAAAACACTGGAAAATCCTTGTCTAAAGAATGGTCCAGAAATATGCAGCCAGAAGAATGTAATAAACATGTTACAGAAGTCTGTCTGCAAGTTGTGTAATTTCTTTCTGTGTTGTTTTATTTTCAGTGTTTATAATTTGTTTTCTTATTCCCCTTATACTCAGTGCACATTATATATTACATCTGATCATCTTGTCAAAGTCTTGAATTTTGTTTTTAAAATTCTTTAAAAATTATATTGCCTTCAATCTCCGCATCACCTGAATCTGTCCTTGGTTTTCTTTACCAGGAGTCTTTTGACTGGAGCTCAGTGAGAAATGACCAAATGCCCTTTCGGTTGGTGGACCAATGGTCTCTGTAACCCAAAGGCATACATAGGCCGGTTCCGGTTACACAGCAGATGCTCAGGAAATGTCACTTTCATCACTATACTGAATAAACCTCATTATGCCACACAAATTCAAAGGAAATAATAGTAGAAAACAGACTTGCTATTTTTTGTATAGCTTTATGTTAACGTAAGGAGTTCTAGTATGGCATTGTAGCATTAGCAATGAACTGCAAGGTCCATTTGAACAGCGAGTTCGTCTGGTCAAACCCACCAGCCACTCCTTGGAAACCCTATACAGGGTTGCTATGAGAACCGACTCAACAGCCCTTAACATCAACAACATGTTAACGTATTCATAGCAAGTATCGGTGAAAATTATCTACTGGTCATTTTATTCAACAAATTAGGCAATCTAAACATATATACTTTGTTATAAGACAGAATAGTAGTATGTTGAAGGAAAATAAAAGTGTATTCCATTAATATGTGTTTCATTATCACTTTTGTTGTAAAAGAAAGAACATAGCCCCTGTAGTCAGACAGATCAGATCAGCAGAAACTTACTTCTGCCATTGATTAGCTATGTAATTCTCTAATTGTGGACATGTGACTTACACTGTGTGTAAGTCCAGTCATCTGGACTATTCAGTGGCCATACTTTTCTACCTGTCACAGTTGTAAAGACTTACTGCTGTGTGCCATCAAGTGGATTTTGATGTCTAACAACTCTATAGGACAAAGGAGCCTTAATATCTATCACAGAGCCTGACATTTAATAGACTATATGTGTTGATTGATTTTTGCTTCTTCTGACTTGCATAAAATAGTATTTATAGTATTTCCACTATTGAAAGATGCTGCGCATATATAATATTGCTAAAAATAGCTATTCTAATATGTGGTTTCACCAATAGAAGCCCTATTTTATGTTAAGGATAATTCTAATCTGTTATTAGTGGTAATAATTTGATACTGTTACATGTTACCGTGAATATTATTTTGTACTTCTGAATCAACAAAAAGGGGCTGGGACTTAGAGCTAAAAAGTATCGATTGAGAGTTGAGAGTGACCTAGGAAGCTTTAGTTGTGAGTGGTTTGAGATTGAAATCATAAAACCTTTTCTTTCTTTCTTTCTTTCTTTCTTTCTTTCTTTCTTTCTTTCTTTCTTTCTTTCTTTCTTTCTTTCTTCCTTTCTTCCTTTCTTCCTTTCTTCCTTTCTTCCTTTCTTCCTTTCTTCCTTTCTTCCTTTCTTCCTTTCTTCCTTTCTTCCCTTCTTCCTTTTGTAATGTATATTTGGAGGAAAAAATTGAGTGAAAACTATGAAGATTTGCCAACATAAGATGTATATATAAAGATGAACATTATTTACTTCACTTACTTAACTTGTGAAGTTGCTAAAATTTTAAGTAGAAGATAGAAGATCAAGAGAAAGTTTTAATTATGTCATGTTATATGAAGGCCATGAACACAGAAAAAGGACCCTTAATATGACAAAGACAAAGATGGCTTGAGGGGTGAGATTACATGTTGTTGTTGTTGTTGTTAAGTGCTGTTGAGTCAGTTGTGACCCATAGCAACACCGTATAGGATTTCAAAGGAGTGGCTGGTGAGCTTGAACCACTGACCTTGTGGTTCAAACCGACTTTGCAGTCCAGCACATTAACCCACAGCACCACACCATGACTCCTATGTAGAGCCCATAAAAATAAAATTGTGCAAAAATTGCGCTGTGGGCTAATGTGTCAGACTACAAAGTCATTTGAACTGCAAGGTCGGTGGTTCAAGCTCCTTGGAAACCCTATATAGTGTTTAGCACTTAACAACACTTAACAACAACATATATATAGATATATATAGCGAGAGAAAGAAAGAGTCCTGATGTGTTGTGATAGTGACCCTGTATAGAACTGTAAGGTGATTGGTTCAAATCTACCAGCCACTCCTCAGAAACTCTATAAAGGGTTCCTATGAGTTGGAACTGACTCGACAGCACTAATCAACAATAACATATGCTATATATGTATACATGTACATATAGCCTATGCATATATGTATGTATGTAGATAGATATGTACTTGTCTGGTGCTGGGGGTTGATGTGCTGGAATGCAAAGTTGGTTTGAACTGCAAGGTTGCGATTCAAACTCACCAGTCCTCCTCAGTACTCCTCTGCAGGGTCACTATGAGTGACAACCACCTCAATGGCATTTAGCAACAACACTATTTATATGTGTGTGTGTGTATAGTTTTCAAAAGTTAAAGAAAATTTGCATTATCTTTTAATTCCATTTTCCGTGAAGTACTAGAAGCATGTGTGAGTAAAAATGTGTGTGTGTGTGTGTATACACATATATAAGGAGCACTGGACTGCTAATTGCAAGGCTGGTAGTTCGAACCCATTTTCTCAGTAGGAAAAAGATGAGACTTTTTTCTCCAATAAATTTATATCTTCTGAAACCCTGTACAGGGTCTCTGTAAGTTAGAAGTAACTCAATGACAGTATATAGCTAAACTCTTCTGTGTGTATACCTAGTCCTGGTCTGTTGCAGTAGGATAATGCCGTGGACCACAAGGTCAGTTTAAACTGCAAGGTCAGCATTCCATACCCACCAGCTACTCCTCAGAAACACTATACTGGGTCACAATGGGTCAGAACTGACTCAGTGGTACTTAGCAACAACAACAACAAATATATTAAGGAGCTCTGGTAGTGTAGTGGTTACAAATCGGGCTGCGAACCTTAAGGTCAGTGGTTCGAAACTACCAGCCGCTCCGCGGGAGAAAGATGAGGCTTTCTACTCCCGTAAAGATTTACACCCTCGGAAACCCTGTACACGGTCGCTATGGGTCAGAACCGACTCGAAGGCACTTAACATATATATATATATATAGCACATTTGCCTAAAATGATACTTGCTCATGTTATATTAGGAATCATTACTAAAAGTTTACTAGGAATTGGAAACTCTTGACAGTGAAAACTTTGGCTTTTGCAATGATTATATTCTTGCATTCTCTACACCTCTAAACTATTATCCATTACATTATTATTGTCCCTCTGGTTGCAATAAGGCTTTGTGTTTTACTCATGAATATTGTTGTTGTTGTTAGGTGCCATCAAGTAGGTACTGACTCATAGCGACCCTATGCACAACAGAACGAAACACTGCCCGATCCTGGGCCCACCTCACAGTTGTTGTCATGCTTCAGCCCATTAGTGCTGCCACTTTGAAAGTCCATGTCTCTGGACTTTTTCTCTGACCCTCCACTCAACAAACATGATATCCTTCTCCAGCGAGTGATCCATCCTGACAATGTGTCCAAAGTATGAGAGGCGAAGTTTGGCCATCCTATCCTCCAAGGAGCACTCTCGCTGCACTTCTTCCAACACAGATGATCTGTTTGTTCTTTTGGCAGCCCATGGCACTTTCAATATTCTCCTCCAATACCATAATTCAAAAGTATCAATTCTTCTACAGTCTTCCTTTCACTGTTCAGCTTTCACATGCATATGAGGTTATTGAAAATACCATGGCTTGGGTCAGGTGCACCTTAATCCTCAAACTGACATCTTTGTTTTTCAACACTTTTAAAAGGTCTTGTGCAGCAGATTTGCCTAAGGCAATATGTCGTTTGATTTTTTGACTGCTGCTTCTATAAGTCACCCAAAGGAATGCTGAAATTATCAGACAATTCAAAATTGTCCATTCTGAAGAGAGATGACCTAATGGAATGCCAAAATCATCAGACAATATCTTTGATATCCCATGTGAGTAAAGTTTTACTAAAGGCAATATAGAAATGGTTGCAACCATACACTGACAGAGAACTTCCAAAGGTTCAAGCTGGATTCATAAGAGGATGTGGAATGACAAATATCATTGCTGATGTCCGATGGATGTTGGCTGAAAGCAGAGAATATCAGAAAGATGTCTACCTGTGCTTTATTGACTACGCAAAGGCTTTCAGTTGTGTGGATCATGAGAAGGTATGGACAACATTGCAAAGTATGAGTATTTCTGAGCATTTAATTGTGCTCATGAGGAATCTGTACATGAACCAAGAGGTAGTTGTTCTAACAGAACATGGGAACATTAATGGTTTAAAATTAAGAAAGATGTGTGACAGGGTTGTATTCTTTCATCATACTTAAACAACCTGTGTGCTGAGCAAATAATTTGAGAAGCTGGTTTATATAAAGAAAAACGTGGCATCTAGATTGGAGGAAGACTCATTAACAACCTACAATATGCAGATGATGCAACCTTGCTTGCTGAAAGTGAAGAAGACTTAAAATACCTACTGATGAAGATCAAAGATCACAGCCTTAGGTATGGATTACATGTCAATGTAAAGGAAACATAAATCCTCACTACTGGACCAACAAAGAACATTGTTATCAACAGGGAAAAGATTGAAGTTGTGAATTATTTCATACTTCTTGGATCAGCCATCAATACTCATGGAAGCAGCAGTCAAGAAATGAATATTGATACGTCTCTAAATGCAGTAATGCTAGCCTTCCATGCTCTAAGTGATTTTCAGGTTTTGCAATAACTGAATACCACTAACTCCTATTACAGTGATTTGAATCTTTGTGAGTTCTCTCCCATATTTATAGGAACCAGTGCCCCATCAGAATTTTAAAAGTAATATGGTGATTCTTTATTCATTCATATTTATATATTCAAAATTATCTTCCATAGACTTCTTTTCTTTCCCTAAACCTGGTTCTTTCACATACTTCCCCATCTCAGTAAGGAGCAACTTAGCTTTTCTTCTTGCTTCAGCAAAAAAACTTTGGAGTTACCTTTAACTCTTCATTGTCTCTCTTAATTCTCTACCTCCAGTTAGCCATGGAGACTTATAATGTTGCTGTTGTTGTTATGTACTTTGGAGTAGGTTTTGAGTCATTGAGATGCTGACCTTGTGGTTAGCAATTCTGTGCTATTCTACAGCATCACACCCAAACTGATAATGTTACTTTGGAAATATGTCTCGAGTTTTTCTAGCTCTCACAACCTCCATTATCAATCCCATATATTTCACATGATTATTGCATCAGTAATCATTATGTTCTTGGCTGCTAACTAAAAGGTCAGCAGTTTGAACTCACCACCTCTTCTACTGAAGAAAAGGCCAGATGATCTGCTCCTACTGTATCTTTCTCCATATACGATACTACCTAGGAAACGATGCCATAAGGTCAGTCTCAGTCTCAATTGAGTCAATGACAACAACAACATACTATCCATTACACATGTTGGAATGTTACTTGGTTTTGCCATCTCCTCCCCACCCTCAGTTCATTATCAATCCAGGATCCAGAGTGATTCGCTGAAACTTTGTCAGATCATATCACTTTATACTCAAAACCTTATTCCAGCTTTCAAACGGCTCCTAATAGTCAAGCACTCTTTTTGTTCTGTGAGCCACTGCTTTACCTCTCTTTCCTTATATTCTCCAATCTACTAGACCTTTACTTCATTCACATTGGCCTCCTTCCTTGTCCCAAAAAAGTCCAGCGATATTCTGTCTTAAAACTTTTCATGCATGATTTTTTATCCTTTGATGCTCTTCATCAAGTAATCTGCACAGGTCACTCCTTCCTGGGTTTTTATTCTTTAGGAATGTGCGGCCACTCAGAGAAACCTCCATTATGCTTATGGCCAACCTCAGTTCTTCCTGCACTTTGTTTCTGTGTAGTTTTTCTCCTTGGCCCTTATCACTCTATAGCATGGTGTATTGACTTGTTTCTTTATTATTTGATAACTGTTCCAATAAAATATTAGCTAAATGAGGATGAGAATTGTTGTGATCTTTTGCTTGTTTTGTTTTGTTTTCTCTGTCTTATATCCAGTGTCTAAAACTGTGTTTGGCACAAAGTAAATGTCAATATAAGTGCTCGAACAAATGAAGAATTGAAGTACTTACAAGGAAATATCAATCGAAGTGCTTAACAAGGAAGGCTATTTTAAACATCAAATCAAAGATGGAAATCATGAAAATAAAGACTGACAATTGAATATCCATATAATAACTCAAATTGTTACAGCAGTTTTAGATTCAGGAGTATCACTGCATCCCTTGATCTTTCGTCAACGAAACTGAGGCCACTCAGAGAGGTGAAGCACAATTTCAGATTTTATTAAGATGGCTGTCTCAGAGGAGCTAATTTCTCCAGATTCTGAGCACTGAATGGAGGGCAACATGGGCTTACATGGGGTCAGAGTCGGGGTGGGTGGGGAGGGAGTCCTAGATTGCAGACCTGTTTGAGGACAGGTGGAAAACCAGGGGGATTGGTCCCCTTCCCCATTCAGTGACCTGATTAACATTCTAGCTTGTCTCCTGGGTGGGGAAGATTGCTCTCACTCAGTAACCTGATTAACATTTTAGCTTGTCTCCTGGGCTGAGGGGGCAGTGAATGATTTTACCTTTTCCTGTTCATTCTTCCCTTTGATGCCCTTTGGGATCTTTTCCCCAGGGGCATCATCTAAATGTTGCATAAGGAATGGTATTTTGGTATTGATTTGGATTGTTGGTACCCTTTTTGATTGCTTATTGTTTTAATGGCAGTTCCTATGACCCTGATTGCTAGTGGAAGGAGGCATGGACTGATTAAGTAAATCCCAAATAAAACAGGACACCACCCATGAGGGTATTGAACCCTTTAAAGGTGAAGAACTACCCTCCTCATAGGCCTTGTGGGTTCCATCCATTCCGGGTTTGCACAGGGCCATGGACAACTTTCTGCATTTTTACAAGGTCTTCTACTGTCAGGTTCTGGTCATCTACTTGTATGCAGCAAATTAATCTTCTCACATACTCCTCCTCCCTCGACAGCCAATAAGTAGCTTAGGGTAATCTATTTTGATAGAGGGCATTTTGTATCTGGGTTTGCTGATGCACAAGAAGGGTTACGGCCACTCTAGTTCCATTGGTTATAGGTTCGGTTACCTAGGAGGGTGCCCTCTCTTTTGTAGTGTAGTGGTTACGAATCGTGCTGCGAACCACAAGGTCAGCAATTGGAAACTTCCAGCTATTCCATGGAAGAAAGATGAGGTTTTCTGCTCCTGTAAAGATTTACAGCCTAGGAAACCCTGTACAGGGTTGCTATGAGTCAGAACCTACTCCACGGCACATAACCACCACCACCATAGAAGAGTAACGTGATTACTCTTGTGTGGCCCATCTTGGTGGCATGGGTGTATAGATTACACAGATTTCTCCCTTTCTCACATTCCAAAGTCTAATTAAAATGCGTCCTATGGAGGACATCCTCATGCTTCGGCCATTCGTAGATCAGCCAGCTCCCAGTTTGTGGCTGAAGCAGGCCGGGTTGTATGTCTCAGTGTTACTTTGTAAGGGTTGTTCAGGTCAGTTTCAGCTTCTTATGGAGACGAGGCTTTCTTCAGTCTGCTGTGGTGAATCCAGGTGGCAATTCCTTCTACCTTGGTATTTGGGCTTGGGATAATTTCTTGTTCTAGTCCTCAGTAATCTTTGCAGATGCTTCTGGGTGCCCTCTGGAAAGGAAAAGTGATTCAGATACATTTATTATACTCTGAGCTAAATAGACTGAAATGTTTTTCATCCTTTTGAAAGGAATAATGTCTTATGAGAGTCCCATTATGTTCAAGTTTTGAGTCCGGCTAACTTGACAACTGACGGGGTGGCTAGAAGGACTTCCCAGGGTCCAGTCCACTTTTTTTTTTCCGAACTGATTTTCAGGTCCATCTCTCTCTATGTTCTGAGCAGAATATGATCTCCAGGCCAGAAGGGGTCAGGTTTACCTGTAGGGAAGGAATTAGACCTGGGAAGAGCAATTTTACAAATAATAGAAAGTGTGTGGCGGAGACATTGCACATACCACTGCACCCTTAAACCTTGACTGAGGTCAGGTAGAGGGTTGAGGGAAGCTGCCGGGAAAGGTTTACTGTACACAACTTTATAAGGACTCAATTTAATCCCAATTCTGGGGGCTACCTGAATTCAAAAGAGGGCCAAGGCAATACCTGGTCCCAATGTAGATAAATTTCCTGAGAATTTTTTCATTTGTCTCTTTAGTGTATGGTTCATTTTCTCAGACCTCCATGTTGAATGCAATCTCCATTTCATCTGTAGGTGTTTGCTGCTCTGTTGTCACTTTGGACACTCTGGAAGTCCAAACTTGGAGGTAATTTCCTTCAAGAGAATTTTCACTATTTCTGAAGTTCTTAGCTCTGGTGTGGGGAAAACCATAAAAGGTGTCTATAAAAACAAAACCATTAAATATTTAATTCCCCTGCTTGGGGGCATCTGCATGAAATCAACCTGTTAATTTTCAGGGGGTTGTTTGCCTTGGTATTGGTGTAGGACAGCCTGTCTTGGGATTTTTCTTGAGGCAGGTAAAACAGTTAGAGCTAACCTCCTGAATGATTTTTTTTTTTTTTTTTTTAATTTCTTGCCCTAGAGCCAGGGCCTAATGACCCAAGCCATGGGCCTCTTTCCTGTAGTGGGTCATTTCATGGTCT
>NW_006408538.1:9433893-9437111 GCF_000296735.1 Chrysochloris asiatica | reverse complement strand
TATTTCATGGACTCATTTAAGAAGAGCAGGGGCTAACCTCCTGAATGATTTTTTTTTTTTTTTTTTTTAATTTCTTGCCCTAGAGCCAGGGCCTAATGACCCAAGCCATGGGCCTCTTTCCTGTAGTGGGTCATTTCATGGTCTCATTTAAGAAGAGCAGGGGCTAGTTTTCACAGGATCAGAACCATTCTAGTAAAAGCATTTACTTTTTGCTTTTAATGACTCAGAACCAGAACAATTCTATTGTCAGCTACTTTTCATCCTTTAACCCCTCTCTCAAGTGTTTCTGCCTCAGGTATACTCAAGCCCACTGGGTACACATTAACTCTTTCTTGCCAACATTTCTAATGCCCTCATCAGTACAATCAGTTCATCTTTTTGAGTTGAGATCCCCGGCAGGAGGGCTATTGCCGCAACCTGGTCTTGTTAGATTACTATTACCCACCCTGCTATACGAGTCCCTTTTTTCCACGTAACTACTTCTGTTCACAAATAACATCTAGTCTACCAGATATAGTCAAACAGGTCAGGTTGTCTGAAGTATACTGGGTCAATGATTTCTATACAATCATGGCTCAGCCTTCCAGATGCCACATCAGGGAAGGATGGCAGGTTTAGTTGCCCCATAATTCACAGGGTAATATCTGGATTGTCCAGTAAAATAACCTGGTATTGCCTTTCCATCCTGTTGTGAGCCATTGGCATCCCTTCTTTTGCAGCAGGGAGACAACTTGATGGGGACAGGGATGAGCTGGCCAGAGTGAATTTTTCGGCCTCTTTCCTGGTTTCTCTGATGATCAGTCTCCAGGCTTCATCAGACCTTGGCAGGGGATGCATGTTGGCTCTCCCTGGAGTTCTGCTAGGCCACATGAGGGGTTTATCTGATTGTCGATCTCCTCAGGCCAATGTGACTGGTTTCCTGAGTCTGAATCAGTAATTGCCAAGCATGTTTATGAGGGACCTCCATCTGCAGACTTCTGGTTTCAGAAAGCTGTTTGAACATGCAACTTTGGAAGCAGGTCCTGGCCCAGTAAGGGGACCAGACAGTTATTTTCTTTTCCCCAATGAAGCAGTTCAGGGGTTTCAGGAAGAACTGGTCCTCAGGCCTCCCTGAGATCTCAGTCACCATCACTGTCCCCCCTTGTTAGTTTCAGCTGAAGTCCATCCTGGGGGTTGGGCAATAGGGGTAGCAGAGGTTGATGCCAAACCATGCTGCGCCCCTTACCCCTGACACTGTTAGTCTTCTGCAGACAATGAAACTTGTTCAACCATCTGTTGAGTTGGATGGCTTTTTCTGCCAGATCCTCCCCTGAGATTTGGGCATTTATGTTTTCAGTGTCCAGGTTTTTGCATAAGTACATCAGTCCTTGCTTAAAGCCCTTGTTCCTTTCTGGGGTCCTCCCTGGGGTCCCACAGGTTTACCTCTAATGGCCTTTTAGGAGGACAGTTATGGCTAGAGATTTCCCGTGCTGTCAGCTGTTAAATACCTTGGAGGTGATGTCCACCAGTTGGGATGGATTCATGCCAATTGCCCTGTCAAATTTCTGTTGGTTTGTTTGTTTGTTTTTAATCCTGGATGCCTTGGGAGATAAAAATCATGTTAACCATTTGGATATTTGCTGAGTTCTAAGGATCAAGGTTTGTGTACTTACAATAAGCCTGGTAGATTCTTTTAAAGAATTCAGAGGGGTCCTCAGTTGGCTTCTCTTGAACTGCCTGTACCATGTTTGAGTTCTTTTGTTTAGGAACTCCCTTTTTCAGACCTCTGAGAGTGTCTTTTATAGTGCTGCAGTGTTGCATAGTGGTTACGAATTAGGCTGTGAACTGCAAGGTCAGCAGATCAAAACTAACAGTTGTTCCATGGGACAAAGATGAGGCCCTTTGCTCCCGCAAAGATTTACAGCCTCAGAAACCCTGCACAGGGTCGCTATTAGTCGGAACCAACTCCATGACACATAACCACCACCACCACCAGTCATGGCAGGCCCATTTAGATTTTAATTCATGTCAGCTAGAAGAATTGCCTTGACTGGGTCCTATTTAGGTGTTTTTTTCTCCATGGATGTATGCTGTTTTGTCCCATGTCTTATCTCAGACAAGCCTTTTTCATTGCTGGTCAGGAGCATTGTCAACAGAGCCTGAAAATCTGCCCAAATAGGAAGATGGATAGTAAAAATACTGGTTATTAAATTTGTTTTGGTTGGGTCATCCTGCTGTGGCAAATGGGTCAATGCGCTGAACCACCAAGTCTGTCCGAACTGCAAGGTCAGCGGTTCAAGCCTACCAGCCACTCCTCAGAAAACTCACACAGGGTCACCATGGGTCAGAACCGGCCCAACAGCACTGAATATTAACATCTCAATAACAAGGATTTGAATTTTTCCTATTTAACAAGTCCAAGATAGAGAAAGAAGTATGTGCCCAGTAATATCCTGCAGCTTGTCCTTCCATATTCAATTCTGTGGGCATCTGAAGAGGGGGTATCGCCTTGTCTCTGTTCCGGGTAGCCCTCTACCAAAATGGGTCCCTAGAAGGGTATGGTATAGAGAAATCACTTCCAAACTGTTTTCCTCAGTGGCTGAATATGGATGGGCAATTTCACTAGGTCAGGTTATAATTTTCTCTAGTGGCAGCTGCTTGTATGCCAAAAGTTGTAATAAGACAAGGTTACAATCAAAAGCTATTTTTCATAAAAAAGTTACCTTTTCTTTCAGATTGGGACCTATTTTTATTTTAGATAAAGAGGCTAACCTTAAGAGAAACAGAAGGGGCACTTTAAGGAAATTGCTTCCTGTCTATCATGCCCTGATGTGCACACCCAGAATAAAGCAAAAGGGGATGACAAAGTGAGGGCAGAAGTGAGTGTCAGAGACACAGGGCCAAAGACTCCCAAGAAAAGATTCTTGGCAGTTGCTAGGAGTGTTTGGTTATTGTACTTCTGGGCCCACCAGTCCAAGCGGCCAGTGGGCCACTCATGGCGGTGCGCTCACAACAGACAGATGGTGTCCAGACTTTGCTATTTCTCTCATGAGACTTTTCAATCATCTCTTAGCTCTGGAGAGTTTTGAACCAGGAGTCCACTCCACACCAGCAGTGAGGACCGTCTCCTTAAGCCATATGAGATTCCTTACCAGCCTGGTACCAGAAGCTTACACACTCCTGCACACAAGCCCTCCATTTTTTTTTTTTTTTTTTTTTTTTTTTTAATTTGTTAACAT
>NW_006408538.1:9430522-9432158 GCF_000296735.1 Chrysochloris asiatica | reverse complement strand
TTCCTTTGAGTTATGGTGTTGGAGGAGAATATTGAAAGTGTCATGGTCTTCCAAAAGAATCAATAGATCTGTTTTGGAAGAAGTGCAGCCAGAGTGCTCCTTAGAGGTCAAGAAGGCCAAACTTCATTTTTCATACTTTGGACAAATTGTCAGGAGGGACCAGTCACTGAAGAAAGATATCATGTTTGGTAAGGTGGAGGGTCAGAGAAAAAGAGGAAGACCAATACCATTAGAATTAATAAAAAGTAAAAAAAAATTTACAATACTAATTTAAAAAACTGTTAAGAAAAATGAGGAGCTATCATTAGAACTCTTATTAATGCTGTCGAAAGTGTATCAGTTGGTATAAGTCTTTGGTATCGTCCCCTGAAACTGAACACACCCGTACACTGTCAGTCACAAATTCCTTTTCTGGGTTTATGCTTTAGTCCATTCCATATTTTGGTTCAAAGATCAAGAATGATGATGCCATGCACACATCATTCTGAAGGTTTATGATGGATGCCAACAGTTTTGGGGGCAGGCAAAGCAGGGAAGTTTCGTTCTGTGAATTGAGAGAACAAGTATACATTGAGAGAACAGGGAGGATCAACTAAGTGAGGATTTTGTTGTGGTTCAAGGTGGAGCTGTCATGAAAGTTGTTTCTTGGTAGCAAAGGAGACACTTACATGATTTGAATTTAACTGTTGGCCACAAACAAGGGAGTACCTGAGTTTTCTTATGAATTTTTTCCAGATATGAAACAGGATGCCAAGAGGGAATGATAGGACTTGAAATTCGTCAGCCAACATTGAACATGAAGTCAGACTCTTTATTATAGTAATATGCCTCCAAATGCACAACTGTATAAATACCCTGCATAAAATATGTTCATTGCAACACTTTTTTAATGTTTTTGTTGTTGTTGTTGTTGTTATAATCCAAAATGGTAAATGCTTCAAGTGTTTATTAACTGAAGACAGCTGCTGTTGAGATGATTCTGACTCATATCAACACTATGTACAACAAAACAAAACATTGCTTGGTCGGCATTAGACTCATGATCTCAATAATATTCTAGCTCATGATTGTGACTATTGTGCCAATCTGTCTCATAGAGGGTTTCCATCCTAATAGATACGCTAACTCACCAAGCATTATGTCCTTCTCTAGCAATTGATTCCTCCTGATGATTTTCTCCAACTAAATCAGACAGTGTTACGGTGTGGCCCACATTAACTAATTTGCAGAAATAGGTTGCCAGACCTTTTATCCTGGTGTGTTTTAGCCTGGAAGTACCACTGAAACTTCCTCAAGATAGTTGACTCTGCTTGTATTTCTAATTTGGTGGCAGAGCTTCCAGAAGCATAGCAGCATACAAGTCCCCACAATACAACAAACTGACAAATGGGTGATGGGTGAACTATCATTGTTGTTGTTAGGTGTCATCAAGTCAGTATTGATTCATAGTGACCTTATGCACAGAACAAAACACTGCCCGATCCTGGGCCAACCTCACTACTGTTGCCACACTTGAGTCCATCAATGCTGCTACTTGGTCAATCCATCTCGTTGGGGGTCTTCCTCTTTTTCTCTGACCCTCCACCTTGTTGTTGTTGTTGTTGTTTAGTGCCGTCGAGTCGGTTCCGACCCATAG
>NW_006408538.1:9418390-9430126 GCF_000296735.1 Chrysochloris asiatica | reverse complement strand
GACATGCATATGTTATTGAAAATACCATGGCTTAGATCAGGCACACCTTAGTCCTTAAGCTGATATCTTTGCTCTTCAACACTTTAAAAAGTTCTTGTGCAGGAGATTTGCCTAATGCAATACATCGTTTGATCTCTTGACTGCTGCTTGCATGATTGTTGATAGTTGATTCAAGAAGAATGAAGTTCTTGACAACTTCAGTCTTTTCTCCATTGATAAGAATGTTGTTCATTGGTCCAGTGTTTTATTTGCATTGAATATTTAGTCACTGAAACATTATGAATGGCAGGGTGAACTATAGGATGGATAAATAAATGATGGTACACCTATACTATGGTGTACGATATGTTATTGAAAGTTAAATGCTTGGAGCTACATGGAATAAATTTATAAACTTCATGTTTCTTAAAAGAAACCTGATACAGAAAAACACATACTTAGAACTTTGACATAAAGTTCAAATGTAGTCTAACTTAATTGAATTTATGCTAATGGTTATACTTTGTATTTTAGGAAGTGGGAAATTTATACTTTGGAAGGCAGGAAAATAGTAGAAAAAGGATATGAGGATGTTTTAAAGGTTGGGGCGGTGGGTGTATTATTCCTTGATATGAATGGTAGTTTACAGTGCAATGAAGTGGATCACATGGCTCTTCTAAGCCTTTGGAACTTCCACTAAACAATGGCTCTGCATAAGATAAGGATGCAGAAGATGCAAATAGGATGATATAATTGAGCAGTGTTTGTTAATGGAGTTTATTGTGATGGTAAAAAATTGGAACTCTAACATGAGTTTAAAATGAGTCATCTCAGAAGCAGATGGAATGATCTTACTCCCATCATAGTAGAAGAGCCAGAAGTGGAATGTGTCCTTTGGGCCCTGAAATACCTTCACCTTGAACCTCCTGACCCAGCAACTGAAAATAGTGACGCTGGAGGAAGTGGCAGAAGAGTAGCAACAGCAGAACTGATAGCCAGAGCATGAGACAGAGTGCAGCGGGCTTCCCAGCCCAGGGAGCAAGCAAAGCTGAGTGCCTGGACAGGACGCTAACTAACACAACAGGGTGACTCCAGACACTTAATTGGAGGAGCTGGGTTTGCTGACCCAAGGAGCTGGAAACTGAGTTCCTTCAGACAGAGGATAAGGATAGACTGATGTGCCCTGTGGGCATTTATCCACAGTCTTAAAATAGCTTTTACTTTGTCCAAGCAGAGAAGCCCGTGGGCATAGCTAAGAAAATGCTGTTCTGACTGGACATGTGCTCTGAGCATTTCTGGCCTTGAATTGTAACCCATTACTTTCCCTAATAAACACCATAGCTGATAGTAGCTTGTCTGAATTCTGTGTGACCATTGCAATGAATTATCAAACCCAGGTGAGTACGTGTGCTATGGGAGGAATGGTTGGTGCCAGCTTTCTTTTGTATATTTTGTATATTTACATAGTTGTAATTACTTTGTAAAAATAATTTACATATTTTACATATTTATGTATGTGTGTGTGTATATGTTCATGTTTATGTATTGTTTGTTGTTAAGTGCCATCAAGTTTGTTCTGACTTGTAGCAACCCTGTATGAGATTTTAGAGGAGTGGGTGCTAGGTTTGAACTGTCACTTTTGGTTCAAATTGACCTTGGTGTCCAGTGTTTATCCTACAGTGCCACACACACATCTATATATTTTGGAGTCCTGGTATGATGCTGTAAGATAAGTACTGTGGTTAAAACCCACCAACCACTCCTCAGAAACCCTACAAAGGGTTACAATGAGTTGGAATGGCGCTTAACAACAACAGAAGCATATAAGAACTGGATTGTAAATGACAAGGTTGTCACCTCGAGATTCACAGGAGAAAGATTAGGTTTTCTGCTCCTGCAAAGATCTGCAGCCTCAAATTGGAGGAAGACTCATTAACAACAGTCTGCGATATGCAGATGACACAGTTTTTCTTACTATAAATGAAGAGGACATGAAATCCTTTCTGATGAGGATCAAACACTACAGCCTTCAGTATGGATTACATCTTAATATAAAGAAAATGAAAACTCTCACAAGCGGACCAAAAAATAACATTATGATAAATGGAAAAAAGATTGAAGTTGTCAAATACTTCATTTGGCTTGACTCCACAATAAAAGCTCACGGAAGCAGGAGTCAAGAAATGAAATGATAAATTGCATTAGGCTAATCTTCTGCAAAATACCTCTTTACAGAGTAAAGATGTCACTTTTAGAGTACGAAGCACCAGACCCTGGTAATGGTATTTTCAACTGCCTAATATGCATTTGAAATCTGAGTAGTGAATAAGGCAGACCATAAAAGAATTGATTCATTTGAATTATGTTACTAAAAGTATTGAAAATACCATGGACTACCAAAATAACAAACAAACCTGTCTCAAAAGACATACAGTTCGATTGTGCCTTTCTAGCAAGGGTTATGAGACTTGTTCTCTTGTACTATGGGCATGCTTTTTTCAGCAGGGACCAGTCCCTGGAGAAGGACACCATTCTTGGTAAATTGGAGGGTCAGTGAAAAGAGAGGAAGACCTCCAACAAGGTATTCTGACACTGTGGCAGCAACAATGGGCTTATACATAACAATGAGATAGCTCAGGACCAGGCGGTGTTTTGTTCTGTTGTACTCAGGGTTGTTACAAATCAGAACCAACTCCATGGCACCTAACAACAACTGTGTTGTTGTTAAGGAGTTCAGGTGTGATGCTTTGGGTAAATGCACTGGATTGCAAGGTCGGTTTGAATCCCAAGGTCAGCGGTTCAGGCTTACAAGTTGCTCTTTAGAAACCCTATACAGGGATGCTATGGATCAGAAGCAACTCAATGGCACTTAACAGCAACAATATACGGAAGAGCAAAAAGGGATCTCTTTGTAGTCTTTAGGGAAAGAAATCTCATTAAAAATATTTATATGCATTTTATAACAGAATTTTCTAAGTACAGCATGAAGTCATACCAAATATATCCAGTATAACAACTCACATGATTTATTTATACAGCTTTATTTAGGTTGAAAACAATTTTGAAGGTATAATACCTAATATACCGTGTGAGGACAGGAGGTGTGTTTAAACCACACATATTTGGAACATCTCATATTTTCTGTAGCTAACCAGGTAATTATTGTGCCTATATGTCTGTGTGGCATTTGTCAATTTCACTGTTCTTCAAGAAAATGAAGAAACCTTGTGCCTAGTGGGAGAAAGCATCAGATCTCTCTCCTGCAGCTGTCAGACTTTAAAATTTTGATTTGTTTTAGGCTGTATGAAAGAAGATTGGTGCATAACATATTAGATGAGATATTGTTTAAGTTGCTGTGACAATGTGCAGCTGAGTTAACTTTCAATAGGTTACTGCCACACTCTATTCTGGTGTCTTAAAAGAATTACTTCAGCTTCCTAAAATAATTTACTAACCTATTACCAGGCAGGAACTTCCATACTTGTAGAATCAGACTGTTTCTTATAGATATTTCTAAATATTTCATGTCTGGAAAACTTTACTTTGTGGGTGAGGATATATGAATTACATTATATTATAATAGGCCCTGAGGCTATAATTTAATTGTGTTTTTGTGAAGAGGACTTTAAAAAAATCTGTTTTTTAAAAGAAAATATTGGTACAGAAATCTGACTTTTAAAGTAAACTCTCATATTCCAAGAAATGCCATAAAAATTCTAATTCTCCAATAAAGTGGGAAAATCTGCTGTAGCCCCCAAATATGATTATAACTTTGCATTAATTTATACTATACAACTAACTTCAAAACCCTGTGAAACAGTTCCAACCTGTCCTATAGGATCTCTATGACTAGGGACGAACCCAACAATCATGGGTATCAATACATTTTGTTAAAAAAAAGTAACTCGTAAGGCATTTTGCAGTATTTTAATTTTAGTAAAAATGAGCTAAAATATCTGAATACGCTGATGAATGACTTGTGAAAACTATACTATAACAGGAAAATCCAAACAGGCCTGATATATTTGAATGTTGTTGTTGCTGTTGTTAAGTACTGTTGAGTTGGTTCCGATTCATAGCTACCCTGTATAGGGTTTCTGAGGATCGCCTGGTGAGATTGAACTGCCAGCCTTGAAGTTCAAACTAACCTATGGTCCACTACTTATGTTACAGCACCAGAGGAGGACTCCAATATATTTGAATAACTTCCTGAAAATAATATGAAGTCTGATCCTACTGACAGGGACTCTGTATAGGGTTTCTATGGCTATAAATCTTAACAGGAGTAGAATGTCTCCTCTTTTCTCCCACGGAGCATCTGGTAGATTCCAACTGCTGACCTTTCAGTTAGCAACCCAACTGGTGATATACTACACTATCAGAGTTCCTGAAAAATAATTATATTCTTAGTTAAATCATAAGAAATGTGAAAGGAGATTAAATAATACGTGAAATGTAACACCAAGACATTAGAATCACATTATAATTTTTCATTGCTTTTATAATTTAAAAAATTTAAACTTTTCTATGGTTTTTTAAATAATTTGTAGAGAGAGCAACAATGAGAGCCCTTTCCTATTTCCAATTCCATTTATCTCTTCAGAGTTAATAATTATTAAGTAGTTGATGAGAACCAACCCATTCTAAATGAATAAAAGTGAAAATTGTGGAATCCATGTATTCTTTTTTTTTGTTACTACACTTCCCTTTTCCATTGACACTACTGACTCAGTATATTTCTAGCCGCTCTCTTCTTCTTCATTCTGCATGAATCTAGTTTCTGCTGGCTATATTTGCATTTCTGTCAACATCTCAGTCTCTTTTGCTGGCTCTGTTATCCTCTTTTGTAACATTCCTTTATTTTTACTGCGTTGTTATTTTCTTCCTTGGGAAGTCTATTGATTTTCTTGAGTAGTCTCATTCATGAACCAGATTTTCACTACAACTTAAAACTTTCCTTAGATTGCTCCATCCAAATGTCCACTGTTTGAATGAATCCAACTACCAAATTTTTCTTGTTTACAAGCGAAGAACTCAGACCTGCTAGAGAAAGCAGCATGATAAAGCAGATTGAAATCACTATGCATAAATGATTTCTAACCTCATTTGAGGCATCCTGGTGTGATGCTGTGGGTTAATGTGCCAGAGTGTAAAACTGTTTGAAATGCGTGGCAGTTCAAGCTCACGAGCTGCTCCTTGGAAACCCTATAGAGGGTTGCTATAGGTCAGAACCGACTCGACGGCCCTTAACAACAACAAAAAATTCATTTGTGCAATTAATATTATCTAAAAATACTCTCTACTCATGCCTTATATATTCATGTTTGGAAGTTGACCTTGTCTCCTGTTGTACTGATTAAAACCGACACCAATAACACAGCAACATGACAAGCAATGATATCCTCTATCAAACCTATACACCTAACATTAAAATTTTCTTCTGGATTCTCCCTGTAGAGGTGTTTCTGTTCTTCCTAACCCAAGGCCAGCATCTCCGATTTCATTCTGTATTCCTTCTTTTTAAAACAATCTTAGTTTATTAATTATCTTTTTACATTTCATGTGTGCATCATGATATATCTGAAAGTAGATCCTTCCCAGATTGTAAATATGCACAATGCTAACTCACTTTTTTCCTCCTTTTGTTTATAGCCACATTTCATTATATAAGTGTGTACATATATATATATATACGTGTGTGTATGTATATATATATGTATTAGGGTGTATTTCAAAGAGTTCATGGAAACATGAAATGTAATGGAAATTTTACATGGATTTTTTTTTACATCCCCTTGTATTAGCTCCATTTCCTTTCTTCTTACTTACTATTCAATTCATTGTAACTTCTGCATCTATTACTTTATAGAAACAACTCTACTCAGAATCATCAATAAGTTAAACATTGATAAGTCAGTGTACGTGTTTCTGTCCTCAACTTACATAACCTTATAACCTATACAATGTAATCACTTTTTGCCCATATCCATTTCCTTTCCTTGGTTTTCATAGCCCCATCCTCTTCTGGCTTTTCTGTCCCTTTGGATCTTTTTTCTATGTTTCCTTACAAGTTCATTCTGATATTTTCATCTTTTAGATGCTTTCCAAAATTTAAAGCTCTCCCACTCTTTGTGTATTCATGTTAATTCTTAATTTCTTTCATCTCATCTAATCTGTGGACCCCATCTAATAACAGCCTTTCTGGTTTTGTTAATCATAGTATTTTCCCTGAGTATAGGGCAGTATGTAGCACAAATTAGATACTCAATAAATATATATTGAATGAATGAATTGAATTATTTATTAGTAGAAGCCAGTTTTTACTGCTTCTTAAGTTTAATATTGCAATGAATCAGATTTTAATATAAAAACATGTAAATAGCACTGATAGTCACTTCAGTGGACATTGTCATTTATAAAATGTCATCTTACTACACACAGATGATATATTTTCCTGCATAGAATCCTGTAGCACTTTGTAGGGAATTGGACAGTCAGTTGCTATGTTATCTGTACAGGTACTTAATGAAATATATCCCAATCAGTTTCTATTTCTTTTGGAAGTTTTTATCCCATTTGTTGTTGTTAGGTGCCACTGAGTTGGTACCAACTCATAGTGACTCTGCACAACAAAGCAAACATTGCCCTATCCTGTGCCTCCTCATAACTGTTGTATCCTTGAGCCCATTGTTGCTGTCCCTGTACCGGTCCATCTTGTTGGGGCTTTCTTCTTTTTTGCTGATCCTCCACTTGACCAAGCATGATGTCCCTCTCCAGGGAATGATCCATTCTGCTAATATATCTGAAGTATGAGAGACAGTCTGGCCATTCTAGATCCTAATGAGCATTCTTACTGTACTTCTAACACATATGTCTTTGCTCTTTGGACATTCAATGTACTTCTCATATACTTCTTCAACACCATAACCCAAATGCATCAATTCTTCTCCATTCTTCTTTCTTTACTGTCCAACTTTCACATGTGTATATGAGGTTATCAAAAATATGGCTTGGGTCAGGCACATCTTAGTCTTCAAACTGACATTTTTGCTCTGAACACTTTCATCATAGGTAATGATATTTTGAATATCTGAACTGATTAAATAACTGTGTACAGAATTTAAAGTACCTAGAAACACTTTTTAAGGTAGTGAAATTCTCATTTTCTTAATTACAGCATAATAGTTATAGCATTGTAATTGCTTATTGACTAATGATTAATAACAACTATGTTTTATGAATTCCAAGTAGAGCTACTTGCAATCACACTACAGAAGACTATCTAATGACTACTGGATGTGGTGGCAATGGGGTAAATATGTGATCAATAAAAACTAGTATCAAATGTATTTTTTAACCATTATGGAGGGGTCCTGGTATGGCACTCTGGGATAAGCACTGGACTGCAAGGTTGGTTTGAACAGCGAAGTTGGTGATTCAAACTTAGCAGCTGCTCCTTTGGAAACCACATTCAGGGTATGTATTAAGAGCTGACTTAACATCAATTATCAACAACAACAACATAGAAGTATATAAGGAATGCTGGTAGCACAGTTGGTTATGCTTTGTGTTGTTAACAGCAAGATCGGCAGTTGGAATTCATCAGTTTCTCTTAAGGAGAAAGATGAGGCTTTCTGCTCCCATAAAGATCTATAGCCTCGGAAGTCCTAGACAAGGGATCTTTGGGTCGGAAGTGACTCAGTGGCATGCAGCATCATAGTATGTAACTTTACAGTCAGATCTAACAAGATTCAAATAGTTAAATCATGATCTCCAAGTGCTGACTCCAGTCTATCTGTTATTAACTCAAACATTTTACATAGATTGGCTTCATTTTCCAACATTGGGAAGATAGATATACCAATTTTGGATACTGTCTCATTCTGTGCCCTTTACATCAGGTCTGGGTATTGTCTTATACTTCCTCCTGAGGACCTGGTCATATGCCCATATTTAAACTTTTAATTGTCAAGGAAAAAGGGATCACTGTTACTCCCTTAAACTATTTACATTCCATTATCCAAGACTGAGAAAGTGATACTGTTTGAAGCACATGACATGTTGGAAAAGAGTGAGTACCTGCAAAAAATCTCAAGATTTATTTAGGAGTCAGGAAAGAGTAAATAGAGGATTTTTGAGTGGCTAGTCAAGAGGTATCTGCTACAACTAGCATTCATTCATTCATTCATTCATTCATTCTTTCACTGGAAGTATATTGAACATACTTCAACTGTGGTTTAATTCTAAGATACTATGAGATACTTTGTAAAATTTCACATGTTAAAAATATATTAAGATGTGTTTTGTTAACCACTATATGGTCTTTCTTCATCAGTATTTTATATACACTTGACAAGTTTCTATTTTACTGTTGCTTATTGGAATGTTCTATAAATGTCATTTAGATCCTCTTGGTTGTTGATGGAGTTTAGTTCTCCTACATCCTTGCAGATTGTCTTTCTAATTAGATTGTCCAAGTCTCCAACAATACTTGGTGCATTTGTCAGCTCTTCTTTTCAATTCTGGTTTTGCTTCATGTATTTTGAGAATCTGTTGTTATTTGATCATATATTTAAGATGGCTTTATGTTTTTGAAGAATTCACCCTTTTCTTTTATGTTATGTTTTTCTTTGTTCCTCCTAATTTTCTTTGCTCTGACACCTCCTTTTTATAATACAAATATAACCATTCTACTTTTACTTTCCTTAGTGTTTGAATTATATTTCCCCATCCTTTTATTTCAACCGACCTTTATCATTTTATTTGCTTTTTGTCTAGACATCATATAAATATATTTGAGTCATGTTTTTTACCATTCCGGAAATATCTTTTAATTAGTATATTTATAGCATCAACATGAAATATTTCAAAATTTTCTGATGCCAATTCAAAAACAGTTGCAGCAGTACGTCAACAGAAAACCACCAGAAATTCAACTAGAAATAGAGGGGGTATGGGATGGGATGAGAGCTATCACTGCTGATGTCAGATGGAACTTGACTGAAATTGGAGAATGCCAGAAAGATGTTTGCTTTGTGCTTTATTGACTATGCAAAGACATTTAACTATGTGGATCATAACAAAGTGTGAATAACACTGTGAAGAATGACACTTGCAGAGCACTTAATTAGTCTCATAATGACCCTGTGCATACACCAAGAAGCAGTTGTTCAAACAGAAAAATGATTGTGTGTCAGGGTTGTATTTATTTAATCTACATGGTGAACAATTGAAGAAGCTGGACTGTATGAAGAACAAAGCATCCGGATTGGAGGAAGACTCATCAAAAACCTGCAATATGCAGATGACACAACATTGCTTGCTGAAAGAAGACTTGAAGCACTTGTTGGTAAAGATAAAAGACTATAGCCTTCACTATGATTACACCTCAATATGAAAAAAAAAAAAAACTTAAACTGGACCAGTAAGCAACATCATGATTAACAGAGAAGATATTGAGGTTGCCAAAGACTTCATTTTACCCTGCTCTTCAGTCAGGAGCCATGGGAGTAGCAGTTAAGAAATTAAATGGCATACTTCATTAGGAAAATCTACTGCAAAATACTGCTTAAGGCCTTCAAGAGCAAAGATGACATTTTGAGAACTAAGGTGTACCTAACTTAAACCATGATTTTTTTCAGTTGTTTCATATGCATGCAAAAGCTGAGCCATGAATAAGGAAGACTTATTCATCTGGATAATGATGTTGGCTAAAAATACTGACTATACCATTGATGACCAAAAGATTGGACAATTCTGTCTTGGAAGAAGTACACCCATAATATAAGGAAGACCCACACAGTGGCTGCAACAATAGGCTCAAATATAGTAATGATTATAAGATGGCACCAAACCAGGCAACGTTTTGTTCTGTTGTACATGGGGTTGACTGTGAGTCAGAAGAACAATACCTAACAATAATTACTGTTATAATTGATTAGTTATTATTATTTAGGTGTGTCGTCTTACTCTGTAGTTTCTCTTTATTCCCTCTTTTTAAATTTCTTGTTTCTCCTTTTCTGCTTTTAATATATACGCTAAGAATATGAATGGACTGTTACATTTTTATTTACCTTTATAGGGGCGTAGTATAGGATGAGCACTGAAGTGCTAATAACCTCAAGGACAGCTGTTCAAATTCATCATCCACTCCTCAGAAACCATGAGTCAGTACCAACTTGATAACACTTAGCAACAACAACAACGTAGACTTTAACTATATGTTTGTGTTGTATTATTTGTTGCCACTATTGCTAATGATGATAATGCTATAAGGATATACCCAACCACTTAATACTTCACACTCTATTTAGTATCGTATTTTATCATTTCAAGTGGAATCTAGAAACCTTACCACTACATAGATTCTCTGTTCTTCCTCCAAATTTTATGGCTTCCTTATATATTACATCTATGCATTTTTCTGTTTTTAACTCACAGATATATTAATAAGAACATATTATAAGAAATAGCCTATTAAATTAACTCATGTATTTATCATTTCCCTTTCTTTTCCTGTTTTACTGCTATTCCAGATTTTCTTTTGGCATAATATTCCTTCTGTCTGAAGAAACTACTTTAACAGCTCTTTTACAGAAACTTTGAATTCTCTTAGATTTTTGTTCCCCTCCTGAGAATTTTTTTATATACTCTTTATCTCAGAAGAATATTTTCACTGCATAAAAAATGTCTTATTGAAGTGGAAGACAGGGAAATATAGCAATGGAGCTCTGGTCTGAGTTTGACCATGCTCCATAGACTCCCATTGACTTGGAGATGAGAGAGATAAGAGGAAGGGGTAGTTGGTCCAAAGTGTGGGGAGACTGGGGACTCCTCATTCTGTGGTCAAGGACATAGCCATGGAGGGCCAGAGCCAGGAGTGAAGCATCCACCTGAAATGTGAGGGGAGATGTACAAGAATGCCAAAACTTGACTTGTAGAGTACTCATTTTGACCTAGCCCTGATGGCTTGATGATCAGAACTTTACTAGAGAAAAATTAAAAAAAAAAAAAAATTGATAAAGGAAACAACTGTAAATTGCTACACTTTCATGAACATGACCTATACTTATATAGTAACTTAAAATACCAACTGAGAGGGAAGGAGTCTTCACATCAAGTATCAATCCTATCCCCTGTACACACAGGGCTGATAGGGACTGGCAACTTAGACAGTGGCTAATTCAAGTTGGATTTAGAGGAGGATGTGGAACAAGAGAGACCATTGCTGACATCAATTGAATTATATTGACTTGGCCAATGAATTCGACTGTGTGGATCATTAGAGACTATGGATTAAATTGTGAAGAATGGGAATTCCCAAAGATTTAGTTGTGCTCATGAGGAACTTATACATAGAACAAGATCAGTCTTTAGAACAGAACAGGGTGATAGAAATTAGTTTTAAATAGATGGAAGTATGCACCAGAGTTATATCCTTTCACTGTGCTTATTCAATCTGTATTCAGAGCAAACACTCTGAGAAGCCAGATTACTGAAGGTATATCATTAACAACCAGCAGTATGCAAACAACACAACACTCTTTGGTAGAAATGAAGAGGACTTGAAATTTACTGATGAATACCAAAGACTTCAAAAGCAAGTCCCTTCAGGACAAACCACCCTCCTACACTGAAACTCAAAGGGAACTCGTGAGCAGGCATGAAAGCTTGCTGGCGACCATGTTGGTCTACTGGTGAGTGGAAGGGGTAGAAAGGCAGTAATGAAGAAATGGGTTGAGTTCAACCATGTTCCAT
>NW_006408538.1:9407805-9418235 GCF_000296735.1 Chrysochloris asiatica | reverse complement strand
AGAGTGAAGCATCCAGCTGATATTAAGTGAGGGCAGATGTACAAGAATGTACAAACTTGCAGATAGTACCCATTTGACCTAGCCTCGATGGCTTGATAGTCAGAACTGAACTTGAGGAAAATAGAAAAAAATAATTTTTGATAAAGGAATCAAGTGCAAATTGCTTCAGTTTGATGAACTTGACCTATACTTATGGATGTAGTAGCTTAAAATACCAATTGAGAGGGAAGGAGACTTCACATCAAGTATTAATCCTATTCTCTCTGTATACAGGGTTGATAGGGATGGGCAACTTAGACAATGGCTACCTAAAATGAGGGGGTGATAATGGCATGAAGTGACTGGCTTACAGGTTTTCAAGAGGAGTTTAGTTTACGGATGTGTGGGGGAAGCTAGAGTCCACACTGAGTAGTTTTCATCTTGTCTAAATGGGTCTGGTGAAAAGAGATGGGAATAAGATTCTTATGAATCCATAGTGAGTAACAGTTATCATGAAAAATGGCAAATGTCACAACTGTAAAGGTAGACTTTTTTTTAAGTTTTGTTTTATTTTAACAAAAATGGGGGAGTAGTTAAACTTAAAATCCAGGAACAAAGGACCTAGGGCCATCAAGGCAGAAGAGCACGAGTGGGATGTGAGACCCTATCCAGAGAAGCATTGACACCAGAGATGGAGGCAGAGATGAGGACATGGAAAGAGAGAGCAGCTGAGGACTCTAGACACATGGAAAGAGAAAGACTGAGTGCTGACAGCCAAGAGGCAGGCTGGCAGAATGTGCCCTTTGGTTATTTAAATTACTTTATATTCCTGAGTGTTTTTGTACACCCCCCAAAAAAACAGAGGGAATAGAAGCAAATACTGTTCTGGTGTGGCGCTGTGGGTTAATGCGCCAGACTGCAAAGCTGTTTGAACTTCAAGGTTGGCAGTTCAAACTTACCAGCTGCTCCTCGGAAACCCTATACAGGGTTGCTATGGGTTGGAGTCAACTCAACGGCACTTAACAACAACAACTGTTGAATGATGATGCACGGAGGGGAATGTAATCATTGCAATGAAACGATGAGTAAAACTGATGTTCTCTCATGTAAACTATCACTCCTATCACTCAATTCACATTAAAACTCAAAAAAATTAAATAAAAAAAAAGACTACAGCTTCCAGTATGGATTCTATCTCAATGTAAAGAAAATGAAAACTAGATGAATAAACTGCATCATTATAAATGGAGAAGAGGTTGAAGTTGTCAAAGACTTCATTTTGCTTGAATACACATGGAAAAAAGTCAAATATCAAAAAAAAAAAAAAAATCCAAATGGTGTGTATTACATTAGGCAAATCTTCTGCAAAAGACCTCTTTAAAGTTTTAAAGAGCAAAATGTCACTTTAAGAACTAAGGTGAGCCTGACCCAAGCCATGGTTTTCCAAATAACATCATATGCATGTGGAGTCCTGGTGTGGTGCTAGACTACCACCTACAAGTTCAAACCGTCTATCCACTCCTCAGAAATCCTATGCAGGGTCGCTGTGAGTTACAACTGACTCCAAGGCACTTAACAGCAACAGCAACTTATCCATGTGAAAATTAGATAATGAATAAGAAAGACTATAGAAGAAATTCAAATTTGAATTATGCTGTTAGAGAAGAATAAAGAAAGTACCAAGTATTTCCAGAAGACCCAACAAAACTGTCTTTGAAAAAGTACAGCAAGAATGCTCCTTAGAAGAGAGATGGCGAGATTTTGTTCCTCATACTATGGACACATTGTCAGGAGGTACTAGACCATTGAGTAGGACATTATGGTTGGAAAAATGGAAGGTTAAGTGAAAAAGTGGAAGTCCACCAAGGAGATGGTAGACACAGTTGCATCGCAATGAACTCAAACATGACAATATTTGTAGAGATAGTGCAGAACAGAAGGGTCTTTTGTGCATAAGGTCACTATGAGTTGAAACTTACCTAAGGGCACCTAACAACATCAGACCATTGCTAATCCTACAGTGACACACTCAATTCTACAACAATATATATATACATATACATCCATACACCCTGTTGTTGTTGTAAAGTGTCAGTCAATTTCAACTCATAGTGACCCTGTATAGGGTTTCTGAGCAGTGGCCACTGACCTTGTGATTCAAACTGACCTTGTGGTTTGTTACTTATCCTACAGGGCCAAACCTGACCTCCATATATATATATTTGTTGTTGTTGTTGTTAAATGCCATTAAGTTGGTTCCAACCCATAGCAAACCTGTATGTGGTTTCCAAGGAGTGGTTGGTGGGTTTGAACCATGATTTTGTGGTTCAAACTAACCTTGCAATCCGGTACTTATACTTTATTGCCACATCAGGATTCCATATGGTACCTCTTGAAATGGTTGAATATCAACTGTTTCTTTTTGTATCATGTCTGTATGGATTCTTTGCATCTTCTTTTGATGCTTTATTTATCGTTCAGTATTTTGCCCATAGAATCCTTCAGTATTATAAGACATGACTTGAGTATTTTCCTCAGTTAAGTTTAGTTTGAGAAATTCTGACTCCAGGTATTTGAGCATTTCATTGTTCAAAAAATATTTGACTTTGTCTTCTCAAACTGCCCTTTGAAGTTTTCTGTTCAGCTGTTGTACCTCCTCATATTCTTCCATTTAGCATCTCTATGCTGGAGAGCAAGTTTGAAATTCTCTTATGACATTCAGTGTGGGGTATTACTTATTTGTTTTCTGCTTAATGACCTTTTGCTTTCTTTCTGTATGATGTTCTTGATGTCATCCCACAACTCTTCTAATTTTCTTTTATTACTGTTTAATTCATCAAATCTTTTCTTGAGATGATCTCTAAATTCAGGTGGGATATGTTTAAAGTAATATTTTGACTCGTATGGACTTGTTTTAATTTCCCTCAGCTTCAGCCTGAGCTTGCATATGAACAATTGATGATCTGTTCCACAGTCTGCCCTTGGCCTTGTTTTGGTTGATGATGTGGAGCTTTTCCACTGTTTTTTATTTTTCTGACAGATGTAGTCAGTTTGATTTTTGTGTATTCCATCTGGTGAGGTCCATGTGTATAGTTGTCTTTTATGTTGTTTAAAAAAGATATTGGAAATGAACAAGTCATTGGTCTTGCACAATTTTATAATGCGATCTCCAGCACCATTTCTGTCACCAAGGTGACATTATCCAACTACTGATGCTTCCTCTTTGTTTCCAGCCTTTGTATTCCAATCGCTAGTAGTTATCAATACATCTTGATTGAATTTTTGAATAATTTCAGAATTAAGAAGTTCTTAGAATTCTTCAGTTTCATCATCTTAGAATTCTTCAGTTTCATTGAATAATAGTGATATTAACTAGTCTGCCTTGTTTGTTGTTGCTGTTAAACCATTGAGTAGATTCCGACTCATAGCAACCGTGTATGGGGTTTCTGATGTATTATCTTTTTGATGTGTTGCTGGATTCTGTTGGCTAGGATTTTGTTGAGAATTTTTGCATCCATGTTCATGAGGGATATTGGTCTATAATTTTCTTTCTTAGTGATGTCCTTCCCTGGTTTTGTTATGAGAGTTATGCTTGCTTCATAAAATGTATTAGGAAGCTTTCCATCCTCTTCTATCTTCTGAAATAATTTGAGTAGAATTGGTGACAGCTATTCACTGAATGTTTGGTACAATTCCTGTATGGGTTTTCTGAGGAGCAGCTGATAGGTTTGAACTGTTGACCTTGTGGTTCATAATCCAGTGCTGATCCCTCAGCACCACACCAGGAGTCAGATCTGCCTTGTGTGTGTGTGGATTTTATCCTAGTACAGACAGCATTATACTTGAAGATCCTGAAATATTCTTTTTGATGAGGAATGCTACACCATTCCTCTTCAGTTTGTCATTCCTGGTATAGTAAACCATGTGATTATCATATTCAGAATGACCAATATCAATCCATGTCATCTCAGTAATGCCCAGGATATTGATGTTTATACCTTCCATTTAATTTTTGACAGTTTCAAATTTCCTTAGGTTCATAGTTCATACAAGAACAAATTTATACTGGAGGAAGTACAACCAGAATGCTTCTTAGAAGCCAAGATGGCTGTACTATGTCTCTCATACTTTGTACATGTTATCAGGAGGGCCCAGCCCCTGGAGGAAAAGTGAAGTGGTAGTGAAAATAGAGAGATTCCTAATGAAATGGATTGACACAGTGGCAGCATCAATGGGCTCAAGCATATCAACTATGAGATTGGTACAGGATGTCATTCTGTTGTACATAAGGTTGCTATGAATCAGAACTCATAGCGACCCTGCACAGGGTTTCTGAGGCTGTAAATATTTATGGGAGAAGAAAGCCTCATCTTTCTCCCATGCAATGGCTGGTAGTTTCGAACTGCCAAACTTGAGGTTCACAGCCTGATTGTTACCACTACACTACCAGAGTATGTGTATGTATACACACACACACACACACACACACACACACACACACGGAGTCCAGGTGTAGTGCTGTGGGTTAATGCACTAGACTGCAAAGTCAGTTTGAAACACAAGGTTGGAACTTCAAGCTTACCAGTTGCTCCTTGGAAACCCTATGCAGGGTCACTATGGGTCAGAACCAACTCGACAGCACTTAACAACAACAACAACACTGTGTGTGTGTATATATAGCTATTGGCCTCATTAGGTTCATTTCACAAATCTGTAAGCTGTGATTTCAAATTCAATTCTCTTCCTAATGACTTTTCTGAGCTCTTCAGATTGTCTGGCCAGAGTCTGTACCACCTAGTGGTTACTCTTAGAACTAAAATGTGATCAATTAGTTCAGTTGCATGATTAGTAACAGACCTACACATATACAGCTTGTTGATGAGGCTGGGAGATCAGAACACAATTTTACAGAGTCATTAATCGTAGCAATATTTTCTATATTCTTCCTATTTTGTTGTTCTTTATGCTTGTGTATAGTTCATTGGCCTGTCTTCTGGCCAGAAACCTAGACCTGTAGCTACTCCCACCTCACTCTGCTGATGTCTTCTACAACTATGCCCAAATCTGGGACCAAGTGCAGTGGGAAAGAAAGAAATTATGTAATGCGGGTTCATACCACCTCCTTGGGACCATAGCATTACCAATCAGAGAAGAATAGCTCACTCATGCAAAGTTTGAGATTCTCTGATTTCCTGTTTTTGCCATAGAACAGTTCAGGAATGAGACACAAGAATACAGAGAGAAGAATAAAATGAAAGATTACTGCATACTCTGTGAGTGTTAGGAATCGGTGCCCACTCTAACCAGACTCTGGTGCTCATTTTGGGTTTTTTTACTACATTTCACTGAGTTTAAGGGGATACTTAAGGTAAAAACATATTTAGCTCACAGCCAATTCAGTGGCTCTCAAAATTCAAATATTCTCTAATAGACTTTTACTTACTTTTCAGAGTTTTCAAGGAGCTACTCCATAGAATCTTCCAGATTTTATATTTTTGTTTAGTTGGAGATACTGCTAGAGTGTCCCTATTCTCTGTTACATGGAATCAAATCATCCATTGATGCTTTACACAAGTTTACTATCTTATTCTACTCTGTAGTCAAATAAAAACACCAGCTATAAAGAAATAATTTGACATATTTCTCTATTTACAGAAGAAGTGAATGATTACTATTTAAGATCCAGGAAGACAATTTATAGTCAATAGTAAGAACGGGCAAGAATATTAAAGGATATAAATAGATAAATGACAAGGATACCAATTACATATAAATATGAAATTAATCAATGCTACTGTGCTTGAAGGAGTCCTGGTTGGTACTGTGTGCTAATGTGCTGGACTGCGAAGTCATTTGAACCACAAGGTTGATGGTTCAATCTCACCAGCTGCACCTTGGAAACCCTATACAGGGTCACTATGAGTCAGAACTGACTCAGTGGCACTTAACAACTGTGCTTGAAAATATAAATAAAGAAAAATATATTCTAGGCTATGGATTGGATTTTGTAGCACTGCTGATAATGTGCTGGAATGCAATGTCAGTTTGAACTACAAGTTCTGCAGTTCAAACCCACTAGCCAATCCTCGGAAACCGTATGTTATGGGTCAGAACCGACTCCATGGTATTTAACAGTAACAACAACGATGGACTGGATTGTTGTTGTTAAATGCTGTCCAGTCGGTTCTGACTTATACGCTTTCTGAGCAGCAGCTGGTAAACTTGAACCACAGACCTTGTAGTTCAAACTGACTTTGCAGTGCCACACCAGGACTCTATGGATTGGCTTATGTTCCCCCAAAATGTGTAATAAATACAACCTCAATGCTGTATTGAAATAAATTTCTTTGTGTTACAACCAACCAGTTGAGGTATTTGTTAGAGCTGTGCTATTTAAGTAAAAACAGAAGTTGGTAACTAGAAGTGGGAGTACTACTCTAACAAATATTTAAAATATGGAAGTAGTTTTGGAATTTGGTGATAGGCAGAGGTTAGAAGAATTTTAAGGTGACAAAACCCTATACAGGTTCGCTATGGTCAGAATCGACTCGATGGCACTTAACAACAACAACAACAATAAGAGTTAACTAGAGTCCTGTGTAGTGCTGTAGGATAAGCAGTGGACTACAAAGTTGGTTTGAAACACAGCAGTTCAAATCCAGTGGCTACTCTTTGGAAATCCTATACAGGGTCACCGTGAGTTGAAACGAACTCAACTGCAGTTAGCAGCAAAAATAATTAACCTGACTGGGTTTTATTCTGTTGTACATAGGGTCAATATGACTTGGAGTCAACTCTACAGGACCTAAGAACAACAAGGAGAGTTAACTGCAAGTTTGGTGGCTCAAACTCACTATCTGCTTCTTGGAAGCCCTACACAGGGTCACTATATGTTGGAACCTACTCAATAGCACTTAACAACAACAATAGTTAAAAACCAGCATGGCAAGACTTCATCTCTCATACTGCAGACATATTATCAGTAGATACCAGTCTCTGGAGAAGGACATCATGCTTGGTAAAGGTGAGGGACAGAGAAAAACAGGAAACCCCACAGTGAGATGAAATGACAAAATGGCAGCAACAGTAGGCTCAAATGTAAGACCAATTGTGTGGCTAGCACAGGGCCTGGCAGGGATTCTTTCTGTTGTGCATAAGGTTGCTATGAGTTGGAACCAACTCAAAGGCACTTAAAAACAATAAGAGCTAAAACCCTTGATTTCTTTTAATAGACTGTTGGTAGAATGATGGATGTCAAAAACAGTTCTTATGAGGAGGGCTCAGGGGAATTGAAGAAAATCAGAGAAAGTCTTTATCATCTTAGAGAATATATATGATGCCAGAAACAGGATGTTGGTAGCAATATGGATGTCACAGGGACTTCTGGTGAGTCTTTAAAGGGAAATAATGAACATTTGATTGGAAGCGAGAGGAAGAGTGGTACTTTTTATGCAGTGACAAAAAACTTGTTTGAATTATGGTTACATTTTAGGTGAAAGGTAGAATTTATAAGAGATGAACTTAGATTATGATTCAGTAGATTTCTCAGCAAGACCTTAAAGGGTCCACATGGCTTCCCCGTACAACTCAGCAAAATATGCTGGTGGTGGTGTGCTATGTAGTCAGTTTCAACTCATAGTAATCCTGTGTAGGGTTTCTGAGGCTGTAAATCTTTATGGGAGCAGAAAGCCTTATCTTTCTTTCTTGGAACAGCTGGTAGTTTTAAACTGTTGACCTTGAGGTTAGCAGACCAATTCATAACCACTACACAACCAGAGCTCCTTCACAGAAAAATGTGAGAGAACATAAATGGGCTTAACAATAAACCGTGCAAAATTAAAATGAAACAAAGATTTGGAAAATTCTGTTGAATAAACTAAAGACACGTATTTGTGAATTGTTACCAAGTATGCTCCTGATGTGGAGTCCTCATGTGGCGATGTAGGATAATTTAGCTGACCATAAGGTTGTTTGAATTGCAAACTTGGCAACTGCTCCTCAGAAACCCCATATAAGGTTGCTATGAGTCTGAATTAACTCAATAGATTTTAATAACAACAAATGCTCCAGGTGTGGGTGCTGTAGGATAAGTTCTGGGCTGCAAACTGTAAGGTTGGTGGTTCAAACCCACCAGTTGCTTAACACAATAAGCTTGTGAATGATACATCTAATCAACTACCACTGCAGAAAACCCATCAGTTTAGACTGAAGGTGACAGATACATGGAGAAGAAAGCAAGCTCTGGCTTCTTAGAATTCTATAGGAAGGAACAAGGTGTAGGAGCTACAGCTGTTGTTATCCAAGAAAATAAAAGAACCCTTCCCATAGCAATTCAGAAATCAGCGAAACTTTTGGAAGGAGCTTGGGAAGAAAAGCCACTTCATTTCAAAGGATAGAAAACAGCATCCGGGGTGTCAGAGACAGATCTTCATTTTCTAAATTTGGAACTGTGTTACTGCCATTCATGAATGCAAGGGGAATAGGCCACTGCACTAAGTTGAAGGGATAGAATAATAGAAGCCCTATATAGGGTCACTCCACAATTCGTCTGTCAGTTTGTCATACTGTGGTGTCCTGTGAGTTTCTGTGATTCAGGTTTCAGATGAGCTTCCAGATGAAGACAGACTAGAAAGAAGAAGTAATGAACTACTTCCAAATATTTAGTCACTAAAAACCTTATAAATAGCAGAGAAACACTGTCAGATATTGTGTCAGAAAATGAGCCCCTCATTGGAAGGTACTCAAAATGCAACTGGTGAAGAGCTACCTCCTCAAAGTAGAGTTGACCAAGATGACGCAAATGGAGTACAGCCCATTGGAGTCAAATCAATGGGACCTTCTGATTTGCTGATGGGGCACAACTCACAATGAATGAAACAGCTGTAAACATCCATTGAAAATCGGAACGTGGAATGTACGATGTATGAATCTGAGAAAATTGGAAGTTGTCAAAATGAAATGGAACACATAAACATTGATATCTTAGGCATTAGTGAGCTGAAATGGACTGATATTGGCCATTTTGAATCTGAAAACCACCTGGTTTACTATGCCGGGAATGACAAATTGAAGAGGAATGGTGTTGCATTCATTGTCAAAAAGAACATATCCAGATCAGTTATGAGGTACAAACTGTCTGTGATAGGATAGGATCCATGCGCCAATAGGGAAGACTAATAAATACCACTATTATTTGAATTTACTATGCAACAACCACTAAAGCCAGTGAGGATGAAATAGAAGAATTCTACCAACTTCTTCAATCTGAAATGGATTAAACATGCAATCAAGATGTATTGATCATTACTGGGTATTGCAATGCAAAGGTTGGAAACAAAGAGGAAGGATCAGTAGTTGGAAAATATGGCCTGGGAGATAGAAATGATGCTGGAGAATACACAATAGAATTCTGCAAAATTAATGATTTGTTCATTCCAATACCTTGTTTAGACAGTATAAGAGACAATTATACACATGGACCTCACCAGATGGAATACACAGATCAAATTTACTATATCTGCAGAAAGAGACGATGGAAAAGCTCCATATCATCAGTCAAAACAAGGCCAGGAGCAGATTGTGAAATAGACCATCAATTGCTCATATGAAAATTAAACTGAAGCTGAAGAAAATGAAAACAAGTCTACGACAACCAAAATATGACCTTGAGTATATCCCAACTCAATTTAGAGATCCTCTGAAGAACAGATATGATACATTAAACACTGAAGACAGAGACGAGAGGAGTTGTGGGATGACATCAAGAACATCTTACATAAATAAAGCAAAAAATCATAAAGAAGACAAGAAAGAAGGAAAAGGTCAAAATGGATGTCAGAAGAGACACTGAAACTTGCTTTCCAGCATAGAGATGCTAAAGCAAGTAGAAGAAATGAGGAGGTGCAAGAGCTGAACAGAAAATTTCAAAAAACGTCAGCTTGAGAAGACAGTCAAATGTTACAAACAGAAAATTTCAAGAAAGGTCAACTCGAGAAGACAGTCAAATATTAGAAAGGAATGGTGCAAATACCTAGAGACAGAAACCCAAAAGGGAAGAACACGCTCAGCATATCTCAAGCTGGGGGAACTGAAGAAAAAATTCAAGCCTCAATTTTCATTATTGAAAGATTGTCTGGGCAAATTATTGAGTGATGCAGAAAGCATCAAAGAAGATGGAAGGAATACACAGAGTCACTGTACTAAAAGGAAATGGTTGATGTTCAACAGTTTCAAGAGATAGCATATGATCAAGAGCCTATGATCCTGAAGGTGGAAGTCCAAGGTGCATTGAAGGAATTGGCAAAGAACAAAGCACCAGGACTTGGTGGAATAGAAATTGAAATCTTTCAAGAAACTGAGGCAGCACTGAAGGCACTCATTCAACTATGATAAGATATTTGGAAGACAACTGTCTGACCAACTGATTAGAAGAGATCCGTATTTGTGCCCAT
>NW_006408538.1:9402419-9406685 GCF_000296735.1 Chrysochloris asiatica | reverse complement strand
GAGGGTCAGAGAAAAAGAGGAAGACCCCAGAGAGATGGATTGGCCAAGTGGCAACATCAGTGGGCTCAAGCGTAGCAACAATTGTGAGGTTGGCCCAGGACTGGGCAGTGTTTCGTTCTGCTGTGCACAGGGTCGCTATGAGTCGGTACTAACTCAATGGCACCTAACAACAACAACAACATACAATGTCACTATGAGTCAGAAATGACGTGACCACACTAAACCGCACAACAATACAATGGCTGAGAAGTTTGGGGTTGTCACTCAGACTAAAAGAATGGGTCCTCTGGAAGCCAAGGAAGCAGAGTTTGGCATCCCAGTGGATGCCTCCCTAAAATATGGCTAACCTTCAGATTCTGGAGAGCAGGGCCCTTGCCCATGTGATTCCAAATAGCTGAGTATTGTTTTCAAACCTTGAGAGATAATGTAAATTGTTTATTTGGGTTTGGGATTTGCTTATTGCCTTTTATCCTTTTTCTCCCTCTAATCTCTCCATTTGTAATGGAAATGTTGAACTTGGACCTGTTCCAACAGTGTGCTTTATAAACAAATAGGTACCTGTAGCCTAGATTTCACAGGCTCACTGATGGAAGAGGAAATGTGCCCCATGATAAAGACTCCTAAAATATCACCTGTATTTGATTTTGATGATTTAGAAGATGAGATTTTGGACTTGAAATTGATTGAAGACTTGAGATGATGTGATATGGTGGGTATGTTTTATATGTGGTGGTTGTTAGCTGTTAAGTGCTGTGGACTTGGTTCTGACTCATAGTGAGCCTGTATAGAGTTCCTGAAGAGCAGCTGGTAGTTTGAACTGCCGACTTTGTGGTTAGCAGTCCAGTGCTTATCTCATAGCATCACACAAGGACTCCATATGGTAAGAACATGAATTTTGGGTGTCAAAGAGTAGAATGGCTTGAATTGTCTCCCCCAAAATATGTGTTGTAAATCCTGATTGCTCTGCCTGCATTTTAAATCCCATTTGGAAATCACTTGTATGTATTTTGTCAATAAGACAAGATTAGCATAGGGTGTGCCTTTGAATCAAAATCTTGTTAAGATATAAAACCAACAAAAAACATTTCCAACTCATATTCACCATGTAGAACAGAGTAGAAGTACTCCTTTGGGTTTTAGCGTCATGGTTACAAGTCGGGCTGCTAATCTCAAGGTCAGCAGTTTGAAACTACCAGGGGTTCCGAGGAAGAAAGATGAGACTTTCTGTTCCTATAAAGGTTTACAGCCTCGGAAATCCTATACAGAGTTGCTATGAGTCGGAACCGACTCCACAGCACACTATCACCAATTTTTAGGGAAGCAGAATGTTACATCTGTGTTCAAACTGCCAATCTAGCAGCTGAGTTATTAGGTACCAGGTATGGCACTGTAGGAAGCCTGGTGTGGTGCTGTGGGGTACAGCGCTGGTCTGATTGATTTGAACCACAAGGTTTATCATTCAAACTCACCAGTCCCTCATCAGAAACCATATATGGGATCTCTATGAGTCAGAAACAAGGGCCCAAACACCAAATACCACCACCACCTGGGGTCCTGCAAGATCTAAAAAGAGTAGATTTAGCAAGCAGAGTTGAGGGAAGATGTTAAGCTACACAGAGATTGCCAAGGAGCCAGGAAACAGAAGCTGCAAAATCAAGGACCTTCCCCCAGAGCTGACAGAGGGAAAGCCATTATCCCGTAGTGCCAGCACCCTGAACTTGGTGAGAACATACATTTCTGTTTACACACATTTGTGATATTTCTACTATAACAGCACTAGAGAAGTAAGACACCTACAAAAGTAAAAATAACAAGATACTAGTTCCCACACTGAGACTGGTAAAAGTCATAAAAACTGGCTCTTCAGCGTGGAGAATTAGATATTCACTATTGATAGGCTTATTACTAGGTTTTGTAGACTGTAGAATCATTTTCTGAGGGAGACTTGAAAGACTTTATTAACATTGAAAATGTACTTACCCAATATTTCAACTCATAACAATATCTTACAGAAACAATTACTCATATACCAAAGAATGTGTACAAAGAGAACAACTACAACATTTGTAAGAGCAAAAAAAATGAAAATTATGAAAATATAAATAGAAAAGGACAGTTAAATCATTGTAATTCAGTTACATTATGGATGCTGATAGCAGAATTAGACAATTTTAAATTATTCTGATGAACATAACCCAAAACCAAACGTACTGCCATCTAGTCAATTTCTGACTCATAGAGATCCTGGAGAGGGTTTCTGAGGCTGTAAATCTTTACACAAGCAGAAAGCTTCATCTTTCTCACATGAAACTGCTGATGAGTTTGAACTGCTGACCTTGAGACTAGCAGTACAGTGGTTATCCTACAATATCGCCAGGTTACACACTGTCAGATAATGTACACAAAAGCATGAAGGGTTTGGCCTTGACACAATGTTTAAGGAATGGTATGTTGTAAGTTGCCATCTAGACAGATGGACTCAGAGCAACCCCACACATAACAGAATGAAACCCTTTCTGGTCCCGAGACACCCTTACAATAGTTACATTTCAGCCCATCACTGCTGCCACATAGGTATCAGTATTTACTTTATGTTGTGATAACAGGTTTGAAACTCTTTTAAATTAACTATTAACCAGTTTTCTAATATTTTAATTTCCAAGTAGATTTCTACTTAAGAAACATGTTTAGGAGTCTATGAGATTAATATTTTCTTAAAGACTTTAAGGAATATTTAAAGCCACATTTATATTTTGATATTTGTCGTTAAGTTTTATACTTAATTAAGAAGTTATGTCTGAGTATAGGCTATTTTTATATGTTCTCAGGCATAGAAATGTTTTCCCCCTATTCTAACCTTTATCTTGGAGTCCTGGTGTGCTGCTGGGGATTAATGCACTGGACTGCAAGGTTGGTTTGAAACAAAAGTTTGGCCATTCAAGCTCACCTATACAGGGTTGCTTTATGTTGGAACTGACTCCCAACTCGACGGCACTTAGCAGCAACAGCCTCTATCTTATGACTCTTGGTGTGGTGCTGTAGAATCAGCATTGGACTGCAAACCACAAGGTCAGCAGTTCAAACCCACCAGCTGTTCCTCAGAAACTCTATACAAGGTTGCTATGAGTTGCAATTAACTCAAAGACACTTAACAACCACCACCTTGATCTTGGAGTTAGGGCATGGTGCTGTAACATAAAGCACTGGACCAGAAGGTCAGTTTGAACTACAAAGTCTATGATTCAAACCTACTAGCCACTCCTCAGAAACCCTATAATTGGTCTCCGTGAGCTGGAACTGACTTGTGGCACTTAACAACAAGAAGAAGAACTTTTGTCTTAATTACCTTCTAAAACCAATCACCGTGTTACATGTATTGGTATGTTTAACTCTATACCCCAGTTTTCCTCATCTATAAAATTGGAATAATAATTATATTGACTTCATTGCACTGTTTTGATGATTGAATGCAATGATTAATTTCAAGAATAAAAAGTGTCAGGCACATAGTAAATGTTCATTGAATGCAGTTGGTCACTAAATATAATCTATACTTAATCATAGAATTATCTGATCTTAAAATTTTAGGATAAACACTGGACTGCTAACTACAGGGTCAGCAGCTAAGACCACCAGTCAGTCCTCAGAAACCCTATTTAGGGTCACTATGAGTTGGAACTACCTGGAGAGCACTTAATAGCAACAACTATTATTACTACTAATGATTGAATAATATAATTAATAACACATGCAAGTAAAATTTTGCTGAAGATAAATTTTAAATGGTTGTAACAGTCTATTGATGGGAGCTGTTAGAAATTCAAGCTACATTCAAAACAGATCATGGAATAAGAGAGCTCATTGCTGAAGTTTGATGGGTCTTAGCTGATAGCAGAGAGTACCAGCAAGATGTTTATTTGTGTTTTATTGGCAATGCATTCACATTCAGCTCTGTGGATCGTAACCAGTTATGAATAACATTGCAAAGAATGGGAATTTTAGAGTGTAACTCGTGTAACTTCTACATAACACAAAAGGCAGTCATTCAACTAGAACAAGGGGATACTGCCCATTTTTCAATCAGGGAAGGTATGCGTTAGGGTTGTTTCTTTCACCGTACTTACTCAATCTGTATGCTGAGAAATAATCTGAAAAGCTGGTCTAGATGAAGAACAGTGACTCAGGATTCAGAGAAGGCTTATTACCACCTTTATATGCATATGACAGAAGCTAGCTTGTTGAAAACAAAGAAGACTTAAAACTTTG
>NW_006408538.1:9380998-9394164 GCF_000296735.1 Chrysochloris asiatica | reverse complement strand
GGTCGCTATGAGTCGGTCCCGACTCGATGGCACCTGACAACAACAACAACAACAATTGTACTATCCTTAGGATCAACTGTTTAAACTAAGACAAATTCCTGGCAGGGCTTTTATCAGTGTTTAGGGAGTAGAAACGGCTGCCTCTCCGGACTCCTGACTGGAAGTAAATTGGGAAGCAAAAAATTAGTGAAAGAAATGGAAGAGTATTTACCTGTAAGCACTAGCTAGATTTTCAGAGATTCTTATTCTCCCTTTCCACAACGCTTTTCATAGACTTTTTTTTTTTTTTAAGGAAAATCACAGCATAGCCCTATAGTAACTGAACTGTATGCATCATTTCATGTTGTTTTCTCCTTTACACCTGATATCCCTAATATAGCTTGATTATGGAATGGCTAGCTTAACTATGAAACATTTTCTTCCTCCACCACCACCACCATCTTGATTAAAAAAAAAGAGAGAGTAGAATAAATGTAACCTTTTGTGGCTATAACTGACTCTAAAATAAAGGTTATTTAACTTCTAAAAAAAACGTAAGGATGGCCAAGGGAGAAGAGCAAATCGGGGTGTGGGACCCTATCCAGAGAAGCAGCAACATCAAAGATGGAGGCAGAGATGAGGACAAGAAGAGAGGGAGCAGCTGAGAAGTGAGGACTCCAGACTCATGGGAAGAGAGGGACTGGGAGCTACTGGCGGTCAGGAGGCAAGCTTAAAGAATGTGCTCTTTGGTTGTTTAAGTTATTATACATTCCTGAGTGTTTCTTTGCATACCTACCTCCGCCCCCCACCCCCCACCCCCCAAATAAGAAAAGGGAATGGAAGCAAATACTGTTGAACAATGATGCACAGAGGAGATTGCAATCATTTTAGTGAAACAATGGTGTAATGCCAAAACTATCACTCAATTTACAATAAAAACTTAAAAAAAAAAAAAGGATATGAAGCTTGGCACATTTTTTCTTCTGTTGCTATTTATTCTTTGAGCGATGATATCCATAGAATAAGATTTTTCTTTTAAGTTTAAATATTCTTAGGAACTTTTTCCTGGCAGTTGTAAAATTCTATTGCTTGCTTATTTTATAATGTTCCCTGATTTCACCCTATCTCCTCACTCACTATGAAATGAAATCTCCCAGTTGATTTCTGAAAATGCAGAAATGTAAAACTCTCAATGCTTTGCTGCATGGTGGTCCTTTAACATTAATAGAATAAACTGAAGCTTAACTCCTACTCTGTTTTACAAGGATCACAGGACAGCAAGTAGTTCTTTATATGAGTTAGATTCACCTTCAACTTAGAAGTTGTTTATCCAAGACTTATTTATATTAAAACTAAGAACAGCAGTTGTTTTTTGGTTTTGTTTTTTTAATCTGGAAAATATACCAAAATATTCTAGCATGTACATTCAATAGCATTGCAAACTAATAAAATGAGAAAAGAAAGTACAGTTTTTTGAGTTTCTAAAAGTGGATTTTATTTTTACGATGACTGTTTGGCATCTTGTAGGCAATTAGATAAGGTACTTGGGACTGCTAACTGCCTCCTTATTATCTAAACTTCAAGGTGCAGAGTGGTAAAAGGGTAGATTCTTTTCGCATTTCGATAGTGAGCAAATTTTTTGAATATTTATTATAACAATTACCTCTGAAACATAATGAGTGTGAATTTAGAGTAAGGCCTAAGATTTCCCAGTAGGAAATCTGTTCATCTAAACAAATATTCCTTTCTATTCATAAATGAAACTGGTAATGAAGTCAGAGTTTTTTTTTCCCCCCTTTGTTTTAGTATTTCTGTGGCATTTTACAGCCCACTATTATCCATTTCCATATAGAAGAGGATCAAATGAAATGTATTTGTTCTTGATACACAAGTAACAGTTTAATACTCTTTGTATGTGGTACTATTTTACAAGATGTATTGCGGAACCCTGAGTCATTGTATGATTTTCCTAAGAAGATGGTGTTATCTGAACCTCCAAGTGCTGGATTAATGCCCTTTGTTAATGCAGGAGTTACTGATGGCTGATGAAGGTTATAATTTATAGGAGCCAAAAAACAGATTCACTTTTTTGGAATTGAAAAGTCTTTCCAAAGTCATTCATTTCTGATATTTTGCTTAATATTATTTGCTAAGCTAAGACTAAAGTGATAAAAAGATCATTTTTAAGTTTAATTATTGAAATACTTAAATTCAACAAATTAAAAAAAAAGCCTATTTGTTTCATACATTTTTGTTTTTAATATTTTGCGGGAGTTTTGGTGACATTTTCCTCACAAAAATCTAGGTTCTTTAACATTTCTAAGCATAGTAGGGTAAGTACTAACTATAAGTTGTTTTGCAGTCTCAGAAATCCTATATAGCATCCCTATGAGGAAGAATCAACAGGAAGGCATTAGGTTCAGTTTTGGGGTTTTGTTTATTTATACTGCTTAGTGATGTTGGTTCCCGTTTTTACTGACAGCGTTCTCATTATATCCATTCTGGTTGTTCTCTTTCCAAATATCTAGCTTCCCTGTCCCCACTTAATCTAGCTACTCTTCTTAAGTATAGGATAAAGGTTTATTATTAGGTTTTGTTTAGATGATTATTTAGAGTAACACAGTATTCTTGAGTGATGTTCTTTGATAATCCAAGGTCCCTTGTGGTTGAATGATGACCTCCAGGAGTGGTTAGAGTTCCAAATTTAAAGGGAAATCTAGAGCTATCGCCTCATGTGCTCCTCTGGTTTCATCCAGAGACTCCAGTGTCCATCTCATCTCTGCCAGTCCGGTAAGTTTGGCCTTTGTCTTCAGATGATTTTTACCACAGGAACTTGGTTGGTAAAAACCCAGCAAAGTGTTTGGTATTCAGCATGCTGGCTCCTTCTGTTCACTCCTTTTTCTTCTTTATTGGTTGGTATTACCTACCAATCAGTGATAGGAAAGATTTAAAGCTTAAAAATGACAATGCAGAGTATATTGAATTACCTCCAAAACTTATAGACTCAACCACTCCATGTGAAGTGATTTATTTCTTGTTTGTTTTGTTTATTAAACATTTTAAGGCGTAAGATTTTCTAGGATTTACGTTTCTTTTTCTAGTTATTTCAATTGCTGTTAGTTGCCAGTGAGTCACTGCTGACTCATGGCACTTTCGTGTGTGCAGAGTAAAACCGCTTCTTAGACTTAACGGATCTGTGACCTTATCAGACAGATCTTCAGGCCAGTTTTCCAACGTGTCTTTGGGTGGCTTTGAACCACCAAAGTTTTAGCTGATTAAGTTGAACACTTAATCATCTGTGCCACCCATATGATTTAGGTAGTGAGATTTTTCCTGTGCCTACATATGTTATTATTTCTTCATTATTTTCTAAAATAAGAATAAAATAAATATGCAAACTAGAAAACTCAGTCATCGATGATAGAGTAGATTCATGTGTGGAACTGCCCTCTTGCCAAACTCAACTGAGTAGTATACTTTCTGTCAAATCTAAGCAATATTGTTGATTACTCTCTCAGGTACATTTTGACTCACAGTGAACCGTGTGCCAGAGTTAAACTGCCCCCTACAATCGGTACCGACTTGATGGCACCTAACAACAACAACAACACTGTTGGATAAGCACTGGTCCTCAAGGTGGTTTGAACTGCAAGGTTGGTACTTCTTGGAAACCCTATATATACAGTTTTTATGAGTCAGAACCGACTCGAAGACACTTCGCAACAACAATTTTCTTGATCATGTAGGTGGTGGTGATATGCCATGGAGTTGGTTCTGACACATAGCGACCCTGTATAGGGTTTCTGAGGCTGTAAATCTTTATGGGAGGAGAAACCTTCTTCTTTCTTCCATGGAACATCTGGTAGTTTCAAACTGGGGACCTTGAGGTTAGCAGCCTGACTCATAACCACTACGCTACCAGAGCTCCTTTTCCTTGTTTATAGTCTTTATGAAAGCGGATCACCAGCTCTTTCTCTGGCAGAGTGGATGGTTGGCTGTGAACCACTATCCTCAGCTGAGCTATTCATTAACCTTTTGTAGTACCTGAGCTCCTTAAAAGAATATTGACTTCAGATTATTTTTAAATACCTCTTAATCATACCCTGCAAAGGAAGCAGGGGTCAGAGGCCTTTTTTTCTTTTTTCTTTCTTCTTTTTATTAATTCATGCAGCTTCCCACCCACCCTCCTTTGATACAGTGTGAGAAATAACTTGCTCACTTCATATAAGCAAGTCTGTTTTATGTAATAATTTATAATGTAAAATTAAATATTTGACTTTGTCAGGTGAAAATATCAAATGATTTGATTTGATACAAAATAATTTGATTGCTATTTTAGTAGCAGATAGTTTATGTAGACTTTTTTAATAACGCTGTTCTCCTAGTCATTTGAATTATACACGTTTTCTGAATGGATAAACATGAAGAGAATGTGTGAATTAATTTTCTGTGCATTGTTTTCATAGTGAATGTTGTTGTGTGCATTGAGTCAGTTATTACCCAAAGTTATCCTATTTAAGGCTTCTGAGAACAACTGGTGGATTTGAACTACTGACTTTGTGGTTATCAGTCTGGTTCTTATCTTACAACAGCATGATAGGGTTCTTCATGTGGAATGGCAGTGAATCAATTGAAACCTTTATGATTAATTGGTGAACATTTCTTTCATATTTTTGCTTTACACAATATCTCCAGGTGCAAGAAATTGAGCCTGGGTGACAATTTTGCCTGAGTTACAATACATGGGGCCATAAATGTACATTTCATATAAATTAGATTGCATTCCCCCTGAATATTATTTTTCTCAACTAAATGTATATTAAAACTTTACACAAAGTATTTTTATATCCTGCAAAGCCATTAGGATTTAATTTAACCATATCATGAATAGGGGGAGAACTAAAAAAATAAATTTTAAGATTCACCTTTCAGAAAGCCGTTTGTCTTTACAAATGTTTGTGTTATTGAATTCACATCAATAGCAAGTTGGCTCCAACTTGTAGTGACACAGGTACAACAGAATCAGACACTGCCCTGTCCTGTGATTTCCTCACAATGGTTACCCCACAATCATTGCTTCTGCCACTGGCTCAATTCATCTTCTTGGGGTCTTCCTCTTTTTCACTTACCGTCCACTTTACCAAACATGATGTCCTTATCTAGGGACTGGTCCCTCCTCATCACATGGTCAAAGTATGAGACTTTGAAATCATACTGACTTCGAAGGCACATTGTGGCTGTACTTATTCCAACACACATCTCCTTGTTCTGCTCGCAGTCCATGGTACTTTTAATATTCTTCTCTAACACCATAACTCAAATGCATCAATGCTTCTAAGGCCTTCCTTACTCATTGTTCAGCTTTCACATGCATATGAGGCTAATGGAAATACCACGATTTGGGTCAGGCACACTTTGTCCTCAAGTTGACATCTCTGCTTTGGAACACTTTAAAGAGGAGAAGCAGATTTTGTCTAATGTAATATGTCTTTTGATTACTTGACTGCTGCGTCCATAAGTCTTGATGTTGGATTAAAGCAAAATGACGTCTTTTACAACCTCACTCTTCTCCATGGATCATGATGTTATTTACTGGTCCACTTAAGAGGACTTTTCTTTGCATTGAGGTGCAACTCATACTGAAGGCTGTGGTCTTTGATTTTCATCAGTAAGTGTTTTAAGTTCCCTAATCTTTTGAGTCCTGGTGTGACACTGTGGGTTAATGTGCTGGATTCCAAGGTTGGTTTGAACTACAAACTTATCAGCTGCTCCTCGGAAACCCTATACAGGAACCAACTTAATGGCACTTATCAAAAACAGCAACAAACTTGGGAGTCCTGATGTGGCACTGTGGGTTAGTATGCTGGACCGCAAGGTCAATTTGAACAGCAACATTACTGGTTCAAGCTCACCAGCTGCTCCTTGGGAACCCTATACAGGGTTGTTATGAGTTGGAACCGATTAGACAGCGCTTCACAATAACAACAACGTTTCAGTAAACAAGGTTATGCCATCTGCATATCACAGGTTGTTAATGATTCTTCCTCCAATCCTGCCGCCACATTTTTCTTCATAGAACCCAGCTTCTCGTATTATTTGCTCAGCATACAAAATTAATAGGTATGGTGCAATAATAACGCTGTCACACACATTTCCTGATTTTAAACCATTCAGTATCCCTTTGTTCTGTTTGAAAGATTGCCTCTTTGATTATGTACAGGTTCCTCATGAGCACATTGAAATGTTTTGGAATTCTCATTCTTTGCAATTCCATTTATCCATCACTTGTCATGGTCCACACAGTCAAAAGCCTTTGCATATAAATAAAGCACAAATAAACATCTGTCTGATAGTCTTTGTTTCAACCAACATCATCTGACATCAGCAATGATATCCCTAGTTCCAATTCATTGTCTAAATCTGTCTTGAACCTCTGGCAGTTTCCTGTCAATGTAGTATTGCAGCTGTTTTTGAATTATCTTCAGCAAAATTTTATTCCCATTTGACATTAATGACATTGTTTAATTATTTCTGCATTCTGTTGAGTCACCTCTCTGGAATAAGCACATATTTGAATCTCTTCCAATCAGCTGGCCAGGTAGCTGTCTTCCAAATTTCTTTGCATAGATCAGTGAGTGCCTCCAGTGCTATATCAGTTTGTTGACTGGGTGTATATTATTCAGTGCACAGTGTGCAAAGTAACTTTCTCCGCTTACTCACTGAAAGATGCAGGTAGTTCAGACATGGGATGCCAGCCTGGAATTACTAGCCAACAGGCTATTTAGCAACAGGTGTACTTAGTGCATTTAGCAACAGGAGTATTGGGAAAACCCTAAGACTTCAGTTGGGTAGTAGGTGAAATCGATTGCTCCAAAATCCGAAGATTCTAGCGTGGTGGGAGGACTAGGAGTAATTATAGCCATTTGGACCATTCAAAGACTGTCTACTGTCAGGTGTATGTTACTGTTGTTGTGAAGTGCCTCCTAGTCGATTCTGACCCACACATAGTGACCCTGTATAGGATTTCCGAGGAGAAGCTGGTGAGCTTGAACCACCGACCTTGCAATTCGAATGGCTTTGCAGTCTGGCTCATCAACCCACAGTATCACACCCATTATTAAGGCTGTGTAAAGCATGGTCTTGTTAATCATTGACAGATTTTTATCTCATTAGCATTTGAAACCTATATGATCAAGATATTATAAACATTAAATTAAAACAGGCTATGGACTCAGAGAAAAAGCTTAGCCATCCATATAGCATGGAATGGGCTTGAAGTATTTGTGGTTGTTAGGTGAGTTCCAGCTCATAGTGATCCCATGTGTCAAAGAACAAAACACTGCCCAGCCCTTATGTTTGACCCCACTATTGCAGAAAGTGTGTCAGTCCATCTTGTTGGGGACCTTCCTCTTTATCACTAGTCCTGCAATTTACAAGCATGATGTCTTCTGTGAGGACTAGTCCCTTTTGATCGCTGTTCCTAAAGTACAAGTGATGAAGTCTCACCATTTTTATTTCTGAGGAGCAATCTGGTCATCAAAACACATTTTTTCCGACTTCTGGCAGTGCATGGCACATTGAATATTTTTTTGCCAACCCCATAATTCAAATGCATTGATTTTCACTGGTCTTTTTCATTCAATGATCAGCTTTCAGTGCATGTGAGATTATTGAAAATACCATCTCTAGTGTCAAGTGAGCCTTATTCCTCAAAGTGAGATCCTTGTTCCTTTATTCTTTAAAAAGGTTGTTTATAGTCGATTTTCCTAAAGCAATAAATTCTTACATTTCTTGAATACTGTTTCTGTGATCAATGATTGTGGATCCAAGTATAGTAAAATTGGTCTCACTGTGATTATTTTTGTTTTTTTTTACATTGATAAGTAATCCATACTGAAGACTGTAGTCTTTTTATCTTCAAGTCTTGTTGGTGTTCAGCAAGTAAGGTTCTGTTACCTACAAATCTCAGATTGTTAATGAGTCTTGCTCCAAACTTGATGCCACATTCCTCTGCTTGTAATCCAGTTTCTGGATTATTTGCTCAGCATACAGATAGAATGTTGTTGTTGTTAAATGCTGTTAAGTTGCTTCCAACCCATAGCAACCCTGTGTAGGGTTTCTGAGGAGCAGCTGGTGAGCTTGAACAGTCAATGGTTCAAACTGACTTTGCAGTCCAGTGCATTAACCCACAATGCCACACCAGGCATTAGATTGAATAAATATGGTGAAATGCAACCTTATCACACATCATTCCTAATTTCAAACCATGCAATATGCTTTTGTTCATTTTGAACCTCTACCTCTTGCTATGTATGTATGTGCTCTGCATGAGCAAAATTAAACGTTTTGGAATTCCCATTCTTCTCAATGTTATCCACGGTGGTGGTGGTGGTGGTGGTGGTGGTGGTGATGCCTTTGAATAGTCAGTGAAACAAAAGTGAACATCATTCTGGTATTCTATACTTTTAGCCAAAATGTATCTTTTGTCAACATGATATCCCTCATTCAGCATCCTCTTCTGAATCTGATTTTAAGCTAATAAAAATGTCTTTTTAAAGGTCCAATCAAAACAGTGGCTTCTGAGGAGATCTACTGGGCCAGCTAAATTCAGGTCAGAGGGGTCAGCTCTCAGAAGGTTATGTCTACTTGTCTTTTGGGATTCCGAAGGGGTGATCTTGATAGATTTTCTCAAATGGTACATGACAATCACACAAAAATAATGAAGTTTTAAGAAAATTGAAAACTGCATTGCATTGGTGAGAAAATGGTCAGGAAAATCACACAGAAGAATTGCTTTCTATCACACCTATGCACCCGCTTATGTTTCAAGGGTAGTAAGGATTGTCCTATGAGAATTTTATTGGGAAATGTTATCCCATCAACTCTACAGCCCTGATTTTGCTTCTTCTGACCTCTTTTTATGCTTAAAGCTTGATGAACATTAAAAAGTAATACAAAACTGTCATTTTGACTGGGTACAAATTGAACAGAATTCTTTGGGGAATGGTTTGAAAGATAGAAACACTTCCTTCAGAAATATACAGGCCTAGACGGGGATATGTTGAGGAACAGTAGTTTCACATTTTTATATTTTTTGTTTAATGAAGGTTTCTATAGTTTTGTAGCAATACTTTCTGATATATTGCCCTATGTTCTAGGAATTGCATGCAGTGTGCATCTGACCTCCTCTAACTTCATGAGGGGGAGAGAGAATCACCATTAGCATCAGCCCAAATTGATTCCTATGAGGTGGAGGTCAGAACTGCCTCCTCTTCCTCCCACATTTGTATCCATTTTGATACCGGCCAACGCTCCTAAGACATTACACTCTGCTGGGTATAATAATGTGTTGCAATGGTCACACAGAACTCACAACGAACTCATGACTATAGGTTCATTAGGAAAGTAACAGGGTACAATTCAAGTACAGGAACATTCAGGATAGAGTTCTTTGATCAAGACAGCTTCTTCTCGATTGTGTAGCAGGCAGGCTCCTCCCTTGCCCTCAGCCTCTATGCCTTGCCTTTGTACTACTTGGGCAAATATGACAAAGCTCCTTTTGCTATGCCAAACAGGGTCCAGAAACACAATTCTCCACCAGTAAGCCTAGGATGAAAGACACTCAGCTTTAGTTCTGTAGGATGGAAACTAAGTGCCCTGAGACATACCACTCTTCCAGCAAGCTTCCTACCAGTAGGTGCTCAGCTTCCTGGCTCCTTGTGCCAGGAAGCCCTGTGCTTTGCCCGTTGTCAGACCCGTGGTACCACCACCTCTGCTGCCTCTGCTGGTGTCTTTTATCTGCAGCTACTGCTTGCTGGTCTGATCTCAGTGCAGGGATTCCGGGGTCAAAGGTCACACTTCACTCCAGACTCTTCTTTTTTAGTGATAAAGAAATCCCACTGTCCACCTTTTGTTTAGTTCATTTTAATGTTAGTTAGGTACATTCCACAATTGACCAACCCCACTGGTAGGGTTCCATACACTTAATATTTTCCTTGTTTCTTCTTCAACAAAATCTATATGTAGTCCTGTAGGATAAGCATTGCACTGCTAACCACAAGGATGGTGGTTCAAATCCACCAGCTGCTCCTCAGAAACTCTATGCTGGGTTACTGTGAGTTGGAACCAACACAGCAGTACTTAATGACAACTCCAAGAATAAAAACTCTAGTGGTGTAGTTAGGTTACAATTTGGGCTGCTAATCTGCTAACCACAAGTTCAGCAGTTTAAATCCACCACCTTTCATAGAAGATGAGGTTTTGTGCTCCCATCAAGATTTCCAGTCTTAGAAAACCTATTCAGGATCACGATAAATTAGAACCAACACAATGGCACACAACTACAACCACAACCACTCCAAAAATGGTGCCATGTATGTTATTTATGTAATTAGCAAGGTATCAAATTTGCTTAGTGGGGACCTCACATTTGTACAGTCCTACTCAATCCTGGTGTGGCACTGTGGGCTAATGCGTCAGACTACAAAGCTGTTTGAACTGCAAGGTCTATGGTTCAAGCTCACCAGCTGTTACTTGGAAACCCAATACAGGATTGCTATAGGTCGGAATTGACTCAACAGCACTTAACAATAACAACAATAACAGTCTGAAGGAGCTCTGGTAGTGTAGTGGTGACGAGTCAGACTGTGAATCTCACAGTTAGCAGTTCAAAACTAACAGTGGGTCCACTGAAGGAAGATGAGGCTTTCTGCTCCCGTAAAGATTTACAGCCTCAGAAACCCTATACAGGGTCTTTGTGAGTCAGAACCAACTCCATGGCACATAACCACCACCACCACCACTTAGTCCTGCTCTTCTGTCAGTGTGTCGTACTGTGGTAGCTTGTGTGTTTCTGTGATTTTGGAAGCTATACCCTGGGTATTTTAACTACCAGAAGGCTTAGCCGTGGTGGACAGGTTTTAGATGAGATTTCAGATGAAGACAGGCTAGGAAGATGGAGAGATGAACTACTTCTAAACATTTAGTCACTGAAAACCTTATGAATAGCAGTGGAACACCATCAGCACCAAAATCTTGGATACTGAAATACAATCAAGAGCACCAGGATATTCTTAGATACAGTGCATGAAGATGAGTCCCTCAGGTTGGAGGGCATTCAAAATATGACAGGGAAGAGCTGCCTCCTCAAAGTAGAGTTGGACATGATAATGCAAATGGACTAAAGCCTTTTGGGACCTTCATTTGCTGATGGAGCACAACTCAAAATGAAGAGAAACAGTTGTAAACATTCATTAATAATTGAAACATGGAATGTATGAAATAAGAATCTCAGAAGATTGGAAATTACCAAAAATTAAAGGGAACGCATGAACATAAATATCCTAGGCATTAGTGAGTTGAAATGGACTGGTTCTAGCCATTTTGGATGACAATCACATAGCTTACTATGCTGGGAATAACAAATTGAAGAGGAATGACATTGAATTCATTATCAAAATAAATGTAACAAGATCTCTCTTGAAGTATAACACTGTCAGTGATAAGATAATATTCATATGCCTACAACATGACCAGTTAATACCATAATTTTCAAATTTATATACCAACCACTAAAATCACTGATGACAAAATTGACGAATTACATCAACTTCTTCAGTCTGAAATTGATGAAACATTCAATCAAGATGTACTGACAATTCTGGCAATTATAATTCAAAGGTTGGAAACAAAGAAGATGGATCAGTAGTTGAAAAGTATGGCCTTGTTAATAGAAATGTTGTTGGAAAGCACGTGGCAGAATTTTGCAAGACCAATGAGTTCTTCATTGCAAATAGCATTTTAAAACAACAAAAAGGAAGACTATACACATGGATCTCACCAGATGGAATACACAGAATTCAAATTGACTACAACTGTGGGAAAATACAGTGGAAAAGTTCCATATCATCAGCCAAAACAAGCCCAGGACAGACTGTGAAACAGGCTATTAATTGCTCATATGTAAGTTCAAGCTGAAGCTGAAGAAAATGAAAACAATCTATGTGAGCCAAAATATGAGCTTGAACATATCCTACCTGAATTTAGAGGTCATCTGAAAAATAGAATCGATGCATTAGACACTAAAGACCAAAGACCAGAAGAGTTATGGGATGGCATCAAGAACATAATACAGACAGAAAGCAAAGGGTCCTTGTTGTTGTTAAGTATGGTGGAGTCAGTTCCGACTCATAGCGACCCTTCACAGGGTTTCCAAGGCTATAAATCTTTACAGGAGCAGAACATCTCATCTTCCTCCCACGGAACAGCTGGTAGCTTCAAACTGCCGACCTTGAGGCTAGGAGCCTGATTCATAACCACTATGCTACCAGAGCTCCTTTAGAAGACAAAAAATGAGGAAAGATCAAAATGGATGTCAGAAGACATTCTGAAGCTTGCTTTCTAGTGTAGAGATGCTAAAACAAATGAAAGAAGTGAGGATGTACAAGAACTGAAAGGAAAATTTCAAAAAACCAGCTAGAGAAGAGAAAGTCAAATATTATAATGAAATACACAAAAACCATTCTCAACCTGAAGAAACTGAAGGAAAATTCAAGCCTTTACTTGAAATATTAAGGATTCAGTGGGCAAACTGTCGAATGATGCAGAAAGCATCAAAAGAAGATGGAAGGAATACACAAAGTAACTGTACCAAAAGGAAATGTTCGATGTTCAACCATTTCAAGAGGTAGCATATGATCAAGAGCCAATGATACTGAAGAAAGAAGTCCAAGGTGCATTGCAGGCATTGGCAAGGAGCTATGCTCTGGTAATTGATGGAAAACAAGTTAAAATCTTTCAGCACATTGAAACTGATGCAGTAGTAGAGGCACTCACTCATCTATGCCAAGAAATTTAGAAGATAACTTTCTGTTCAACTGAATGGAAGAGATCCATATTTGTGCCCATTCCAAAGAGAGGTGATGCAATGGAATCCAGAAATCATCAGACAGTATCATTAGTATCACACGGAAGTAAAATTTTCTTAAAGATAATACAAAAACTATACTGTGACAGAGAATTTCCAGAGGTTCATCCTGGATTCAGAAGAACATATAGAATAAGTAATATCATTGCTGATGTCAGACAGATCTTGGCAGAGATCTCTTGAAAACAGGGGATACCAGAAAGATGTTTTCCTGTGCTTTATTGACTACACAAAGGCTTTAGATTATGTGGATCGTAAAAGA
>NW_006408538.1:9364770-9380118 GCF_000296735.1 Chrysochloris asiatica | reverse complement strand
AATGAAGTGAATTGGCACAGTGCACAGTGGCAGAAGCAATAGGCTCAAATTTAGCAAGGATTGTGAGGTTGTTGCGGGACTGCCTTTTGAAATTTTCCATTCAGTTCTTTTACCTCCTCACTTCTTTCATTTGTTTTGTTACATTGTGCACAGGGTTGCTATGAGTCTGTACCAACTTGATGGCATCTAACAACAACAAACAACAACTCACTTCTGTTGTGGTTGCTGTAGGATAAGCACTAGATTGCTAAATGCTAGGTAGGTGGTTCAAACACACCTGCTGTTCCGTGGAAAACCTATACAGGGTAGCTATAAGTCAGAACCAACTTGATAGCGCTTAATAACAACAGTAACAATCCCGTTTAATTTTGAAGGCATTACAGAGCTAAAGGGGCTATTGTAAGTAATTCACTGTATGTGTGTGTATATGTATGTATGTATACATGCATATTGTTGTTATTATGTGCTGTGGAGTCGGATGCATATGCATATTCTGAAATTTACTGATATTCAGAGAAAAATCGATCACATAGATAAAATGTTACTTTTTTGTTTGTTTTTAGTAAAGTCACATTGTGATCAGTTTGGTATTAATTTCACCTTTAGTTATCTGCGTTGTTTGTAGGTGCTGTCCAGAAGATTCTGACTCATTGTGAACCCTATTACTCTATGTACAACAGAACCAAAGACTTCCTTGTCAGAATCTTTCCTGTTTCATATTATTTCTACTGTTTCCTTTAACAGAGATCAAATTGCGAGGATAAATGTATAGTAGCATTTACTGAGATTGTTTTAAATCCAAATTGCCAATAATCCAAATGCTATCAATATAAGCAACTGATCATAAGTATGTTTGGAGATGAAGACATTTGCTATCAGTTATCTGGCTGTAATATATGAGGAGACATCAAAAAGCTCATGGGAAAATACCATTATCTTTTTATTTAATTTTTCCATGTACTTTTGGAAGTCCTCTCATACTTTTATTTGATTTTATAAAAATGAAATAAAGGAGTGTTATAGTTTATTGGGAACAATATCAAGGCCTTGTTCCAATACTAATATAGATTTTATTTGGGTATTGGCCAATTTCTGTTTCTATGATGAGCCCTAATATGAGAAAGTTGGAGAGTGAATAAATCAGTTACGTGTTAGTCTGCTAACCTCAAGGTCAGCAGTTCAAATCTACCAGTTGTTCTGCAGGAAAGAGATGAGGCTTTCTGCCCCTGTAAAGATTTGCAATGTTGGAAACCCTATGTTGTTGTTGTTGTTAAGTGTTGTTGAGTCAGTTTTGACTCAAAGCAACCTTGTATGGGGTTTCTGAGGAACACCTGGTGGCTTTGAACTGCCAATCTCACAGTCAAAGTCCTGTGCTGATCCAATGGTTCACCACTACCACCGTCATACTAATATGATTCTCATATGCATTATGAATATTTTATAAACAGATTTTAAATACGTTCTTACAAATTTACTCTTATAAGCCAGTGCCTGATGAACTGTTTTAAATTTGAGATGAAATTTAATCTTCCTTTGTGAGTTTTTCTTGTTTTATTCCAGTGACCTAATTTTAACTATTCATGTAGTGAATATTTTGATTTATTAATCAGGTAATCTACTGTAGCCCATTACATTCGACCTCAGTCAGTATACATCCTGTATGGAAAGTTGTTGTTGTTGTGAAGTGCAGAGTCAGTCTGACTCATAGAAACACTGTATAGGGTTTCCAAGGAGCAGCTGGTGAATTTGAAGTGCCAAATGTATGGCTAGCAGTCCAGTGCTTATCCTGCAGTGCCACACCAGTATGGAAAGTTACATTACTATTTTTCATTTACTGCATTATAAATTTCATCACTAATTTTCTTTGTTATAAGGAATTGTTCAAATGCTAAGTTATGAAATCTGAAAACCAAAAGCAAGACAAATACGTGCATACTCTTTGAAGTCTCTGAATACCATAAATAGGTATGTGCTTAGCTACTAATTGAAAAGTTGACAGTTCAAATCCACACAGAGGCATCTCAGAAGAATGACCTCGTGATCAACATATAAAAGGTTACAGTCATTGAAAACCAGATAGAACTCAGTTCTAGTTTGACCAACAGTGGTATATGTAAGAGTAAGAATGGACTTGCTGACAAAGGATTGGTTTTAGTTGTTGATGTTTGCTTTCGGTTTTTTTTGTTGTTGTTTTTTTTTTTCTTTGATATTGTCTCCTGTCATTAAAAAAACCAAACGAAAAACTACAGGTTAGAGGATGAACATTATTCTCATATTTCCTCTGAGGAAATTAGGACTCAGAGAGGTTAAAGGCTTTCTGTTATTTTACCAAGTAGTAATTGACAGTAACTGATTCTACACCCTTCCTGTTTATTATGCAGATTATGGGAGGGGCATAGTGGCTCTGTAGCTCAGCTCAGGAACCTTTTTTCTGCCAACGGCCATTTGGATATTTATAGTATCATTTGCTGTCCATGCAAAATTTTCAATTTGCATATTAGCCTGCTGTATTTGGTCAAACATTTAATTAACTCACGTGCCATAGGATAAGCACTCACCCTTTTCAGGTCAGTTTGAACTGTAAGGTCGCTGGTTCAAACCCACCGGTTGCTGTTTGGAAACCTATACAAGGTCACTATGAATCTGAACCAATTAGATGGTACTTAACAGCAACAACAGATGTGATGGCTGGAACTGTTTCTCTTTGGTGTGGCATGTAATGTTAGCTGGTATTGATGGTGTTGCTACGCGAAACTGCTTTTCCGGATTTGTGTCAGTCATACCTTGAGATGGCACGTTTTGAAAAGAACTGCTCCCAGCCTTTAAGTTGTTCAGCACACAGATGCATAATTCAATGCATGTCTCCTCCACGTGGGAGAGTCATTATTGCTTATGTATCATCTATAGAACTCCAGCGGTGGGAGGTTATTGTACCTAGCTTTCAGCTCATCATTACTTTGTAGCTGAATGACTTCCTGTTGTAGGTTACCAAACACATCAGCTGCTTCTACATTGAAAAGGGTAGCAAAGATGCTCAGTTTCATTTCCTTACATTTCACATCCTTGTATCTTTCATTAAAAGCCTCAATTAGTTTCTCACATTCACCAGCATATTTAAGTGCAGTATGGAAGGCTTTTGTCCTTCCAGACTGAGGAAATGCACTGTGCTCTTCCTTTTGAGTCACACTTCTCACAGTCTTAATTTATCTTCAAATGATTTCCCGTTTGAACACAGGGAGCTGAGAACCTGAGAAACCAGGGTTGCGGCCCTGCTGCTTGACACTGAGCTCTGAGCAGTACTTGCGAATGCCCACTACGGACTCCAGATTACACAGCTACTCTGTATCATTGAATTCCCTAACAACTTTTTCCCTTCATTCCCATGAACTGCTTGACTTCATCCCGAAATTCATAAAACCTCACTAGTATGTTCCAGCAACTCAGCCACTGCATTTCACAGCAATAGACAAGATTACAGAGTTCAGATCATTCAGTAACGTCTTAAACTGGCAGCTGGTAAACCCTGTGCTTTTGATGACATTTATGCATGACACAACTGTTGACACCACATTATTGAGCAGCAAAGACTGTGCTCAGAGAATTTCTTGGTGTATGATACAGTGGCATGTAATGAAATCACTTGGAATCAAGACTGAGACAATTCAGTTGTTTGTTGACAAATGTAATGAATGCTTTTTGCAAGCCAACCATTGTTGGAGCTCCATTTGTAATACGGCCACTTAACTTTTCAAATGTTCAAGGTTTTGCACTGATAAAACAAGTCTCTCACCTCTAGTAGTGCTGTGCATGGCTTCCAATGATAGCAGCTCCTCTCATGTGTCAAGCTCTGCAGTTATCCCATGAACAAAAATGGCCAGTTGGGCAGTATTTGTGATGTTCATTGTCTCATTACAAGCCAGAGAGAAGAAATGGAAATCTCCTGCAGAATCCTTCAATGTTTTTTCAATTTCTTGTGCTAAGTCAGTATTCCAATCTGAGACAGTTCTCCAAGATAAACTAACCCTCTGAAACTATTTTACTTTGGTGCTAACAACTCCGCAGCAACCACCATGCACATTTTCAAACTCTCCCTCCTCATGAGGCCTCTGGCACTGTTGTGGTTTTGAGTCATTGTGTAGTTCAAAACTACCAGTGGTTCTGTGGGAGAAAGATGAGGCTTTCTGCTCCTGTAAAGGTTTACAGCCTCGGAAACCAGATTCAGGGTTGAGTTGGAATCAACTCCCGGCACCCCACCATCACCACGTTAGGCCTCATCTTTGTGATTCACTCAATCACCACTTAACTCTTCTGAATAATGCTGTCTCTGTCACAGTGAAGCCTAGTGAAAGTGACTTGTTTTGATTTGAAGCACACTGATTTTATCCAGACTCCTTTGGCCTTTACCAGAGCGTTAAACCTGAAACGGCCTGAAGAAAAGCCATTATAATTATATTAATCAGTTACAATGGATGTTACATAAGGCAGTACCATACTTTCTCATTTCTCATAATCTCTCAAAGTACACAAAGAAATGATTGCTATTAAGGCAAAAGAGATGAACAGCAGTCATAAAAGTTGCCCCAAGTTTAGTAGTTACAAATCGAACTGTGAACCGCAAGGTCAGCCGTTCGAAACTACCAGTTCTTCCATGGGAGAAAGATGAGGCTTTCTGCTCCCGTAAAGATTAACAGGCTCAGAAACTCTGTACAGGGTCGCTATGAGTCGGTTACAACTTATAATGATCCTATAGAACAGAGTAGAACTTCCCTATAGGGTTTCCAAGACTGTGAATCTTTTACGGAAGTCAACTGCCACACCTTTCTCCAATGGAGCAGCTGGTCTCAGATCTCTGACCCCTTGGTAAGCAGCCAAACACTTAAACCGTCACACCACCAGGGCTGCTTAATAAGTCATTGTTGGTGTTAAGTGCCATCAAGTCAGTTCTGCCTCATAGCTACCCTATATAAAATGTCAGAGGAGTGGCTGGTGAATTTAAATCACTGACCTTGTGGTCAAACAGACCTTTTGGTCCAGTGCATTATTCTACAGCACCACACCAAAGAGTGATACAACTAGGGTTATATCCAGATTGGCTTTTTTCATTATTGCTAACACATTGCCACTAACTAGGCACATGGTTTGCCTTTTACTTCAACAGCAGAAAAAATCATTTGATCATTTCTCTTGGAAAGATCAACACTCTGCATCAACTTTTCTTTTCTTTGTCATCGCAATTTGTAGGCAGTTGCAATGCTGAAGTTTTAATAACTACCCAGTATTTGTGTTACCAGCAATATGATTATTTATTTTTGATTGCTGTCCTAATCCTGCACCTGGGATTTGGAACAGATCCAATGTTCATGTCGTCAACTCTTGAAGTCTCATCTGTGTATTGTAATTTCCCAAATTGTCATCTGAGATTCAGTTTTTGCAAGGATTATTGATCATGGATATGTAGATAAAGATTGTATTGGAGTTATCATCTGTGTCAACAAAGAGGTCAACAACATCATCGTCAGTTCATGAGGCAAATTCATCGATGGCTTAAGGACTCATCACAGCTCCTCTCACTGTCACCACGTCACCATAGTTTTACCACAATGTATTAACACTTTCACAGAGTGTACACTCTCAGCCTGCACCTAGCACTGAGTATCTTCTGAGTCACCACAATACACACAGATGGGCCACTGATGAGAAGCACATGTGTCTGTCCTGTCATATACTCTTATGTATCCTGTTTATCCTTGCTTGTCCCTCAAAATTTACATTAATATTATGGCCATTATGATTCACTTAATATACATTTATGTTGCTATGAAAAAAGCTCAGAAACTTATTGAATTTTGAGCCCCATCTGCTGTTGCCTTGGCAGGACCAGATCACATGATTTCATGGACCTTATATCTCCTGCAGGTGGGATGTTCCCCACTCCTACTCTGTAGGAGAATCCCTAGACTATCTTGTCTCAGTATTTGAGCCCACAAGCAGCAACTTGGGAAAAAGGTGGGGCTTTGTCGTCCTGATTTACAGCCTCGGAAACCCTATTCAGGGTCACCATGGAGACTTGGTGTAGTGCTGGAGGATAAGCACTGGTCTGCAAGGTTTGTGGTTCAAACTCACCATCCGCTCCTCCAAAAACCTATACTGGGTCCCCATGAGATGGAATCAACTCAACCTCAATGTCACTTAACAACCATAGCAAATGCACTGTAGGATACAGCAAGTTTGGCTATTCAAACCCATCAGCCACTCCCTGGAAACCCTTTACAGAGTCTTATGAGTTGAGGCCAACTTCCTAATGGATGGTACGTAACAACAACGTCAACAACAACAATAACATGAGTCAGGAACTGGGCTCAGTGGCACTGAAGAACAACTATAACATGTATACTATACAGGGTTTCCTGGGTTATCTAAATGTCAGTTGAGATTTCCCTTCGTTATTTAGGCTATATGAAGTCATATATACCATGTAAGTCTTGGAGTTCATAAATCATTGAAACACTGCACAGTATTATATCCTAAATTGTAATTATAAAGTTGCCATATTTGATTTGTCTTCCTGGAACAGTGCACTAAAAGTGCACGTGAATCCAGTGGACGGGATGACCGACCAGCTGCATTAAAGCCACAGCACCAGCATGTCATGGCTGATAACCTAGCTGTTTCAGTGTTCTCATTCATGAAATAGGAACAATAATAGTATTTACATCATAGGGCCCTTGGTAGCATGAAATGAACTAATTAAGTGCTTAATAAAGTTCCTTGCATTTAGTAAAATCTAAGTAAATGATAGCTATTTTTATTATTATTATATTTTCCTTAAATTAAATATTTGGGCATTAAATTAGCTTCTATTTTTGTCAAAATAATGGTTTTGGATTCTTTACAAAGAAACCAGTGAGCTTACCAAGGAAACTATCTTAGAGAGGGTCCTCAAGGCAGCAGGAAGTGGATTGAGTCCTTAGAAGGCATGTGTCTGATTGTAAATAGAAAGTGATACAGTACTTACATTTAAAGTACGTATGATTTTAGTGTTTCACACAAGTATTCTTCATCTATCATGAAGCTATAATTCATATTAGTAGGAAATGTCATTATATGCAGTTCATTATCTATTGTGCTGTCCTAAGAAATATTGTTGCTAATTTATAGCAGCACTTGGGGGGGGGGGGAAGGGGGAAATGAGTAGCTGAGGGTGAGGATGGGCTTTTTGAAATAAGTGTCATGCATTTTCTAATTTCTGAGATGTAATCTACGAGACAATGAAATTTGTATCTCAAGGAGATAAGAGTCCACTTTAAAAAAAAATAACAATTTACATTTGAATAAAGCACATTAGAGTCATTCACTATTTATTTAAGATACATTAAAAGAAAAACTCAATCAGCAAAGAGGATTTAAGGGCTTTTCCTAGAATGAGACTTCTTTGGAAAGCTTAGAACTTTCTTTTCTTAACCTTCAAAATGACTATAGATTAGTCTATTTTAAGACAAAAAAGCACCGGGGCTTTAATAAGCTAGAATTATTTAAGGTTAAGTATCCATCAACACATTTATTTATTTATTTTCATTGGAGTTTAGTGTGTGGCTAGATTTATACTTCAAATTAATGAAAACAGACTTAGATTCAAGATAGAATTCAGAATACTGAGAATTTAGTAAGAGACATTGCATGCCCCAAAGACAATATTAAGGTACTCTGTAAACTGGTTTATTATTGCTTAAATTATGGCATTGTTGAATAAACATTGGACTGCTAACTTCAATGTCAGTGGTTCAAACTAACCAGCCACTCTTTGTTGTTGTTAAGTGCCATAGAGTCAGTTCCGACCCATAGCACCCTGTACAGGATTTCCAAGGAGCATGTGGTAAGCCTGAACCACCGACCTTGTAGTTCTAACCAATTTTGCTGTACAGTGCATTCCTAGGCAACCTTATATACAGGTTACTGATGAAGATCAAAGAGCCCAGTCTTCGGTATGGATTGCATCTCAAATTAAAGAAAACAAAAATCCTCACCACTAAACCAACAAACATTCTTATCAATGGCGAAAAGTTTGAAGTTGTCAAAGACTTCATTCTTCTTGGATCAACTATCAATACTCACAGAAGCAGCAGTCAAGAAATCAAACGACATATTGCATTAGGCAAATCTGCTACACAAGACCTTTTTAAAGTGTTGAAGAGCAGAGATGTCAGCTTGAGGACTAAGGTGCGCCTGACCCAAGCCATGGTATTTTCAATAACCCCATATGCATGTGAAAGCTGGACAGTGAATAAGGAAGACCGTAGAAGAATTGATGCTTTTGAGTTATGGTGTTGGAGGAGAATACTGAAAGGGTCATGGGCTGCCAAAAGAAACAACAGATCTGTCTTGGAAGAAGTGCAGCCAGAGTCTTTGCTCCTTGGAGGCCAGATGGCCAAACTTCGTCTCTTATACTTCAGACATGTTGTCAGGAGGAACCAGTCACTGGAGAAGGATATTGTGTTTGGTCAGAGAAAAAGAAGAAGACCCTCAACGAGATGGATTGGCAAAATGGCAGCATCAGTGGGCTCAAAGTGTGGCAACAATTATGTTGTTGGGCCAGGACCGGTCAGTGTTTTGTTCTGTTGTGCATAGGGTCACTATGAGTCGGTACTGACTCAATGACACCTAACAACAACAACAATAAGTCCAACTGCCTCAACAGCACTTAAGAACAACAACTGTTTAGCGTACTCAAATACACCAATTGCTTCAGATTCCATACTGCCAATAGAAAAGTGTGTCTATTCTAATAAGATGAATATATTATATATAATATTAAAATGTATTATTCTAAGCAACAAACCTTATTGAGAACCTATAGTCCTAGCTTGTAATACTTGGATGCTGGCAAGTTTAAAAGAAAAAGAAAAAAAGTAAAGACCCTAGGACAGTTTTAGCTCTAAAGGGAAGTTGGAGAAGATGAGTTCCAGGTATAAAGACACTTTTAGGAACAACAATCACTTGTCTGTCACTCTGTTGTATTGTGGTGGATTATGTGTTGCTGTGATGTTAGAAGTTATGCCACCGGTATTTTAAACACCAGCAGGATTCGTCATGATGGACTAGTTTAAGTGGAATTTCTAGTCTATGATTAGACTAGGGAGGACTTGGCGATTTACCTTGGAAAAAATTGGCCGCTGGACATCCTTATGAATAGCAGCAAGATATTGTCTGATAGAGTGCCAGAAGATGGGCCTTTGTGATTGGAATGCACTCACATACAGCTGGGGAAGAGAAATCTCTTCAAAGGTGGACAGTACAAACTCACATAGCAACTCCAAGGATGAAGAGTCTAGTGAAATACCTCCATAGATTATAGCAAAAACACAAACACAATGGAGCAATTCTACGCTGTAATATAGGACTCACGCTGAGTTGGAATTTACTCAAATATAATAGGTTGTTGGTGTTGGTATTGGTGGTGATGGTGGCAATGTGTGTATGTGTGTGTGTGTGTTTTAACCAGATCTATTTGTTGTCTGGAGTCTTGGTGGTGTGGTGCTGTGGGTTAATGTGCTGGACTGCAAGGTCAGCGGTACAAGCTCACCAGCTGCTTCTTGGAAACCCTATACAGGGTCGCTTGGGTTGGAACCAATTCAGTGACACTTAACAATAAGAAGTGGTTGTTTGAAAGAAGGCTAGGTGGTACAGAGGCTAATTGCTCAGCTGAAAACCAAAAGGTTCAAAACTTGAATCGACCAGCTGTTTCAAGGAGAAAGATATAGTCCTCCGATTCGTAAAAATTACAGCCTTGGAAACCCTATGGGTCAGTTCTACTTTGTTCTAGTGTTGCTATAAATTAGATTCGACTGGGCCGAAATCAGATTTAGTGGTGATGATGAGATTATGGGGAATTTATGCTTCCTGAGTGCCATTGTAGGATAAGCACTGACAGCAAAGACAGCCATTCAGACCCACTCACTACCCATTCCTATTCACGGTTGCTAAGTGTGGGAAACAACTGAATGAAAGCAATTAATAGAACCAACAATAACAAATCACATCTTGACTTGTTAAGTGCTGTTGAGTTGCTTCTGACTCATAGCTATCCTGTATAAGATTTCTGGTGAGTTTGAAACCACCAACCTTGTAGTTCAAACCAACTTTGCAATCCAGCATATTAACCTGCCATGCCACTCCAGGACTTCTTGGTTTAGCCTTTTTTTTAAAATTAGATCGTTCATCTTTCTGCAGTTGCCACAGCAGTTATATGGCTAGATTAAGGGACCTTTAAAAGCAAAGCTATAAGTTGAATAGTGAGAAACAAACATTGTCTTTCTATGAAAACAACCCACTTCACAGATATTTATTGTTAAGTGCCATCGAGTCTGTTCTGACTCATAGTAATCCTCCAAACGGTTTCTGAGGCAGGGCTGATGGGTTTTACTGCCAACATGATGGTTATCAGTCTAGTACTTATCCTATAGCGCCACACCAGGATTCCCACAGATGGATTAGAGACAGTGAACACCATTCCCTGTCAAATGGCTGATTAACAATGGAAATGCAACTTTTTGTTTCATTTTGTTCTTTACAAAAACAAATAGGATAAAACATTAAAAAAAATTAATGATATGCATGGACTAGGTCTACCTGGAAGAGGAAATATTAATTCCCTTTGCTAGAAACTGATTAGCCTTTGATTATAAGTAGTATAGACAAATTAGAAGAGCCTTGAAAACAAAATGATTGAAGTGCTAGAAAATAGGTTCGGTGAGGCCTTGGTAAGAAGGTGAGCCTGCTTCACTTAGCTCTGGTGAAGGCTACTGGAGGAATGGGGATTCCTGAGCCAAGCCAGGCTGATGGTTAACAGACTTCACTGCAAATCAAAATTTGGAACTTCACACCCACCCACAGGTACCTCAAAAGAAAAAAAAAAAAAAAAGACTGGCCTATTTATATGCAAAACAGAACAACCTCTGAAAGCCACAAGGAGCACAATTTTATGTGACACACCTAGACATACCATGGTTCAGGGTCCACTTGATAGAAACTGATTAATGTAGGAATAGTGTCCAGGATGTGACACTATGGTTTAATGTGCTAGACCACAAAATTGGTTTGAGCACCAAGTTTGGCGGTTCAAGCTTACCGGCCACTCCTCTGAAACCATATACAGGGTTGCTATGGGTCAGAACTGAATCGACAGTACTTAACAACAACAACATTATTAAATATTAAATGTTATTAAACTGAGGAACTTGGTGGCCCTGTAGGATAAGCACTGGACTGTAAACCACAAGATCAGTAGTTCGAGCCCATCAGCTGCTTGACAGGATAAAGATGAGGTTTTCTGCTCCTAAAACCCTATACAGAGTCTCTCTGAGTTGGAATTGACTTGGCAGCACCCAACAACAATTATTAAACTGTCAGTTTCTATAGTTTTCACTATCAATTTAATTTTCATCAATTTATGATCAGCATTTTCAAAAACAAAAATCTGTTACAAAAAGTTATTGAGTGTGTCTAAAAGACAATAAATTACTTACGTAAGAACTTTGGGGACTATAAAGAATGTATTTAAACAATTGTCCACCTCTAAAGATCAGTCGAGAAGTGTCAGCATTGAACAGTTTGTTTATAAACTGCACGAAGCCGTGGCCTCAGAAGTGGCAATCTCGAGACATTCCATTTTGAAAAAAACTCAGTCCATGCCCTAGTTACTTCTACAAAGAATTGGAACCAGCAGGGTTCATTTCAACTTTGTATTTCTGAACTCATTGTTTCTCATATCCATATCTCATTTATCATAAAATTCTTATGAATTTTAAAACCATTTTTGAAATAAATTGCCTGACCAGGGCACCGTTTGTTTCTAAAGTACTTATTCATTTAAATACTTTTATTAATCCTCCTGCTTCATCAATGAACAAAAAAGTGGAACCGATTTAGGCAAAAATGAATTACTAGTTATTCTCCAATATAGTATGACTTGAAAGAAAGAAGGGATAGATTGATTATGTCAAAGAGTGGGACTTAGCTGTGAAGCTTTAGTGCATGGGGAATATCTTTATACTTTATTTTCTATAGTTTCTCCTTTGTATTTTCAAATTCTATTTTGGCAGATAAAGTGGCACGTATGCTTCTTTGTGGATATCTGGACATGGAAAATTGCAATCTAACATAAATCTCTAAGGAAAAGACCTTATGTTCTGTTATTACAAATCACACTGTCTGTTATGGCACATTCAGGGACTGACATTTATTTCTAACCTTCTAGATAATGGATTTACATGGATGTTAATCTTTTAAGGAAATATGAAGACTCCTGAGATTATATTTCTATGCCTTTGTAAAGCAGACTCTAGTGGTATTAAGATACAAGACGATGCTTTTACAAACCCTGTGGCTTACTTACATCAGCTAGATCATTAACGATTGACACCATTTTACTTTTGTTTTATAAAAGTGACAAAATATTAAAAGAACTAATCCCTAGATATTTTTCAGTCCATTTTGAGGCAGTATAAAAATTGGGGGAAAATTCAGAAGTATGATTGAAAATATAATTGCCTAGCAATATAATATTTTGACTGATTTTGGAAATTAACCATAAGACTTTCCTCTACAGCAGAGCTTCTCAAATATTAATAAGATACAAATCACCTTAGTATTTTTTTTTAAAAAAATGAAGCTTCTGAATTTGGAAATCTAAGCTTCTGCATGCCTAGCATCATCACTCAAGTGATACTAACGGTGTGTTGGACTATGAACCACAAATTAGCAGTAGCAGGGAAGGCTCAGGTTTGTAATCTAGGCTCCATGGATGAGCCTCAAGTGTTATGTGAACAGTATGAAAATTTGTACAGAGTGTGTATGGTAAACATACATGTATATACATGTGCCAAGTATGTGAGGTATCAATCTTCCCACAGCACTTTCACTTCTCTATTGGGTTCCATAATTCTTAGCCACATAGCATTCAGATACCATAGTCAGAGTTGTGGATTTTTTTAGTGAAGTTAACAGGTTACAAGTTAGGGTCAGAAATGCTCCGCCCACCATTGCTCCAGTCAGTTGCTGACAAATGCCCGTGGGACCCACTTTTCTGTCTTGTGTTCCCGTTCTTGATTCTGTGGATGCTGCTCTTCTGCCACTCCTCCAGTGTCACATCTTCCTGTCCCTGGGTCACAGAAGTTCCATGTCAAGGACCTTGGAATCCAAAGACATGCTCCGCTCCTGGCTCTTCTTCTTTGATGGTAGTGAGGTCCTCACCCCTGCTCCTGACATGGTTCCTTTTAAACGCATACTAGAGTTTCAAGTTTTTACAGTTATAGTTAACTCTGCTAACATCCACAGGAGTCCTGGTGTGGTACTGTATGATAAGCAGTGGACTAATAAGTTCAGACATTCAGACTCTGTCCATACAGGATCATATTGAGCTGTCATATCAGTATTTTCTCCCACTTTCTCTTATCCAGACTTGGGGCGGGTGGTTATGTACTGTGGAGTCAGTTCCAATTCATAGTGACCCTGTTATTTGGTTTCTGAGGCTGTAAATCTTTACAGGAGCAGAAAGTCTCATCTTTTTTTAAAATTTTTTTGCAGAGCAGCTGGTGGTTTTGAACTGCTGACCGTGAGATTAGCAGCCTGACTAGTAACCGCTGAGCTACCAGAGCTCCTTTATCCAGATGTGGTGGTGGTAGTTATGTGCTGTGGAGTCAGTTCTGACTCTTAGTGACACTGTACAGGCTTTCCGAGGCTGAAAATCTTTATGGGAGCAGAAAGCCTCATCTTTCTCCCTCAGAACAGCTGGTAGTTTTGAACTGCTGACCTTACAGTTTGCAGCCAGATTCGTTACCACTAGGCTACCAGAATTGCAGACAGAAATGTCTTTGGGTGGGAGTTAGAGACTGTGGCTAGAAGAGACATTAGATAATTCACTACACCACAACATGTGTGGGCATTTATTATATTTATATAAATTAAATTTATGGGCACTTTCAGTTGAAAGTGTAGGTTTGTGTGACCTCCCCTTCTAAACGGTTCCTTAGTATAATCTAGGCCTGTTTCTTGTGATGCTATTCCCATGAGATAATCACTGAAAAAGAAAGCAAAAAACTCTATATACTTGATCTTTTTTTTGATATTTGAAATTAATATTATAAATATGTTAAACACTACAAAATAACCTAGATTTAGTACACCAAAATACCCTCCACTAACCTAAACTGTCATTAAAGCAAAAGGATTGTTTTTCAAATGTTACTAAATGTTTTGTGAACAATAGAAAGAAGATACTGCCTTATACTTAAAAAGTACTCATTTCTCTTCCTTTACTTTTTCCCCCACCCCTCATTCTGGGCAACTCGCATCCATTCTGATGATCTGTCCAATAGACTAGCCCCTTCATCTCATGACTGCTTTGCTTTCAATGATCTACATTTTTCAATATTATTTAAGCCAATCATTCCCATGATCCTGACCCAACGATCTCATTCTGTAATTATCATCTATTATCCTGAAGTGGCGTTGTGGGCTAATGCGTCAGACTGCAAAGTCATTTGAACGGCAAGGTTGGCAGTTCAAGCTCACCAGATGCTCCTTGGAAATCCTACACAGGATCACTATGGGTCAGAATCAACTCGATGGCACTTAACAACAACATCTTCCCAATCACGTCAGTTAGAACAATTTATGCCAGATAAATCTGATCACATTCTAACTTCCAATGCTTGTATTTTCTTTCTTATGACTTTTGCTTTGCCTTCCACAAACCTCATGATCAATCATGATAATTATTCTTCTGCCAACACCCATAAGCCCTTTGGGCCGCTCCTTGTTATGCTAACCCTGAGAACTTCAAATCCTATAGTTGTTGCTGTTAAGTGCCTTGGACATAGTTCTGACTCATCATGACCCTGTATAGGGTTTCTGAGGAGTAGCTGTTGGATTTGAACTGTTGACCTTGTTGTTAGCAGTCCAGTGCTTGTTCAGCAACACCACACCAGGACCCCTTGTTTACTTGTTTGTTCTTGAAAAGCTGAATATGCCTATTTAACCCCAGTTTTACTTAATAGTGGTATTTTTTTTTTTAATGTACACAAAAACACTAAGGAATATATAATCATATAAACAACCGAAGGGAACATTCTGCAAGCCTTCCTCCTGGCTTCCAGCACACAGCCTTTCTGTTTTAATGAGTCTGGAGTCCTCAGCTACTCTATCTCTTCAAGTCCTCATCTCTGCCTCCAAATCTGGTATCTCTGCTTCTCTGGATAGGGTCCTGCATTCTGCTTGTGCTCTTCTCCCTTGATGGTCCTAGGGTCCTCTGTTCCTGGACTGTAATATTAACTACTCACCCTTTTTTATTTT
>NW_006408538.1:9353901-9362983 GCF_000296735.1 Chrysochloris asiatica | reverse complement strand
GGAGTAGAAAGCCTCATCTTTCTCCCACGGAGCAGCTGGTAGTTTCGAACCGCTGACCTTAAGCTCATAGATCAAGGGAAATGTGAATGCCAAGACACATGGAGATCTCTAAGATGTGCTGTGCCTACAGATGCTGAAAGGAGACAAGGGCCTTTCCCCAGAGCTCATAGAAAGACCAAGCCTTCTCCTAGACCTGACTTTCTGAATTTAGACTTCCAGAATCAGATTGTTGGTTACAGTCATCTGCTTGAGGTACTTCTGTTATAGTAGCAATAGATAGCTAAGAGAGTACAATGGCATTTCTGTTCAGGGAGATTCACTTTTCCCTTTTATTGCTCATGTCTGTTTCATATGTCTGTTTCTATTCTTAAACCTTCAATATTCCCTTATTTCTCTTCTTTCTTAAATGATGGCCTCACTTCTACTTTCATTAATAGAAACAAGTAGATGAGAAGTTTGTAATTCTTCTGTACCTGAATTTGTAAACCTACTGACTTCTCTGTTGTCTGTCTGATTCCTGTGGACAAATTATTCATCTTGAAATGTAAGACCATCACTTTTTATGTTGATTCGATATGTTCTAATATCTTCAAGGTTTCTGTATCAAGAATTATCTTTTTTTCCTCCTACTATTTCTTTTTTTTTTTTCCCCTTCTACTGAAATATTGTTGTTGTTGTTGTTATTTGTGTTAGGTGCCCATAAGTCGATTCTGGCTCATAGCTACTCTCTACACAATAGAACGAAACACTGCATGTTCCTGTGTCTTTCTCACAATTGTAATGCTTGGGTCTCTTGCTGCTGTCACTATACCAATCCATCTCATAGGGGTTATTCTTCTTTGTTGCTGACCCTCCACTTAACCAAGCATGGTGTCCTTCTCCACAGGCTGGTCCCTCCTGATAGCATGCCCCAAGTATGAGAGACGAAGACTTACCATCCTGGCTTCTAAGGAATATTCTGGCTGTACTTCTTTTAGGATAAATGTGTTTGTTCTTCTGGCAATTCATTGTACTTGGAATATTCTTCTCTAGTATCATAACTCAAATGCATCAAATCTTCTATGGTTGTTCATTGTTTAACTTTCTCATGCATATGAGGCTATTGAAAATACCATAGCTTGGGTCATGCCCACCTAAATCTTCAAACTAATATCTTTGCTTTCAAACACTTTGAATAGGCCTTTTGCAGAAGATTTGCCTAATGCAATATGTCATTTTATTCTTTGACTTTTGCTTCTAAGACTATTTTTGATCCAAGCAAAATGAAGTCTTTCACAACTGCAATATTGTCTCCATTTGTTGTTGTTGTTAGGTGTTGCTGAGTTCATTCTAACTCATAGTGACCTTGTGTAGGGTTCCTGAGGAGTGGCTGGTGAGTTTGAACTGCCAACCTTACTGTTCAACCGACCCTTCAGTCCAGTGCTTATCCTACAGTGCCACATCGGAACTCCATATCATGGTATTATTTATTGGTCTAGTTGTGAGAATTTTGTTTTCTTTCTATTGAGGTACAATCCATACTGAATCCCTATACTATTTAAATATTTTATAACAATTTCTAGTTCTATATCATCTTGACTATTCTTGATATACTCAAGTTCATCATTGAATCATGGAGTGCCAAAAGAAGAAATAAATCAATGTTGGAAGACGTATAGCCAGAATGCTGCTTAGAAGCCAAGATGACAAGACTCTTTTTCACATATTTCAGACATGCTATCTGAGGAATCAGCCCCTGGAGTAAAGTATGCTTAGTAAAGTAGAGGATCAGTGAAAAAGTAAAACCTCCACTCCCAACAAGATGGGCTGACACAGTGGCAGAAACAATGGGCTGAAGCAGAGTTGTGAGGATGGTGCCGGACTGAGTGGTGTTTTGCTTTGTTGTACATAGAGTCATTATGAATCGGAACGGACTCAACAGTTCCTGTCCACAATAACATCATTGCAGCCTCTGTATAGTTCGAATGTCTTCCAGTTTAGGGGATTCATCTGTCAGTATTGTATAGCACAATATTCTATTGTTGTTGTTAATAAACTATTAGCCTGTCTTCCAAGGAATGGTTCTCTTGTACATGGGGTCCCTGTGAGTCAGAGTGGACTCTACGGGAAAAAGAAACAAAAACGATTACTTGCCTGGCTTTATTTTCCTTATAATTATTGCTAGCAACTGAGATTATTATATGTTACCTATTCTCTAATTTTTTGTCACTCTTCTTTAAAGTTCTCCACAGTTACTAATTTTGTCCTTGGTCAGCATTGTCTGTCTTAAGGATACTCATAAACCTCATATATTGGTTGTTGTTGTTGTTGTTAAGTGCCTTAGAGTGGGTTTCAACACACAGTGACACTGTATAGGGTTTCTTAGTCTGCATATCTTTATAGGAGTAGAAAGCCTCATCTTTTTTCCACAGTGCAAATTATGAATTTGAACTACTGACCTTGTAAGTTCGTAGCCCAGTTCCTAATCTGCTACTCTACCTGGTCTCTTTTATATAATGGTAGGTCTTGAAATTTTTGTTTAATGGATTTGGGAATCCTGTAATTTTTGTACATAGTGGTTATGAATCAGGCTGCAAACTGCAAAGTCAGCAGAAACTACCAGCTGTTCCATGGGAGAAAGATGAGGCTTTCTGCTCTCATAAAGATTTACAGCCTTGGAAACCCTGTACAGGGTTGCTATGAGTCGGAACCAACTCCATGGCACATAACCACCACCACCACCATAATTTTGTAAGAATTTCCCCCTGAATAATGATTTCATTCATAGTACCAACATTGAAAGTATTTTTGATGTATATGATAAATTTAGAGAGTATGCATATTTAATTTGCTGATAAATATTCTAGTTTGGATATACCAAAAGGAAAAAAGACATAGCAAAAGCTAAAGGTATCTACTCGACAGTTTCATTACAGTACTTATTTAGAAAATTAACCTTGTTTTATACTATTTTGCTTAGTATTCTCATCTTTGCTTTAAGAATACTGATTTTACTAAAGCTGTGAAAATGATAGAGGGACAGAGAGAATCAGTTATTTACTGAATGTCTAGTTTGTGGTAGACACAATATTAGGAATATTGACACATCTTTCTTAATTTTCACCAAAATGCAGGATACAAATCTGATGTTATTATTTGACAGAAGAAGAAATTGAAGTGGAATGAAGCTAAATATTTGCTTGCTGTTTTTGTTTTTGTTGAGTGCTGTTGAATTGATTTCAACTCATAGCTACCCAGTACAGGGTTTCCAAGGAATGGCTGGTGAGTTTGAACCACCAACTTTGTGGTACAAACTGACCTTACTGTCCAGTGCTTTATCCCGCAATGCCACACTAGAATTCCAAATACTTGCTTACGGGTACCTATTTATAAATCTGGAAATTCAAATTCACAATTTTTTCCAACACCAAAGTCAGAGAAGTCACATTTTATTCCCCACCCCCAATTCCCTGGTCTTAGTTCAAGAAGTGTGGCATCTTCCTTTTCTTAAGCCAGCCAAATTTTGAAGTGAAAGAAGCCCAAATTCTAGAAATCATGAAACTGGAATTCTAGTGTTATGTCTGCTCGTTTTAAATGATGCCATCTTGGACAATTCACATCAACTCTTCAGTTCTCTATATTCTTATATAAAATGAGAAAGCTTAATAGTAACAGAGAGTCCAACTAGTCTTAATATTCACTGACAGTAACATGTCATCGTTGTGTGCCTTCTTGTTGGTTCCAACTCATGCAGACGGTGTATAGGGTTTCCAAGGACTGGCTGGTAGGTTTGAACTGCTGACCCTGCAGTTAGTAGTCCAATGTTTATCCTGCAGTACCACACCACAAAATCAATGCCAGGATGAGCAGGAGTCTTGGAAATAGGGTGTCTTCAAGATGATTAGTAATATCTCTTTGTTGTTGTTGTTGTTGTTGTTGTTGTTAAGTGCCATCGAGTCGGTTCCGACCCATAGCAACCCTGTGTAGGGTTTCCGAGGGTGTAAATCTTTACAGGAGTAGAAAGCCTCATCTTTCTCCCGCGGAGCAGCTGGTAGTTTCGAACCGCTGACCTTAAGGTTAGCAGCCTGATTCGTAACCACTACGCTACCAGAGCTCCTTTGGGTGATGGAAAAATCATGTCTGGTAACGGCTGAAACAAACAAAAGGTAGAAATCTAAGCAGATGACCTATGATAGGAATGTCCTGCCTTGGATTACAAATGATTATTCTAGAAGCCAGGAGAAACCTAGTTCAGAAGCCACGCTGCAGGTAGTTGTGTTTAGAGAGGCAAGCAATCAGGACCAGGGTAGCCTATAGTATACAAGATGATCTGAGGTCAAGGATCAAAGTTGAGAGGTGAAACCCATTCTGGAAGACACAAATGTTCAACAGGAGGGAATGCTTGTTAAAATGAGGGTGTGGCATTAGTGTTGGAGTAACATATTCTTGACTTTACACTGTGTTACAAACATAGCTGAATAAGGTTTCCTTAGATTTCTGTAGAGCTAGGCTCAGATTCCTGGTGTAGCGCTGTGGGATCAGCACTGGACTGAGAACCACAAGGTTGGCATTTCAAACCATCACTTTCTCCTCAGAAACTCTCTACAGGGTTGCTATGAGTTGGAACAAACTTGATGGCACTTAACAACAAAAAACAACAGCCTTGGATGAGGATTCTGGTGTGATGTAGTAGCTTAAGCACTGGACTGCTAACCAGAAGTTCAGTGGCTCAAACCCACCTGCTGCTTCTTGGAAATCCCGTAAAGCATTGTTATGAGTCAGAACTGACTTGAGAGCATTTAACAACAGGCTTCCATAGGTTCATTAAAGTACATTAACACAGTTTGATGTTGTTAAGTACCCACAAGTCAGTTCCAACTCATAGCAACCCTGAAAAAGGTTTCCAAGGAGCCAATGGTGGATTTGAACTACTGATTTTGTGGTTAGCAGTCCAGTGCTTGGGAGTCCTTGTGGAGTGCTGTCAGATAATGCACTGGACTGTGAGGTCCATTTTAACAATAAGGTTGGCAGTTCAAATTCACCAGTCACTCCTTGGAAACCCTCTGCAGGGTCGGTATGAGTCAGAACCAACTTGACGGCACTTAACAAGAGCAATAGTCCAGTGCTTATCCTACAGTGCCACACCACAGGCAAGAAAGTGGTCCTGTGTGTAGATTAAAACATTTTGTTAAGAACAGGGAGGTATGAGATCTTGATGTCACATAAACGATGATTATTTTCACCAGTTTTACTGAAAGTCAAGGCTGATTTTTGTGGGTCTAAATTATATTTATTTATTTGCTGCTGTTGGGAATGAACACAATAAAACCTTCACTAGTTCATTAGTTAGTACATGTGCAGTTTAGCAACACTGACTGTGTTCTTTGAGCTATGCAATCATTCTTCCCTACATTCTCAGCGTCATTCCTTCCCCATGAACAGAAACTCACTACCCATAAGGCTTTGTCTAATATTTCCAGTTGCTGGTATCAGTGTGATCCCATAGAGATAGTTCCTCACAAAGCATGATATTCAAGGCAGACATTTTTTTACTAAACTAACTATAGTTTGAAGACTGTAGGGAAGATTTCTGGTGTAGGGTTTAAAGATTATCTCAGGGCAATTATTTAAGAGGTTTATCCAAGGGTTGATGTTTTTTATGTTTTCATAATTCTTTGGCAAACTCACCTAGAAATATGTTGTCATTAAGTACTTTTGAGTCCATTCTGACTCATATAGACCCTGTATAGAGTTTCTGAGAAGCAGATGGTGGGTTTGAACTACTCACAGTGCTTCTCCTACAGTGCCACACCAGGACACCGTATATAAATATAGTCACATGCTTGTCATTATTTCACAATATTCTTACTGAAGCACTTTATAATTGGGGCAGTACCTTTAGAAAGTCAATTCCATCTCATGGTATGCAGCATGTGCTACCCAAGGTGCACCTGTTCCATAGGATTGTCTTGGTGTAATCACTATGGAAGTAGATTCCCAGGCCTTTCTGCTGTGGTGCTGTTGGCTAGATCTGAACTTGTAATCTTTGGGATTGTTGTTGTTAAGTGCCATTGAGTTGGTTCCTACTTACAGTCATCTTGTATAGGGTTTCCAAGGAATGGTTAGCAGGTTTCAAGCACCGATTGTGTGGTTCAAATTAACCTTGTGATCTAGTCAGTGCTTTATCCTACAGCACCTCACCAGGATTCCAAATTTTAGTGTTTATTGTTGTTGTTAAGTACCGTTGGGTCTGTTCTGACCCATAGCAACCCTGTATTAAGTTTCCAAGGGGCATCTGGTGAGCTTGAAACAGTGACCTTGTAGTTCAAACAAACTTTACAGTCCAGTGTACTAGCCCATAGCACCATACCAGGACTCCAAACAACCATTAGTTTGACGTTCTTTAATCCAAACATTGATTTTGAAGGCCATTTTCACTCAAAAGTATGACTATTATTGAAAGAGTAAATGAGGAATATGTGGAATATTTACATATAGAGATCTTTGTTTAGACATGGGGCATTTTAGATATCTTAAGAACAAGAAAGGTCATTAGGAAATGGAATAAAGATATAAGGATACTGAAGAGAATCTTTGTCTACCTTAAAATTCGGCCTAGAATATGTGTACCATGAAAAACAATGTGTTCTCTCTCTATTGTGAATGATGGAGCAGTACTATTTTGTGATTATTCTAGTTGCCCAGTGCTGCTGTAACAAAATATTACAAATGGATGCCTTTGAAGACTAAGCATTTATTTCCTCACAGTACAGGACGTAAGTGGTATGGTTCTAGGGGAGGTTGTTTCTTGCCAGTACCCGCAGGAGATCCTGGGAGTAACTTAGTATCCTTGGTGTCTGTTTTCCTCATGTGTCTGTGTCTGGTCTGTTCTTTTTTGTAGTTCAGCAGGAATTAGGCTTCAGACTTCCCCAACTTTGGTATGAGGTCATTAACATAACAATTACAACATCTAGATCCAAACAGTCACCTCTACAGGCACAGGGCTTATGGTCACAGCTTTTTGAAGACAAAATTGAATCTATAACAGTGGGGAAAAGATGACACATGTTTTATCAGGACAAAGAGATGGTCGGATGAACTATAATTTTACATTTGACAGAGGAAAGAAAAAGCTACGGTTTGAAAAGAAATGTCTTAAAGTGTACAAAATGGAGATTTGAAAAGGTAATTTTAAAGTGTTAGAAGTACAAATAATGAATATAAACATTTAGCTATGTGGAGGGTACTAAAGTACATCTTAGCATCAAATAAGTATATGCCTGGGATTAAAGACAGTTAATTAAAGAACTCAGACATTTGGAATGAGCTTAAAAGTGTGTGTGTGTGTATTATATTGGTGCTCTCTTCAACAATTCATATGCATTTTATCTGGTGACATTGATCATAACCCTCAGGATGTAACAGAACACTTCTCATTTGCTCCCTGTGTTTACAATTTCCTTTGGTCTTTCTTTCCTATCCTGTCCTGTCTTCTAAGCTTTATTACTGGAGAAAGGTCGCCCTTTTGATCTCATCTCATATAGTTGATTTTCTAATGAGTGCCCACTTCCTAAGTGTTCAGTTTGTTGTTGTTAATTGCCATTAAGTCAGTTCTGACTCGTACCAACCCTGTATAGCGTTCCCAAAACACGTTTAGTGAGCTTGAACCACCCACCTTGCAGTTCAAATTGACTTTGCAGTCCACTGCACTAACTCACAATACCACACCATGACTCCACTGTTCACCTTGTTGTTGATGTTGTTAGGTGCCTTGGGTTGGTTCTGACACAAAGCAACCCTGTATAGTAGTTCCAAGGAGCTTCTGGTGAGCTTGAACAACTGACCTTGTGGTTCAAACCGATTTTGCAGGCCAGAGCATTAACTCACAGCGCCACATCAGGACTCATCTTATTTGAGTTGTGAGGGAGAGGTCAGTTCCAGGCCTAAAGGGTGTCAAAGGGCCATTGTGTCTGTGGTTCCACCAGTTTCTATCAGACAAGTTCGCCTGGTCTTTTATATGATTTTGAGTTTTGTTCCACATTTTCCTTCCACTCAATCTAGGACTTCCTACTATAATCCCTTTCAGAGAAAAGCAACAATATTAAAAGACTTTTTTGCTATTATTATCAGTACTAAATATTACACCTAAAGCATGCAATGTTGTAATAAAATAGATCCATGTGCTTGATATATGCATAAGCTACTTAAAAAGTTGTAGGGTTAAGTAGGAGTAAATGTCACTGAAATATGATTTTTAGATGTGGTTTGAGTAGAATTGAGAGTATATAATAAGAATGATAGATTGACTCAAATTTTTTATTTCCCATTTTCTTTCTTTTAAGCAAGGAAGTTGTTTAAATTCCTTATACGGCTAAAATACATGCTCTTTTGAAGAAAGCATTCTGCTGAAAGCAATTGGGTGTTCCTCACTATCACATAAATCTTCCTGCTAGTATTTGATGTTCTTGAAAAGTCAGACCAGCATAGCCATTGATACTATCAGGGAGCCGTAGCTGTTTAACAAAACACAGTAATTTAATGAGTTTTAGATGATTAAAAGCCCTTAATTTTTTTTGTTGTTGTTGTTCAGAATCTTTTAAGGTTTATAAAAAGCAGAAGTATAAATACAATCTAGTTGTACTATGAGGAAGATGTTCGATTATTTTACTAGATTGTTGATGCTGTTAAGTGCTATGGAGTTGGTACAGATTTCCAAGGAGAAACTGGAGGGTTTGAGCCACAGATCTTGTGGTTAGCAGTCCAATGCTTATCCAATAGCTCCACACCAGGACTCCTTTTACTGAATAGTCATGGAAAATTGGTCTGTATTGTTATTCAAAATGCAATGATTATACTTGTTGTTTTGTGCCAGCTAGTCAGTTCCAACTCATTGTGATTCCATATTGAGTTTCCTAGGAGCAGCTGGTGGGTTTGACCTGCTGACCTTGTGGTTCAAACTGACTTTGTGGTCTAGTGCATTATCCTGTAGTAACCACACCAGGACACCAGTGTTTATACTAGAAACAGTAAAATAAAACAAAACAAAAAAATCTGGATTCTTTGGATTCTGATGTAGAGTAGAAATGCCCCCAATAGTTTCCAA
>NW_006408538.1:9343678-9353246 GCF_000296735.1 Chrysochloris asiatica | reverse complement strand
AAAAAAAAAAAAAAAATTTAAAGAGCGAGAGAATAGAAAGTCCAACTTGCACTGAGAACATCTAGGGGAAAAAAGGCTCGAGGAATTGACAGACTAGAAAATGAGCTGTTTGAGTAAATGAGTGTGACATTGGAAGTAGTCACTTGTCTGTTTTAAGAAATTTGGAAGCCAGCCCCAGCCAATTGACTGGAAGTGATCCATATCTGCTCCCACTGAAAAGAAAGGTGATACAATAATGTAGAAATCATCTAACAATATCATTAGTATTACATATAAGTAAAATTTTGCTAAAGATAATTTAAAAACAGTTGTATCAGTACATTGACAGGGAACTACTAGAAATTCCAGCGGGATTCAGAAGAGGATATGGAGTGAGGGATATCATTGCTGTCATCAGATGGATCTTTGCTAAAAGCAGAGTATACCGGAAAGAAGTTTATCGATGTTTTATTGACTGTACAAAGGTTTTCGAATGTGTGGACTATAACAAACTATGGGTAACATTGCAAAGAATGGAAATTCCAGAACACATAATTTTGCTCATACAGAACCTGTATGACATTTGATTGAACTGAAGGGCTTTTGCATGGTTTAAAATCAGGAAAGGTGTACATGAGGGTTGTATCATTTTACTCCTCTTGTTCAGTCTGTATACTGAGCAAACAATCTAAGACACTCTAATATATGAATAAGAACGCAGCATCAGGATTGGAGGAAGGCTCAGTAAGATTCTGTGATATGCAGATGACACTCCCTTGCTTGCTGACAGTAAAGAGGATGTACTTACTGTTCAAGAGCAAATAATACAGTCTTTAGTATGGATTATACTGCAACATAAAGAAAAAAATCCTCACAGCAATAGCATGATAAAAGGAGGAAATACTTAGCCAAAGGTTTCATTTTATTTGTATCCACAATCAACATCCATGGAAGCAGCAGTTAAGAAATGAAATGACGTATTGCATTGGGCAAATCTGCACACTACCCCTTTAAAGCGTTCAGAAGCAAAGTTGTCAGTTTGAAGACTAAGGTTTGCCTGACTCAAATCATGGTATTTTCAGTCACCTCGTATGCATGTGAAAACTAGGCAATGAATAAGGAAAACCAAAGAAGAATTGATGCCTTTGAATTACGGTGGTGGCAAATAATATGAAATATAGCACAACTTGTCAGAAGAATAAACAATTCTGTCTTGGAAGAAGTATAGTCAGAATTCTCCTTAGAAACAAGGAAGGCAAGATTTCCTTTTATATACTTTGGACATGTTACCAGGAGGTACCAGTCTCTGGAGAAGGATATCATACTTGGTATGGTGGTTGTGGTGTGCTGTGGAGTAGATTCCCACTCACAGTGACCCTGCACAAGGTTTCTGAGGCTGTAAATCTTTACAGGAGCAGAATGCCTCATCTTTCTCCCACAGAAGAGCTGGTAGTTTCGAATCACTGACTTTGAAGTTAATAGCCCCGTTAGTAACCACTATGCTATGAGAGCTCCTTATACTTGGTATAATAAAGGATTAGTGAAATATGCTCAGACTGACATAGTGGTTGCAAGAATGAGCTCAGACAGCGCAAATCACTGTGTAGATGGCAGGACTGGGCAGTGTTTGATTCTTTTGAACACAGACAGGGCTGTTGTAAGTTGGAACCAAATCAATAAAAATAAATTAATAATAACAACATAGAATCTCCATTTATGTTTTTGAATTTTTTAAAGATTAAGATACAGAATAAAAAGCAATGTAAGAAATCCATTTTCTACTTCTTGTTCAAAGCAAAAAATAGGTAACCTACCACATGTTGTGGAGTCCTGGTGTGGCGCTGTGGGTTAATACACTAGACTACAAAACCGTTTGAACTACAAGGTCAGTGGTTCAAACTCACCAGCTGCTCCTCGGAAAACCTACACAGGGTCTCTATGGGTCGGAACTGACTGGAAGGCACTTAACAACAACAACAACAACCACATGCTGTTGAATATTTAATTTTAAAAGACAACTCTTATTTGTGATTATAATTTGGCATTGTATCTTCCTGTGATTATAATTTGGCTTTGCATTCTTCAAAGAATAAGATGAAATTATTTTAGGTCAGGCCCAGAAAAGCAAACAAACAAACAAAAAGCAGTTTTAGTACAGAAGTCTTGACTTGGGTCTCCTGGATATAATCCAAAATGTATCACTTATTGCTGTGACGCTGTGAGATCTCTGTGAGCTGGAACCTGCTCAATGACACTTAACACCAACAACCGCTTAATTAAGCAGTCCTGGTGGTGCAATGGTTTAAGTGTTTGGTTGCTAATCAAGAGGTCAGCGATCAAGACCAGCTGCATTGGAAGACGGGGTGGCAGTGTACTCTCTTAAAAGATTATTCACTGTCTTGGAAACTGTATCGGGCAGTTCTCCTCTGTTCTGTAGGACTACTAAACCGTACTTGGAAGTTGTAATCAATGCAATTGTAACCAACTCAAGGGCAGTTGGTTTGGTTTTTGGTTTTTGGTAGTACTTATTAACTATATTTAAGTTAATAAGTTTTTATTATTATTATTATTTAAGGAGCTCTGGTAGCATAGTGGTTACAAGTTGGGCTGCCAACTGCAAGGTCAGCAGTTTGAAACTACCAGGGGTTCCGTGGGATGACGCTTTCTGTTCCCACAAAGTTTTACAGCCTTGAAAACCCTACGCAGGGTCACTATGAGTCAGAACCGACTCCACGGTACTTAACAACAACAACATTAAGCATATTTAAACTTGGAGCAAATTATGTGACTAATGTTCATCTCTTTTACCTTGGTAAGAGTGGAGATAATAATAGTTATCATTTCTTTGTGTTCTTTGAAAGCTTATGGGAGATGAGAATGCATGGTGATGTCATATATACAAAAGTGATGTCATATATACAAAAGTGATTGTTACAATTATATGACTTTTCTTTATGTAGTTTCAGGTTTAAAGTTCTGGTAAAGGATACAGAAAAATAAATCTGTATAAATTTTGACTTTTTTTTTTCAAACTGAAAAGCAAGCAACAAAGTTATATTATATATGCATTGAAGAAATAAAAACGAAAATGAAGAGTCTGACTGATAGCAATCCCACATATTATAGAGGACATCTGTTCCATGCACTCTAGGGTTTTCTTGGCTGAAAACTTTATGGAAACAGACCCCCAGACTTTTCTCCCATGGCACTGCTGGGTGGGTACAGACACACATTTTTTAGGTCAGTAGTCAGAGGCTAATTGTTTGTGTTACCCAGGGACCTTTATTGTAGGAATTCCAAACCCAAATCAAGTAAGTAAAACTGTTGGCATCAAGACAATTCCTAAATATCGCAACACTAAGGATAAACTAGAAGTACCCCATAGGGTTTCTAAGGTTGTAGTCTTCATGGGAGCTGACTACACATGTTTCTCCTGCAGAATGGCTGGTGGGTCCAAACCCCTGACCTTTTGTTAATGACCAAGTGCTTTATTACTGTACCACTAGGCCTACTATTGTAGAAATAATAGCCCAGAAACAAACCTTGAACAAAGATGAACATATTACAGTGTGTTGTGTTCCCCCCCCCCAAGTTATAATAAATAGTAGAGTACCCAGGGATTAAAACACTGAAGGAGCAAAGCATTTCAGTCATTGGTTCCCCATCATACCAATGGGCTTTCATCCTATTTATTTTCCATGGTGATTTTTAAAATGTCTCCAACCCCTTTACAAGTCAAGAAGAAGCATCTAGTTAGACACTATCCTCCAACAGCATCTTATCTGCTCTCTGCCATTTTCCTGTTGGATTAGCTGCCATTTTTAGCCCTGCTGTAGTGCTGTAGGATAAGCAATGGACTGCAGGGTCAGCGGTTCAAACTCACCAGCTGCTCGGCAGAAACCCTAGGGCTGTGAGTTAGAACAGACTCGATGGCACTTGACAACAACAAGGCTACCATTAGATAGTATTCTTTTTTTTTTTTTTCCTTGTTCTTCATGGAGAGATGGTTTCCTGATGGTGCCTGACAAGATGCTTGTTTTTCCATCCTCAATCCATACAAGATGTTAAGAGAAATGTCTCATACCAAAGTGGTGCAAAAACAAAACAGAGTTACAGTGCATATTAGAAAGGCATGTCAGTCTGAAAAGACGCACTTGTCAGTACTCCTGTGTGACCCACATAATGACTGGGAGAAAAAGGTGTAGCAAATCCAATCACTGATATTGTGAGCAAGAAAGTATGGAGGCAAAGCAAGGTATCAAACCAGAAGGTTTCGTTTGAAGTCTGTTCTAAGGAGCAAGTTACTAAGAAAAGCTATAACTTTGCAAGTCCATGTACCACCAGATAGGGACACAGAACATGGTAATGAACAACACATGCATGGCCTGTAATGAGATATAGTTGTTGTTGTTAATTGCCATCAAGTCGATTCCGACTCGTAACGACCCTGGATAGGGTTTTCGAGGAATGACTGGTGAGCTTGAACCACTGACCTTGCAGTTAAAATGGCTTTGCAGTCTGGCGCATTAACCCAAAGCGCCACACCAAGAGTCCATACAATAGTGTTATTCAGAGAAAGGTAGTAGCTCCAGAAAATAAACAACAAAAAAAAGTTTTACAGATTTATAGAGTTTGTTGTTATTGTATACTATTGAGTCAGCTCCAATTTATAGCAACCCTGTATAGGGGTCTTGTGAGCAACTGCTGCACTTGAACTGCCAAGTTTGGGGTCAGCACCGTACAGTGCTTATCGTATAGCACGACACCAGGGCCCTTATGGGATTTGGTTGTTGTTGTTAAGTGCCATCTAGTCGATTCTGACTCATAGTGACCCTGTGCAGCGTTCCCAAGGAGTGAGTTTGAATCCCTGACCTTTGGTTCCCTGACCAGTGCTTATCTGACACATGTACTCATACAGAAGGAGAAGTCAATGAACAGACATGGATGCAAACATCAACAATGAAGGGGGCATTGACTCATTCTGCCACATTCCTCAGGGCTGGGGAGACATTGTTGTTTTCATTAACTGCTGTCAAGATGGTTCTTACTCATAGAAGCATTGTTTTTGTTGTGTGCTATGGAGTCAGTTTCGACATTTACCTACCCCTGTATAGGGTTTCCGAGGAGCAGCTGGTGAGCTTGAATCGCCAAACCAACCTTACAGTCCAGGGCACTAACCCACAGTGCCCAACCGTCCTTAATGAGGCAAAATGTAACCAACAATTGATATTAGATGAGCTGTGTAGAATGAATTGGTTAGAAAGAAGTTATTTTAAGCTCATCCAATTAAGTATTTCTTCTAAAATATCTCCTATATTTAGAATTGTAAATAGCATGATTTATTGAGTATTTACCATGTGCCAGACATCAAGCTAATCATTCATTATAAAGGATCTAATCTAACTCCACAACCCTTTGCTTTCATAGTGAGCGTTCTACCTAAATGTTTGATTAGATCTAATCCAGATCCATGACTGTGTGGCAAGGAATGAAACTGGTTATTTAACCTCCAAATGTTTTTCACTGCTCTAAATGTGTTGAAATCCCATGTAAGGAGCCACATTGGTGTTCAGTATAATAAAGCTAAATCAAGATAGGTCACACCATTGAAAAAGGGTCTTGTAGATTGTCTGCTTAAATCCTTGTAAGCCTTCTTCCATAATAAGAAAAAGCACAGGATGCTTATGTAATTCCACCACTCTCACTCTGCCCTTAGAGATTTCAACCTCTCCTCCCATGCCACCCCCACCTTCGGAATGCTTTGCCTCTAACAATTTTGCAAAGATCTAAAATGACTTCTTTAATCATTGTATGTGAGTGTGTTAATAAGTTATTGCCTAAGACATATTCTGATTGTTTTATTTATAAATTTGTGAATATGTTTTTTATTTTTAATTTAGTAGCTTTTTGTCTAAAAGTAGTAAACTCCAAGAGTGTCTAGACTTATTATTATTATTACTGTTTCCCTTGAAGCTAGCAAAGTTATTGGAATATAATAAACCAGTTGCCATCAAGTTGATTCTGGCAGCCCCATGTGTTGGTCTCATGAGGTAGAACTGTGTCTCATGAGGTTTTCAGTGTCTGATTTTTCAGAAGCATATTACCACACTTATTTTTGACACACCTGAGTGGTCTAAACCTCCAACCTTTCTGTTAGTAGCTCAGCATCTTAACTATTTGCACTTCCTATGGATTCCCTGGAACATAGTGGTGGTGATGGTTGTGTGCTGTGGAGTCGGTTCCAACTCAGTCGAATCTGTGTAGGGTTTCCAAGGCTGTAATACTTTATGGGAGCAGAAAGCCTCATCTTTCTCCCATGGAGCAACTAGTAGATTCAATCTACTGATCTTGCAGTTCGCAGCCCAGCTTGCAATCAACTACACTATGAAGGCTCCTTGGGACATAGTAGAAATCCAATAAGCTATGCTAAATAAGTGAATAAATGAAGCCCACTGTATAGTACTAGTCTTGGAAGCAAGATCTCAAGATTGTTAATTGTTGTATTAACATATGAGCAAGGTTAGTAGTTCAAATCCACAAGCTGCTCCTCAGGAGAAAAATGAGGCTGTCTGCATCCATAAAGATTTATAGCCTCAGAAACCCTATACAAGGTCACTATGAATCAGAACTGACTTAACTGGCACACAACCACCACCAAACTGAACATAATTTGAAAAGTAATTACTGAGGAAAAAGCATGAAAAATGAATGTTAATGTATAATATTTGTTCATTTCAAAACCACTAAGCAATTCTTATTGTCTTGATACTTGATGCTAATGATTCTTTAAATGACACATGTTTTGTCCTCAAATGAGCAATCTCATGAGAACAGAGAGCTATATGCAGCCGGAACATTACTGAACTCTGTGCATCTGATGAATAGTTTTAATAATCAAAATTCAAATCATTAAATTCAGTTAGATCTCTGAAAAGCTATACACCTGCTCTCCTGAGTTATCAGTGTATAAGATACAGTATGAAACAGCAACGTCTATTTTACATTTGGAGTTCTGACGTGGTGCTGCAGGGTAATGCACTGAACTGCGAGGTCGGTTTACACCGCAAGGTTGGAGATGCAAACACAATAGCTGCTCTTTGGAAATTCTGTATAGGGTTGTTCAATGACACTTAACAACAACAACAAATTTTATGTTTATCAAATTCATTTTGTCAAATAAATTTTATCTAAGGTTCTTCACATTCAAGTAAAATGAACATACATGTTTCTGTTGTGTTTGGTGCTGTTTTAATTGCCACTTCAAATGTAAGTCCTCTGAGTAAACAAATAATTGGTACATGGAGTATTCTCCATTTTGAGTGTTTTACACTTACCAGTGGGATCAGTAAATGAGTGGATTATGATAATGAAAAAAAATTAGGCAAGTGAATAAATAGATGGGAATATTCTACTTACCATTAGGAGAAGGGAAAGGGAATAATGTAGGAATAGGAGACTTGCAAGAGTGAGATTGTAATATACATAATTAGATAATAGTTGCATGCTTACTAGATACTAGGTACTGTGATTTGTGTGCATATTTTTATTTTATCCTTACAGCAGTCTCAGAGACTTTAAAGTTATTAACCCTGTTTTTTGAATGATGACATTAAGACTTGGGGATATTACTTCATCCAGGTTTACAGAACTAATAAGTAACGGTGACAAAACCATATCCGTTTTGGATAACCCAATAGGCAAGGGAAGCTTGGGTTTATTTGTGTTTTCTTACTAATCTGTAGTAAAGAATTTTTCAATTCTTACCACAGCAAACATTTTGCTTCCTCAAATGGCTGCCGCCTGTCTCCCTCAACCCCACCATATCTTCCTACAGAATCAAGGCCTTCTTTCAAATGTACAATCCCTGGCTGTAGTGGAGAACTTGGTCACTAAGGTGAGCACTGGCTGACTTGTGTCACTTACTAATCTGAAGCAAACAGTTTCAAATGTTTTTCACCACATCATGTGTTAAAACCCATGTGAAATTGCTTGCTACAGCTCAGTAGCTAAACTCAAATATATCAGTGTTTACCTCGCTTGTTAGGTAAACCATCCTGCTTTGTATCCTGTCAGTGTTCTGAGATAAATTCTGGTCTTTTCTGAATGCAAGTAGTCTGATTTTTTTATCTAAAATACTCTCAACAGCTGTCCGATAGTAAGTAGAAGTCTTGTTTTAGATACCTGTGTGGGTCTATGGATTTGGCACACTGAATTACATAAGTGAGAAATGTTTTTCCACAGAGAATCAAAGAATGTCTTATGTTTACAAAAAATTACCAAAGTGGAAATATGTCATAAAATTCATCTACCTACCTACTTATCAGGAGTTCTAGTATGGTACTATAGAATATGCACTGAACTGCTAACTACAAGGTCGGAGGGTCAAATTCATCAACAGCTCTTTGGAAATCTTTTGTAGGGTTGCTATGAGTTAGAACTGACTAGATAATATTTAACAACAACAACCTATTTATAAGTCCATTGAAAGACATGGAAAAGTGAGACAAATCATCTCAAATAACAGAGGAAATGAGATTTCTTATTGAGAGAATTCCGTATTAAATCAACAAACGGTGGGGTATTTTTGATGCTCTTATTACCTATAGAGAAGCCTTGGTGGTGCTTTAGGATAAGTACTGGAGTACTAACAGGAAGGTTGGCAGTCCAAATACACCATCTGCTTGAGAGAAAAATGAGGTTTTCTGGTTGTGTACGACTAACAGCCTTGGAAACCATATACAGAGTCATTTTGATTCAAAATCAACTTGAAGGCAGTGGGTTGAGTTTGGATTACCTATCAAGGCAAAGATACACAGTTTTAAGAACAGACACAGGAGAAAACTGGACCGTAGAGTCACCAAATAGAAGGGCAAAAATTACCTTCTTTTTCATATTGGCCTATATTGATGACTTGGACAGTTGAGTGTAGGTATAGTGATTTCAGCCTCATTAGGCAGCATACGATCTCCAATATTCCTCATTGAAGCTTTAGTGGATAAGAACTTAAAACAGACGATATTTAATTCTATACTGTATGGGTAAGGAATTGCCGTTGTTGTTGTCTGCCATAAACTCACAGAGACCCTACGCACAGTAGAAGGAAACACTGCCCTGTCCTGCACCTTCTTCACAATTTTCCCCACATTTTAGCCCATTGTTGCTGCTGTTATGTCAATCTATCTCCTTGAGAGTCTTCCTCTTTTTTGAAGACACCAATCAACACAGAAACACTTTACCAAGCAAGATGTTGTTCTCTAGGGACTGGTTTCCCCTGATAGATAACACATTCTAAGTATCAGAAACAAAGTACACCATCCTAGCTTCTAAGGAATATTCTGGCTATGTGTGTTCCAAGACACAACTGTTTGTTCTGGAAGACCACGGTACTCTATTTATTTGTTTTTTGTTTGTTTTTCTCTTAAATGTTTTATTTATTGTTAATGTTTTATTGTGAATTATATGATAGTTTACATGGGAGAACTTTACTTTTTACATTCATTCCATCGTTCCAATCCCCTCCATGCATCATCAACCACCCAAAGGGTATATTCCAGAAACCCACCCCCTACACTTCCCCCTCCTCCCCCCA
>NW_006408538.1:9326653-9337968 GCF_000296735.1 Chrysochloris asiatica | reverse complement strand
AGTCCATAAACACAGAAAAGGGAGAGAAGGAAAAAAAGAAACAAGAAAAAATTCTGTAACCTCATATGAGTATGACTTTAATGTCCTCTCTTCAGCTTCTTGCCTTCAAAGCTGCTTGTGAGATATAAAGATACCACTGTTGGTTGTTATGTTGTACCTCAGATTTTAATTTAATTTTCAGTCTGTTTTGTTTTTAACCTCTCTTTCCCTCTCTCTACCCCTGTACTGGTGTTTCCCGTAATTAAAAGAAAACCATTCAGGGCCAGCTCTTGGGCTGAGAGTATCTGTGTGCATGCGTGGCAGAAGGTGTGTGGGGGAGGTGTCTACTTGCTCAGGCACCCCCTCTAGTCACCATAATGGAGGTGCGTAAACAGTGAGAGGTGGGGGTCCAATTAACAGATACCAAATAAAAAGTAAATTAGAACAAAGCAAAACTGACAAAGTGTATTGTCCACCTTTGCTCCAAGGTTCCCACCGCGTTTTTCCATGGTGTCTTTGCCTCCTCACTTGGTCTTGCCATTTGGTCTCACCTAAATTGTCATGTCTGGGCCATTGTGCCTGGCCAATTCAAAAGTATACAATTTCTTACTTCTGCTTCAAGTTCCACTAGCTATAAGCCTTCAAACTTTTTAAATATTCGTACCTATGTGGTTCTAAAGAAGCTCTGGTAGCATAGTGGTTACGAATCAGCCTGCAAACCTTAAGGTCAGCAGTTCGAAACTACCAGTTGTTCCATTTGAGAAAGAAGAGGCTTTCTGCTCCCATAAAGATTTACAGCCTTGGAAACCCTGTACAGGGTCGCTATGTGTCATAACCAAATCCACAGCACATAGCCACCAGTCAGTCATGTGGTTTCGAATTTTGGAGCTCTGCCCTGGATCTGTGCTGCCTGGTATTCTGTGGTATTGCTGATGGCAAACTTCACTGCACCTCCACTCTAACCGCCATCAAACCCTGCCTCCTCGTCAGCAAAATTTTGCTTGCATATGATATTGCTTGGTGATTTACACATACTGTTGTTTTGCCTCTCCTTGAAATTAGTATAAATATGGATGTCTTCTAATCAGTTGACCAAGTAGCTGTCTTCCAATTTTTTTTAGCATAGATGACTGAGCATCTCTAGTGTTTTATCACTTTTGTTGAAAATCTTTACTTTGTCTTCCATCAATTTCTGGAGCCATGGTTTTAGCTGATCTATAACTTGAACTTCTTCTTTCAGTACCATTGGCTCTTGATCATGTGTTACTACTTGAAATGATTAAACATCAACCATTTCTTTTTGGCACAGTAATCCTGTGTTGTGGATGCCTTCCATCTACTTATGATGCTTTCTGCATCATTTAGTATTTTGTCCATCGAATCTTTCATCATAGCAAGTTGAGACTTAATTTTTTTTTTTTTTCATTTCTTTCAGAAAAATGCTGAGAATGTACTTCCCTTTTGTTTTTCTTACTCCAGGTCTTTCCATGTTTCATTATAATATTTGTCTTCCAGAGTTACTCTTTGAAATTTTTTGCTCAACTCTTTTACTTACTTCAGTTAATTTTAACATCTCTACACTGGACAGTAAGTTTCAGAGTCTCTTCAGAAATCCATTTTATTTTTTTCTTTCTTTAATATTTTTAACTTCTTGTTGTGAATTGAGTGAAAGTTTAATCAGTTTTACATTCAACAAATCATACATTTTGTTTCATCTCTGATTCCAATCTTTTCCAAACAATAGCAGTTATCCTGCTTCCTTCTTGTTGTTCCTATTCCCTGTCTTTTCAATGACCTTTAGCTCTTTTCCTCTGTGATGCTTTTGATATCATCCCACAACTATTCTTGTCTTCAGTCATTAGTATTTAATGCATAGAATCTGTTGTTTAGATCTCTCAACTCAAGTCGGTTATATTCTATGTCATATATTGCCTCTTGTGCACTTACTTTAATTTCCTTCTTTTTCGCTGATACTTTCAGTATAGTTTGAACTTCTTCCTTCAGTACAATTGACTCTTGATCATACATTACCACTTGAAATGATTAACCTTTTCTATTTGGTACAGTTTAGTGTAGCCTAAACTTGCATATGAGCAATTAATGGTCTGTTCCACAGTGTGTCTCTGGCCTTGGTTTGCTGATATTAATATATTTTTTTATTCCCCAGATGTAGTCAATTTGATTTCGGTGTATTCCACCTGGTTAGTTCAAGGTATGAGTTGTTGTTCAGTGCCATCAAGTTGGTTCGGACTCATAGAGACCCTGAATAGAGTTTCTGAAGAGTGGCTAATGAGCTTGAACCAAAGACCTTGCAGTCCATGCATTAACTCACAACACCACATCAGGACTCTTCCAGGTGTTCAGTTGCATTTTATGTTGTTTAAAAAGGTATTTACAATGAATAAGTCATCGGTCTTACAAAACTGTCATACAATCTCCAGAATCATTTCTATTACCAAGGCCATGTTTTCTAACAACTCATCTTTCCTCTTTGTTTCCAACTTCTTCATTGTAATCATCAATAATTATCAATACATCTTAATTACATATTGATCAATTTCAGACAGAAAAAGTTGGTAGAATTGTCAATTTTATCATCTCTGACTTTAGTGGTTGGTGTTTAAATTTGAATAATAGTGGTATTAGCTGGTTTTCCTTGTAGGTGTGTGGATCTTTTACCCTAGTAAAGACAGCATTGTACTTAAATATGGTCTTAAATTTTCTTTTTGCTGATGAATATTGTGCCTTTCCTATTACATTTGTCATTCCTAATACAGTAAACCATTAAAAAAAAAAAATACAGTTTTCAGTGGCTAACTATTTAGAAGTCGTCTGCCTCCCTTCTTTCTATTCTGTTTTTTTTTTGAAAGCTTCTCTGAAACCTGTGCACCATAGGTGACTCTGCTAGTATCTAAAATATTGGTGGCACACAGTAGAACAAACTGACAGACAATTGGTGGATAACAAATCATGACTAATGACGTAATCATCTCAGATTTTATATTTCTTTTTTTTTTCTCTAGTCCAAAAAGTTACAGCAGATCTATATGATATAAAAAATCACTCTGTGTGATTTTTTTGTATATATCTTTTCTGTTTTCCAGTTTCCTCATAAATATGCCTTACCTTTATAGATAGTAACTCTGATAGTGTGTTGTATATGAATATATTATATTTATGCACAATGTTTAGGCACATATTCACATGTATGTGACTTCAGTAATCCAATTTTTTAAGCTGTTGAAAATTTTTATTATATTTAAATGTGATGTTTAAATTTTGCCATTTTAATAAAGATAATTTTGATATAAATACTTTGTAAACAAAGCATGTAAACCTTGGTTGATGAAGCAGAGAGTTCTTATTTTTAATATAAGAAAAATATTTTGTTTTCTTTTTTTCTTGGAATCTGATAGTAAATAGTGTCTATAAAAATTAACCCTTGAAGAACTGAAAGTGAAAGTTATATAAATCTATGATGAGAACTGTAACTTCATGTGAGTATGATTATAGTAAGTTCACCACAAAGTGTGACAAAATTAAGGCCCAGAAAGCCATTTTCTCCAGAGGATAGCACAGATTTGTGAGTTAGAAGAAAAACAAACAAAGAAATTCTGTTTTTTGGTTTGATATTTGTTGATAAGAGGTGACATTTTCAAATAATACCATATTTAGTATTTGATGTGAATGTTAAGTGTGAAAAAAAATCACTTTTTTATTTAATTCCTTTAATGTGGTTTTATGGAACCCTGGAATAATTCATTGGACTTCGAGGTTGGTTTGAATCACAAGGTTAGCAGTTCAAACTCACCAGCTGATCCCTTGAAACTCTATGCAGATTCACTATGCATCAGAACTGACTCGATAGCACTTAACAACAACAACAGAAATGTGATTCATAATATTATGTGATGGCCCCACTCTTGCACACATGTACCGCAGGCCAACAGTATGATGAAATATAGGGCGGCATATGTTTGAATCTGGACTCCTAGTGTGCTGTTGTAGGATCAGCACTGGACTTTGAACCACAAGGTTGTCAATTCAAATCCACCAGCTGTTCTTTTGAATCTCTATACTGGGTCACTATGCTTCAGAAATGACTTGACATCATTTAACAATAACAACCACAACAACAAAGTTTGAATGATCTCATTCTGACTATCAAAGTCAAACCTAGTGTTCACCATTTGGTTTGTGATGTTTTTTGCCTCTTTTGGTTTTTCTATTAATATTGTATTCTTCTGGTTCATCACCTTCCTTAAAAAAATGTTGAGAACACTTTGAAGCAGAAAATATAAAATCATCTAGATATAGGTAAGGAAAATAAATTGAAAACCATTGTTTCATAGCTTTGAGAAATCTTCAGGCCATTTTTTCTTTAACCCAGGTGTGTTATTGGTATGGATTATAAGAAAATAAAGCTTATGCCAATCTCTTGAAACTGTATGAAGAAATCAAGGGATATTGTAGTTTTCTAAATTATTATTTTACAGTAACCTTAACAACCGTGTAAACCTCTAACCTGAAAATGCACAGTGAAATAAAGACCACAGCTTTGTATTTGCAGGTCAATAAACATGATTGGAAAGGGAAATAAAATGGTAAAGGCAACAAAATGAAAATTAAAAGACAACAGAATCAGACCAGATGTTGTGAATCTGTTTTTCATGCAGAGATGTTTAAATGCGAGGAATGGCCTTCCAGGCAAGGTTGCTGAGAAAATAACACAGAATTTGTTCAAGATGGTTTTATTAGATGTTCTTACAGTTGAGGTTTTGAAGTAAAAGAAGAATAAGCCGTGTAGGCAAATGGCTCTCTTTGCAGTTTTTTATTTAATTTTCATGTCCTTATTCAAGTTCCTGAACAAAGATGATCATTTCTTTGATTTTCATTTAGTCTTAGCAGCACAAACATGTACACAATATACATGCCTTATTTTTTTCTTCAAATCTTTTAAACTGCTCCTATCTCAATATTATTAGTTGATTTTGCTTCACTGGATCCTTTCTTCCAGACTTTATTATAACTGGCTTCTTTAAAGTCCCACCACTAGCGTCCCTCACTGTGACCTTTAGTATATGGACATTTGTTCCATGTGCCGCTATCTTTCATCATGTTTAAATCTGGGTACACCTCCTCCTAACTATAATACCTTGCAGGTAGATTGCACTGGTTTTTCAATCAGTGTAATTATTGGGCATATGACCATTATTTGTACCAATTTTCATTATGGAAGTTTCTGTAAGAGACAAAAATTGTTCTTGAACACAGAATTAGGAACAAAAAGAACTAAATTGCTTTTTAATCTATGTATAGGAATTTTCAAAATAATTTTCCTCTCTTTTTGCAAATCTAGTCTAAATTGAATACCAATATCCTGACATTGAGGTCATGAATTGTATTTTGCAAGTTGTGAAAGGAGCAAGTAAAAATAAAGTTTCAAATAAAAAATAAAATTAAAACAAAAACGACAATATATACATTTTTAATTTTTAGTTAGCCTAAAACTCTTCTAATGAAATACCCTCTGAAAAATTCTTCAATTTTTATGAAAATACCAGTCAAGGAATGACTCCCACAGTAAGTCTGTTACTTGTCTTCAAATCCTCGAAACATGGAGGCATCACTGGCTGTTGAACATCAAATATTGATGGAAATAATCCCTCCACCTTCTCCCACAATCTCCAAGAAACTTGTAACTATAGTGAATTAAGAAAAAACAATCTACAAAGTCCAAGACAGACATGTGTGACCAGTCTGACCTCAGTTCAACAATCGATGTTACATAATACAGTCACTTACATACATAGAAACTATGTTTCATTGTATAGCAGTAAAATAACTTATTTTAATTGAAAAGGAATAAGAGTGCTCACGCCCATTATTGTACTGTGTTCTTTGTAGTTATTTGTTAAGTACTTCTTTTGAGTCATGGAAATGCTAGTTCTATAGACAGTGACTTATTTATTCTATCTCCTACACTTGGTACAGTGCTTAGTGATTATTGTTGTTTTTAAGTGTTGTTGAGTCATTCTAACTCATAGAGACTCAGTATGGGGTTTCTGAAGAGCAGCTGATGAGTTTGAACTGCCGACCTTGCTGTTCATACCTTCCTTGTGGTACCAACCTTTCTTATCCTGCGGCACCACACTCAATGAAAAACTACCTTTCCATAGATACATAGGGAGCACAGTTGCACCATATGATAAGCACTGGAATGTGAAACACAGAGTCCACAATTTGAGCCCACCATTTGATCTGTGGGAAAAAGATGAGGCTTTCTGCTTCCAAGAAGATTTAAAGCCTAGGAAATCCTATACAGGGTAGTTATGAATTGAAAGCAACTTGATTGTTTTTACAACATATACACATAAAGAAAGAGAGGAAGAGAGGTGGGGCTTGATGGTGGATAGGGTAGAAGTGCATTGAAGATCTCCATCAGCAATAACAGAGAATACCAGATGAAATAGGCTCAGGGGATAGCTACAAAACTCTGAACCACATATATTACTGTTGTTAAGTGCCTTCAAATCGATTCTAACCCATAGTGACCCTGTATAGGGTTTCCAAGAAGCAGCTGGTGAGCTTCAACCACCAACCTTACAGTTCAAATGGCTTTGCAGTCTGGTGCATTAACCCACAGCACCAAGTTTGAAGGCCTCTAGCCACTGGAATTTGTAGCAGAAGCAAGAAATTTTGTACTTTTGAACCCAGCCAACAACTTGGGTGAGAACAAGCAATGAAACCAAACGGGGAAGCTAGAAGACCCAGTACAGTCTGATGCCTGTGGAAACCTGAAATACAAAGGTGTGGACATTATTGTTTTGTTTTGTTTTGTTATCTATTCATTGGCCTCTCATTGTCTGTACACCTCCATTATGGTGACTAGAGGGGGCACCTGAGTGAGTGGACACCCCCCCCACGCACCCATGACTTTGGGGTTCTACTCTGCATGCACACATACATCCTCAAATTTAAAAGACACAGAGTACTCATAAAACCAACCAGCATTGCAAAATGGCCACAGCCAGCCCTGAGCTGTTTATCATGAGGAAACAGACCAAAACAGGGGTTATGGAGCATGAGAGACAGACTAAAAATGAAACAGGCCCAAAATTAAATCCTGAATTGTATCACAATAAACAACAGTGGCATTTTGAAGTTTCTCAGGTAGACTTGAAGGCAAGAAACTGAAACAGGATATTGAAGTCATACTCATTAGGCTATAGATTTTTTTTCTTTCTCTTCTGTCTTTTTTGCGATTATTGACTACAGTATCCCATCAGGGTTTGTTTTTTTTTACATTATTGTTTTGCTTTTTGGTTCCCCCTTTTAACTTTAGGGGACATTTTCTCTCCCTATATTAACCAAGGAGAGACAACAATTGCTGTCATATAGTCAAGCTACAATCACACCCTATAAAACCCCACAATCCAGACGAGAACCAATACCAGCTGCCACACTCCAGCAAGGTAGATAACACCTGTGACGGTTATTCTTAGTTAAATAATAAGAAAAGTGTCAAGGGAAGCCCTTCTCCTGATCACATCTACCTGCAGGCAATGAGAAAGCATAAAAAATAACCAAAACACACACTCAGTTAAGTATTGATACCATAGTTAACCACTAAACGTGCCCATGAAGTGAAAACAGATGACCATATCAGCACAAAGGAGCTTTGGTAGTTTAGTGGTTACAAATAGGGTTGCGAACCTTATGGTCAGCATTTCAAGACAACCAGCTGTTCTGGGGGAGAAATATGAGGCTTTCTGCTCCCATAAAAAAGATTCACATCCTTGGAAACCCTGTACAGGGTCACTAAGAGCCGTAAATGACTCCATGGCACATCACGACGATGACGATATCAGTACATGTCCAGAAACAAGATAAAGTGACTGAGATGAATGATCTGGAGGTTAACCTACAAACCATACTGAAAAGGAATTCAGAGAAAATGATTATAAAATGTATCAAAACACTTCACAATGGAGTTGAGAAAAATAAAGAAAAAGTCAAAAAAAGCACTACAGGAACCAGCAAATAAGATTGAGACAGCATTGGAAACAATTCAAAACCTACAGAAAGAGGTCCAAATGATTAATAATAGATTATCAGAAATAGACAATACACTGAAAGAGGAAAGGAGTAGAGTTGAAAACATGGAAGCCAGAACTAGTAGCTGGAAGAAAAATCTCTGAATACTACTAAGATAGAAGAGCAAGCAGAAAAAAGGATTAAAAAATCTGAAGAAGGTCTAAGATTCATGTTGGCCAACATGAAGAGGAATAACTTACAAATTATCAGCATTCCAGAACAGGAAGAATCACACAAGTGCACAGAGGAAATAGTTGAAGCGCTTCTGGAAGAAAATTTCTCTAGCATCTTGCAAAGCAAAAAGATAAGCATTCAAGAAGCTCAATGAACCGCAGGAAGAATAGACTCTCAAAAGAAAATCGCTGAGACATATTATCAAGCTCTCCAAAATGAAAGATAAGGAAACAATCCTGACCGCAGCTAGGGAAAAGAGAAGTGTTAATTACAAATTTAAGCAAGTCAGATTAAGCTCGGGTCTCTCAGTAGAAACCACGCAGGCAAGAAGGCAATGGGGAGACATATTTAAAACCCTGAAAGAAGAAAAAACTTCCAACCAAGAATCTTTATTCAGCAAAGCTGTCAATCATATACAAGGGTGTAATCAAAACATTCCAGGATAAACAGAGGCTAAGGAGTTTTGCCAAAGCCAACCCTGTGTTGCAAAACATCCTAAAAGAAGTTCTGTGGACTGAGAACCAACAAGAACAGACAACAGACAGAGATTGATGTAAGTGGCAGCACCGCCCAGAACTCAACAGACAAATGGAAGCATCAAGAACAGGACAAAACTATAAGAACAAACTCAGAGGATCTGGGAGCTCAGTCTATAATCAAAACAATTACAATGTGAAAGAAGGTAAACACGTAGGAACAGAGATCCAGATGGTGAGAAGGTCAGGTAGATTACAAGATAAATTAGACTTTATTAAATGGAGGGGAAAGTTAATGGAATATAAGATAACCTCAAAGAAAATGAACACTTTACAACATACCAAGAACATGAAAATTCAAAAGGAACATGGAAACTTTAAAACTATGAGGAAATTGACAAGAAAGGACACAACAAACATGAACTCAGCAAACGAAAACATGCAGAACAAAGAAACTAGCAGCACCACAACAAACAAACAAACATATTGGCAACAATTAATACATACCTATCAATATTTACACTGAATGCAAATGGATTAAATGAACCAGTTAAGAAACTGAGGGTAGCAGAATGGATAAGAAAACAATATCCTTCAATATGCTGTCTGCAAGAGACACATCTCACACACAGAGACAAACAGATTAAAAATCAAAGGATGGAAAACAATATACCAAGCTAATTACAATAAAAAACAAACATGAGTGACAATACTAATCTCAGATAATATAAACTTTAACACAAAACCCAGCATAATAGAGAAAGATGAACATTATCTCATGATTAAAGGGACAATTGAACAAGATGACATAACCATAATAGATATCTATGCTTCCAATGAAAGATCTCCAAAATATATAAAGCAAACTCTGATAGATTTGAAGAAAGAAATAGATTAATCAACAATAATAGTGGGCAATTTTAATACACCACTTTAAAAAATGGACAGAACAAGCAGAAAGAAACTCAACAGACACAGAGGAACTAAACAGCACAATCAGCCATCGTTGGGGGTCTTTCTCTTTTTCTCTGACCCTCCACCTTACCAAACATTATAGCCTTCTCCAGCAACTGGTCCCTCCTGAATATATGTCTGAAGTATGAGAGATGAAGTTTGGCCTCTTGGCCTCCAACGAGCTCTCTGGCAGCACTTCTTTCAACATGGATCTATTGGTTCTTTTGGTAGCCATGGCACTTTCAATATTCTCCTCCAACACCTTAACTCAAAACCATCAATTCTTCTAGGGTCTTCCTTATTCACTGTCCAGCTTTTGCATGCATATAAGGTTATTGAATATATCATGACTTGGGTCAGGCGCACTTGAGTCCTCAAGGTGACATCTTTGCTCTTCAACACTTTAAAAAGGTCTTGTGCAGCAGATTTGCCTAACGCAATACATCGTTTGATTTCTTGACTGCAAGTTCCGTGAGTATTGAAAGTTGATCCAAGAAGAATGAAATCCTTGACAACTTCAATCTTTTATCCATTGATAAGAATGTTGTTTATTGGTCAAGTTTGAGGATTTTTGTTTGGTTTACATTGAGATGTAATCCATACCGAAGGCTGTGCTTTTTGATCTTTATCAGTAAATGTCTTAAGTCCTCTTCACTGTCAGCAAGCAAGGTTGTATCATCTGCATATTTCAGGTTGTTAATGAGTCTTCCTCCAATCCTGATGCCACATTTTCTTCATGGAACCCAACTTCTCAGATTATTTGCTTAGCGTATAGTTTGAATAAGTACGGTGAAAGAATACAACCTTTTCGTACACCTTTCTTAATTTTAAACCATTCAGTGTTCCCATGTTCTGTTCGAACAACTGCCTCTTGGTCTAGGTATAGATTCATCATGACTTGGAAAAATTCATGGTAAAATGGAATTAAAATATAATGGAAATTTTCCTTGAACTTTTTGAAGGCCTCTCATATATCAAAGCTGATAGCTATTAGTTAGGCCTCATATCCCATGCATTCCATACAGTGATTACTAATGGATTCTTGTGGAGATTAGTACCCATTGTCTCATGCCTCACTCAAGGCAAGGTCTTTCCAATCACCCCACATACATGCAGAAGTTGGGCAATGAAAAAGAAGACAGAAGAAGAATTGATGCATTTGAATTGTGTTGGTGAACAATATTGAACATACCGTGGACAGCCATGTGAACCATTAAATCAGTCTTTTAAAAATTACAACTAGAATGCTCCTAAGAAACAAGACATGCTTACTTTGGATATATGTCATCAGGAAAGACCAATTGATAGAAAAAAATATTGTGTTTGGTAAAATTAGGAAAACCTTTAATGAGGTGAATTGACTTTATGGCTTTAACAACAGGCTCAAGCATACCAAAGATCAGTGAGACGGCACAACGTTTTATTCTTTTCATTCTATCACGCATGAGGTTGTAATGGAATATGGACCAACTTGATGTTAATTTGCAAAGGAAAGAGTATAATTTCAAAATTAAGTCATTAAAATAATAATACGCTTGTATAGTTACATACAGTACCCTATATATTACATGGGAAGTACATAAATATTTAAAGAAGAAATAAAGATTACTCATGTCATTACTCATTAAAAGCAAT
>NW_006408538.1:9323436-9325008 GCF_000296735.1 Chrysochloris asiatica | reverse complement strand
CATGGCTGGGGTCAGGTTCATCTTGGTCCTCAAACTGACATCATTGCATTTGAATACTCTAAAGAGGTTTTATATAGCAGATTTTCGTAATTCAATATGTCGTTTGATTTCTCGATTGTTTCTTCCATGACTGTTGACAGTGAATACAAGTAAAATAGTCTCTGACAAATTCAGTCTTTTTTCCATTTATATAGATGTTTCATGTCGGTCTAGTGGTGAGGATTTTTGTTTTCCTTTACACTGAGACGCAAGCCATATTGAAAGCTGTGATCTTTGATCTTCATCAATAATTATTTTAAATGCTCTTACCTTTCTCCAAGCAATCTGCAGATTGCAGATTGCTAATGAGTCTTCCTCTAGTCCTGATGCCAAATTCTTCTTCATGTAATCCAGCTTCTCAGATTATTTGCTCAGCATACAGATTGAGTAAGTATGGTGAAACAATACAACCCTGGGGCACATCATTCCTTCCTGTAAATTATTCAGTGTTTCCTTACTCTTTTTGAGAGAATATCTCTTGATCTATGAACAGGATCTTTAATAACACAATTAAATGTTCTGATATATCCTTCTCAGTGTTATCCATTGCTTGTCATGATCCCCACAGTCGAAGTTCTTTGCATAGTCAATAATGCACAGATAAACATCTTTGTAGTATTCTCTGCCTTCAGCTAAGAACCATCTGATGTCTACAATGACATCCCTTGTGCCATGTACTTTTCTGAAATTGGCTGGATCCTCTGGTAGTTCCCTGTCAGTATACTGTTGCAGCTGTTATTGGCATATCTTCAGCAAAATTTTACTTGCATATAATATTAATGATAATTTTCAATGATTTCTGCATTCCATTCTGTCAGCCCTCCTTGGAATGGGAACAAATATAGATCTCTTCCGATCAGTTGGCTAAGTGGCTGTCTTCCAAATTTCTTAGCACAGATGCCTCCATTGCTGCATCAGTTTATTGAAAGATTTCAATTTGTATTCTATCAATTCTCATAGCCCTGTTCTTTGCCAATGCCAGCAGGGCATCTTGGACGTCTTCCTTCAGTACCACTGGCTCTTGATCATATACTAGCTCTTGAAATGGTTGAACAGTGAGCATTTATTTTTGATACAGTGACTCTGTGTATTCCATCAATCATCTGTCAGTTTGTTGCACTTTGCTGTGTTGCATGTTGTTGTGATGCTGGAAGCTATGCCACCAGTATTTTAAATACCAGCAGGTGTCCCATGGTGAATAGGTTTCAGCTGAGCTTCCCTACTAACATAGACTAGGAAGGAGAAGTGGACTATTTCTGATTGGTTAGCCACTGAAAATCTTGTAAGCAATAGTCGAACACTGTCAGATCACACCAGAAGCTTGAGTATTGAAACGTTATTAATAGCACACTGCGGTTGGAAGGTACTCAGAAGAAGACTGGGGAAAAGCTGTACCATAAAAGTAGACTTGACCTTGATAACATGAATGGAGTAAAGCTTTGGGGACTTTCACTTACTGATAGACACAACTCAAAATGAGAAGATACAGCTGTAAACATCAATTAGTAATCAAATATGAATAACGAATAATAC
>NW_006408538.1:9320675-9322969 GCF_000296735.1 Chrysochloris asiatica | reverse complement strand
CTGTAAAGCCATTGATGATGAGATTGAAGAGTTCTTCTGATTTCTTCAGTCTGAAATTGAGCAAACATGCAATTAAGATGTATTGATTACTGGTGATTGGGATACAAAGGCTGGAAACAAAGGAAAAGGATCAGTTGTTGGAAAATATGGCTTTGGGGATAGAAATGGTGCTGTAGATTGCACGTTAGAATTTTGCAAGATCAATGACTTCATTGCAAATACCTTTCTTTAAACAACATAAAAGAAGTCTATACATACCAACTGGACCTCACCATATGGAATACACAGAAATCAATTTGACTACATCTGTGAGATGAGATGGTCGAAAAGTTCCATATCATCAGCCAAACTAATGTTAGGAGCAGATTGCAGAAGAGACTATTAGTTGGTCATATGCAAGCTCAGGTTAAAGCTGAAAAGAATTAAAACAAGTCAATGAGAACAAATTATGACTTTGAATATATCTCACCTTAATTTAGAGAACATCTCAAGAACAGATTTGATGCATCAGACACAAATAACCCAGGACTAGAAGAGTTGTGGAATGACATCATGTTCATTATATTTGAAGAAAGCAAAAGGTCATTGAGAAGACAAGAAAGAAGCAAAATACCAAAATGATTATCAGAAGAGATTCTGAAATATCTGAAAAGACCTGAAGTTAGTCAATCAAAATGGAAGAACACACTCAACCATCATAAGCTGAAAGAACTGAACAAAAAAAATTCAAGTTTTGATTTGTGATATTGCGGGATTCTTTCTGCAAAATATTGAGTGATGCAGAAAGCATCCAAAGAAGATAAAGATGGGCAAGCAATGAAGTCCCTTCAGGAAAAACTCCCTTCAAAGACTGAAACTCAAAGGGAACACATGAGCAGGCATGTAAGTTTTCTGGAGACCACATTGGCCTACTGGTGAATGAAAGAGGGAAAAAGGTAGCATTGAAGAAATGGGCTCAGTTAGACCATGTACCATAAACTCCTGTTGACCTGGAGATGAGACAAGAGGAAGGTCCGAAGTTTCATGAGACCTGGGAGCTCCTAAGTCCACAGACAAGGATATAGCCATGAGGGCTAGAGCTGAGAGCAAAGTGTCCCACTGATATGAAGTAAGGGGAGATGCACAAGAATGCCTAAACTTGGAGAAAGTACCCATTTGACCTAGCTTCGATTCCTTGATGATCAGAACTCGAATAGATGAAGATAAAAAATTGATGAAGGAAAAAAGTGTAAATTGCCACAATTTGATGAACTTGACCTATACTTATGGATGTAGTAGCTCCAAATACCAACTGAGAGGGAAGGAGTCTTCACATCATGGATCAATCCTGTCCCCTCTGTACACAGGGTTGATAGGGACAGGCAACTAGAAATTGCCTACCTAAAATGGGGGAAGGTAGAATCCCTACTAAAGAGTTTTCATCTTGTCTAGATGAGTCTGGTGAAATGAGATGGGATAAGATTCTTATGATTCAATAGTGAGTAATTGTTATGAGGAACTGCAATAGTCAGAACTGTAAAGGTAGAAGTTTTGTAACAAAAAGTGGGGAGTAGTTAATCTTACACTCCAGAAACAGAGGACCCTAGGACCATCAAGGGAGAAGAGTACAAGTGGAATTTGGGACACTATCCAGAGAAATAGCCACATCAGAGATGGTGGCAGAGATGAGGACATGGAGAGATAGAGCAGTCGAGGACTCTAGACTCATGAAAAGAGAAAGGCTATGTGTTGACAGCCAGGAGACAGGTTTGCAGAATGTTCTCTTTGGTTGTTTAAATGTTTATATAATCCTGAGTGTTTGTGTGTACATCCAAAAAAACAAAAAAACAGAGGGAATAAAAGCAACTACAGTTGAATGGTAATGCACGGAGCAGATTGTAATCGCTGCAATGAAATGATGAGTGTAAAACCTATGTTCTCCCATGTAAACTATTGCTGAATTCACAATAAAAAATTAAAAGAAAAGAAGATGAAGATGGAAGGTTACATACGTTGCTGTTGTTGTTAGGTGCCATCCGGTTGGTACCAACCCATAACGACCTAATGCACAGCAGAATGAAACCCTTCCTGATCCTGGGCCAACCTCAGTACTTTTGCCATGCTTGAGCCCATTGATGCTGCTACTTGGCCATTCTATCTCATTGGAGTTCTTCCTCTTTTTCCTTGACCCTCCACCTTACCAAACATGATATCCTTCTCCAGCGACTGGTCTCTCCTGGCAATATGTCCGAAATATGAGAGATGAAGTTTGGCCATCTTGGCCTCCAAGAAGCACTCTGGCAGCACTTCTTCCA
>NW_006408538.1:9310438-9319160 GCF_000296735.1 Chrysochloris asiatica | reverse complement strand
CAGGGAAGCCCAGTTAATACCACTATTATTCAAATATATGCACCAACCACTAAAGCCAGTGAGGATGAAATAGAAGAATTTTATCAACTTCTTCAATCTGAAATGGTTACATAGGCTAGGTATTAATATGTCTCGTCAACGTTAGAAGTCACTTTCATGTTGGATAAAGAGCTTTGGTAGCACGTGGTGGTTAAGTATTTGGCAGTTGACCAAATGATAAACTTCAAGGCAGGGGAAGATTACCCAATAATCAAGGTAAACACACCTTATTTGTGTTTACCCTGATTAATCTCATGGTACCTGGTTGTTACCTTGGTTGCTAAGTACTTTATCCCTGTCCATGATTGTAAATGTGAGAGAAGACTAGGATTTCGATTGTTGTTAAGTGCTGTTGAGTCAGTTCTGACCCATAGTGATCCTGTATATGGTTTCCAAGGAGTGACTGGTGAGCTGATCCGCTGACTTAGCTCAAACTGACCTTGTAGTCCAGTATATTAACCCACAGTGCCACACCATAGGACTGTGATATTAGATTGAGACAGACAGCCATATCTAGTAACAGAATATTTGATGTAAAAAATACATACAATTACTCATTACAGACTAGTAAGTAAAGACATGCAATCCTATTCTTACCAGTTTATTGGGTAATCGGATCCTGTCCCCAAGGGAAAAACTCTAGAGAGCTTCTCAGGAGCTTCAAGGAGAAAATTCATGGAAAGAGAAGTCCTAAGAATTGACTCTTGGCACATTTGAATAAGATGTTATACATTGATCTCCCTGCAAAAGTGGTACCTCAGAGGGTGCTTCAAAAAGTTCATGGAAAAATGGATAGAAAAGATAATGGAATTTTTCAATGAACTTTATGAACTCATATGTATTTTAAGCAATATCCTTCACCCTTCACTCTGTATTAGTCTTTGTAGTTTGATATCCAAATGTTTATCGTTTTGTGAGGATTTCTATTTTGCTTAAAAAGAAAAGTAAGTCTTATTGATCCATGAATATGTGGTGAATCACACTAATTGGAGGGATCTGAAATTTCACCTGGAGATTGTTATTAATCTCATGCCCTTTTCTGTCCTGTTTGTGTCAAAGTCTGTTTTTAGCTATGAGTATGGCACTGGACTGCTAATTGCAAGGTGAGTGGTTCAGTCTCACCAGTTGCTTCTTGGAAACCCTATACAAGGTCCCAAAGAGTTGAAAGCAACTCAACAGTGCTTACCAACAATAATCTTGAAACTAATAAATCTGAGGAAGAACATTCAGCTCAAGGAAAGGGGTCTGCTTGCCAGTTTTTGTGCATCTGAAAGCAAAATCTAAGAAAAACAAAAATTTAACAAAAACATGCTATGAATAGCTTCTGCTTTTTAAAAATCATTTACTAGGAAAGTTTAGTTTTCTATGGCATGTATCCAGTAACTGGGTTATCCTTTTATTAATTTTTAACTCTTTAGAAGATAAAACAATGGAAATGTATGTTTAAAATTCGAAGTAAAATTTGCCAGATCACAAGCAAGATTTCTGTTAAAATTTTTTTTTTGTTGTTGCCATTTTTATATAGTTTGTTCCTTGGAATTTATTTTCTTCTGTGTGTTGTATATCTCTAGAAGTTTAGTTTAAATAGTAATAGGATTTACTTATTTCTGTGGTCCAAAATTTCAGAATTGAACATCCAAGTTCTGTATTTTGAACCAAAAAAGAAACAATTGGCATTCAAATGAATACTGGCTTTGCTATTGTTGTTGTTGTTATAAAAGTGTATCCAGCAATAGAGCCAACCAACATTAGCTTCCCGTGTGCAGGCATTGAATGGTTTTATTGCATAATGCAGGAGAATTGCTTCCTGACTGTCTATTCCTGCTGACTGTCCTGATGTTCAATCTGCTGATACCCTCAAAGCTTATTTATTTATTTATGTTACCCTGGGCTTTGCTATTAGAATGTAATAGATTCTTAAGCTATGGAGAAGAAGCAATGGGACAATTAACAAGAAATGTTTTAGTGTAAAAGGGTCAATGAAACAAAGCCTGAGTTCAATGGGAATGCCTAAGGTTACTTTTACTTTCTCTGTTTATTTTATCAAGATAAGTAATGCATAAAATGCAGCAATGCAGAGTTTTGCTCCCTGTGCTAGAAAAACTGAGTAAGTCCCTAGAATCCTTTAGAGTTCTTTAAGGTATGATGGGACCCTAAAGAACTAAAATGTTGATGTTGCTGGAGTTTTTAACATTACCCTTCTAAAAATGAATAGATGATACCTTAAAACGGATGTGAAAACTTATAGTTTTTAGGTTTTTATATCATAATAATATAAATGATATTTTGTACATTTTTATAAAATACAGAAAATAGTTTAAGCTCACAGTGTTCCTTTCTCATTATGCATTTTGAAATATTTGAAAATAATTTGGAATGACTGACTCTCATAGCCAGAGAGACCTCAGCAATTAAAGGACTTTAATAGATTATATGGAGTCCTGATGTGGTGCTATAGGCTAAAGCACTGGTCCACAAGATCAATTTGAACCACAAGGTTGGCAGTTCAAACTCACCAGCTGCTTCTTAGAAACCCTATACAGGGTTGCTATGAATCAGAACCAACTTGACAGTAGATTTTGTGGAGTCTGTTGTGGCTCTGTAGGATAAACACTAGCTTGTTAATCATAAAGTCGGTGGTTCACACCCACTAGCCTCTCCTTGGAAATCCTATATAGGTTTGCTATCAGTCAGAATAGCAAAAAGAAGTAGATTATATTTATCTTGATTTTAAATTATGGATCTATTATTTTAAATTTGAATATCTTGGAAAGATATTCGCCTGCTTGAAGACTCAATTTCTTCATAAAAATGAAAAATATCTCACAGGATTAGCATACAAATTAAATTAAATAAGGCCCAAATGTTCCTAGCATAATGCCTAGAGAGTAACAGATACTCAGAAAACATTTGTCAAAAACTCAATTCATAAAACAGATTGATCAACCCAAGATACTACGGTCTGAAAGGTAGAAGAATTTAAAACAAAATAGCATCAAACATTTATTTTAGTTATGTTCTTGGAAATTGTGAAGTGTGTTCACAATTCATATCCTATTAAATGCTGACATGTCTATAATGCATCTTATTTGATATTTAGTATGAAGCATTGTTGTTGTTGTTAAGTGCCGTCAAGTCAGTTCTGACCCACAGCGACCCTGTATAGGGTTTCCAAGGAGCAGCTGGTAAGCTTGAACCACTGACCACACAGTTCAAACTGACTTTGCATTAACCAACCAGTGCATTAACCAACAGAACCACACCAGGACTTCAGTATGAAGCGTAGCATAATGATGTTTCTTCAAAATTCAGATGCCACAGGGTGCTTATTCAAACTCTGACTTGGACCGTGAAGTCCTGGCATAGTGCTATGGGATAAAGCACTGACTGCAATGTTGATCTGAACCTCACAATCAGTGGTTCAAACTCAATGGCTGCTCCTTTGAAGACCCTGTATTACAATGATTTGGAAATTGACAACAAGTAGTTAACGACAACAAAAATAACATGGACTGTATGCTGAACATTGTTTTTTTGTTGTTAAGTACCATCTAATTGGTTCCAGTGCTTACTGACCCTGCACAGTGAGAAATAGCTGGTGAGTTTGAACCTTTGACCCTGCGGTTCAAATCAGCTTTGAGGCCCAGTGCTTATCCTACGGTGACACACCAGGTCCCTCTACTGAACATAAGATGGTTGAAAATCATTATTGTTGTTAGAAATCCAAAGCATTTAATATAATAAGTAGTTTGTGTGTTCCTTTCTGAACAAGGAGATCAAATGCCCTCTTGATTAAATTTTACCATGATTTGTAAACATTAATTAGCTTAAATGATTTTGGGAAAAGTTGAAAAAAAATTGTTCTATCCTGGTCACATTTTAGTTCATTTAATCATTAATAGTATACTGTGTATTCTCTTTAAAATTCCTTGGCAATTGGTATACTGGTTTAAGTTGAGAAACTATAATTCAATGAGTCAAAAAGTGTTTTTTTTTTTGTTTGTTTTAATTGTGAATTGAGTGATAGTTTACATGGGGGAACATCAGTTCATTTCATTGCAATGATTACAATCCCCTGAATGCATCATCATTCAACAATATTTGCTTCTATTCCTTCTCTTCTTCTTCTTTTTTTGATGTGCACCAAACACTCAGGAATATACAAAACTTCAAACAGCCAAAGGGCATACTGTGCCCTGCCCCCCAACACCAGCACCCCTCTTTTCTCCCTGCATGAGTCTAGAGTCCTTAGCTACTTGGTCTCTCCCTGTCATCATTGATGCCTCCATCTCTGGAGTCTCCACTTCTCTGGGTGTGGTCCCACACTGCGTTCCCACTCTTCTCCCTTGATGGTCCTAGGGTCCTCTGCTCTGGGACTGCAAGATCAACCACTAACACCTGAAATAGTCATTTTTGCTGTATAGTATTTTTCTTTCTTCATATAATTACACTTGAAAAATTCATACTTTTGAAGTCAAAGAATAATTCTTAAAAGTTGAAAACATGACCTACACATTTCAGTGTCAAAAATATATTTAATGTGTTAGTGAGAGCCACCATGATGGTTATACTTATTTAAAGAAAGTTGCATAAAGAATGTTTAAATAAGATTTCTAATTTAAAAGAAACCAGTTAAACCCTTACAGAGTAATGAATCTGTAACCATTAAGATGATCTTTTCTACAAGACAAAAATCATTTGCATTTCTATTAGATGAAAATTTGTTTGCATTGCTATGTGACAAGAATAATATACATAGCTATCAGGTGATTGTTGTTTGTTTGTTTTAAATCTGGGCTTCTTGTTATTAAATGCTGTCCAGTGGCTTCAGACTGAGAGCATCCCTGGATAGGGTTTCCAAGGAGTGGCTGCTGAGCTTGAACTGTTGACCTTTCAGTTGAAACAAAATTATCAACTTAAAAAGGAGCCTGCTATGGCTGGCATGGCATCCTGGTGTGGCACCATAGAATAAGCACTGGACCACAAGGTTAGTTTGAACCATAAGATCAGCAGTTCAAACTCACCAGCTGCTCAGCTGCTCCTCGGAAACTCTATAAAGGGTCACTGAGTCGGAAATGACTTGTGGGCATTTAACAATGACAACAACATACTTGATCAGACATTTAATTAGTTTACCCTGATGTCCTGGACTCCTAGTGTGGCATTGTAAGATCACTGAACTGAAAACCATTAGGTCATATTTCAAACCCACCAGCTACTCCTCAGATATCCTGTATATGGTCTTTATGACAACAACAATGTGATGGATGGAACTATGGTTACCTTGGCAAGGTTACACCATATGATTTTGTCGGCCTGCTCAAGCCTGCAGGCCGGACATTCCCCACTCCTGCTCTAAATGCACATCTACCTCTGCAGAGTTGCCAAACCCGCAGGCGCTATTTAGATACCTGATACAGGGTTGCTGAGTCCAAACCAATTGAATGGCACTTAACAACAACAATTACATGTATCAAAGCAGAACTGTGTTCCACAGAGTTTTCAGTGGCTCATTTTTCAAAAGTAAATCACTAGGTTTTGTCTGTGGTGCCTCTTAATTGACTTGAATCTTTAACCTTTCTGTTAGCATTTGAATGAACAAATCATAATGTCCCAGTCAACAGACATAGAAAGTTAAGTAATGATGCAGATGCCTAGAGTGGGGGTGGGGAATGTCCAGCCCTCTGGTCTTATGTTGTTGTTGTGGATGCTAAGTGTCCTCGAGTATAATAAGGCCTTCAAAATCATTTGGTCTGGTCCTGCCTAGGCAATTGAAATTTCTGCCATCACATTTGTTGTTAAGTGCCGTCCATTCAGTTGTGACTCATATTGACCCTGTATAGAGTTTCCAAGGAGATGCTGGTGGATTTGAAGTGGTGGCCTTATGGTTCAAACTGATACTGCAGTTGGGATGAGTTAATTAATGTTGGAACAAACATAGCAGACAGAGTATAAGTTGATTCTTTTGTATGATCCCTGAATGATGTTAGAAATACTCAAATGAATACAAGTTACTTGCCGTGGTCTTCTCTAGTTATACTTATTGTTTTTGGTGTTGCTGAGTGCCATTGAGTTGGTTCTGACTCATCACGTCTCTGGATAGGGTGTCTGAGGAGTGGTCCATAGATTTGAACCACCAACCTTGCACTTAGCAATACAGTGCTTACTATACAGTGCCACACCAAGTCTCAAATTATTCCTATTATATAGAGAGAGACTTTACACAATCTTTTAAGCATTGCTATATTTGAATCTGTTGTTTCAGCCATGTGTCAATCCATATCACCAAGGGCATCCCTTGCCTTCACTAAGCCTCTACTGTACCCACCACGATGTCCTTTTAAGCAGTTGATTGTTTCTGATGTGTCCAAAGCAGGCCAGCCAACGTCTGATCGTTCTTGCTTCTAATGAACATACTGACAGTGTTTATTCATTGAAAGTGCTATAGGCTGCCAAAAGATCCAACAGATCTGTGTTGGAAGAAGTGTAGCCAGAGTGCTCCTTAGAGACCAGGGTGGCCAAACTTCGTCTCTCATATTTCAGACATATTGTCATGAGGGACCAGTCACTGGAGAAGGATATCATGTTTGGTATGGTGGAGGGTCAGAGAAAAAGAGGAAGACTTCCAGCAAGATGGATTGGCAAAGTGGCAGCATCAATGGGCTCAAGTGTGGCAACAATAGTGAGGTTGACCCAGGGTCACTATGAGTTGGTACCAACTCGGTGACACCTAACAACAACAACAATTTGTACTTCTAGCAGTGCAAAAGTATATGAGATTTTTTACCAACACCACAATTCAAATGTATCTTTTTTTTCTGTCTTTTATTTGTCAAGGTTTTGCACCCATATGAGGTTACTGAAAAGACCATGACTTGGGTCAAGTGCCCGTAGTCACCAAAGTGACATCTTTGCTTTTGAAAACGTTAAAAGTTCTTTTGTAACAGATTTACTCAGTGAAATAAATGATTTGATTTCTTAATTGCTGCTCCCATGGAAACTAATTGTTGATTCCAAAGAATGAAATCATTGACAACTTCAATTTCATCTTCATTTATCAGGATGATGTTTACTGGTCCCATTTGGATTTTCTTCAGTATATTCGACTTTTTGGCTTCAAGCCATGTTTATTGTAGGCAAGCAAGGTTATGTCATCTGCATATCACAGGTTGTTAATGAGTTTTCCTCCAATCCTGATGCCATGTACTTCTTTAGCTACACATTGCATTTGTACCACACAACCTGAAGCCAATTCCAACTTGTAAATAATGAAGCCCCAAACATCCCTCCCATCTAGTTGGGTTTCATAAACCACTGCCATGGCCACTCAGGACTCAAACATCATACTCAAAGTTATGGAGCTTAGTAAGGAGGCCTCAGAAATGCTCAGGGCACAGTTGTTCTAGTCAGTTGTTGATAAATTGCCCACAGGACCAATCACTTCACCATAAGCCTCATCCTGAAAGCACTTGTCTCTAGCTCTGTGGGTCAGCAAACAAAGCTCCCCCACTTAAGTGCCTGGAATGCACCCAACTCTACAAGCAAGTTTCCTGCCCAAAGTCACTCTGCTTTACTCGCTCCATAGACTGAGAAGCTCACTGTTCTGTCTCATATTCTGGTTCTGGGTTCTGTTGGGATTTCTCTGCCACTCCTCCACTGTCACAATTTTCTGTCCCTGGGATGAGGAGGTTTGTTGTGCAGGCATCTCAGGGTCCAGATGCTACTCTCCATCTCTGACTCTTCTTCTTTGATGGTAGTGAGATAATCCCACCCTTTCCTTCTTCTGAATGGCTCATTTTACCTCAGGCTAGTATTCAAGTTTTTACAAAGCTGAATCAAGTTGTCTTGTCAGTATCTTCTCCCATTGTCTCTTACCTAGACCTAGAAGAACAGAAATGTTCGATGGGAGTTATAAATTATGACTAGAAGAGACATTAGATGATTCACTACACCACACTATTCAGACACTTTATGATCGAGTAGAACAGTCCCATAGAGTTTCCAAGGCTGTGATCGGATTGCCAAATGTTTTCTCCCATGGGTCTGTTGGTGAGTCCAAACCTCTAACTTTTGAGTTATCCACTGAACTCTTGGCCATTGTATCATCAGGGTTGCCCTTTATCCTCAAGTTTTTCTGTGGAATACCTGTTAGTTTAGGAGCCAATAATTGTGATCATGTTTTTCTTGTCCAAGAGAAATAATGACCACCTTAGGTAGATATATGAATGACAGTTAAGTTAATTGGTACATTTGCTTTTTATTTTCATGGTTCTGGTAAAAGGGAATGAAATACAATTGTATTTTTATTTGTTATACAGTTGCATTGTGTCTATATAATGGGTTTTTAATTTACAGCTATGTTGTTGACAGGTGCCATCGAGTCGGAACAGACTCATAGCAACCCCATGCACAGCAGAACAATGTCCGATCCTGGGCCAACCACACTACCGCTGCCATACTTGACACATCAATGATGCCACCTGGATGATCCATATCGTTGGGAGTCTTCCTCTTTTTCTCTGACCCTCCACCTTATCCAACATGACATCCTTCTCCAGCGACAGTTCTCTCCAGACAATGTGTCCAAAGTAGGAGAGATGAAGCCTAGCCATCTTGGCCTCCAAGGAGCACTCTGGTTGCACTTCTTCCAAAACAGATCTATTGGTTCTTTTGGCAGTCCATG
>NW_006408538.1:9303774-9305023 GCF_000296735.1 Chrysochloris asiatica | reverse complement strand
AGAGTCAAATTTTCCTCTCCTCCTTTCTTCTACACATAATCTAGATCCTAAATATATGGATATCAAGGGAGGAAACTCTTGCTGGTGTATTCTGTTCCAGGTGATGGATTATAGCATAAACTCCTGTTGTTGTTGTTGTTGTTGTTAGGTGCCATTGAGTTGGTACCGATTCACAGAAACATTGTACACAACAGAACAAAACATTGCCCGGTCCTGGGCCAACCTCGTAATTGTTGCCACGTGTGAGCTGCCACTTTGCCAGTCCATTTTGCTTGGGTCTTCCTCGTTTTCTTTGACCCTCCACCTTACCAAACATGATATCCTTCTCCAGCCACTGGTCCCTCCTGACATCATGTCCAAAATATGAGAGATGAAGTTTGGTCATCCTAGCCTCCAAGGTGCACTGTGGCTGCACTTCTTCCAATACAGATCTGTTGGTTCTTTTGGCAACCCATGGCACTTTCAGTGTTCTCCTCCAACACTATAAGTCAAATGCACCAATTCTTATATGGTCTTCCTTAGTCACTGTCCAGCTTTTGCATGTATATGAGGTTATTGAAAATACTATGGCTTGGGTCAGGTGCACCGTAGTTCTCAAGCTGACATCTTTGTTCTTCAACACTTTAAAAAGGTCTTGTGCAGCAGATTTGCCTAATGCAATACGGCATTTGATTTCTTAACTACTGTTTCCATGAGTGTTGATCCAAGAAGAATGAAATCCTTAACAACTTCAATCTTTTTGCTGTTGATAAGAATGTGTTTTATTGTTCCAGTAGTGAGGATTTTTGTTTTCTTTACATTAAGATGCAATCCATACCGAAGGCTGTGCTCTTTGATCTTCATCAGTAAAAGTTTCAAGTCCTCTTCACTTTCAGCAAGCAAGATTGTATCCTCTGCATATCATAGGATGTTAGTGAGTCTTCCTCCAATCCTGGTTCATGTTTTTCATAACCCAGCTTCTCATATTATTTGCTCAGCATACAGGTTGAATATGTATGGTGAAAGAATATAACCCTATTGCACCCCTTTCTTAATTTTAAACCATTCAGTGATCCCATGTTCTGAAGTCCAAAATATGACCTTGAATATATTCCACCTGAATTTAGAGATCATCTGAAGAACAGATTTGATGCATTAAACACTAAAGACTGAAGACCAGAAGAGTTGTGGGATGACATTAAAAACATCTTACATGAAGAAAGCAAAAAGTCATTGAGAAGACAATAAAGAAGGAAAAGGTCAAAATGGA
>NW_006408538.1:9256635-9302945 GCF_000296735.1 Chrysochloris asiatica | reverse complement strand
TCAATTGTGTGGATCATGACAAGCTATGGACAACGTTGTAAAGTATGAGTATTCCAGAACACTGAATTGTGCTCATGAGTAATCTCTACATGGACTAAGGGGCAGCTGTTTGAACAGAACATGGGAACACTGAATGTTAAACTCCTGTAGGTTTTGCCATTGATGCACCATTACCCTGCTTTGGGAATTAAAAGAAAATCCTTTACCTCTGAGCACAGTACTGCTTTTGCAAATAAAATGTGGTTCTGCTTACAAACTATTCTCTGGTTTATAGATTTATAAAATTCAACCTTGAAGATCTAAGCCAGTATATTAACTTTTTGGTCTCACTGGATTACTAACTACTACTTTTTTACTTTCCCTAGGGCAATAAACCTGATGTTCTAATCCTACTTTAGTTATGAAAAAAATGTAGAATTAAGCAAAAGTGTATTTAATTTAAAAAATGCATTTAGAAACCTTATGCTTCTATACTTCTTACAGTGATTAAAAGTAAAATTAGCCAGAGACATTTAAACAATAAAGTCCCTTTTAGTTGAAAGCTCATTCCTTTATCATCCTGTTTATTAGTATTTTCTAACATAATAGAAATTTGCATTTGCATTTTGTGATAGTTGTAATATGACGGATTGAACTTGATAGTGCTTAATCAATTATCTAAGGAGCCCAGTAGTGTAGTGCATTGTGAGCTAGGCTGCTAACTGCAAGGTCAGCAGTTGAAATCTACTAGTTGTTCCTGGGGAGAAGGATGAAGTTTTTATGCTCCTGCAAAGATTTACAGCCTTAAAAACACTGTATAGAATTACTGTGAGTTGAAACTTATTTGAAGGCACACGATCTCCACCATGTAACTCAGCACTGTGAAACATGCAAATGCAGGGTTTGCAACTAAGACATTTAATCTGTAATTCCAAATAAAAAAAGTTGACACTCTGAAACTTGAAATACAAATCTAGTTTATGTGGTAAAGCATATCATACTAAATGCACTCATCCTGTAACAAAACTTTTTTCATTCTCATTTTAACGATGTAATTGTTGTGTCTGATTCCATCTATAGTTAAGAAAAGTAAATTAGAGGTCATTGTTCTTGTTATGTGCCATCAGTCGATTCCAACTCATAGTGACCTTATACAGGGTTTTCAAGGTGCAGCTGGTGATTTTGAACCACTGAGCTTATAGTTCAAACCAACTTTGTGGTCCTCACTTATCATACAGTGTCATGCTGGAAATCCAAGTTACAGGTTGAGCCCTTAAATTTTTTTTTGTTGTTTTATCTGACATTTAGGTTCATACTATCAGAAAAGCCTTAAGAAATACATTGCTAGGAAATTTTATAGGCGGTAGATGGTGTTTTCTTTTTTATAGTATTAGGGGGGTCACATAACTACACACAAAATCCAAACCTTTAATGAGACAGCTTTAAGTATTAAATTCATTTGAAATAAGAATAGCAAACAAAGCATCGTGGTTTAGCATTTAATTTAATGTTATTGTGCACGTGTGGGAGGTGCCCAACTTATTTATTTCCTTTTTCTGGTATTCTATGTTTAGAATTTCATGCAAATAATCATTGCTAGCTTTCTGTGAAACATTCAGGGTACTGGGAAACTGTCACAAGAATGTAAAATTTGCAAACCTCGCCTAATGTTTGTGCTATATTTAATTTTAATAATTCCAAGGATCATTTAGTCATCATTTCCTCAAATTAAGCCTGATTATGTGCTTCTTTTCTCTTAGTTCATGTTTGTTTGTTTTTCCCATTGCCTATGTTCATATTGTGACCCTCTGGGTTAATGGTGCTGAACTGCACAGTTGGTTTGAACTGCAAGGTTGGAGGATCAAGCTTACTAGCTCCTCGGAAGCCCTATGCAGAGTCGCTATGGGCCTGAACTAACTTGACGGCACTTAACAACAATAACATGTTCTTGTTGTATTTTATTTCTCAGATATAATCTGACCCATACAGTTCATGAATCTTATTAACTCCACAATTTCTGATTGTGTTGTGTAATCACCACACGAGGGGGCTTCAATTGACTCATGGAAAAATTCCATTGTCTTTTATTCCATTTTTTCCCAAACTTTAGACGCCACCTCAGACAACCTTCTACAAGTCCAAACAGAAATGACCCAGAACAATTCTTGTTATCTTTGCAGTCTCTGCTTTAAATCATAAAACATACTAGTGAGTGTACATATCATTGTTATATAGAAGAGATAAATATTCAGTTCAGTGTGAATGAATATTCTTTATACGTTTTTCTTCTGCAAGATTTACTGGAAATGAATTACTTTGTGGCAGTTATGATTTCATCTTTAATTAAACAGAAATTATAGAGTTTGTTAGACAATTAATCTTCTAAGAATGAGCTTTTTTTTCCCCCAAGTAAATATCCCTTTTCTTTTGCAGGATTGAACAAAAATAGCTCTGCATTCTATAGTCGAATACCACCAGTGAATGCATATTTAGTATTTATTGTGTGTTTATACATATGCATATAAATGTACTTACATATTTAAAAGTATGTGTCCTGGTGTGGTGCTGTGGACTAATGCGCCAGACTGCAAAGTCATTTGAACTGCAAGGTCGGTGGTTCAAGCTCATCTGCTGCTCCTTGGAAACCCTTGATAGCACTTAATAACAACAACAACAACATATATGTATACCTGTATCTGTATTGGGAGTCCTGATGTGGTGCTGTGGGTAATGTGCTGGACTACAAAGTCAGTGTGAACCACACAGTTGGTTCAAGCTTACCAGTTGCTCCTTGAAAATCCTGTACAGGGTCGCTATGGGTTGGAACTGGCTCAATGGCACTTAACAACCACATACATTATATTGCCTACAGAGCCCTGTGGCTCAGTAGGGTAAGCATAGGATTGTAAACAAGGCCACGCCTACCAGCTGCTCCATGGGAGAAAGATGAGAATTTCTGCTCCTGAAGAGATTCAAAGCCTCAGAAACCCTCATACACAGGGTTGCTATGGGTTTAATATACTCAGTGGTACTTAACAACAACTGAAATATACTGTATTTGGTAGCACAGTGATTCTGTAGGGGATAGGAACACAAAATTGATGGCTCAAGTTCACCAGCTGCTCCACAGGAAAGAGATGAGGTTTTCCACATCTTGCAAGATTTACAGAATCAGAAATCCTTATACAGTAGTGCTATGAATTGGAACTGAGCCAACAGCACTTAAAATCAACAAATATACTATATTTGTTTAAGAAGTGTAATTGAAAAACAGTGATATTTTAATGTGTCCTTGAACTTTGATGTGGTGCTGTAGGATAAGCACTTGACTGGTAACCACAAGGTCAGCAGTTAAAACTTACACCTACTCTCAGAAACTCTATATAGGTTCATTATGAGTTGGAACTTGATAACATTTGGCAATATAACAACAGAAATTATATATATATATAGAAACTTTTCTATTCTATCACCTGTATGCTACTCAGATTTGAAATCTAATGTACATGGCATTAGAATCTAAGCTAATAAATTATATAAACAATTCTCTTGTTACTGTTATTAGCCATAGAGTTGATTCTGATTAATAGCAAGCCCATGCACAGCCGAATGGACCACTGCCTTGTTAGTCCTTCACAATTGTTACAGTTAAGACCATTGTTGTGGCCACTGTGTCAGTCCAACTTGTTGGGGTTGTTCTTTTCATCTGACCTTCCACTTTACAAAGCATGAAGTCCTACAGGAGTTGGTCCCTACTGACAACATGTCTGAAGAATGAGAGATGAAGTGTTTCAATCCTTGCTTTGATGGAGCAATCTGGCTGAGACAGATTTGTTTGTTGTTCTGACAGTCCAAGGGACTTTCAATAGTCTTCCCCAACAATATAATTCAAATGCATTGTTTATTTATTTATTTTAAGGTCTTTCTGATCATCCAAATTTTACATACGTGTGAGGGAATTGAAAGTACCTTGGTTGGAGTCTGTTGGGTTAGTCCTCAAACTGATGCCTTTGCTCTTGAAGATTTTAAAAAGGTCTTTTGCAACAGATTTGCCTGATGCAATATTTAGTTTCTTAATTTCTGTTTCTATGAGTTTTGATTCTGGATCCAAGCAAAGTGAAGTCTTTGACAACTTCAATCTTTTCTATATTCATCATTATGTTATTTATTTGACCAGTTTTGAGGATTTTTATTTTCCTTATAGTGAGGTGCAATCTGTATTGAAGGCAGCAGTTTTTTTTTTTTTTTTTTCTTCAGTAAGTATTTAAATCCGTTTCACCTCCAACAAGCGGGGTTGTGTCATCTGCATATCACAGGCTGTTACTGAGTCTTCCTCCATTCCTGATGCCACCTTCTTCTTCACATAATCCATTTGTCTGATTATTTGCTCAGTGTACAGATCGAATAAATATGGTGAAAAGATACAACCTTGGTGCACACATTTCTTGATATTAAACCATTGAGTATCCCCTTGTTCTATTCAAATGTCAGCCTCTTGTTTTATGTACATGTTCCTCATGAGCATAATTAAGTGTTCTGGAGTAACCATTATTATCACAATGCTATCCATATCTGGTTATGACCCACATAGTCAAATGAATGCCTTTGCATAGTTCATAAAGAACAAGTAAATATCTTTCTGGTATTTTCTGATGTCAGCCAAGATCTGTCTGACATCAGCAATGATATCTCTAGTTCCAGATCCTCTTCTGCTTGGATTTCTGGTTTCTGTCAATGTATTGCTCCAACATTTTTGCATTATCTTCAACAAAATTTTACTTGCATAGAGTACTGTTTTATGATTTCCACATTTTTTTAGTTCACCTTTCTTTGGAATGGGCACAAATAGTGATTTCTTCCTATCAGTTGGCCAGGTAATTGTCTTCTGCATTTCCTGGCATAAATTAGTGAGCCCCTTCAGCCTTGCATCAGTTTGTTGAAACATTTCATTGTGTATTCCACCAATTTGTGGAGTCATGTTTTAACCAATGCTTTCAGAACAGCTTGGATTTCCTCCTTCAGTCCCATTGGTTCTTGATTAAATGCTTCATATTCAAATGGTTGAGCACTTACCAATTCTTTTTGGTACGGTGACTCTAGTACTTCCATTTTCTTTTGAAGTATTCTGTATTATTCAATATTTTATCCATAGAATCCTTCAATATTACAATCTAAGGCTTGACTTTTTTCTTCAGTTCTTTCAGCTTGAGAAATGCTGAATGTGTTCTTCCCTTTTGGGTTTCTAATTCCAGGTTTTTGCACATTTCATTGTAATACTTTACTTTGTCTTCTTGAGCTGCCTACTGAAATTTTCTGTGCAGATTTTTAACGTTCTCATTTCTTCCAGTTCCTTTAGTGTCGCTACACTCAAGAGCAAGTTTCATAGACTCTTCTGACATCCATTTTGGTTTTTTCTTTGCCTTTAATATAACCTTTGTTTTCTTTCATGTAATGTTCTTGATGCCATCTCACAAGTTTTCCTGTTTTTGGTCATTAGTGTCTAATACAAATCTACTGTTTAGATGGTCTCTAAATTCAGGTGGGATATGTTCAGGGTCACATTTTGGCTCTTAAGAACTTGTTTTTATTTTCGTCAGCTTCAGCTTGAATTTGCACATGACCTTGTTTGGCTGGTGATATTGAACTTCTCCATCATTTCTTTCTACAGATATAAGCAATTTGATTCCTGTGTGTTCCATCTGGTGAGGTCCACATGCATAGTCACCCTTTATGTTGAAAAAATATATTTGCAATGAAAAAAATCATTGATTTTGCAAAATTCTCTCATGAGCTTTCCACCTAAAGCTGTATTTTCCAACTATAGATCTTTCCTCTTTGTTTGCAACTTTTGCATTCCAGTCAACAGTAATTAAACATGTTTTCATGTTTAACCAATTTAAGACTGAAGAAACTGATAGAATTTTTCAATTTTATCATCACTAGCTTTAGTGTTGGTATGTAAAGTTGAATAATAGTGGTATTTATTGGTCTTCCTTTTAGGCATGTGGCTGATATCCTATTATAGACCGAATCTACTTCAATATAGGTCCTAAAATACTGTTTTTAATAATGAATGTAATGTCATTCCTTTTCTGTTCATCATTTCTAGTATAGTAACCATTTGATTATCTTATTCAGAATGGCCAAGACACATCCATTTTAGTTTACTAGGATATCAATCTTTCTGCATTCCATTTTATTTTTAACAACTTTCAGTTTACCTAGACTCATTCTTCGTATGTTCCACATTTTGATGATTAATGTATGTTTCAAACTATTTCTTCTCATTTTGAATTATGCTCAGTCAGCAAATGAAGGCCCTGGAAGCTTTGTTCCATTTAAGTCATGACGGTCAACTCTGTTTTGAAGTGGCAGCTTTTCCCAGTATTATTTCAGGTGCCTTTCAACCTGGGAGGCTCATCTTCTGGCATTGCATCTGCCAATAGTCCACTGCTAACCATAAGGTTTTCAGTGGCTAACTATTCAGAAGTGATTTGCTTCTCTGCCTTCCTAGTCTCTCTTAGCCTGGAAGCTCCACTGAACACCTTGAGTCCCCCTGTTGGCATTTAAAATACTGGTGGCACAGCTTCCAGAATCAAGGCAACACACAAACCACTACAGCTTGACAAGCTGACAGATAACAGTGGAGAAAAAAAAAGTTCCTTAAAGTAAAGTTTTACATTTCATATATATATTCCCAGTATTCACTGTTATTCCCAGTATTCACTGCCTTTAATATAATAAATTAATATAGATTATAGCTAGATTTATATGATTAAAAAGTAAGTAGATTAACCAAAAGCCTCTACTTTAATCTGTTTCCTTACAGAAAGCCATATCCTGGAAGATGTCAACAAGTGCATTATAGCCTTGAGGGACCAGGATGCTGATAATTTAGATCGTGCTGCTGGTGCTATCAGAGGACGTGCAGCCAGAGTGGCTCATATTGTCACAGGTGAAATGGACGGTTATGAGCCAGGGACATACACTGAAGGGGTGATGAGAAATGTTAACTTCCTTACAAGTACTGGTAAGTCTCCATTGCAAAAACAATGCTATTGTTCCTGAGTTTAAAACTACATAGCTAGCAAAAATTCACACATATCGTTCTTGGTTTGTGTTGCTTGTTTTCAAATAGATTGCTATACTATCTAAGAGATGTTTATATCCTGTGGTTATGTGATTTGGAATTTATCTCTAAGAAGTAAATATATTTATTGGCAAAAAGAGTTATTTTATAAATATACACATTATGTATATATATAGTATCCATAGACCTTCATCATTTATGAATGTTTATTAATTACCCTAGCTATAAGGCATTATAATTAGCTCAGATGTAATATTAAGTATATTATTGTATCCAAGTCTTCATTTAACCTTATTATTGGGAGTCCAGGTTTGTGTTTGTGTTGCGTAACTTGAACAAGCTTGTCATATGTTTTCAGAGAAATGTTCCCTACCTTCATTTGCAATCTGATTGCAAAATAACATTTTGTTCTTGCACATAATCTTCTGGTTGCTTGAGAGATATCAAACTAGGATTCTGGTTTCGTTACAGTGCCCAGCTTAGTGTTTTTAAAAGCAGCCAGCAAAATGTTTTGTTTGGAATCACTCAGCAAAATAGTATTCTTATTTAACACTATTGTTGCTATTTCTCCAGGAAACTTAAAGAAGTGAATTTATATGGATTTTCAAACAATAGATATGATTTTAATGAGGACAGTAAACTATTTTTATTTCTTATTACATTCTTGTTTCCTGTGTAAACTCCTTGTGAATCTGAAATACTCTGATTGTGTTGTTTTATTAAATGACTCCTAATATGTGGTGAAGGAGTCCTGGTGTGGAACTGCAAGATAAGCACTTGACTGCTAACTGTAAGGTAGGTGGTTCAAACCTATCTGTCACTCCTTGAAAACCCTAGACATCAAAATCAAGTCGATGGCACTTAACAGCATAGGGTGATCGCATACTCGTGATTCCTAAATACTTGAAATTTCATACATAATGCATTGCTCCTAGACAATAATATTTTTATGGTATGCATGTTGTTGTTATATGCCATGGAGTCAGTTCCGACTCTTAGCGACCCTGTATAGGGTTTCCAAGGCTGTAAATCTTTATGGGAGCAGAAAGCCTCATCTTTCTCCCATGATACAGCTGGTAGTTTCAAACTGTTGACCATGAAATTCACAGCCTGATTCGTAACCACTACGCTATGCTCCTTATGGTATTCATGGGACATATTAAATTTTACTGATATCTACAATATTTAATGAATAGAGTAGAAGTATCTAGTTTGGGTTTTTTTTTTTTTTTTTTTTTCAATTAAGAGAAATACATTAACCATTGAATAGACTTAACTAGAATCTAGTCCTAAAGTGCTATGATATAAGGCAAGCTTAGCAGCTTTGCATAAAGGCAATGATTTGTTTTGTTCCTATATTGGCAATTCAAACAATGACTGCCCGATATTGGCACATAGTTTTCTCAGGAGCTCAATAAAACTATTTCTAAAGTAATAGTATACATTGAAAATTTACTGAGGACAGATGGGGAAGTATGTCTACAACTATTGATATTAAATTTGTATTTCTGTGTCCAAGCCCCCCAAAAATGTACCACTGTCACAATAGGACACATAGTAATTGTTTTCATAATTAAGTAAAAGAATATATATATATATACTTGCATATATATGAAAGTAACTCCAATGCTCATCTATCAGTTTGTCATACTCTGGTAGCATGTGTGTTAATGTAATTCTGAAAGCTTTAATAGCAGCAGGTTTACACATGGTAGACTGGGTACAGTGGAGCTTCCAGAATACCACAGATCAGGAAGAAGAAATAGATAGTACACTTCTGAAGGATTAGGCACTGACAACCTTATTAATAGCTATGGACCATTGTCAGATATAATCGAACCCCTCAGATCGGAAGGCACTCAAAATATGACTGGGGAAGAGCTGCCTCTGCCAAGTGGAGTTGACCTTTAATGATGTGGATGGAGCAAAGCTTTCAGAACCTTCATTTGCTGATGGAACATAACTCAAAATATGAAGAAATTGCTTCAAATATCCATTAACAATCAGAACATGGAATGTTGTAAGTATGAATCTTGGAAAATTGGGAGTTTCTAAATATGAAATGGAATGCATAAATATCAATGCCCTAGGCATTATAGTGAGCTGAAATAAACTTGGATTGCCCATTTTGAATCTGAAATTATGTTGTTTACTATGCTGGGAAAAAGGAGGTCTGGTACTGTAGTTGTTATGAGGTGGGCTGCTAACCTTAAGGTCAGAGGTTCAAAACTACCAGCCTTTACATGGGAGAAGGTGAAGCTTTCTGCTACTGTAAAGATTTAAAGTCTCAGAAACCCTACGTAGGGTTGGAGTAGACTTCATGGCACATCACCACCATGCTGGGGAAAACAAACTGAATATGTACGGTGTTATATTCATTATCAACAAAGCACAACAAAAGTGAATTCTATCAACTTCTTCAGTCTGAAACTGATCGAACATGCAGTTAAGACACATTGATATTTACTGGTGGTTGGAATGCAAAAGTTACCAAGAGGAAGGATCTATAGTTAGAAAATACAGACTTGGTGATAGAAATAAAGCCGGAGATTTCATGATAGAATTTTGCAAGACTAAAAATTTATTCATTGCAAATACCTTCTTTAACAACAAAATCCACTATACATGTGGATTTTATAAGATGAAATACACATGGATCAACTTGACTATTTCGGTCAAAAGAGAAAACAGAGAAGCTTAATGTCATCAGCTAAAATGTGGCCAGGAGTCAACTGTGGAACAGATCATCAGTTGTTCATAGGCATGTTCAGACTGAAGTAGAAGAAAGTTAAAATCCAGAAGAGCAAAAATCCAATCCTGTGTTTATCCCTCCTGAATTTAAAGACTGTTCTAAGTACAGATTTGACAATTTGAATGCTAGTGACTGAAGACTAGACAAGTTTGGGTTTTATCTCAAGAACATCATACATGAAGAAATAAAAAACTAATTAAGAGGTGCTCCTGACCCAAGCCATGGTATTTTCAATAGCTTCACATGCATGTGAAAGTTGGTCAATGAATAAGAAAATTATAGGAGAATTGATGTTGGAGAAGAAGATCAAAAGTACCATGGGCTGCCAAAAGAACAAACCAATCTGTTTTGGAAGAAGTGCAGCCAGAGTGCTCCTTGGAGGCCAAGATGGCCATACTTTGTCTCTCATACTTGGGACATATTGTCAGGAGCGACCAGTCCCTGGAGAAGGATTTTATGCTTGGTAAAGTGGAGGGTCCACAAAAAAGAGGAAGATCCCCAATGAGAGGTATTGGCACAATGACAGCAGCAGTGGACACAAGCTTAATGATTGGGAAGATGGCAGTGTTTTGTTCTATTGTGCATAAAGTTGCTATGAGTCAGAACCAACTCAGTGGCACCTGACAACAACAATCAGGGTATCTGGTAGTAAAAAGAGACTAAAATTCTTCCTCCAACATTTGAACCCATTTGAGTCCTGGTGTGGTGCTGTGGGTTAATGTGCTGGACTGAAAGGTCACTTTGAACCACCAGGTCACTGATTCAAGCTCACTAGCAGTTCTTCAGAAACCCTATACAGAGTCACTATGAGTTGGAACCGACTCAACAGTGCTTAACAAAAACAACAAATGACTTTCAAGGAGTTATTTAGAATGATAATCAACAAAACTGGCAACCGTGTAGGGAACCTGTGAGAAATTCTCAAAATAGTCCATCTTTAGGAATAAAGGGCATATGAGATTGCTATAGCAGACACAAGTTGTTGATTCACACCCAGGGATATATAAGCAGGAAGAATTGGGTGGAGGAGGGGAAAGAAATCTGTTCTAGGACTAGAAACTTTAAATAAGAATCCAGTCATTAAGACCATTCAGGCTAGATTGTGGAAATGGAGGAGGGGCTTTTTTTTAAAGTTTTTACTGTGGATTGAGTAACAGTTTACAGGGCATATCATAAGTTTTACATTCAACAAATCATACACCTTGTTTAATTACAATGATTACAATCCCCTCCATGTACCATCAGTTAACAGTATTGTTCCCTATTCACTTTAGCTCTCTTTAAACATACACACACACACACACACACACACACACACACACACACACTCCGGCACATGTAATAATTTACACCACCAAAGGGCACATTCTGTAACTCTTCCTCCAGGCCGCCATCTCTTAGTCCCTCTCTTCCCATGAATCTAGAGTCCTCAGCTGCTCCCTCTCTGTGTGTCCCCATCTCTGCCTCCATCTCTGGTGTTGCTGCCTCCTGTGGATAAGGTCCCACATTCTGCCTGTGCTCTTCTCCCTTGATGGTCCTAGGGTCCTCTGTTTCTGGACTGTAAGATTAACTACTCCCTTGTTTTTGTTACAAAACTTCTACCTTTTTAATTGTGACAGTCTCAATTAGTCATGATAACAATTACTCACTATTGAATCATAAGAATCTTATCCCCATATCTTTTAACCAGACCCATCTTCAGTGGAGAAAATTTCTCCCCCCCACACACACACACTATTAAACTAAACTCCCCCTTGAAATCTTGTAAGCCAGTCACTTTGTGCCTTTATTGCCCCCTCATTTTAGGTAGCCAATGTCTAAGTTCTCTACTTCTGATTTTTTTATTTTTATTTGACGGTAGTGAGATTTCCCCATTCCTGCTTCTGAGATGGCTTATTTTATATGCATTAGAGTGCCAAGATTTTATAATAAAAGTTAACACTGAATAACAAACACATAATCTTCTCAGCATATTCTCTTACTGGCCTTTACCCAGACCCAGCAGGGGAAAAAAACAACACCCAACAACATTGTTTGGTAGACTTAAAGAGTATTGGTAGAAGAGCCATATGAAGACAGTTTCTGCACTGCAACCATGCCCTGCCAGAACAAATAGGTCTGTCTTAGATGAAGTACAGCCAGAATCCTCCTCAGAAGTAAGGATGGTTAGACTTCATCTCTCATGCTTTGGACATGTTAGCAAGAGATACTAGTTCCTTGAAAAGGACATCATCCTTCGTGAAGGAGTGGGTTATCAAAGGTGATGGAGACCCTCAATTAAATGGATCGACACAGTGGCTACAGTGATGGGTTCAAGCCCAATAACATCTGTGAGGAGGGTGCAGAACCCGTCAGTGCTTCATTCTGGTATCCATAGGGTCGCTATGAGTTAGAACTGACTTGATGGCCCCTAAAAACAATGAAAGCAGTAAGTAAAGTATTATGAAATTATAGAAACCTATTTTTAAAAAAACTGTATCAAAATGTGAAACTGTTGTTTCTCATCCATATCTTCCATCTAGGTCTATAAACTTCTGAAAATAGCATTTCCTTATCTGTAACCCTTCCCCCAAGTAATTCTATGTTCTCTGGTTAACATATATCTAAATGGAAGTTTGGGCTTTGCAAAAAATTACATCTCTCCTACAGCACTCTCTGATGAGCTGGGTTTGCTAACCCATTGCAGTGGCCACAGAGAACCCACACCATACTCATATCTATGTGGTTTATTAGGAAAGTTAACAAGTTACAATTCAGGGTCAGAAATGTGGAGAACACATCTCTCTTCTGCTATGTCCACACGCAGGCCTCTCTTTGCCCAGCAATGTTAAAGAAAAGCTCTTTTAGAGCTACTGATAAATGCCCACAGGGCACACATTCCACTAAGAATATCATTTGGAAGGTACTCTGCTCTAGTTCTGTGGGTCAGCAAATCTAGCTTCCTAATTAAATATTTGGAGGCACACCTCTCTGCAAACAAACCTCCTACCCAAAGTGACTCATCTTTACTTGCTCTGTGGTCTGAGAAACCTGTTGCTCAGTCTCATGCTCTGGTTCTTGGTTCTGTTTCTGCTGTTCCTATAACACAGCTTTGGTGTCATAGCTTTCAGTCCCTGGGTCAAGGAGGTTCAGTGCACAGCGATCTCAAAGTCCAAAAGACACACTCCCCTTCTGGGTCATTCTCTTTCATGATAGCGAGATCCCTCTTCCCGCTTGTGATCTATCTCATTTTATTCCCACTTACAGTTCCAAGGTTTCACAGTTAACCCTGTTAACAGTCATTCACATGGAATTATATAAGCCACCAGCAATGTCTCCCACTTTATCTAACTCAGATACATCAGAAAAATGTCAATTGTGGGAGTTTACAAAGACTATAATTAGAAAAGACATGAAATAATTCACTGTATCACAGGCATCTGCTAGGGACTCAATCTATGTTGTTGTCTTTTTTGTTTTATTTTTAATGTTCCTTCAGTTTGGAAAACAGAAAGAAGTCTGAAGGGGCAATATCAGCTCTATACAGTGCATGGGCTAAGGTTTCCCAATGGTATTCTCATAGAACAGTCATAGATTTCTTTAGTAGAATTTTCCTGGTCTATGTCTCACCAGTGCATTTAAAAAACAACAACAACAAAAGTTATTCATAATAAGCCCCCACGATTGTCCCATGCCCTTCAAGAAAATCTACCAATATTGCCCCTTTGTTGTTGTTGTTAGATGTTGTGTCCACTCTGCCTAATATCGACTACAAACAAACTCAACATTGGCTAGTCCTGCACGATGCTCACAGTTGTTTAATGCTAGAGCCCATTGCAGCTGCTACTGTGCCAATCTCTCTCTTTTTGCTGACTCTCTACTTTACCAAGCATAATGTCCTTCTCCAAGGCTTGTCCCTCCTGATAACACATCTGAATTAGGACAGACAGTGTCTCAACACCCAGGCTTCTAAGGAGCATTCTGGCTGCACTTTTTCCAATACAGATTTGTTTGTTCTTCTGTCAGTCCATGATGCTTTTAATGTTCTCTCTTTATTGTTGTTCATGTTAAATATTATAGAGTCAGTTTCACTCATAGTGATGCTGTGTAGGATTTCTGAGGAAAAGACTGGTGGGTTAGAACCGCCTACCTTTAGCATTACAGTGCTAATTCTTCAGCACCACATATTATCCTTCAGAACACCCCCAAACAGTTGCCATAGCATTCTGAGCTTACCACTTAGCCTTGAATTTAATCAACTCAGTAGGTCTTAGAAACTACTGTCTCCTTGGACCTTATTTATGAGGGCACTCTAATGATACTCAGGCATGCTTTACCAAGACAATGTGTCTGTAGTCACCCACTGAGCACAGCGACATATTTAAGACTGTTTTGTTTGAAATAAAACTATGCATGTATGAACTGAAACTCTAAAAATGCAATTTGACATACCCTTGTGTTTGCCTGTGATTTGTGTGTGTGTGAGTGTATCTCTTCCTTTAACTAAATATAAACAGTTATTTCTTGTTGGTAAAAATCCAAGTAATCTGTGTCCTTGATTTTCTTTGCTACTTTCAGAGAATGGAATTTTAAGTAAAACAGAAATATAGCAGGTGCAATCTTTTTTAGCCAAATAACATTTTCTTATATTCTGCCTGGTATGGTTGACATGACCTGCGTTCGACTCAGTGGTATACAACAATAATTTAAATTTCATATTTCCAGATAATTTACAGCCTGTACAAAAAATAATAATTATGGAATAACCCTGCTTTTCTTTTCTATATGAGAACTACTTGACGTACTTCCTGTTGAAGGTCAAAGACTACACAGGTTTTGCTGTGGATTTTACATGAACATAAAGAAAATGAAAATCCTTATACCTTGTCAGATAAAGAACATCATATGTGACGAGGACAGTGGAATCAGTGATTTTATTCTACTTGGATCACCAGTCAGTTCCCATGGAAGGAGCTGTCCAGAAAATAAATGACATATTGCTTTGGAAAAATCACTACAAAAGACATCTTTGAAGTGTTAAGATGCAAGCTAGCACCTTGATGCATAACTTACACTTAACCCAAGTCAGAGTCTTCTCATGTGCTTCAGATGGATTCAAGAGCTGAATAGTGAAAAAAGAAAAGCAAAGAATTGCTACATTTGAATTTAGACTTGGTGAAGAATACTGACTATATCATTGTTGTTGTTGGCATTATGTGCCGTGGAGTCGGTTCCGACTCATAGTCACCCTGTACAGGGTTTCCGAGGCTGTAAAACTTTACGGGAGCAGAAAGCCTAATCTTTCTCCTGCAGAACAGCTGGTAGTACAGACAAATCAATTTTGGAGGAAGAACATCCAAAATCGGAGTGTGGTGGTTCTGTAGGATAAACCCTGGACTGTGAACCACGAGGTCGCTGATTTGAGCCCACAGCCAATATGAGGTGAAAGATGAGGCTTTCTCCTCCCGCAAAGATTTACAGCTTTGGAAACCCTATACAGGGTGTCTGTGAGCTGGAAAAGATTTGTCTGTGCCATTAAGGGTTAATGCAAGGTCGATCTCAACAATTATGTCTTTGGCATTTGGGGTTAATGCAAGGTCTATACAGGGTTGCTACGGGTTGGAACTGACTCATGGCACTTTAAAACAACAACAATCAACATCCAGAAAGATCTATAGAAGCAAGGATGGAAAGATTTCATATTGCTTAATTTGGATATGTCATCGGTAAAAATCAGTAGCTAGTAAAGTATATCATGCTTGGTGGAGAAGAAGGTCAGTGTAAATGAGGAGAATCCTCTGCGAGATAGATGGAATCCTATAGCAGTGTACTTACACATACCACAAACTACAGGAGGATACAAGGCCCGGTACAGACCATTGATATTAAACTGTAGGATGACAGGAGTGGCAACTAACAAGAACAACAGTGTTGTGTAAGTGTCGTCTTACTGTGAGACTTTAGTTTATAATCTTTCAATTTCACGATTTTCATTTTTTAGATTAATTCTTGCTTCATCTTTAAAGAGGTCATTCCTTTTTTTTTTTTTTCTTACATATTTAATTTCACATTTTCCTCCAAGCAGCTTTCCTTGAAATTTATCAAAAGCACACCTCACAAGAGGGAATTCTGAGTAATAAATTGGATGAAAAAGCTAATTAGATCAGTTTGATCTTAACCAAATCTGAAATATGTGAGCATTTTTTCTCCCATAGAAAGATACTTCCAACTATTCTATCCTCCACAATTAGCAAACAGAAGATCTTTGTTCACATCTGCTTCTTACCTTGGACTTATTATTTATACATAATCATCAAATTAAGTAATTGGAAGTGTCGTGTTTTGTGTTATGTAACCTTAATGGTTCACATTTTAGTGAATGAGGGGATTATTCTCATGGATGTGGGCTGTTGTTCTCTTCCTTGATTTCTCATTATGCAGTTCTTAGGTCTTAACCCTGCTTCCTGAAAATAACTTAATGAGGAGCTATTGTAAATTGTTTTTATTACTGAAGCATTCTTGTCTCTGCAAAATTTGCTTTAAGTAATGTTCTCAATGAAGAAAGCTAAGCCTACTTATTTAAATCACAAAGAGTGTTTTGGGAACATAGCATCTTTGATTTTAATCAGACTTTGTAGCTTATTATCACATTTTCAAGACTTCATGATCTTCTAAGTATTTTCTCAGTGTTAGGGGGGAGAGTTCCCCTATTACAAGTCAGGAATTTTCAGTGTTCATAAACCAGAGATGTTGATTTTAAGATTTTAAGTGAAATGTAGGCAACATCTGGAATGTTGCATTTCATCCAGACATGAGCACAACAGTGTAATCTACTTTTGAAGTTCTTTATTCCACCCCATTCTTCATGATTACTAAACCCTTCTACCTGTTGGAAATTCCTGAATGGGGAAAGAAAATATATTAATTTTTTTGTTGTTGTTGTTTTAGTTAAATGCTCTTCTGGAATCCGTGTGAAGTTTACATTCTTGATACCATCTTCAATTCTTTCTTAAAAGTTTTGGGAAAAACCTAAATCATTAGTGGAGAGACATGTTTGTGTTTCTGTGTATGATTTTTTTGGATTCAATCAGATCCATTTTTCCACTCAAAATGTAACTGGACAATGAGCTACATCCTCAAAAGTAGAGTTTATTTTAATGATGTGGATGTGGTTGAAGCAAAACTTACAGGACATTTATTTGCTGATGTGACGTGATTCAAAATGAGAAGATGATGTTGCAAACATCCATTGGAAATTCTCTAAAAAGGAAAGGGAACACACAAAGATCAGTATCCTAGGTATTAAGGAGTTAAAATGGGATTAGCCATTTTGAATCAGACTACGGTATGTTTTACTATGTCAGAGTGACTAATTGAAAAGTAACGGTATTGCATGCATTGCCAAAAAGTTCATTTCATGATCTACCCTGCATTACAGTGCTGTCATAGGATAATATACTATACCTATGCTCCCTATGAGATCAGTTACTATAACTATGATGCAAATTGATGCATGAACCACTAATGACAAAGATGAGATTTTAAACAACTTTTGTTATCTGAAATTGATCAAACATGCAATCAAGCTTTTTTTGATAATTACTGGAAAAATGAAATGTAAACGTTGGAAACAAGAGAAGGAATTCATAGTTGGAAAACATGGCCTTAGTGATATTGGGCCCTTGAACTAATATTGTGTGTTAAGAATGTAACTATTAGAACTTTGAATGGAAACCTATTTGTCTCTCCAGGGAGGAAGGAATTTGAATTGATCCTAAAAACTAGTCCAGAGTACTAACTTCTCTTGCCATTTTTAAGTAAATGAAAACAGAAGCATGTCAGAATGAAAAAGGTACTAGGAAAAACAAACTTTTAAAATAAGGGGCTTCAAAAATTTGTGGAAAAATGAAAAGAATGATGAATTCTTCCATTGACTTTTTTGAAGTCCCCTCATACGTACAAGGAAATGCAAAAGGCTTTTCTGATCTTGTTAAAATGATTGGACAGCTAGAGGTACATGTTGTAAAAATAAACTGTTATTAATATCCTCATTAAGTAAAAATAAAAATTCTGACACATTGGCAAAAATTGTATTGGCAAAATTAGAAACATACAGAGGATTTAAGAATGGATCCAAGCCAAATTTTGAAGAGGATATGGAATGAGGGATATTACTACTGATGTCAGATGGATCATATCTGAAAGCAAAAATTATTAAGAAGACGATTATTTTATTGACTATGTGAAGGCATTCAACTCTGCAGATCTAGAATTCCAATTATTTATACTTTTATCCATACTTTCTTATGATCTGCAGAGTTGAATGCCTTCAGTAATGATATCCCTCATTCCATATCCTCTTCAAAATTTGACTTGAATTTCTGGCAGTTCTCTGTTGATGTACTGTACCATTTAAAAATTATCTTTAGCAGAATTGTATTCACATGTGACAGTAATGCTATTATCTAATAATTTCTACATTCTGTTTGATAACCTTTCTTAGGGATGCCCCAAATATGAATTTCTACTTGTGGATTTGCCTGATTTCCGTCTCCCAGATTTCTTGGCATAGACATATAAGTGGTTCCAGTGTTGCATCCAATTGTTGAAATGACTTGGTTGGTATTTTGTCCATCCCTGGAGCTTTGTTTTCTCTAATGCCTCCAGTGAATTTTAGACTTCTTGGTATAACACTTTCAGTTCTTGATCATTTTCCTTCTCATGAAATGGTTGAACATTGACCAATTATTTTTGCTTCTGTGGCTCTGTGTAGTCTTTCCTTTAGTGGGTACATTTAGGGATAAAAGTTCATTTATATTGAAAAGAAACAGAAAAACAAAGGAAAAAATAAACTTAGGCAGTCTAGAGAAGAAAGGAAAACAGGCAGAATCCAAGGGATATCACATATATGAACAAAAATTAATATCATCCCACAGAACATCTTTTTAAGGTGTCTGTGAATATTTAATGCCACTATTTATGACACTAGAGTCCTGGTATGGCACTATAGGATAAGCACTCAAACAAAAGGTTGGTGTGAACCACAAGACTGGAGGTGTGAACTCACCAGCTGCTCCTCGGACACCTATACAGAGTTGCTGAGTAGGAACCAACTCAGTGGCACTTAACAACAACAATATTTATGATACTGGACCCCATGCATGGTACATTTGACACTAAACTGCAGATGATTCCACAAAACAAATAATCTCTCTGTTGTTTGGTTTCATTAGCTTTCAATTCAAATAACTGGGCAGGAGTACATGTGCCCACAGATGGCTATCAGCATGTGTTCTGTGTCACAATATATATAGCTGGAGTCCTGGTGTGGTGCTGTAGAATTATGACTAGACCACAAGGTCAATATGAACTGCAAAATCAGCAGTTAAACTCACCTGTCATTCCTCAGAAACCCTATACAGGTTACTGTGAGTCAGAACTGATTCGATGGCACTTAACAACTTAAAATTGGCAAGGTGGGAATCTTGGTGTGGCACTATAGGATAAGCACTGGACCACATTTTAGGGCACTGAAACTATTCTCTCTGACAGTGTAAGGGTTATTGTCCTCAAGCACCTTCGAGTCTGCCTGACTCATAGTGACTCTGTTGTAGCTAAGTGCAAATTTTGTAGACATCCTGAACGTATTTAAACATTTGTGTCACTAAAAGCCTAGCAGATCCACTTGGAAGACAGTATTGTGATTAGTCCTTTTTTTGAAATGTACCCTAACAAGACTAAGACTAGTGTATTACCGAGACAACGTGTCTATAGCCATCTACTGTTTGAAGAGACAAGTCTAAAAGTGTTTTGTTTTGAATAAACCCATGTATCTATCAACTAGAACACTAGTAGCAATACTTTGATTTACCCTCAGGTACACATGTGTATATGTGTACTTCATGAATGATGTCTTTGCTGTCATCCCACAACCATCTAGTCCTTGGTCATTAGTGTTCAATACATCAAATCTATTCTTGAAATGGTCCCTACACTCAGGTGGGATATACACAAGTTCATATTTTGGCTCTCATGAACTTATTTCTAATTATTTTCAACTTCAACTTCCATATGAGTAATTGATTATGTATTCCGCAATCCCCCCCAAGCCTTGTGCTGACTGATGAAATTAAGCTTTTCTGTCATCTGTTTCCACCGGTGTAGTCAACTTGATTCCTATGTATTTCATCTGCTGAGTTCCATGTGTATAGGTGCCATTTACGTTGTTGAAACATGGTACTTGTAATCAATAAGCTGTTGGTCTTGTAAACATCTATCATGTGGTCTCCAGAGTCATTTTTATCACCAAGGCCTTATTTTCCAACTGCTGATCCTTTGCCTTTGTTTCCACCTTTCTTTTTCTAATTACTGTTGTTGTTAAACATCGTCGAGTCAGTTGTGACTCATGGCGCACCTGTATAGGGTTTCTGAGGAGGGGCTGTTGAGTTTGAACTGATCTTGCAGTCCAGTGCTTTAGCCCACAGTACCACACCAGGTCTCCTTTCCAATTACTAGTAATTATCAATGCTCTTATCTCTGGTATTAGTAGTTGGGTTGTAAATTTGAATAATGATCATATAAACTAACTGGCCTGTTGTTTTCGCTGTTGTTATTAAGTACTGACAAGTTGTTCCAACTCACAGTGACCTTGTATTGGGGTTTTGAGAAGCTGCTGGTGGCTTTGAACCACCAACCTTGCAGTTAGCACTATAGGCCTTTATCAGACAGTGCCACATCAGAACAGATATTATCTATCATTGATAGCATTGTAACTGAAGATAGAACTTGAAATGTCCTGTGTGACGATGAATGTAATATTTGTTATTCCTGACATTTTAGACAATATGATTGCTCAATTCAAAATGACCTATCCCAGTTCATCTCAGCTCATTAATGCCTAGAGCATTGATCTTTATATATTCCATTTTATTTTTGTTAGCTTCCAATTTCCCTAGGTTCATTCATCATACAGTCTATGTTCAGATTATTAATGGATATTTGCAGTTGTTTCTTCTCATTTTGACTATCAAAAGTTTGCCAAATCCATGTTATTAAAGCTGACTCTGTTTTGAGGAGGCAGCTCTTCCCCAATCACATTCTGAGTGCCTTCCCACTTGAGGGGTTCATCTTCTGGCACTGTATCAGACAAGGTTCTGCTGTTACTCATAGTTTTTGGTGTTTACATTTCCATAAGTGATCTGCCTGTTCTTTCCACCTAGCCCTTCTTTGTCTGAATGTTGAGCTGAAATCTGTCCCAAGTCTGTGACCCTGCCGGTATTTGAAACACCAGCGATAGCATAGCTTCTAGCATCACAACAACATGCAAGCCACCATAGTACCCCATACTGACAGATTAGTGGTGTGCCTGATCTAAGACAGGGTTTTGTCAATCACTTCAAGTGCATGGGAAAGCTAGACAGTGAAAGAGGAAGAATGAAGGAGAAGCGATGTATTTAAATACTGGTGCTGGCAAAGAATGTTGCATATACCATGGGCTACCAGAATAATGAACAAAGTCTTCTGAGATGAGTCCATCAGGTTTGAAGTCCTCTCAAATAGGATCAGAAAAACAGTGCCTCCTCAAAGTAACATCAGCCTTGATGACTTGGATGGAATAAAGCTTTTGAAACCTTCAATTGCTGACACAGCATGACTCAAAATGAGAGGAGACAGCTGCAAACATCCATAATAATCAGAGCATGGGATATTAGCCTCTTGCTTACAACCATGTGAATGATCTTGGAAGCAAATCCTCCAGCCTCACTTGAGCCACGGATGACTGCAACCCTGGGCAACAGCTTGGCAGTAGTCTAATAAGAGATCTGAAGCCAAAACCATCCAGCAAAGCCACTTCCAGGGTTTTGACCCTCGGAAACTGTGACACCAAAAAATGTTCTTCTTGTTGTTGGAAGTGCCATCGAGTCGGTTCCAACCCATAGCAACTTTGTATATGATTTCCGAGGAGCTGCTGGTGAGTTTGAACCACCGACCTTGCAATTCAAACGGCTTTGCAGCGTGGTCTATTAACCCACAGCGTCACACTAGGACTCCAAAAATGTTCTTAGTCTGTTTTAATTAGCTAACATGCAATGGTAATTTGTAATATAACCATAGGTGACAAATATAAAAATGAAATACTGAATGCAATTCTGAGATTTTAAGAAGGTGGGATACTGAAATGGTAATTTGGTGAACAGAGCACTTTACTAAAGGAAACAGTACATAAAATGTTGGCGCTGTACCAATGAGAAAAATCTGCCTGTTTTCTACTGAGATCTAATACGTATTACAGTTATTCTAAATGAAATGAAAGCTTAGCTCCTAAGGTTTCAGTACTTGGAAAAACCTCTGAGATGAAAAGTATGGTTCAGCAATTTTTGGTGCATAATGCTCAATTATGAAAGCTTACTGACTCCTCTGCACCATCAACAAAGAAAAAGGGAAAACAAAAACAGCAATTCACAACAAAGCGTGCTATAATCATTCACCTTAGATCACGAGATGGTTAAGGTAGATGTGTGTGTATGTGTGTGTGTGTGTGTGTGTGTCTTGTTCTTGGTATATCTGTCTTTTGTTTTGTTGTTTTTTTATGTGTGTGTGTAAAATACATGAGTTATGACAGTAGCAATTATATAAGGCTGGCTAACTGAAAGGGTTTGCAAAATTCTACAGAACTACTTACATAAGACTTACTATAGGGAAAGAATACAGCAGATACAAACAGCACAGGGAAGAAAGAATGTACTGAGCAGCATCAGGGAACGGGGGTTTTACCAGACCCACCTACCCAGAGTCCTTTCTTGGAGACAGAGAATACACTTATCTCTGCATTATGCATCCTTAGGATATATGCAAGAAATTATGGTCTTAGGAGCATTCAGGTGAAAGATTACAGTAGACATAAAAGGTTAATGTATATCATGTGACACTGATATTTGGTTTCTTAGCAATGACAAGAGATGACAAATCTAAATAATAAAACATATGCACAAGATGTTAACCATAAGCTGTTGACAACCCAGGCAGGCAGAGTTTAAAATTTTTAGTATTATATAAGTACAGTTGGGAGGGCAATGTCTCTGTAGTATAAGCACTGGACGACAAACCACAAGATTGGCAGTTGTAGCCCACCAACTTCCCTGAGGGAGAAAGAAGAGGTTTTCTGTCCCTGCAAAGATTTATAGCCTTGGAAACCTTGTACAAGGTCTCTATGAGTTGGAACTTACTCCATTGCAGAACATGAATATAGTTAAAAGTTCATGGTATTCTGAGCCTGCTAGGATGGGAGGAAAAGGGACTAGTATCATGTCTTTTAGAGAGGTTACTGAAATGTCATTATATTATCTATTCCAGGAGCCTTTAGCATTCATTAGTCACAAGTCCAATGACTTTCTGTTATACTTTGTATCAGTTGTATTTTAAACATGCTGGACATATACCATTTTGTCAGTATATTAATTATATCCCTGGTTTAACTTCATTGTTTCACTTTTCTATGTCTTGCTAGTTCTGTTTTATTGGGCTTTTATCCCCCCCACCCCCCCATCTTGTATTTCTAAGGTACATTTTGGAGTAATTTCTCAAAAAGCTCAGTGAGTTAAATTTATTGAGTTCTTTTATGTACAAAAATGTTTTTGTCTTGCCACATACTTTGGATGAATATAATATAGGTTCCAATACATTTAATCATAGACTGAAACCACTGCTTGGTTGCCTTACAGAATCTAGACTTGCTGATAAGAGATCATTAATATCAATCAAGATGGAACTATAACAATTTTCTGCTTTATTCTAAATTAGAATTTGTAGCTATTCTCTTTAATGAATCTAATGTTTCCAGCTGCTTTCCATCTTCCATATTTTTATTATTGTTGTTTTAGATTTTTTTCTCTGGGGAGCTTCTGTCATTATGTGCTTGGTGTTTTTTGGTTTCTTTACTGTTGTTGTAGGAGTTCTTTTGTGGTGCTGGGGTTAATGGGCTGGACTGCAAAGTCACTTTGAACTGCAAAGGCAGAGAGGTTCAAGCTCATGAGCTACTCCTCAGAAACCCTACACAGGATTGCTATGGGTCCGAATCAACTTGACGGCACTAAACAGTAACAACTGTTATTTTAAAGGGATCTGAAACTGAAATGTGGCAGATGTATTTGCGCAATTTGCTTTCTTACTACTTTTTTATAAAGATGAAAGTAGGACAAAAAAAAATTTTTTTTTAGCCCCTGGACTCAAAATTAGTTAATTATAACAGTGAGGTTAACATGAAAAAAAAAAAATGTGTACAAATAATGAAGAACAATAACCAACTATTTCCACACAGAATTAGTTGATGGAAGGAATGGTATAAATAAGCTAGAGAAGGTGGTAAGAAAATTAACATACTTCAACTTACTTCATTTTCAAAAACTTTTTGTTCTTATGATCAATATCCATATCCTAATTCTTCTTGCAAATTTGAATGCGGCATTAAAGAAATATACACTCAAAAGACTCAAACAACCTTTGTTAAATCACCATAATCTACAATCAACACTAAATTTTAGAAGACTCATTTTAGAATCTTAAGGAAATACTGTCAGCAGTGTTGGTAATAAATGATAACTCTAAAGATTCTTATAACAGCAAAGAAATTTTATAACATAAATTGTTCGCTTAACTATAACTGTTACAGATTTTGGCAGAGAGTAAAATTAAATGGTAGATGATCACCAGAATATATTATATATCCCAAGATACCACTGGGTAATTAATAGGTTTCAGAAGAAACTTCTTAGGCTGCCTACTATGTGGGGTGGGTTGATCCTAATACATTCTTTTATAATCGACAAAAAAGGAAGTTGTAAATCACTATGAGCAGAAACACTGATGTATGAAATGGAAATATTCATCATAAAAAATTAACATGACACTTGGTGAACAGGACTTTCTACTTAACCTGAAATCTCTTTGTCCTCCAGCACTTCATTTGTCTCCTCAATGAACAGGTTTGGCCACTTGATCATCAACTATGGTTCCATCTAGTCTACCTGTTCCAGTGGTAGGCTTTTCTCACAACTGTGGCTATTTAAAGTATCGTCCTGCCATCATTCAAACACTCTTTCTTATTTCCACTGAAGATCTTGAGATGTTGACTATGTGCACGGATCTTTTTCAAAAGAAAGCTGAGATAATCTTTAAAACACACTCATAATATTCATTTATTTAATTCATTGAAGAAAACATGCACCTCTATTAATGAAGTTTGTAGATAATGCTGTCATTTTTTTTTTTTTAATACCAACTTGAATTTTTGTTTTCCTCTGTATGATAATATTTTCTTTCAGCTTTTGTTTTCAGGTCCATAATGTCTGATAGATACAGTGTGACTTGTTTAGAAAATACCGTGTTCTTGTTGTCAAGTGCTGTAATGTAGGTTCCAACTCATACCACCCTGCATAGGGTTTCCCAGGAGCAGCTGATGGGTTTAACTGCCATCCTTGAAGTTGGCAATCCAATAGTAACTTCCTTAATTTCCATTGCCTCTGGGATAGCTTTTGGACTATAAACGTGAATTTTTAAATAGTAAGTATTTATCTATAACTCAAAAGCATCAATTCTTCTACAGTCTTCCTTATTCACTGTCCAGCTTTCGCATGCATATCTGTGCATAAGGTAGCTATGGGTTGGTACCGACTCGATGGCACCTAACAACAACAAGCATTTAACTATAGAAATATTTAAAAAATTGTTTCCTAATTTATTTCTTTATTGTCACTGAATTCTAACTATGAAGTATTAGACATTTTTTAGTATATTTTTCTTCCCTTGTGAACACAGCCGACTTTATATTAATACCACTGTAAAAAACTAGTTGCATTCTTCATATCTGTTTAAGATTAGAGATCATATTAGATCTTGTTGCTTTAAATTCTAATTGCATACTTTAATTGTTTCCACTTTTACATTCAATCAGCCACTTATTAAGACTTATCGTAGATTAATTGGTAAAATTTGTTGTTAAGTGCCATGAGTTTGCTGTAGGATAAGCATTGGACCACAAAGTCATTTGAATCACAAAGTCTGTGGTTCAAACTTACCAGGTGATCCTCAGAAACCCTATACATGGTCACTGTGAGTCAGAAATGACTCGATGACACTTAACAACAATAGTGATTAGAAAAAGAAAGTTGGAAACAAAGGAGAAGGATCAGCAGTTGGAAAATATGGCCTTGGTGATAAAAATGACTCTGGAGACCACATGATAGATGTTTACAAGACCAACAGCTTAATGATTGCAAGTACCATGTTGCAACAACGTAAATGGCGACTATACACATGGAACTCAGCAGATGAAATACATAGGAATCAAGTCGACTACACCAATGGAAACAGATGACGAAAGAGTTCAATTTCATCAGTCACTGAAAGGCTAGGGGGTGATTGTGAAAAACATAATCAATTACTCATATGCAAGTTGAAGTTGAAGGTAATTAGAAATAAGTTCATGAGAGCCAAAATATGAACTTGTGTATATCCCACCTGAGTGTAGGGACCATTTCAAGAATAGATTTGATGTATTGAACACTAATGACCAAGGATTAGATGGTTGTGGGATGACAGCAAAGACATCATTCATGAAGTATACATATACACACGTGTGCCTGAGGTTAAATCAAAGTATTGCTACTAGGGTTCTAGTTCATAGATACCTGGGTTTATTCAAAGGAAAACATGTTTAGACTTGTCTGTGCAGTCTGTGGATATCTATGGACAAGTTATCTCAGTAAATACTTGCCTTAGTCTTGTTAGCATGCTTTTTAAACAAGGTCTAATCAAAATAGTGTCAATCAAGTGGATCTAGTAGACAACTTGAGTTCAGAGTAGAGAGGTGAGCTCAGAAGGTTATGGTGACTGCTTTTGGGGATTCCAAATAATTAATCTGGGTAGATTTTTTTTTTTTTTTCAAAGAATATAGGATGATACTAGGGAGAAGTTTTAAGAAAATTGAAAACTGCAGTAGTAAGAAGAAAAGCCAGAAATTTTGCTCTGAGGAATTTGTTTTCCGTCATGATAATACAACTACTCCTTCTTTGTTGATAAGAAAAGGTGTCCTGTGAGAATTTGTTTGGGAAAATTTACATCAACTTCCCTACAGCTCTGTTCTTGCCCCTTTGGACTTTTGTTCCCCAAACTCAAAGAACAATGGAAAGGAAAACAGTTTAAATCCCTCAAGAGTGTCTAAACTGCTGTTTTGATGTGCATAAATCAAATTCTTCTGGGAAGGTTTAGAGAGATGGAAAAATTTATATGGAGAACAATAAATTCATATTTTGATATTTATATTTAGTAAATGTTTGTATGATTTTGCAGCAATCCTTTCTTTTTTTTTTTTTTTTTTTTTTCATTTTTGTAACTTTTTATTGTGACTTGAGTGAAGTTTACCGACAAGGTTATCAGTGTTAGATTCAACAAATCAGACTATAAGAATACTTTTTGATATACTTTCATATATGCGTGTGTTTGTGTGTGTGCACACATTTGTATATTTTAAAGTGTAATAGGCTGGGTAATGTCACATTTTCTCTGGGTGTTTGGCCAAGGGGTTTGAATTTTTATATAGAGAAATGAGAAACTACTGTAGGTAGCTATTGTATTGAAATTATAATACTGATTAGTTGTTATTAACAAGAATAGTCTTGGAAAACTAGTAATAAATGATCTAATGAACATAACCCTGCTCTCTCTTTCTTCTCCTTGTGTGGATTTTAACTTCCTTGGTTTTTTGTTGTTGTTGTTGTTGTTGTTTTTGTCTAGCATTGTGGAAAATTAGTGCATGAATATTAGTTTGTCTTTTTTGAATTTCATAACATAACAAAACAAAATAAAAAATCCACCTTAAATATTTTTTGGTTTTCATCTCCTGAGATTTACTTTCACTGATTCATTTTTATTGTTATAAAAACCATCCCTCAACTGACTCATCAAGAGTTCCTCTTCCCTGACTCCTTTTTTCATCCTCCCCACTACCTCCACAACAACATCTAAAACGCAGGGGGAAACAAAGTGAAACAAATAGGATATCTTAACTTTTCCTGGGTTGTTTGCCTACAGGATGAGTGGGCATATTTTGACCTGCTGTCTGTCCTAATTTATGTAAAGAACTTTACTTTTATGTTCTCTCTACTTGACGGAAAAGTGCATCCCATTTGTTCATTTTCTGGAGGTTCTCCCTCAGGCAAAAGTTACAACTTGATTCTCTGGGTATGAAAAATCCAAAGCAAGACAATGATATTTTATTTTTGTGCATACCAACAGATGTCTGCCTCAGTGCAGTTAATTGCACAACCAACATGCTAAGAAAGACTTGAAAAGATCACATTTAAAAATATGTATATTTGAAGTTACTGAGTTTACAATCCTGTCGTTGTCCATGAGGCCACAGACAGCCATTGATTTGATAACGGAAAAAAACCTGTTACCATAACAATGACAATTAGGAAAGTAGCAAACAATATATAACAAGGGCACTAAATAGAATATTTACTAGCTATCAATTATACTTTTTTAGTAATGTAACGATATTGGAAAATCCTTAGAGAGACATTAATCAGGGTATGAAAATGGAGTCATGTACAGAGAGCTCTGATATGGCTAGGTAGGGTAAACACTGGTTGTAGGTTTAAACCAACCAAGCCACTCATGGGAAACCCTACACATGGTCACTATGAGTCAGAACTGATTCCACAGTACTTAACAACAATGCAGTATTGTAAATGGTAAAATTGTGTTTGTTTGTTTATTTATTTATTTTACATGGGAGAACATTAGGTTTACTTTCATTCTTTCGTATATCATTTCATTGCCATGGTTACAATCCCCTCCATGCATCATCAACCAACCAAAGGGTATACCCTGCAAGCCTGCTCCCCACACCCCTCCCCCCAGTCTTCAGCACACAGTCCCTCTCCCTCTCTTGGATCTAAAGTCCCCAGCAGCTCCATCTCTGCCTCCATCTCTGGCATCACTCTGCCTCCACGTCATCATCTCTGCCTCCATCTCAGGCATCACTGCTTCTCTAGGTAGGGTCCTGCTCTCTACTCTTCTCTGTTGATGGTCCTAGGGACCTCCGCTCCTAGACTGGAAAGTTAATCACTCCCTTCCTTGCTATAAAACGTCTACCTTTACATTTCCAACCCTCACAATCAGTCCTGATAACAATTATTCACTTTTTTATCACAGGAGACCCATCTGCATTTAATTTCATCAGCCTCACCTAGACAGATTGAATACTACTCGCTAGAGATTCTGCCTTCCTCCTGGCCCTATGGCTCTAGGTTCTCTCTTGAAAGCTTGAAAGCCAGTCACTTCTTGCCTTTGTAGTACCCCCGCCCCATTTTGGGTAGCCAGTGTCCAACTTGCCCCTCCCTGTCTACTCTTTGTGGAGGGGTGGGAATGATTCTTGCTGTAAGGATTTGTTCCCTCTTTTGAGCTACACCATAGGTGTAGGTCAAATTCATCAAATTGTATTAGATTACTCTGTTTTTCCTCTTTTTTCTTCTGGTTGAGCTCTGATCATCCAGTCATTGAAGCCAGGTCAAGTGGGTATTGTCTGCAAGTGTGGGTGTTCTTGTGCATATGCCCTCTCCTTTTATCAGCTGAAAGCTTCACTCTCCACATTGTAGGGCTTAGCTCGCAGCTTCATTGCTGTTTTTCCCTCACTTCCCCTTATTGGTGACGAGCGTGGTCACCAATCAGAGCGAGTATTCCCATTGAGTCTTAGTCTTGGAAGGGGGTTTAAAATTGCATTCTTTTAAAATCAATATTTGTAATGAAATATAGCATTTATTCAAAAGATTACATAATGAAAATAAAATAAGCACCCATTTACCAATGACTCAGTTTAAGAAAAAAGAGGGGTTTTTTTTTCCATATTTTAGAATCCTCCTTGACTATATTCTCTTTCTGATTCTCCAACACTCTGCCTCCCAACAGATTACTGTTTTTTTGTTTGTCATTTTCTTGCTTTTGCCTATGATTCTGCCAAGTGTGGCTATAGCCCATAACCATACATTGCCATGTTTATGTGGGACTGGACTACAAAGTCCGTTTGAATCTCAAGATTGGGGGGTTCAATCTCACCAGTTGCTCTTCAGAAACCCTATATAGAGTTACTATGGGTCGCAACCAACTCGACAACTCTTAGTAATAATACTACCACTAATGACAATGTTTCAAAAATTTATAAAATAGAATAATGGAACCCAGCTGTAATTGTTTTTATGTGAGTTGCTTCTCACATTTCCTTCCTTTGCAATGCAATGATTCATTACCCAGCTCTTTTCACTTCAGCAGTCAGTATACACTGTTGTCGCATACGTGGGTGCAGATCCCTTTTCAGTGGTCATGACAAGCATTTCTTTCCTCCATCTTTCAGTGCAGGTTTGTCTTATTTACTTCCTATTCAAGTCTTCTTCATTTATTGTGATAAATTTTCTTGAATGATGACTTTTACTTCCCTTTCTACTACATAATTGTCAGTTATTGTACTGTGGTGACTTTAGTGTTGCTATCATAGTGGAAGCTGGGCCATTGGGGATTTCTGTACCATCAGGGTAGCTATGATAAACAGGCTCAGTGGAGTTTTCAGATTCGGATAGATGAGGAAGAATGGCCTGACTATCTACCTTTGGAAAATTAAGTGATGAAAATCCTATGACTCACAACAGAATATTTTCAGATCTAGTGCTGGAAGATGAGCCTCCTAGGTTGGAAGGCACTCCAAAAACTTTGTGGCCACAACAGTAGATGCTTGTATAGAATAATTGTGAACATAGGCAAGACCTGCCAACACCTTTATCCCATTGTATATACAGGTATCATGAGTTGGAAACAAGTCAATGTTAGCTAACACCTGTCTTCTTTTAGGACTTGATGCAATGAGTTTGTTGTATTTATTGTTGTCTATGAGAAAGATGAGGCTTTCTACTCCCGTAAAGATTTACACCCTCGGAAACCCTGTACAGGGTCGCTATGGGTCGGACCCGACTCAACGGCACTTAACAACAACAACAACAAATGATCAGACCGCAATTATTTATTGTGCATACTTCCTTTCTCTCTCACTCCCAAAGAGGCTTTGCTTTGTAAATCAGACTATGAAATTAAGTATGAGGAAGAAAAATATATCTCAGGTACCCAGGCCATCTATATGTTTATCTTTATTCTGGCCCGAGTAGAATCTTGTTACCTACTACATGTAATGGAATGTCCCTGCTATTTGTCAGTCCCTTTCTTCCTATCCAAAATTTACTCAATCTGAAAACTCCAACTCAGTGGAATCTGCTGTAGAAAGTCTTCTTAACTAAGTAGATCAGCATGGAATAGTCTCCTCTCCCCATCTTCGTCTAAAGTCGTTTTGTCATGATACTTACAAAATGACTTATTGTCATTATTGTTGTTAGGGTCCATCAATTTTTCATGATATTTATAAAATGATTTATTGATATTATTATTAATATTTTATATATTGTCACCTCTTAGGTGGTAAAATTGACATTTAAATTAATGTGAAACTGATATACTGACTTACATAATGTATAGTCACTAAATAGTACTAAATTGAGTTAAATTTATATATTTTTTGCTATTGAATAGTTTGTCAGAGCTCTTTTTGTACAGAGTTATATGTGATAACTGTTTAAGATCTTTAAGTCTATAATTCAGGTTTCCCTAAGTATATAACCAAAATCGAGGATTTCAAACACCTTTACAAAGTATCATCTTACAAAAGTGCTTAGGAAGGGTCTTGACATCCCAACACCAACAAGCTATTAAATATGGTGGTTTACAGTGTTTAGTTGGTAATGATCTGTAATGCATTCTTGTTGTCAACCATGTACTGTGGCATGCCATAGCGATTATCTAGGGCTTGACTTATTTAGCCTTTGAATTTATTAATTGAAAAATTATCAATCAGCAACTAGGTTATTAAATATTTTTGATGGACTTTGAGTTTTAAACATTATTTTGAAGATCTGTTATCTGAAAATATAGTTAGTATTTAACAATAAGAACTCAGTGGTGGTGGTAGTGATGTGTATCGTGGTGTCAGTTACCACTCATAGCGACGCCTGTAAAGGGCTTCCGAAACTGTAAATCTTTATGAGAGCAGAAAGTCTCCTCTTTCTCCTGAGGAACTGCTGATAGTTTTGTAGCGCTGACCTTGTGATTAGCAGCCTGACTCATAACCGCTTTGCTAGTGGAGGTCCTGAAGAACTCAGTAATCAGATTCAAATGTCAACTTGTCTTCAACTGTTAGCAAGTTTCTTAACTGCTTTCAGCCTCAGTATCTTCACCTGAAAATGAAGGCAGAGTGGAATAGTGACCTCATAGATTTTTAAAAATGTTTTATTATTAATTATGTGATAGTTTACATGGGAGAACATTAGCGTTACATTCATCCTATCGTATATTGTTTCATTGCTATGGTTACAATCCACTCCATGCGTCAACAACCAGCCAAAGGGTACACCCCACAAGCCTGCCTCTAGGTCGTCAGCACACAGCCTCTCTCCCTCTCTGGGTCTAGAGTTCCCAGCTGCTCCATCTCTCCACGTCATCGTCTCTGCCTCCATCTCTGGAGTAACTGTTTCTCTGGGTAGGGTCCAGCACTTGGCTCTTCTCCCTTGATGACTCCACTCCTGGACTGCAGTCAACAACCTCATAGATTTTTGTCACAACTTTGTATATATTGAATGAGACAGGAGAGCACTTGGTATAAAGGAAATTCTCTGTGAACTATAATTTATCTTGTTATAATTCTTGGTTATCCTGTCCTCAGGAAATTAAGTTTTAGGTATGGGTCCTGAAGCCAACTCACTGGTAGTAGCACAATCCTTTGAGTTCTGCCGTAAATGTGAAATTGAATTGTTGTGTCGGTGTATAAAATCACAATTTTTTGTTGTTTTAAATTTTCTGATTTTAAAAGTTCGATCTTTACAAAGCATCTGATACAGTATATGAATCCATGCTTATTTTGAAAATTACTAAATGACGATTGTATTATTATGTTATCAAAGTGTTATTATTTAAAGATTTTTTGGCGGTTAGCAGCGCTATTGCTGGTACTCCCCAAAGGTTTTTAAGCAGTCCTTCTGTGTATACATAAGGCTTTGCTTTCTTCTTTAATGGTGGTTAAGGAGCGCTGGTAGTGTCGTCGTTACGAATTAGGCTAAATCTCACGGTCAGCAGCTCGAAACTACCAGCTATTCTGCTGGAGAAACATGAGGCTTTCTGCTTCCAGTAAAGATTTACAGCCTCGGAAACGCTGTACAGGGTTGCTATGTGTCAGAACCGATTCCACGGCACATAACAATGACAAAAACAATAATTGTGGTTAGCTTTGAACTACTGACCCTGAGGTTCGCAGCCCGATTAGTAACCAGTATGCTACTAGAGCTCCTTTTCGCTAGGAAAATCCCCAAAGGGGAGATGTGTAAATAGTGCAAAACTGGTAACCAGAAAGACCAAACATATTCCTTCAATTTGTGTTTGTTACATAAATAAACTACTCAGCTACTAAAGTCTCTTGAAATGACATTGATCATTTATTTCCCTGAAATGAAAGAAAATTGCACATTGTTTTGTGCCCTTAAGCAATTTCCACAGGCATTTTTCCTCAACAGTCCCTTTCCTATATCTCATCCTTTAAAAATGAAATCTCTTACTCTACTTAAAAAATGTTTTTAATTCCTCGATCACCGTTTTGAGTCATATCTAGTCACTGTCACCCACAAGTAGAAAATCTCTCTCCTGTGCTCACCCCGATAAATTGGTTCAACGATCATTCTTTGAGGGGAAACTATATATTTAAGCTTTGTCTTTTATTTTTTGTAGGCAAAAGCTAAGAAGTATAAGTTTCTCTCTTAGAGTAAATTAAATGCTCCTATTATTTGTTCCTGGTGTAGTAATGTAGGATAAGCACTGGACTGCAAAGTTGTTTGAATTCCAAGGTCAGTGGTTCAAACTCACCAACTGCTCCTCAGAAACTCTGTACATGGTCTCGATGAGTCAGAACCAACTCGATGGTACTTAAAACAACAACAATTATTTGTTCAGGCTACAGCAGCAGAATGACTGTGAGCTCCCTCCTCCGTCTCTACCCTCAGTCTTTACCCCATGCATCTCACCTCCTTGTGTAGTCTTATGAATGTTTCTTTAGAGCAGCCAAGAATGGTCATAGGAGAACCATTTAAGACATTTTGAAGTTTTTCACAAAAGGGATATTGTAGTTACTTGGACAACACATTTTTTAACAAAACAGTCATTTATGTGTGCTAGCTAAGGCAACTGACTGAATAATGTGAATAGATGTATAAGTGTAGATTTGTGGAACATTCATTCTATTGTAGTCAGATTCTGTTAGGTTATATTACAACATCAAGGGGTTGGCAGCTCAGTAATTCCTGAAGGTGTTATTTAGGTACATGGTTACTTTTTTCCCTAAACCTGATTATTTTCATTGTAAAAAAATAATCTGTCTCTTCATCATGCAGTTGTTGTTGTTAAGTGTCATCAAGTCTGTACCCACTTGTAGTGATCCTGTATAGGGTTTCTGAGGAGCAGCTGATAGGTTTGAACTTCCGACTTTGTGGTTCTAAGTCAAACTCTGATTCTGTAGCACTGCACCAGGAGTTTTAATTATTTATCAAATCAAAATTAGAATTTACCACTAATATTGTTGCTAAGTTCTGTTAAGTCACTTCTAACTCATAGCAACCCTGAAAAGTTTTTCCTTCCTTAGGGGAACAGAAAGCCTCATTTTCACCTGAGAAGCAACTGGGGAACTGGAGCCACCAACTTGTGGCTAGAAGTCCAGTGCTTGTCCTACAGCACCACTGTTCCCCATTACTAATACTTATTGTTGTTGTTAGGAGCCATCGAGTTGATACCGAGTCATAGCGACCTTATGTGCAACAGAAAGAAACACAGTCTGGTCCTGGGCCAACCTCACACTTGAGCTCATCGATGCTGCCACTTGGCCAATCCATCTCACTGGCTGTCTTCCTCTTTTTCTCTGACCCTCCACCCTATCTAACATGATAGCCTTCTCCAGCTACTGGTCCCTCCTGACAATATGTCTGAAGTATGGTCATCCTGGCCTCCAAGGAGCACTCTGGCTACAGTTCTTCCAACACAGATCTGTTTGTTCTTTTGGCAACCAATAATACTGGGTTAGCCCAAATGAAATGACTTATATTTAGCTGCTTTGACCTACAAAATAATTTCAAATAGTTTAACCTGCTACTTCTCATTTGCCATTGCAGGGAGATTACCAAATTGTGTTTATTTTATAATCACTCACACACACATACACACACATGCATACATATATGTAAAATCACATTTTGCAACAACATCATGGGTACATGGAATGGTATACATGTATCAATTGCTACAATAATATCATTGTATCAGTTGAGTCCCTTTGGAATTTTCTGACTTTACTAAAGTGACACTACCTAATGGCTGATTGTATGATAGACCTGAGAGCGAAATTCAAGTCTGCGATATAAAGCTTTTACTTTTAGCCACTAATCTAAGACTGATAAAAAGCAAAGATGAACTTGATGTGTCTTCATTTCTAAAGCACGCATTATAGAAATAATAGGTATACATAGCAAAAGCATGCTAAGTCAGTATTCCTTTGTGAGTCTGCTTCTAGCTAAATTGCCTTTTATTTTTAGGCACTCTTAATGCTTTTAAGAATTTTTTGTTTTATTTTTGGTGTTTTGCCATTTCATTATATTGTCACTAGTGTGGGTTTCTTTTATTTTTATGTCTTGGTATACACTTTGCTTCTTAATGGATTTATGTCTTTTGCCTGCTTTAGAAAATGATGTTATTAACTATTCAATATGCTGTTTCTATTGTTACGTGCCATCGAGTCAGTTTCAGCCCATTTATAAGGCTCTCAGGGAGCATCTTATCTTGTGAGCTTGAACCTTCAACTGTGAGGTTCAAATTCACTTTGAAATCCAGTGCCACACCAGGACTCCATTCAAATGTGTTATTTTTTCTATTTTTCTTCCTTCACCTAGAAATCTGAGAGGATATATGGTGAACCTTCGCCTTGTGTCCTCTGGATTTATAAACGTACCTTTGTATTTTTCACACCTGTTTCTTTGTAACACAATGAGGTAATTTAGTTCAACCATTAATTTACTAATTGACTTAATCCATATCTACTACACTAGTTAATTCACTCTTGCATTTTTTAAAAACACTTTTTTCCATGTTTAGATTTTAAAATTCTATCCTTGATGTTTGTCTTTGGATAACACATAAACCTTATTTGTACTTCACTTTTTTTATACATAAAATGGAATGCTGAGAATTGTTTCTACCTCAGACAACTATTGTTACTGTTCTTAGGTGCCATCAAGTTGGTACTTACCCATAGCGACCTTATACACAGCAGAATGAAACACTGCCCGATCCTGGGCCAACCTCACTACTGTTGCCATGCTTGCGTCCATCTATGTTGCCACTTGGCCAGTCCATGTCGTTGGGGGTCTCCCTCTTTTTCTCTGACCTCCACCTCACCAAACATGATATCCTTCTTCAGTGACTGGTTCCTCCTGACAATATGTCCAAAGTATGAGAGATGAAGTTTGGCCATCTTGGCCTCTAAGGAGCACTCTGGCTGCACTTCTTTCAAAATGGATCTATTGGTTCTTTTGGCATCCCATGGCACTTTCTATATTCTCCTTTAACACCATAGCTCAAAGGCATCAGTTTTTCTATGGTCTTCCTTATTCACAGTCCAGCCTTTGCATGCATATGAGGTTTAAAAAATTATTGAGTTTGTTGTTGTCATTGCTAAGTGTTATTACGTTTGCTCCATCTCATAGCCACTGCATGTACAACACAACAAAACACTCCCTGGTCCTACGCCATGGGAGTCCTGGTGTGGTGCTATTGGATAGGCACTGGACCTCAAGGTTGTTTTGAACTGCAAGATTGGCAGTTCAAACTCACCAACTGCTCCTTGGAAACCCTATATAGGGTTGCTATGGATCAGAACCAACTTGAAGGCATTTAAGAACAACAATGATTCTACCACAGCGTCCCAAGCAAAAGTCTCTAATTCATAATTTCTTGAGAAATATAATAATATATAATGAGAACAGTTACCTGACAAGAATCATCAGTTGTTGCAAATATGTTGTTCTTGTTAACTGCCTTAACAATAACATCTCTACCCCAGTATTCCAAGCATAAGTCTCTAATTCATCATTTTGTGAGAAATATAATAATATATAATAAGAGCAGCTACCTGAAAAGAATCATCAGTTGTTGCAAATATGTTGCTCTTGTTAAGGGACTCCGAAGTAGTTCTGACTAATTGCGACCCTGTGTAGGGTTTCTGAGGAGTGGCTGTTGGTGAGTTTGATCCACTGACCTTGAGATCTGGTCTACTGCTTATCCTACAGCGCCACACCAGGAGTCCCATTCTTCAAATATATTTACTCTTTAGTTTAAGTTGCCATATTGCGACAAAGTAGAAGATGTTTTCTATGTTCCAATATGTGAAGGTGAGGCTGTGACTTCAGAGTGGATAAGTTTATCTGCTCATTTTGGGAAATGGATTATTCCATCTGATTTGCATACTTTTGTTTTTGTTTTCATTCACAGTTTTTCATCATAAATGGGATTGTTGAAAGTGAATCTTGCTATATCATAAAGAAGAACTTAATCAAACAGTACTTACCACCTTTTTTTCCTAATGGTCTGTCCAATGCCTAAATATAGAGCTTTTTTTTTTTTTTTAAATAACATTTCTTCTCAGAAGAATGTATTCTGTATTTAAAGGGCAAGTTCTCCCAGAAGTTTGAAAATGGTTTCAAACAAGCAAGGATACAGCAATTTGTCTCAAAACGAAATGGTTGAATAATGACTAAGAAGCATAGAGTCCTTCAGCCATTCATACCGTCTGATGTAACCCTGGACATCAAGGGCAATGTAGAAATGAGCATTTTATCTTTGAAAATGCTGGTTAATATTTTTTTCAGAGGAAACACTGCTTTGGGGAATTTTATGGCGCTATAGATTTCTAGAAGCCATTCACAGATTCCACAGCAGTGGGCCAAATTGCCTCTAAACTACATTCTGGCCTTTATTGTGTCTTCTGGCATTTTGCTTTTGTTCCCAACACATATTGTTCTTTAGTGATAATATTATATCAACAGAAGCATTTGTGGTGGGGAATGCCAGCAAAAAAATTGTATGCCTGAAAAGAATTGTTGTTATTCAGTGCTGTTGAGTTGGTTCTGACTCCTAGTGACCTTGTATAGGGTTTCCGAGATGTTGCTGATGGATTTCAACCACCAATCTTGTTGTTAGCAGTCCAGGGCTGATCCTACAGTGCCACACCAGGACTCCCCTGAAAAGAATATGCCACATTTAAAAATACAAAAACAAAAAAGTTGCTAAATATCTTCAGCCCTCTGTCTTTCTCTTCTTTAACTCCCTCACTCTATTTTGAAATGTACCTATGACAGAGCATGAATACACTTCCCATGTCATATACTGGAGTAAGGTATGTGTGGAGTCCTGATGCTGTAGGGTAAACCTTGGGATGCTAAACCATAAGATCAGTATTTCAAAGTTCAAATCCATCAGCAGCTCCTTGGAAACCCTATATAGAGTCGGTATGAGTCAGAACGGACTTAATAATGGCACTTAACAAACAACAGAAGCAAAACAAAAATTAGTATATTAAATATAACTCTGTAGGATGAGTACTGGCCTGCTAACCACAAGGTTCAAGCTCATCAGCCACTCTGAGAGAGAAAGATGATGCCGTCTGCTTTCACAAAAATGTACTGCCATGGAAACACTGTTCAGGGTCGCTATGAGTCAGAAACCACTTGATGGCACTTAACAACAATAACAAATGTAGTACTACCTTTTTTATTTTTCCCCACTCTATCTTATTTCCACACATAAAAGGTATGCATTACTCTATGTTCATTAATAAGAAAACTGTCATGTTTCTATTTAGAAATACTGGGGATTCTGTAATCAGGAAAAGTTGTGTATGGAAAGCCTTCGGTCACACTGATTGGCTTTCTAAATCCTGGGTGCTTTGTTTTACCAAAAACATAAACTGTTAATGAAAATACTTTTTTTTTTTGTAAACCATAATTAGACAGCTCTTTTTATTTTTGAATCAAAAGATACATAAAAAAATATACAAAGATAAATTTTTGAAGGAAATCATGTTAGAGTGGAAAGTACCCAACTTGAAGATTCAGAGAGCTGGCCTTGACTTAGAACTCTGCCATTGACTAGTTTTATGCCTATAGGAACAGGGCCTAAACTTTGTGAAGTTCACTATTCCTATGCATAAAATGTTGACAGTACTACTTTCTGATAGTTTTGTTGTGAGAGTTAAATAAAGCAGTACAATTGTACAGTTGTTTGCTGGGCCTTGTGCATGTTGTTATTGTCAGGTGTTGTTCACCCTCTGCCTAACAGGGTTCTGCACCTCTGCCATCCTCACAGTTGTTGTTAAGATTGAGCCCATTTATGCTGTCTCTGTGTGAATCCATCTCATTGGGGGTCTTCCTGTTTTTCAGACCCTCCAATTTACTAACCAGAATGTCCTTCTCCAGGGACTATCCCTCCTGATAACATGTCCAAGGTATGAGAGAAGTTTTGTCATCCTGCTGCTAAGGAACATCCTGGCTGTACTTATTCCAACACAGATTTGTGTTTTCTTCTGGCAGTCCAGGCTAATTTCAATATTCTTTTCCAACATCATCATTCAAATGTGTTGACTCTTCCCCCTGTCTTCCTGATTCATTATGTAACTTTCGCATGCATATTGTTAAATGCAGTCGAGTCAATTGTGACCCATAGCAACCCTGTATAGGGTTTCCAAGGAGCAGCTGGTGAGCTTGAACCGCTGACCTTGCAGTTCAAACGAATTTGTTGTATGACTCAGTAACCCACAGCACCATACCAGGACTTCTTGGCATGCATATTATGCTATTGAAACATCATGATTTGGGTCAGGCACACCTTCATCGTCAAATTGATATCTTTGCTCTTAAAATTTTTAAATAGGTCTTGTGAAGCAAATTTGTCTACTGTAATTTGGCCTGTGATGTTTCCATGAGAGTTATTGTAGATTCAAGCCAAAAAAAAAAAACCTTCCCTAAAAGCTGAGACTGTCAATTCCAAAATAGCACATAAATCACAATAAAACATTTAAAAAAAAAAAAAAAAAAAAGAAAGTTGTCTTTGACAACTTCAATCCTTCGTCCATTTTTTATGATGCTATTTATTGATTCAGTTGTGAGAATATATTTTTGTTTAGTTTTAATGAAAAGATAGCTAAATGATTTCTCTAGATAAAGCATTCACAGAAAATAATTTTTCAAGTTTTGCAAACTGTAACGTATACTGAAGGATAAAGAAAAAAATCAACTGATACAACTTACTTCTTTAAGTTGTTGTTAAGTGTCATTGAGTCAATTCCGACCCATAGTGACTCTGTTTAGCGTTTCTAAGGAACAGCTGGTGAACTTGAACTGCTGACCTTGTGGTTTAAATAGACCTTGCAGTCCAGCACATTAACCTGCCAGGACTCCAACTTGTATCATAACAGAGCCTAAAATAGTCCATTTCACCTAATGAATGAATCAAGGAATTAATATATGATCAACATTCATAATATAGAGCGTTTCTTCTTTGTTTTCATGTGTTGTTGTTGTTGTTGTTGTTGCTAAGTACCGTGGAGTCAGTTTCGGCTCATAGTGACCCTGCACAGGGTTTCCAAAGCTGCAATTCTTTACAGAAGCCGAAAGCCTCATCTTTCTCCCGAGGAAGAGCTGGTAGTTTCAAAGTGCCGATCTTGAGGTTAGCAGCCCGATTCATAATGGTTTTTAAAAGTTGTTAAATTGGTGATGTTCTCCTGTAGTGACAATTTTAGTAAGACACTGACTTTTCATATATTTTTTACATTGTTCTAGAACGTTCTATTTACTTTGTGGAAGATAACATTTTTTTCCACAGAAAACTATCCCGATCCTCTATTTTCAAATTAATCATGTGTTGTATCCAATGGAAATTTCATAAATATAAAAATATTTTCTTTATAGTGTTGTTATTGTTGTTGTTAAGTGCCATCGAGTCGGTTCCAACCCATAGCGACCATGTACAGGGTTTCTGAGGCTGTAAATCTTTACAGGAGCAGAAAGCTTCATCTTTCTCCCTCGGCACAGCTGGTAGTTTCGAACTGCTGACCTTAAGGTTTGCAGGCCGATTCGTAACCACTACGCCACCAGAGCTCCTTTATAGTGTGGTCATTTTTGAATATACACCATTCTCTCTAAATAAATGAGTGAACAAACAAACCCTTTTTTATGTATTCATTCACTGTCCTTTATGAAGTTCCTGCTCAGTGTCAAGCATTTTGCTGGACCCTGAGGAAATAGTGTTGATAATACAGCTCCTCCTTCAAAGCCAGTGCATTTCATAGATTTAATTACTACATTTCACTGAGTGCTGTGTCTTAAATGGAGTCCTGGTGTGGGACTCTAGGGAATGCACTGGCCGGTTAGCCAAAAGATCAGTGGTTGGAAACCCTATATAGGGGTCACTATGAGTTGGAACTGATTTGATGTCACTTAACAACAATGTGATCAACACAATTTAGACTCTTAAAATTCATTGCGTGACTGAAGTACGATCTTTTTGGACTATGTTGGCAGACTAAGGGCTATCATACATACCTAAGAATGGGACAGACTGTAATTTATCCTTGACTCTGTTCTTCATGTCTTTGTGACCTTGGCTTACATATAAGCCCTCATGCACATAAAGCTCATCATTTGGAAAATAAATTGTAAAAAAAACAAAAACAGCATAATGATCCTATTTCTTGAGCATGATATGAGAATTATACTTTTTGCTATAATTTCTGGAGACTCTCATTCCATTTCCATATATTTCATCTCTTCTGAAAGAAAAAAAATGTAAGGTGCTCTTCTCACTGTGTCCTAGAGGATTATATAAGGCCATCCTCAAGTATCCTTTGAATTGCTTTAAAGCATTTGTATATGATGCTTGGCTATGTGCCTTGGAGTCAGTTCCAGCTCACAGATACCCTGTGTAGGGTTTCTGAGGCTGTAAATCTTTACTGGAGCAGAAAGACTCATCTTTCTCTTACAGAGTGGGTGGTAGAATCAAGCTGTTGACCTTTGGGTCTTCAGTCCAACTCCTAACCCACTATACAATGTTATTGTCATTGTTGTTAATTGCAAGAATACGTTCTGTCTCATAGTGACCCTGTAGAGGGTTTCTGAGAGCTGATAGGTTAGCTGAGAGCTGGTAGGTTTGAACTCCTGACTGTGGTTCACAACCCAGTACTGAACCTACAGCCCCATACTAGGAGGCCTAAGCTATAGGTGTTATTAAGTTATTATTTTTTTAAAGGTTTTTTATTGTGGATTGAGTAAAAGTTTACAGGGCAGATCATCAGTTTTACATTCAACAAATCATACAGCTTGTTTCATTACAATGATTATAATCCCTTCCATGTACCATCAATTAAAAATATTTCTCTCTATTCATTTTAACTCTTTAAAAAAACAAAACAAAACACTCAGGTATACATAATAATTTAAATCACCAAAGGGCACATTCTGCAAGTCTACCTCCTGACCTCTAGCTCTTAGTCTCTCTCTTCCCATGAATCTAGAGTCCTTAGCTGCTCTCTCTCCATGTCCCCATCTCTGCCCCCATCTCTGTTGTCATTGTTTTTTGGATAAGGTCTCACATTCTACTTGTGCTTGTCTCCCTTGATGGTCCTAGGGTCCTTTGTTTCTGGGGTATAAGATTAACTACTCCCCCATTTTTGTTACAAAACGTCTGTCTTTACAATTGTGACAATCACAATTAGTCAGGATAACAATTACCAATATTGAATCATAAGAATCTTATCCCTGTATCTTTTTTTAATGATTTATTGTGAATTATGTGATAGTTTACATGGGAGAACATTAGCTTTACATTCATTCTATCATATATCATTTCATTGCCATGGTTACAATCTCCTCCATGCATCATCAACCAACCAAATGCTATACATGGCAAGCCTGCCCCCTGCTCATCAGCACACAATTCCTTTCTGTCTCTGGGTCTAGAGTTCCTAGACACTCCATCTCTCCAAGTCATCATCTCTGCCTCCATCTCTGGCATCACTGTTTCTCTGGGTAGCGAATGTCCAAGTTGCCCATCCCTGTCTACTATGTGTATGGATGGGGTGGGAATGATCCTTGCTGTAGAGATTTGTTCCCTCGTTTGAGCTATTGCATCCATAGGTGTAGGTCAAGTTCATCAAATTGTATCAGATGACTCTTTTTCCCCTTTTCTTTCTTCTTCTCGTTGAGCTCTGATCATCCAGTCATTGAAGCCAGGTCAAGTGGGTATTATCTGCAAGTGTGGGTGTTCTTGTGCATATGCCCTTTCTTCTTATCAGCTGGATGCTTCACTCTCCACTCTAATCCTCTGTGGCTATGTCACTGACCCTGAACCAACAGTCCCCAGATATTGCCACACTGCTGGCTGACCAGGTCTCCACCCAGGTTCACAGGAGTCTATTGAACCGTGTAGGGCTTAGATTGCTGCTTCATTGCTGTTTTTCCTTCACTTCCACTTATTGGTGACGAACATGGTCACCAATCAGAGTGTGTATTCCCATTGAGTCTTAGTTTTGGAAGGGGTTTGCTCTGAGGGGAACCTACAACTTGCCTTGATGTCTCCTGGGTGAGCAACTTGCTTGTTCTTGTAGTAATCAGTCAGTCTGCCTATATTGTTTTGTAATTTTCCTGTTGGTCTTTCTTTCAATAAGTACCTTCTGTTCTTCTAGCCACTACAGGCTGGTCTGCCCGTCCTTTTAAGAGGAAATTTTCCACCTCTGAAGATTCTGGATGCTGTTCAGGATTCCACCTATAGTCTTATGTAATGCAGAGGCTCCTCAGGAAGCCACCTTCACTGGGCACGTTGTAGCCCCATTATAGGTATTCCAATCAGTTATAGGCAGAAGATCTACTTACCAGCTTTCTATGGTGATATTTCTGGCTATTCCTTTCTCTCCACTTCCAGTGTCTATTTTATAATGTAGTTCAAGGAAAACCAAGATTCAAAAGACAACCAAGCATCTTAACATTATTTCTCCCCCTTTCCCTATTCCAACCATGTCTCAATCCCTGTATCCCTGAGCCTTGTTATTTCAAGGTTGTGTATACATCATTATTTACCTCTGTCCCACTTAGCCCATGCAAACCTGCCTAATTGTTCTCCCATCCACTTTGTTCTTCCATTCCCCTCTCCCTTCTTGTATATTGCCCCCCTCCCCAGCACCCAAACTATCCTGTGTCTATTCCCTACCTTGTGCCCCCCTACCCTCACCCCATCCCCCACATCCCAGCAATCAGCAAAGAACCCATCCCCCCTTTAGTATGGGTTATTTTTCTTAGCCTTTTACAGTAGGGGTCCTATACAGTATTTCTCCTTTTGTGATTGACTAATTTCACTCAACATAATGTCCTCAAGATTCATCCATGTTATGTGGTTGCTTGCAGCTTCCTTGTTAATCTTCAGGGTAGCATGATATTCCATTGTGTGTATGTTCCACAGTTTGTTTATCTATTCTTCAGTTGATGGGCACTTTGGCTGTCTCCATGTTTTTTGCTATTGTTAATAGTGCTGCTATTGACATTAGTGTGCATGTATCTGTTTGTGTTATGGCTTGTATTTCTTGTGGATAAATACCAAGTAAAGGAATTGCTGGATCATAAGGTACTTCTATTTCCAACCTTCTGAGGGAGCACCATACTGCTTTCCAGAGAGGTTGGACCATTTTGCAGTCCCACCAGCAATGCAGGAGTGTCTCAGTCTCTCCACATCCTCGCCAGCATTTACTATCCTCTACTTCTTTTATCTTTGCTGTTATTGCTGGTGTAGGATGATTTCTCATTGTTGTTTTGATTTGCATCTAATGGCTAGTGATCGTGAACATTTCTTCATATGTTTGTTGGCTGTCGGGAGCTTCTCCTTGGTGAAAAGTGTCTGCTCATGTCCTGAACCCATTTTTTAATTCGGGTATTTGTCTTCTTCTTGTAGAGGTGTTACAGTTTACTGCAACATATATTTTAGCAACAAGTCCCCTGTCTGATGTGTCATGCAAAAGTTTTTTCCCATTCTGTGGCATTCCTTTTTACTCTTCTGGTAAAGTATTTTGATGCATGTAAGTTTTTAATTTTTTGTATGTCCAAATCGTCTATTTTGTCTACTTTATTTGTAGAGTTTTCAAAATGTTTGGTAGTCTGTGTATTCCCTGATTTAGAGCCCTCACATTTGTCCCTATGTTTTCATTAATGGTCTTCATAATTCTGGATTAACATTGAGGTCTTTAATCCATGCTGATTTGGTTTTTATATCATGCATGAGGTAAAGGTCTTGTTTCAGTCTTTTGCATATCGCTTTCCAGTTCTGTCAGCACCATCTGTTGAAGAGACTTTCCCATCCCCATGCGATATATTTAGGTACTTTGTCAAAAATCAGTTGGCTGTATGTGGATGAGTTAATTACTGGATTATCATTTCAGTTTCATTGATCAATATACCTTTCATTTTACCTGTACCAAGCTGTTTTGACCACTGTAGCCATGTAATAAATTCTGAAGTTAGGTAAAGAGAGGTTTCCAATCTTATTCTTCTTCTTAAGAGGTGCTTTGCTTATCCAAGGTCTCTTTCCTTTCCAATATAAATTTTGTAATTGTTTTTCCATCTCTTTGAATATTGTCATTGGAATCTAGATTGGGCTTGCATTATATGTGTAAATTGCTTTGGGCAGTAATAACGTTTTCACAATGTCAAGTCTTCCTATCCAGGAGCATGGTACATTCTTCTATTTTTGTAGGTCTCTTTTGGTTTCTTGTAGTAGTGATCTATGGTTTTCATTTGTATAAGTCCTTTGTTTCTCTGGTTATGTTTATTCCTAGCTATTTCATCCTTTGGGTGGCTATTGTAAATGGTATTTCTTTCCTAACGTCTTTTTCAGTGCTGTCATATTTTGGTATGGAGGAATCCAGCTGATTTTTGTATGTTAATCTTATATCCTGCCATTTTGCTGAATCTTGCAATAAGGTCTAGTAGCTTTTTACTTAGTCTTTTGGGTTTTCTATGTATAGGATCACCTCATCTACTAATAGATTTTTACTTCCTCTTTGCCAATTTGGATACCTTTAATTTCCCTGTCTTGCTGTGTAGTTCTTGCTAAGACTTCCAGCACAATATTGAATAGGAGTGGTGACAAAGGGCACTCTTGTCTGTTTCCTGTTCGCAGAGGGAAAGCTTTCAGTTTCTCTCCATTGACAGTAATGTAGGCTGTTGGTTTTGTATATATGCTCTTAAATGCATTGAGGAATTTCCCTTCAATTCCTATTTTGTTGAGTGTTTT
>NW_006408538.1:9244439-9255799 GCF_000296735.1 Chrysochloris asiatica | reverse complement strand
TATAGGTTCCCTTTGTTGGTCTGTTTCTAATTGTTGTAGATGCTGTGTTAATGTATTAAATTTGGTTCTTTCTTCTTTTTGGATATGTGCATTTATTGCAATAAATTGTCCTCTAGCAGTGCTTTTGCCTTTTCCCCAAGATTTTGGTATGTTGTATTTTTGTTCTCGTTTGTTTCTAGGAACTTTGTGAGTTCATGTTTTATTTCTTTTACTACCCAGTTGCTTTTCAGCAGGGCATTATTCAGTTCCCATGTATTTGACTTAATATCCTTGGTCTTCCTATTGTTGATATCTAATTTCTATGCATTGTGTTCCAAGAAGATGCTTTGTAGTATTTTCATATTTGTAAATTTATGGAGGTTTGTTTTGTGGCCTAACATGTGGTCTATTCTGCAGAATGTTCTATGTGCACTGGAAAAGAATGTGTATTGTGCAGTTGTTGGGTTGAAGGCTCTGTACACATCTATGAGGTCCAGTTGGCTGATTGTTTTGTTTAGTTCCTCTGTGTCTTTGTCAAGTTTCTTTCTCGTTGTTCTATCTATTTTTTAAAGCAGTGTGTTAAAATCGCCCACCATTATTATAGATTCGTCTATTTCTTTCTTCAAATCTATTAGTGCTTGCTTTATGTATTTTGGAGCTCTTTCATAGGGAGCATAGATATTTATTTTGGTCATGTCATCTTGTTCAGTTGTCCCTTTAATCGTGAGATAATGTCCATCTTTATCTATTTTGCTGGTTTATGCCTTAAAGTTATTTTATCAGAGATTTGTATTGCCACCCTGTTCCATTTTTTATTGCAATTAGCTTGGTATATATATATTTTCCATCCTTTGACTTTTAATCTGTTTTTGTCTCTGTGTGTGAGATGTGTCTCTTGCAGACAGCATATTGAAGGATCTTGTTTTCTTATTTTGCCACCCTCTGTCTCTTAACTGGTGTATTTAATCCATTTACATTTAGTGTAATTATCAATAAGTATGTATTATTGTCAGGAGAGACCAGTCACCAGAGAAGGATATCATGTTTGGTAAGGTGGAGGGTCAGAGAAAAAGAGGAAGACCCCAACAAGATGGACTGGCCAAGTAGCAGCATTGATGTACTCAAGTGTGGCAACAGTAGTGACGTTGGTCCAGGATCGGGCAGTGTTTCGTTCTGCTGTGCATAAGGTCACTATGAGTTGGTACTGAGTTGATGGAACCTAACAACAACAGGGATTAATTGCTGCCATCATAATGTTTCTTTCTTTCTTTTTTTTTAATTGTTTGTGGTTTTACTACTTTCTTTGTTCTGTGTGTCTTCCTACTCTGAGTTCATGTTTTTGTGTTCTTTGCTGTTAGTTTCCTTATAGTTTTAATGTTTCCATGTTGTTTTTGGATTTTCATTTTCTTGGTATATTGTGAAGTTTCCTTTTCTTTGAGGTTACCTTATATTCCATTAACTTTCCCCTCCATTTAGTGCAGTGTGCTTTCTCCTGTAATCTACCTGACATTCTCATTATCTGGTTCTCTGTTCCTACATGTTTACCTTCTTTCACATTGTAGTTGTTTTGATCATAGACTGACCTCCCAGATTCTCTGAGTTTGTTATTATAGTTTTGTTCTTGTCTTGACTCTTCCTTCTGTTGATTTAGTTCTGGGAGGTGCTTCCACATATGTCAATCTCTAGTTTTTGTTTGTTCTTGTTGGTTCTTAGACCACAGAACTTCCTTTAGAATGTTTTGTAGCACAGAGTTGCCTTTGGAAAACCCCTTAGCCTCTGTTTATCCTGGAATGTTTTGATTACACCATTGTATTTCATTGATATCTTTGCTGGATAAAGAATTCTTGGTTGACAGTTTTTTTTTTTGTTGTTGTTTTATTTTTTTCTTTCAGGATTTTATATATGTCTCTGCATTTCATTCTTGCCTACATGGTTTCTGCTGAGAGATCTGAGTTTAATCTGACTTGCTCGCCCGTGTATGTAACGCTTCTCTTTTCCCAAGCTGCTTTTAGGATTCTGTCCTTATCTTAGATTTTGTAGAGCTTGATTATGATATGTCTCAGTGATTTCCTTTTGGGAGTTTATCCTTCCTGGGGTTTGTTGACCTTCTTGAATGTTTATCTATTCACTTTTCAGGATGTTAGAGAAAATTTTTTTTCCAGCAGTTTTTCAACTATATTTTCTGTAGACTTGTGTGATTCTTCCTGTTTTGGAATGCCGATAAGTCTTAAGTTATTCTGCTGGGGACAGCATACGCAGTCCCTGGGTTGATCAGTGGCAGCCCCATTAAACACCTCTGAATATAATCAGTTTAACCCAGATGCTCTCCTTCCTCCTGAAAGTATATAGGAATATTAAGAACAATGTAGCATTTTAGGTATAGATAAATGAAGCCGGTGCCTGAGATCTTGCTCACAAACAAAAGTTTGCAAAGTGTACAGAGACAACTTGGCTCCTTTCAGGAATCTTGCTTTATGTTATGTATCCTTAAGAAACCGCACGTTGCTACTCTAGATCATTTAAACCTAAAAGTTAATATATAACAGCTTGATTGAACCTTTTTTTCTGTAAAAATGAAAATGTTAGATTGTTAAGAAAAACTATGAAAATATCTTAAAAGTTGTTCCTGTGAATCATTATGTCCTGTTTTGAATGATTAATCACATTTCAGTTCCATATCCTGTCTTAATCACATCCTCCCTTTGTGACATCCTCCCTGAGTGAATTACATCCTTCCTTTGTAACAAATCCCTCCCTAAAAAAGAGAATAAAAGGCTGAGGTAAAGTGAGTTCTGCATGCAATGCTGTACAATGCTAGGCAAAATGTTTGCAGATCTGTCTACCTGCCAGCTTGCATCATATCTGTGTGTCTGTCTTTTTTGTATATATTTCGTCTCTCCCTTTCTCTATCACTTTTGCCGCCAGATCTCCCTTCTTCGTGACACCCATACTTCCTTGTCATGGCGGGACCCCGACATAGGACCTCGACATTACCCCTTTTCATGTTTTCTAACATGAATCTTAGACCTTCTTCAGATATTTCATTCTTTTTTTTGTTTTGTCTTCGACCTTATTGAGAAATTTGTCTTCCAGATCACTAGTTCTGCCTTCCATCTCTTTTATTCTACTTCTTTGCCCTTTCAGTGTATTGTCTATTTCTGTTATTTTATTATTGATCATTTGGACCTCTTTCTGTAGGTTTTGAAATGTTTTCACTGCTGTATTTGTATTTGTCTGTTTGATTGTTCCTGTAGTGCTTTCCTGACTTCTTCCTTATTTTTCTCAGCTCCATTGTAAAGTGTTTTTAAACATTTTATAATAATTTTTCCAAATCCCCTCTCAGGCATTTCCAAGGCCTGCCTTCCTTCTAGAATGGAGTCCAGGTCTACCTCTAAGTCATTTGTCTCAGACGTTTAATCTTGTATCTGGACATGTGCTGATATGGTCATCTGCTTTTGCTTCTTGGGCATGTTTAGTGTTTATCTGTAGTCTTAATACTTAATTGAGTGTGTGTTTTGGTATTTTTTTATGCTTTCTAGTTGCCTGCAGGTAGATATGATAAAGATGTGGGCTTCCCTTTTTACTCTTCTTATTGCTTAACTCAGAGCAACTTTCACAGGTGTTGTCTGTTTCCCTGGTATATGGCAGTTGGTACTGGTTCTTGCCTGAGTTTTGGTGGTGTATATAGTGTGATTGTAGCTTGACTATATGGCAGCAGTTGCTGTCTCTTCTTGGGTAATATAGGGAGAAAAGGAGCCCCCAATGGTAAAAGGGGGAATAAAAATCTAGGAAAACAGCAACAGCAAATATAAATAAAAAAGATAATAAAACACAGCAAAAAACCTAGATTGGATACTGTAGTGTATAATTGCAGAAAGCTGAGAAGAAGAAGAGAACAAAAAAAGGAATCTGTAGCCTAATATGAATATGATTTTAATATCCTCTTTCAGCTTCTTGCTTTCAAGGCCGCCTGATAAATTTCAAGATGCAACTGTTGGTTGTTGTGCTGTACCTCAGGATTTAATTTTCAGCCTGTTTTGTTTTTAAATGCTCTCTCCCTTTCCACACCCCTTGTTCTGTCCTTTTCCCTATTAGGAAATAGTTCAGGGCTGGCTGTGGCTGTTTTGAGCTGCTTGTAGCTTTAAATGCTGAGAGTGTCTGTACACATGTGTGGCAGAAGAACCCACCAGTGGTGGGGGTGAGGGTGCCCTCTTGCTCAGGCACCCCCTCTAGTCGCCAGAATGGAGGTGCACAAACAGTGGGCGGTGGGGGGAGGTAGGGAGGTCAGTTAACAGATACAAAAAAAATCAGAAGAAAGCAAACCCAACAAAGTGTATTGTCCACCTTTGCTCTGAGGTTCCTGAAGTGTTATTTTGTGGTGGGTCTGCTCCACACTTGGTCTTTTCGTTTGGTCTCACCCAAGTTGTCAGCTACAGGACACTGACCTGGCAGATTCTAAAGTCTGACATTTCTTGCTTCCGTTATAAGTTCCACTAGCTATAAGCCTTCAAACTTTTTAAATATTCCTACCTATGTGGTTCAGAGTTTTGGAGGTCTGCCCTGAACCCACTTTGCCTGACGGCGAACTTCACTGCACCTCTACCCTATCTGCCATCAAGCCCGCCCCTATTAAGTTATTTTTAATGTATGATATTACCTAGTTCCAAAAATTTACATAGGATATAAAGTGTTATTTTCTATTAGCATATTAGGGAGTGTGGTGGCTCCATACAATAAGCACTAGGCTGCCCACCATAAGACTTGGGATTCAGGTACAGCCCAAAAAAAGATGATGCTATTTGCTCTAGAGAATAGGTAAACCAGTGGCAACCCTATACAAGGTTGCTGTGAGTTGGAACAGACTCTATGTCACTTTAACAAAAACTACATTGGGATATTAATTTATGAATTTTATTTAACTATGCATCCTTGCAAAAACAATTATGGAAATGTAAAGGCCAAAGTAATGATGAGTTTTAATGTCTGTGTGGTTACAGGTTTACTTAGATTTCATTCTATGAATCAATTAAGAAGTTAATTCTAGACTATTGCTCATAAAGGGAAGTCTAGAAATGTAATTTTCTATATCCATTATTTCTGCTAACTTTAGAAATAAGTACTGATGATCCACACATTTAAGATAGACAGCCTAGGAGGCATGTGTGTATTCAATTAGTCCTGTTTCTCCTTAGAACTAACAATCCTCTTTTATTTGTAGCTTTAATAGCTTAATTTTGCTAATGTTTCATTCACAATGAGCTTAATCAAAGTAGCCTCGGACACTCCAAGACACCAGGTTTTTCTTTCACTGGAGTTGTCTTTTAAGTCTCTTCTTATCTCAAGCTACAACATGGCAGCCATATGACTTTGTTTACATTTGTCAACTTGCCAAACATGTAGTTTTGATACCTCATAATTTAGTCTGAAAACAGCACAAAGGAATTTTAAGATTGCTGAGATGTTTTTGTTGTTTCTTAAAGGGAAGTTGTTCTTGTTGTTGTTATGTGCCGTGGAGTTGGTTCCGACTCATAGTGACCCAGTACAGGGTTTCTGAGACTGTAAATCTTTACGGGAGCAGAAAGCCTCATCTTTCTCCCACAGAACAGCTGGTAGTTTCAAACTGCTGACCTTGAGATTAGCAGTCAAATTCGTAACCACTACGATCCAGAGCTCCTTAAAGGGAAGTAGTTTTATGATTTTATCTGATATTTTAACTCATCAATAAGATTATTTGAGTGTCAGAAACACATCCCTGACAATTGGCCATGGGTATTGAGTTGATCATACTAAATGTCTTTTAATGTGACTTTTAAAGTTGCCCATTTTAATGACATTAGGGTCTATTTCAATGCCAAACACAGGCATATTCCTCTAATAGTTATTCAAACAGATTGTAGAGAAAACTGCATGTGTTATTGGAGACAACCCTAATTGTGAGTCTTCAGTCCCCTTTAAAATTCTAGCTCTTTTGCTCCCAATGTGTTTTTCATTTACTAGATAGGGGTAAAGGAGCTCTGGTAGCATATTGATTACAAATTGGGCTGCTAATCTCACGGTCAGCAGTTCAAAACTACCACCTGTTCTGCAGGAGAAGATGAGGCTTTCTACTACCATCAAGATTTACAGCCTCGGAAACCCTGTACAGGGTCACTATGAGTCGGAACCGACTCCATGGCACATAACAACAGCAACAACAGATAGAGGTAGAGAGTCCTGGTACAAGCACTGCACTGCTAAGCACATGGTAGGTGGTTTAAGCCTACCAACTGCTTCTTGGGTCGCTGTCAGAACTGATTCTACTGTACGTAACAGGAACAACAAACAAACATTATGATACCTGACCTTACAGCATCAGGAATGTTGTAACAATTAAATAAAACAAGGTATTTGAACTTTCTCAGTAAATCTTAAGTATAAAATATTCAAAAGCTCTGTCTCCAGTTTTAATCATTACAATGAAATGATGGTGTAAAGCTTGTGTTCTCCCATGTAAATACCACTCAGTTCTCAATAAAAACTTTAAAAAGAAAAGAAAAGCTCTATCCCCAGTGTCATCAATACATTAATAATCATAAATATTGTAATTGCTTAATATCCATTGTAAAGAATTAATGGTAATGAATCTTGTTAGAATAAAATCATATAACTGGTATAGGCTTCTGACTTCAGACCAAGCAATATTTAAAACAAGCATATAGTTTTTGATTTTAAGTGCCATCAAGTCAGTTCCAACTCATAACAACTTTTTATGGAATTTCTGAGGAGTAGTTGGATGGTTTGAACACCTGACCTCATGGTTAACAGCCCAATGTCACACCAGGACTCCAGCATGTTAAAATAAAAAAGAAACTCTTTTAACATCTATGACATTGTAGCATATATATTCAGGGATGGATTTGATTGTAAATATATAGGAAGCAAAACACTTGTCATTATCTTTTTTTAAGTTTTCAGACAGTCACGTGGGAAATTAATTGTGTCTCCTTTGACTTCTTTGCCTCTGATTGTCAAATTCCTCCTCTTTCTTTTGTTTTTCAATTTTCTTTTTAATCTTGTCAAAGGAGAAAAACAATACAGTGAGCCTTAAGATCCTGCTGAGTCAATAAGTAAAATATTTCTAAGTCTCAGTAGTTAATTTCTCTGTTCATAATCTAGAAATTAAAAATTTCCTTGCATATTGATCAAATAAGTGCTAATTTTTCTGTTGTTGGCTTTGAAAGGAGATAATGGTTTTTAAAATATTGTTCTCTTAATAGCTATCTATATTAAGTTTCTGTTTTACTAATTTCTTTTTGATGCTTCTGTGATTCAGCGGATCCCAATAAATAGCAGATGGTAACCCTGAAAAGTCCTGGTGTGGCGCAGCAGTATAATGCCCTGAACTACAAGGTTCAGTTGGTTTGAATAGCAAGGTGGATGGTTCAAACTTACCAGCTACTCCTTGGAAACTCTATATAGGATCTCTATGAGTCAGAACAGACTCACAGGTACTTAATAACAATTACAATAACCCTAAAAAGTAACTTAACATGAATCATTCCTGATGATTAAGAATGGATATATTTTGGAGGTGGGGCTTGATGGTGGATTAGGGAGAGGCCCTGAGCAGACTTCTGACAGCTATATCAGAAAACACCGAACAAAGCAAGTACAGGGAACAGTTCCAGAACTGTGAACTACATACAAAAGAATATTTATAAGTACCAAACCCTTACTGTTTGTAGAATTCATAGCAGAAGCAAGAAAAGTGGTGTTTTCTGAGTGGCATTAGCAAACAGATGCACGGTACAGCCACCTTGTGACGGGTAAGTGGCCACCTTGAGAAGGGCACCACCACCTTAAGAAGGCCACAGTGAATATGGCAACAGATAATTGACCTATTGTCAGGGATAATGGTGCTAACAATCTTTCATCAGCTCATTTCCCTTTCTCTGTTTGAGCACCTCCACTCTGGCAACTGTAGGGAGTGCTTGAGCAAGCAGACACTCCTCCTCCCTCTTCCCAAAGGATACTACTGTGCATGCACACAGATCTGCTCAGCTGTGAACTGTTTCATGCTAGGTGAAACACCTGAACTATTTTGTGACTTTTTTTTTTTTTTTTTTTTTTACCCAAGGGGGTGGTCCTTTCTCTCCCTGTGTTATTCAAGAAGAGATAGCAATTCAGGCCAAATAGCCAAGCTTCAATCACACACAATAAAATCCCACCATTCGGGCAAGAGCCAATACCAGCTGCTGTATACTACATAGATAGCCAACATTTGCTAAAATTACTCTCAGTTAAATAACAAGAGCAGTGAAAAGGGAAATCCATCCTCTGATCACATCTACCTGGAGGGACTCAGAAAGCTTAATAATACAGCAACACACATTCATCTACTTAATGAAAATACATCTATTTATTGAAAATACCCAGAAAGATCTCAGTTCATGCCCAGAAACAAGATGGAGTAATTAAATCAAATGAGTTAGAGCTAGACCTAGAATTTCCATGGGAAGGAGTGCAGGCTTTGAACCTGCCTGATAAGGAATTCTGGAGAATGATATTGAAGTGCATCCATGCATCTAAACACTCTTCAACGGGGTTGAGAAAAATAAGAAGTCTGGAAAGTGCTACAGGAACAATCAGATAAGATAGAAATAGCATTGGAAACAATTCAAAATCTGCAAAAAGAGGTCCAAATGATTAATAACAAAATATCAGAAATGGGCAACACACTGAAAGGGTAAAGGAGTAGAATTAAAGAGATGGAAGCTAGAACCAGTGAGTTGGAGGACAAATCTCGCAACACTGTTAAGATAGACTAACAAGCAGAAAAAAAATAATACAAAAATCTGAAGAAAGTCTAAGAGTCATGTGGAACAACATGAAAAGGAATAACCTGAGGATAATTGGAATTCTGGAACAGGAATAATCACAGATGACCACAGAGAAGATAGTTGAAAAGCTGCTGGAAGAAAATTTCCCATTTCCCACATCTTGGAAAATGAAAACAAAACAAAACAAAAATCCAATAAGTTTAGCAAGCCTCGGGAAGGATAGACCCCAAAAGAAAGTCATTGAGATATTTCATAATCAAGCTCTCCAAAATCAAGGACAAGGAGAGAATCCTGACAGCAGCTAGAACAAAGAGAAGTTTTGCTTACAAAGGCAAGCAAATCAGATTAATCTCTGATCTCTCAGCAGAAACTATGCAGGCAAGAAGTCAATGGGAAGACATATACAAAACCATGAAAGAATGGATACATTTCATACATCTTGGCTCCATTTAATTACCTGAACAAAAAACAGAGAATTTTGTTTTAGGCATGGATGCTGATATTACCTCCATTATAAATGAAGACAGTGCACACTAGTAAAGATCAATAAATAACCTGAGGCCCATTCAAGTTATCTGATTCCAGTGAATCAATATCTAATTGTTATGTCTTAGTGACTTTTTGAAAAATACCTACCTCCCTAACTTAAAATGATGTATTGGCTAACTTCAAAAACAGTCTGTACAAAACATTAGTGCGTAGTGATATCTTAAAATACCTTATTAACCTCTTCCATAGTTATTGCTCATCTAAAATGAGTCTAATCTTGTTTTCATGACTCTTGTAATAACTGAGAAGATCTGATATTACTTTGCTTAGGGTTTCCATGTATATATGTTTCTAGGTTATGGTGTACCTTGTAGCACAGGGAATTTGCTTAATATTTTCCTTCTATCCATGGTTATCCCACCAAATGATTGGGTTGTTGGTGGTGGTAGGTGCAGTTGAATCTGTTCCAGCTTATAGCAACCTTAGGGACAACAGAAGAAAACTCTGCTGGCTCCCACACCATCCTCACAAACAATGCTGTTGCCACTCTTTCAATCCAGCTTGTTGAATGTCTTCCTCTTTTTTTTTTTTTTTTTTGCTGAGCCTCCACTTTATCAAGCATGAGCTCCATATCCGGAGACTGGTCCCTCCTGATAATGTGTCCGAAGTATGAGGGATGAAGTGTCACCATCCTAGCTGCCAAGGAACATTCTGGTGGTACTTTTTCCAATGTAGATTTGTTTGTTCTTCTTGCAGTTCATGGTAATTTTAATATTTTTCCTTCAACACCATATCTAAAATTCTTCTATGGTCCTTCTTATTCATTGTCCGACTTTCACATGCATATGGGGATATTGAAAATACCATGGCTTGGATCAAGTGCATCTTAGTCCTCAAACTGATGTCCTTGCTCTTAATGAGATCTTTGGCAGCAGATTTTCCAAATGCAGTCTGTTGTTTGGTTTCTTGATTGCTGCTTCCATGAGTTGATGGAGGACACAAGCAAAATGAAGTCTATGGAAATTTCAGTCTTTTCTCCATTTATCATTGTTATTTATTGGTCCTGTGGTGAGGATTTTTGTTTTCTTACCTTGAGGTGCAGTCCTCCTTGATCTTCATTAGTATTTTAAGTCATCCAGAAGCCAGTGAGGATAAAATAGAAGAAGTCTACCAATTAAGATGTATTACTGGTGATTGGAATGCAAAGGTTAGAAAGGAAAAATAAGAAGTCAGGAGAGTGCTACAGGAACAATCAAATAAGATAGAAATAGCAAATGTGCAAAGATCTGGGGTCAGAAAACCAAAAGGGAAGAAAACGCTCAACATTTCTCAAGCTCAGGGAACTGAAGAAAAAATTTAAGCCTCGACTTTCATTATTGAAGGAATCTCTGAGCAAATTATCGAATGATGAAAAAAGCATCAAAAGAAGATGGAAGGAATACACAGTCACTGTACCAGAAGGAAATGGTTGATGTTCAACCATTTCAAGAGGTAGCATATGATCAAGAACCAATGATACTGAAGGAAAAAGTCCAAGGTGCATTGAAGGAATTGGCAAAGAACAAGGTTTCAGGAATTGATGGAATACAAATTGAAATCTTTCAAGAAAGTGAGGTGGCACTGGAGGTACTCACTCATCTATGGCAAGAAATTTGGAAGACAACTATCTGGCCAACTGACTGGACTATTTCAAAGAGAGGTGACCCAACAAAATGCAGAAATCATCAGACAATATCTTTGATATCCCATGCGAGTAAAGTTTTATTCAAGGTAATACAACAAAATGTGCAAAGATCTGGAGTCAGAAAATCAAAAAGGAAGAACACGCTCAGCATTTCTGAAGCTTAGGGAACTGAAGAAAAAAATCTCTGGGCAAATTATTAAATGATGCATTTTTATTCAAGGTAATACAGAAATGGCTGCAAGCATACATTGACAGAGAACTTCCAGAAGTTCAAATTGGATTCAGAAGAGGCCGTGAAATGACGGATATCATTGCTGATGTCTGATGGATCTTGGCTGAAAGCAGAGAATATCAGGAAGATGCTTACCTGTCCTTTATTGACTACGCAA
>NW_006408538.1:9236424-9243764 GCF_000296735.1 Chrysochloris asiatica | reverse complement strand
TAGAAGAATCGATGCTTTTGAGTTATGGCATTGGAGAAGAATATTGAAAGTGCTATGGGATACCAAGAGAACAAGCAGATCTGTATTGGAAGAGTGCAGCCAGAGGACTCGTTTTAGGCCAGACTGTCCAAACTTCGTCTCTCATACTTTGGACATCTTCTTGGGAGGGACCAGTCTCTGGAGAAGGATATCATATTTGGTATGGTGGAGGGTCAGAGAAAAAGAGAAAGACCACCAGTGAAATGGATTGGTAAAATGGCAATCAATGGGTCCATTGTGGCAACAATTTTAAGGTTGGCCCAGGTGTGGACAGTGTTTCGTTCTGTTGTGCATAGGGTCGCTATGAGTCGGTGCCCACTCGATGGCACCTAACAATGACAACAATAAGATTTTCAGCCAGCAAGCTTGTATCATCTGCATATTGTATCTTGTGAATGAGTTTTCCTCCAATCCTGATGCCATGTTCTTCTGTGTACAATCTAGTTTCTTAGATGATTTGTTCAGTATAAAGAATGAATAATCATGGTGAAGGAACACAACCCTGGCACATACCTTTCCTGATTTTAAACCAGTCAATGTAACTTGTTTTTTTCAAACAACTGCCTCTTGGTCTATGTACAGTTTCCTCATGAACACATTGAGTTCTGGAATGCTCATTCTCCACAATTTTATCTGTACTGTGTAATGATTCACACTCTTGGAAGTCTTTGCATAGACAAGAAAGCACAAGTAAGCATCTCTCTGGTACTCTCAGCTTTCAGCCAAGATCCATCTGACATCAACAGGGATATCCCGGGTTCCAAGTCCTCATCTGAATCTGGCTTGAATGCATTGTTATTGTTGTTGTATGCCATGGAATCAGTTCCGACTCATATCGGCCCTGTACAGGGTTTCCGAGGCTATAAGTCTTTACGGGAGCAGAAACCCTCATCTTTCTCCAGTGGAACAGGTGGTAGTTTCGAACTGCTGACCTTGCAGTTCGCAGCCCGATTTATAACCACTATGCTACTTAAAAATACCATAATGTTGTTGTTGTGAAGTCCCACTGAGTCTGTTCCAATTCATAGTGACCCTGTATCGGTTTTCCCAGGATCATCAAGAAAAAGGGCCCTGAGCAAGGTGTGAGATCCCTAACTAATAAAGCAGGGCAGCAGAGGTGGGAACCTGAGGAAACAGAGAAGCTTCAGCTTTCCTGGTCAATGGCAGAGTAAAACTGGGTGTCTACAGGCAGGAGGCTGGCTTGCAGAATATCCCCTTTGGGCATTTGCAGACTGGCTCTAGGAGCTTTGTAACAGTTGCTCAAGCCAGAACACGTGGTGGTCAAGAGTCAGAAGACAAGAATGAGGTGTGCCTGCAGTACAGCCGAGAAGATGAGCTTCTAACTGGAGGACTATTACATCCCGAGTTTTTTCTGATCCTGAATTCACTTCCTTAATAAATCCCATAATCATGAGTATTCATGTTGAGTTTTGTGTGGTCAGTACAACAAACCATCAGACTCATATGTGAAGCAGAGAGTTTTGTGGTAGAGATGGTTTCAGAACAGTATAACCAAGGTTGTAGACTGGAGGCATTTCTGACTTCTGCTTCATAGTAATCGGCTTTGGAGTGATTTTTAATTTGAGTCTCCATACTCTGTGTGAAGCCAGAGGAAGTCAGACATGACCTCTCTGTATTTTCTTATGCCTTCTTGTATTTTTCTAGCTAATGTAAATGATCCTGATTTTGTAAGTCCCTACAAATTAATCCCTTTTCTTAAGGCTCTATAATTTTTCTTCTTTTCTGCTTTGATTTCTTTGCTAAGACCTCCCCTGTTTCTCCAACACCCCAAAACATACTACCACTGAGTCTATTCCAACTCATAATGACCCTGTGAACTAATCCTTAATGTTGTTGTTGTTGTGATGTGTCGTGGAGTAGATTCTGACTCATAGCGACCCTCAACAGGGTTTCTGAGGCTGTAAATTTTTTATGGGAGCAGAAAGCCTTATCTTTTTCCCGCAGAACAAATGGTAGTTTCGATCTGCTGACTGTGACATTAGCAGCCTGATTCACTACACTACCAGAGCTCCTTATGAACTAATCCTTAGGGTTTCGTTAATTTAACAGAGCAGGCAGCCTCATCTTTTACCAGAAGAGTGACTGGTGGGCTTGAGCAGCTGACCTTGAGGTTAGTAACCCAATGCTTAACTCATTACACTGCCTGGGTATCTTCCAGTTACTCCAAACCTTCATTATACAAACAAAGCATATAAACAAAAATAGTAACAACAAAACTAAACACTTTATTCTAGCAAGCCCTTTTTTTTTAAAGAAAACCAGCTATTTGTTAAATTATGTTTTGGTAGTTTCTCTTCTGTCTTTTTTCTGTATCGCTTTAAGGTCATACTGTGTGTACAGTTGTATATCTTGCTTTTTGCATTGAGCAGTTTGACAAAAGCATTTTCCTTAAACAGAATATCACTGATAATAACTATTTAATTATGACATGACCTACTTAACTATCTTTCTGAAGGAATTTAGGTAATTTTCTATCTTATCATTGTAATTTATTACAAGAATTTTAAAAAACTCCTTTGTGTATAAATTTTATCTCTATTTAAGATAATTTCTTTGGGGAAGAATCCCACACAGAAATCTGTAGGTCAAAAGATATAAAAATTAAGGTCTTGATGTCCATTTCCATGCAGCTTTGTACAAAGACTGCCCCAATCTGCCCTGTAACAATTTGTCGATCTCTGGTAGCGTAGTGATTACGAATCGGGCTGCGAACCTTAAGGTCAGCGGTTTGAAACTACCAGAGGCTCTGCGGGAGAAAGATGAGCCTTTCTACTCCCGTAAAGATTTACACCCTCGGAAACCCTGTACAGGGTCGCTGTGGGTCAACAACAACAACAGTAGTGACTTGGCTCTCTGACCCTTCTCTTTCTGTCTTTTTTTGTTGTGCTCTTTAATCTGGGATGCTCATAGTCTATTCCTAACCTCTTTTGGGCTTTTGATTTATAAATCTGCATCTTTCAATTTCCTATCACACAGGTTGCTGTTCTTGTTAGTTCTCCTACAGTCAGTTCTGACTCATGCTAACCTGATGGGTGTCACAGTAGAACTATTCAATAGGGTTTTTGCAAGTCTGGGACCTGTGGGAAGCCAATTCATTCTGCTTTCTAAATGGGTTCATACCACCAGTCTTTCGGTCAGTAATATTCAAACCATCTGCACTACTCAAATACTTGCTACTCAATTAGTATGCTAATATTTCTGTAACTGTTTTCTGTAATTGCTAATAGAAAACTTTCTAAATGCCAGTAGACTCAAAAAACAAGGTGATGGCTGTTTTGAAACAGTTTTATTGAGACATATTTTACATGTTATGAAAATTATCTATTTCAGGAGTGCAATTCAATGATGCTCATTATATTTATTAAATTGTGCAGCCTTTAAGGTAAATCCTCTTTAGGATATTTTCATGGTTTCATTTATATTCCTCATACCTACTTGTTCCTTCCCTAGTACTTGGAAGCCATTTATCTACATTTTATTTATTTAATTGTCCTTTTCTTGATGATTTATATAAATATAATTATGCAGCATATCGTCTCCAATGCTTGGCTTCTTTTACGGAGTATAATGCTTTTGAATTCCATTTGTGTTGTAGAATGTATAAGTAAATCATTCCTTTTTATGGCTGAATAATATTTGTCCACTCACCAGGGCCATTTGTGGGACTTTTAGCTTTAGATACTGTTAGAGAAAAAAGACAAGGCGAAAGAATAAAGACTGGACAGACAATTCTGTTGCAAAAGCACACATCTTGCAAAGAAAGATGGGGCAAGAAATGAGACTTAGCAAAACACTTTCTTCCTGAATAGTAGGAATTGTTGTGCCCCTTTGAGGTCAAAAAGCCCGACAGATGAAGAAGCCCAAGCCATGACCCTAGCAGAGTGGGGCAGTAACAGGGCAGGGATGGAAGCAACTTATTTGGTTAAGCTGTTAACATCACTATGGAGGTTCAGAGTCCGACCTTTGCCTTGAAGCCAGCTTTTAGACATGAACTAGTTGTATGAGAAATGAGCATAAAACCAGAAGAATGAGGTGCCAGGAAACAACATCCAAAACCACAAGATGATATTAACAATTCCAGGAAACTGTTAAGACTACATTTATGTATCCCCCTGTTTTTAGCCCTATAAAACCCCCAAAGTGTGTGAGCTTGGAGAGATACTGCTGTCTGTGGCATGTCTCCCTGATAGGTTTTCTTTCTTGAATAAAGCCTTGCTGTTGCCATTTCCCTCCATGACTTTCTAGCCCACCTTGGTAACAAGTACTATCAATAATTCTGCTGTAAACATTCACATGTAGGCCTCTCATATACTTTCATTTCTCTTAGGTAGATACCTAGGAGTGGAATTACGATGCTGGAGGATAATTTTCTATCACTTGTCTGTCTTACTGTGATGGCTTGTATGTTGCTATGATGTTGGAAGCTATGTTACCAGTACGTTAAATATCAGCAGGGTAACCTGTGGTGGTCCCATTACAGAAGAATTTCCAGACTAAGAAAAACTAGGAAGTAGGAGAGGTGAACAACTTCTGAAAGGCTAGTCACTGAAAGCCTTATGAGTCAGTGCCAAAACACAAGTCCCTCAGGATTGAAGTGCTGCCCCCTCACAACAGAGCTGACCACAATGACCTGAATGCAGCAAACTTTTTGGGATTTTAATTTTCTGATAGACCCAACTCAAAATAAGGAGAAGCAACTGCAAATATCCATTAATCACTAAAACATGGAATGCACAAAGTATGAATCTAAGAAAATCAAAAGTTGTAAACACTTAAAATGGAGTAAATGAAGATCAATAACCTAGGCATTACTGAGATGCAATGGAATTAATTTCATTAGCCATTTTAAATCTGAAAGTTACTATATTTCTAACTAAAAGAAATGAAGAAAATAATTCAAGCCTCGAGTTGCCATGTTGGAAGATTATATGAGCAAAACATTAAATAACACAAGAAGCATGCAAAGGTTGATGGATAGGCACCATAGCAAAAAAAAAAAAAAAAAAAAAAGGTGTTACTATTCAACCACTTCATAAAGTAGCATGATGAGAATCAGTGGCATTGAAAGAAGAAATTCAAGCTGCACCTAAGATATTGGTGAAATAAGGCTCCAGGAATTGTTATAAAGATTACATATAAAACTTAGAAAGCACCCTATACAGTCTGTCTCCTAGTATGTCCACAAATAAATATATCATTATTGTTCCTCACCCCCTAGATACCTCCGGTAGAAATGACGCTTGGAATACTGCTGACAGGATGCAGATTCTGGGAGAATGACTGACAGTGCTTTCCTTTGAATATTGAATTCCTTAAATTCCATTGCTCTTCTCACTTTAGAAATCATCTTCTTATATGAATTTTACAAGCTTCTTTCTTGAAAATGTACCACTGGTATTTACCACACAGAATGACTGAAATAAGCCAGGATATCAAATCGACATTATTAAACATTTATATCTTCACATATGTGCTCCTGATTTGGCGCTGTAGAATCAGCATTGGATCTGTAGTTTAGACCCACGAGTGCTGCTTGGAAACCCTTTATAGGGTCGCGATGAGTCAGAACAGGGATTTGACGACACTTAACAACAATGCTCACATAGACTTTTAGATATGAAATCTTAGATACACTGCCAATATTGTTATAAAATGACAGCCATAGCCTTTGTAAATTAATGTATTACAGTATATAATATGGCAAATAATTCTTACTGAAGATGAGAACATTTAAGTGTAACAGCTAATTTCATCCTATCTCTCTTTTCTTTCTAAATATCAATACTATGCACACACAATTTTTTTTTTTTTTTAATTGTCAAAGTAGGGTTTGGTACACTTCATTATTGTTTTTGTTAAGTTGTGATGAGTCGTTTCTGATTCATAGTGACCCTATTTCTGAGGAGCAGCCAGTGGGTTTGAACTGAAATCTCAGAACCCATTTAAATGTGTCAAATGTTTTATTTTTGAGAAGGAATAAGAATGCAGTGAAAATGTCCCCTACAAGTTTAGTGGCTGTGTTCCTCCTGTGAAGAACATCCGTTCCTTATGTGACACAATTATTCTCTGTAAACCTAGAGAATTGATCACAGGGACATCCCCATTCGTCACAGTCACAGTTGCCAGCTGTTAAACTTTTAATTTCTTACTGTTGCTTTGCAATCACATTTACTTTGTGACTTAGGATTGAATGCTAGGTTAAATTTGGTTAGTCAGTCTGATTTTGACATTGTTTTCTAATACTCAAGAGGTGGTTGTAGTTACTAGGGGTCTAAAAATAGTTCTGAAATTGAAGTGCACACCCTAGGGGCATGGTTATCTTTGTAAGCATGAAATTGTATTTTCAACACAATTAGCTGCCTAACTGTGTGACTAAACTTTTTGTCTGTATTTGCATAGCTCTGTTATTATGACAGAATGAAAATCAACAGTTTTCTGCCCATTTTGTTTTCCTTCAGAACGGTAATAAAGTTATATATTGAAAATAATTCTATCTTGTAAACTCATTTATTCAAGGAACCACAATGTAAAATAAGAACGTTTCATTTACTTTTTAACAAAGAGAATATAACAAGGACTGAGAATAAGCTTGGTGTGGAACTGTGGGTTAATGTGTCAGACCTCAAAGTCATTTGAACTGCAAGGTTGGTGATTCATGCTTACCAGCTTCTCCTTGGAAACCCTATCCAGCGTTGTTATGGGTCACAATCGACTCGACAGAACTTAACAACAACAATGAATAAGCATAAAATAACTTGTAAAATACCCATCACCTTTTCTAATCTGTTTATTATTAACACATGTATGAATTTGAGTTCATATATAAATGTAAATTTATAAATATATATTAAGTTAGTATAAAATTTCAATCATAAGTCTTACAGTTGATCCTTATTTATAATAACAATTTATACTTTCTCCCCTCAATGCACTGTTCCTATAACTTAAGCTGCATTTTAATCATTTACATTAACATTTTCAATGACTCATGCTTTATATCTCTTTATATCATTGTCTTTGCCCATCTGTCATTCTGTTACACTGTGATGGCTTGCATGTTTTTGTGATGCTGGAAACTACACCACTGGTATTCTGAATACCAACAGAGTTTCAGCTGAGCTTCCGGACTAAGAGAGATTCAGCATAAGGAGAGACAGACGACTTCTGAATGTTTAGCCACTGAAAACTTTATGACTAGCAGTTAAACACTTTGAGATAGCACTAAAATACTGAATATTGAAAGATGATGAATAGTATCAGAATATTGTCAGATACAGTGC
>NW_006408538.1:9232491-9235349 GCF_000296735.1 Chrysochloris asiatica | reverse complement strand
AGAATTTCTAAAGTTGAAATAACTGAGGAGAAAATTCAAGCCTCGATTTGAAATACTGAAGGATTCTATGACCAAAATACTGAATGATGCAGGAAGCATCAAAAGAAAATGGAAGGGATGCACAGAATCACTGTAGCAAAAAGAAATAGCTGATGGTTAAGCATTTCAAGAGATAATCATCAGTCAGTGGTATTGAAGGAAGAAGTTGAAGGTGAACCGAAGGCATTGGGAAAGAACAAGGCTTCAGGAATTGGTGGAATACAAAAAGAAAAATTTCAACCAACTGAGGTAGCAATGTAAGCACTCATTCAACTTTGCCAAGCAATTTGGAGCACAGCTACCTAACCAACTGATTGGAAACAGTTCATGTCTGTGCCCATTCCAAGGAGAGTTGACCCAAAGGAATACATAAGTCACTGTTGTTGTTGTTAGGTGTCATCGAGTTGGTACTGACTCAGTAACTTATGCACAGCAGGACGAAACACAGCCTGATCCTTGTTGTTGTTAGGTGCCTTCGAGTTTGTGCCGACTCATAGTGACCTTATGCACAGCAGGATGAAACACTGGCTGATCCTGGGACAATCTACTATTGTTGCCACACTTGAGCCCATTGATGCTGCCACAGTGCCAATCCATCTCGCTGGGAATCTTCCTCTTTTTCTTTGACCCTCTACTCTATCAAACATGATATCCTTCTCCAGCATTTGGTCCCTCCTGAGAATATGTCTGAAGTATGAGAGACGAAGTCTGGCCATCCTGGCCTCCAAGGAGCACTCTGGCTGCACTTCTTCCAACTCAGATCTGTTTGTTCTTTTGGCAGCCCATGGCACTTTCAATATTCTCCTCAAAAGCATCACTTCTTCTACAATCTTCCTTATTCACTGTCCAGCTTTTGCATGCATATGAGATTATTGAAAATACCATGGGTTGGGTCAGGCACACCTTAGTCTTCAAGCTGACATCTTTGCTCTTCAACACTTTAAAAAGATCTTGTGCAGCAGATTTGCCTAATGCAATACATCATTTGATTTCTTTACTGCTGCTTCCAAGTGTTTTGATAGTGTATCCAAGAAGAATGAAATCCTTGACAATTTCGAAATTTTCTCCAATGATAAGAATGTTGTTTATTGGTCCAGTGGTGAGGAATTTTGTTTTCTTTACATTGAGATGAAATCCATGCTGAAAGTTGTGATCTTTGATATTCATTAGTAAATGTTTTAAGTCTTCTTCACTTTCAGCAAGCAAGGTTGTATCATCTGCATATATGAGGTTGTTAATGAGTCTTCCTCCAATCCTGATGCCGTGTTTTTCTTCATATAACCCAGTTTTTCAGATTATTTGCTCAGCATACAGGTTGAATAAGTATGGTGAAAGAATACAACCCTGTCTCACACCTTTCTTAATTTTAAACATTCAGTGTTCCCATGTTTTGTTCGAACAACTGTCTCTTAGTCCATGTACAGATCCCTCATGAGCACAATTAAGTGTTCTGGAATCCTCACACTTTGCAATGTTGTCCATAGCTTGTCATGATCCATACAATCGAAATCCTCTGTGTAGTCAATAAAAAACAGGTAAACATATTTCTGATATTCTCTGCTTTCAGCCAAGATCCATCAGACTCATAAATCATTGGACAGTATTAATATTGCATGCAAGTAAACTTTTGCTAAACATAATTCAGAAATGGCTTCAGCAGCACATTGACAGGAGACTGCCTGAAGAGGTTCAAGCTGGGTTCCGAAGGGAGCATGAACGAGGAATATCATTGCTAATGCCACATGGATCTTGGCTGAAAACAGAGAATACCAGAAAGCTCTTTGCTTGTGCTTTATTGACAGTGCAAAGCCTTTCAACTGTGTGTATCATGACAAGCTTTGGATAACATTGTGAAGAATGAGTATTCCGGAAATTGTGCTCACGAAGACCCAGCACGTAGACCAAGAGGCAGTCAGTCGAACAGGATAAGGGGACATTGAATGGTTTAAAATCAGGATAGGTGTGTGCCTGGGTTGTATTTTTTTTTTCACCATACTTATTCAGTTGGTACGCTGAGCAAATATTTTGAGAAACTGGATGATTTGATGAAGAATTGAAAGTAGACTCATTGACAATCTGTGATATGCAGATGATAAACCTTGCTTTCTTAAAATGAAGAGTATTGACTGGTATAGATAAAGGACCACAGTCTTAGGGCTTGCAACTTAATGTCCAGAAAACAAAAATACTCACAAATGATGTAATAAATAACATCATGATAAATGGAGAAAAGACTGAAGTTGTTGAAGACTTCATTTTGCTTGGGTCCACCATCAACACTCATGGAAGCAGTAATCAAGAAATCAAATGGCATATTACATTAGCTAAATCTGCTGCACAAGACCTATGTAAAGTGTTATAGAACAAAGATATTAGTTTAAGGTCTACAATGTGCTTTTCACATGGTATGCATGTGAAAGTTGGACATGAATAAGAAAGATGCATGTGAATAAGAAAGACAAGTGTTGATGCATTTGATTTATGGTATTGAAGAACAATATTGAAAGTACCATAGACTTCTGGAAGAACAAGCAAAGAATTACAACCAGAATGCTTCTTGGAAGCCAGGATGGCTAGACTTTGTATTTCATTCCACAGAGATATTATCAGGAGGGGCCACTTCCTGGTAAATTGGATGTTAGGTAAATTGGATGGACAGCAAACTAGAGGAAGACCCCCAGTGGATGGATTGACACAATGATAGCAGCAATGGACTTGAGCTGAAGAATGATTGTGAGGACGGTGCAGGGCTGCACAGTGTTTCATTCTGTTGTGCATAAAGTTACTGTGAGTCGGAAACATGTTGATGGCATCTAACA
>NW_006408538.1:9231845-9232391 GCF_000296735.1 Chrysochloris asiatica | reverse complement strand
CATATTACTGTGACTTTAACTATGAAGAGAATATTTAATATATTACTTTGTATCCTCTTTAGATATGAATTTGCCCTTTATGCCAATTCCAAAGATGGAGGCTAAATTGGTAAGGCTTTTTCAAGTATCACCTGAATCAAATGTCAAGCTATCCTCATCTGCTGTGTGAGACACTTCTGTTGGTTATCTATTTGAAGAATTTGTAAAGGAATGATGAAAACATTTTTAGACAGAGTGAAGTCAAGCAGGTAGATCAAGTATCAGTTTCCTTTATTTTACCTGCTATTTAAAACATTCTTTCCTAAATGTCAAAAGGATGTTTTAAATGGCTCTATAGTGCATGTTAAGGCATCTTGAATTGCAATGTAGTCATTCACATTTTGGTATTACTCTTCTAACTATAAAGACTGCTCTGCATTTGGATTAGTTCGATTAAGGTTGTTCATTTTACAAAATCCTCTCTTAGTTCTCCAAAGTTTGAAAATCTATTACATTAAGCAATGCAGGCATTTAAAATTGAGTAATTAGGCTTTTCAGTCATTTTTT
>NW_006408538.1:9216637-9229885 GCF_000296735.1 Chrysochloris asiatica | reverse complement strand
TTTGTTCTTCTACACACTCCAGGCTGTTCTGCCCATCCTTTCAAGTGGAAATTTCCCACCTCTGAAGATTCTGGATGCTGTTCAGGATTCTACCTATAGTCTTATGTAATGCAGTGTGTCCATAGGAAACCTCCTACACTGGGCACGTTGTAGCCCCATTTTAGGTATTTCAATCAGTTATAGACAGAAGACAGACTTACAAGTTTCCAATTGTTTATCATTTCATTGCCATGGTTACAATCTCCTCCATGCATCATCAACCAACCAAAGCGTATATATACCCTGCAAACCTGCCCCCTGGTGGTCAGCATACAGCTTCCCCCCCTCCCCCACCTCCCCGGGGTCTAGAGTTCCCAGCCACTCCATCTCTCCAGGTTATTGTCTCTGCCTCCATCTCTAGCTTCACTGTTTCTCTGGGTAGGGTCCCACACTCTGATCTTGTCCCTTGATGGTCCCAGGGACCTCCGCTCCTGGACTGCAAAGTCAATCCCTCTCTTCCTTTTGCTACAAAATGTCTACCTTTATATTTCCAACCCTCACTGTCAGTCCTGATAGTAATTATTCACTGTTGTATCACATAAGTGCTATCCCATCTCCTTTCATCAATCCTACCCTGACAGATTGGATACCACTCAGTGGAGATTCTACCTTTCTCCATGCTCTGTGGATCTAAGCTCCTTTTTGAAAGCTTGTAAGCCAGTTACTTCTTGCCTTTGTAGTTCCCCATTTTGGGTAGTCATTGGCTCATTTTTGGAAGTAAATTTCCCATCCTTGGCTGTGTCAGTGCTCTGAGAGCTTATGCAAAATTCCAGGTGTTTAACATACTTAAAGGGTGTTTGGGGGCAGATTTTTTTGTAGAAATGGGCAAAGGTTAGAATATATATTTTTTTAAGTAAGATTATTGTGCACATTAAATACTTTAGCAATTTGTTATGTCTTTGATCGTAGAAAAGAATAGTATTTTGAAATTAAATCTTGACATTTAAATAGCTATTATAAAAGAGTATTCACTGTACATTTTAAAAATCATTATATGCAATTACCTATCTATAGTAACAGAGAACATTGAAAAGAAATAGAATTGTTGTTGATCACATGAATGACTCTAAAACAGGCTAAGAGTTTATATCCACTTTCACGTTCTGATTTTATGGGTATTGTACTATAATTACACTGTTAAAAAGTTTTTAGGATTCCATGAATCTCTACCCCTCATCACCTCTAACCTTTAAACATCAGCAGCTCTCTAAGGTATAAATCAATCTGTAGTTATTTATTTATTCAGCTACCTAATAGGATGGACATACACCATGCCTTTAGAGATTAAACACTAGACTGCAAACCATGAAGTTAGCAGTTGGAGTGCATAAACGACTCATTTGGAGAACAATGAGGCTTTCTGTTCCTGCAGATTTACACCTTCAGAAACCTGTACAAGGGTCACTATGAGTTGGAACTTACAGACAGCATTTAACAACAACAATGTGTTATTGTCATTTTAAGTGCCATGGATGCAGTTCCAACTCATTGTGACTCTGTGTAGGGTTTCCGAGACTGTAAATCTTTATGAGAACAGAAAGCCTCATCTTTCTCTCATGTACTGGCTGGTAGATATGACCAGTTGACCTTGAGTTTAGCAAAACAAGTTGTAGTCCACTCTGCTACTAGGGATTACTGACCTTCAGAATCAAACTGACCTTATGATTGAGTGCTTATCCAATAGCACTCCACATCTGGAATTGGGTGCCATTTAAAACTGCTCATAGAGGCACAATTCATTTTCAGTGTATGTGAATGGGACCCCCTGGAACTGTGCCCAGCATGGTCTGACCAGCTATTTGTGGTATCTTTGATCTGTAAGAGAAAACAATTACTTTTGGAGACAAGATTATTTAACTGCATTCTTAAACACATAATGATAAATAATTTAATGATAATTTTAAAAAGGTCAAATGTTTGAGAGTTATAATACCACATTTCTTTTTACAAAGACTGTTTTCAGCCACTTGATCAAAAACATATCAGTATTGAAAATGCATCATTTTATGTTATTTAACCTTATTTCTGTGTGCTCTCTTCTTTGGCTTTTATAGTTTTAGATGCATGTGTTAAACTGTATATAAAACATACTATTTTTAGGTGTTTTAGAAAATGTTGTTGTTGTTAAGTGCCGTTGAGTCAGTTTTGACCCATAGTGACCCTGTATACAGTGTCTGAGGTGCAGCTGTTGAGCTTGAACTGCTTACCTTACAATTCAAACTGATTTTGTAATCTAGTGCATTAGCCCCCAGTGCCACACCAGGATCTATATTAGAACATATGGGACATTATGTAAACAAGAAAAATGCATTTTTTGATGTGACAAACAGAATGTCTCAAACTAGAGGAAGGAAGACGAGACCAAGACTTGTACTCAAAGCCTGGTGGCATGCAGAAATTCCACCTGTGAATATCTTATACTCCATGGGGCAATTGGTGCCTTACAATTGTGAAGATATCCCAAGGGTGTTATTGTTGTTGTTAGGTGCCATCGAGTCGATTCTGACTGATAGTGACCCTATATAGGGTTTCCAAGGATCAGCTGGTGAGCTTGAACCACCGACCTTGCAGTTCAAAAGACTTTGAAGTATGACGCATTAGCCCAGAGCCACACCAGGACTCCACCCCAAGGGTGTCAGAAGGAAAAAAAAACCCAAAGGCAAGAGTTTGTAGGTTTCACATTCAATTCCAAATGGTTGCATGCTATTATGTTTGAGGTTGTAGTATAATTTTTTAATGCATTAAAACTAAAATGAACATCAGAATAATCATGCCAGAAGACAGAACAATTAGAAAAAGGCAGACAAGAATAACGAATACATCAATAGTATAGGAATCCGCAAAGCCCCAAATCACAACTACAGAGAAACTTGGTGGAATTAAAATGACAGAGTCAAGCAAACAGAACAAGTATGACTCACTAGTAGAAAGAATCACATTAGCTATGTTGGCGATAGGACTATCATGGTGATGTTACTATTTGTTGTCCTCAAATCAATTCTGACTCATAGTGACTCATGATGGTAGTTAATACTTATAAATCAAACAGTAGACTAGGCATTTTATATGCATTGCCTCATTAAACCTCACAACCATCCCATGAAATCAATATTTTGATTCTGTTTTTCTGAGGTGTCCTTAAAACACTTTTTCTCTTCCGGCGCCCAGACAAATTAAGAAATGGTTATAGGTTCAGTGACAAATCAAAATGCCAGCTTTATTATTGGCAACAGGATTGGAGAGTGCAACCACAGCTCACATCCTGGTAGTTTTTAAAATAGATTTTCCTTAGAATTAAGCTCCATGGGCTCAAACAATTATGAAGATGGTGAGGACCGGGCAGTGTTTCAGTCTGTTGTGTATATGGTCACTATGAGCTGGAACCAACCCAATGGTACCTAACAACCACACAAACGGTAGCGTCCATTCACAGTCATAAGCAGAACATCTACTTCCACCAAAGAGAGAAGAAATTAGATGAAATGTGTGCATACCTTTTTCTTCATTTTACAAATAGATAAACACTGTGTTTCGCTGAAGAGTGGAAGTAAGGAGTGGAAGAAAGTTGTTTCAATTAAAAATTACATTTGTTGATTAATAACAGACATTTGTGTGCCATCGAGTTGGTTCTGACTGATAACAACCCTATATAGGGTTTCCAAGGAGTGGCTGGTGGCTTTGAACCACCAACCTTGCGGTTCAAACTGACCTTGTGGTCCAGTGTTTATCCTACAGTGCCACACCAGGAGTCATTAAGGGCTGCTAAAAATAGAAGCTTAAACAATGCACTGGTTTCTTTTTCTCTTATGACAAGAAATATGGAGGAAGATGGTTGCTAACATTAGAATATTAGTTTAAAGGATTGTGATTCTTTGGGACTTTTTCTAGAGGTTAAAATATTGCTGTTGACAGGAGGTTGTAGGAAGGGGGAAAAGAAAAAAAAAATGGTGCAAACACACTGAGCTTATTCTTCCCCTCACCTCCGTCCGTTTAATGGAACTTTCTCAGCATTCTTTCCCAGTAGCTTGCTCACATGTATCATTAGCTAAAGCCATGTCACTTGGTCAGTCCTAACTGTAAAGGGTGCCGGCACAGAGATGCAGATTGTAGCTCAGCACAGTGCTTCTGGAAACTTTATTCAGGAACAGTATGAAGGGGAGACTGAGTATTGAACAGGTCAATGACTGTGCTGGCAAGGTGGGTCCATTGCAGCTTCTTCTTTGGGTGTAGTTCCCAAAGAAGTTTCTATGAACATAGAAAAATAAATCTCTGTCTAAAATTATTATTCACATTTTACAAATGAGAAATTTGAGACTTAGACAAGAGAAGCAAGCAGTTCAAGTTACATTTTTAAATGATAGATTTATCTTAAAATCTAGAACTGACTCATAAGAATTTTCTTAACCATTCCCTGGATTTTTTTTTTCTTTTCTGGGGGATAATTCAAGATAACATTACGTAAAAAACTACTCTCAAATAAATGGGAAAGTGTATTGAGTGGGGGAAAATAGTTCTACCTTTAAAGCGCAGGGATGTGGAGATCTTAGAATTTTTAAGCTTATGGTGGGTTTTCAAAATACATCTCTGCATTTCATGCATAAAAATCATTTTACCAACTTCCTAGGAGTCAAAATTGGTGACTACATTGTAATAGCTCCCCAAAGACTTTACCTATGGACACTAAAACATGAATATTACTAATAAAGGATGTTGCTTCCATCTAAGCATGGAAATGTTCTTCCAAGAGGTGATATTTCATTTTTGAAGAATACAGAAGACTTAGAAACAAGGAAACAAATAATCCCATGGAGGGAATAATATAAATAATGGCAAGGATGAGGAAAAATATGTGGCACATAGATATCAGAGAAGCTCAGTATATGCAGAGGGGAGCTGGGAGCAATCAAATTAAAATGAAAGGTCTCAATAGATCAAAATGGCAGAATTCAAAGGCAAGTATGTTGTCTTTAAAGACACTACATGGGTGTAGAGGTTACTACTGATCACTAAGAATTTAGAGTATATAGATAAACATCTCACCAATCCAAATGATCACACACAAGTAAATGGGAAAATGTATTGAGTGGGGAAAAATAGTTCTACCTTCAAAGCACAGGGATGTGGAGACCTTAGAATTTTTAAGCTTATGGTTGGTTTTCAAAATACATCCCTGCATTTTGCACACACACACACACAAACAAACACAAACAGACACAGATACACACACATATGTATTCAATGTTAGACACTATACCTGTGATTTCACTGACTATTCCTAGGTGAGCTGACAGCAGGGACGAAGGTCAAAGTAAGGTCCTGGTATCCCACTGGGTCACCTGGAAAAGCAGCTTCATATGCATGAGAACTAATAGCCTCCATGGGGATAGGAGTCTGTAGGTGAGTTTAAAACTTTCCAAGGAGTGTTTCTAATTCTATTCTAGTCTGCTTTTCCCCCCCTTTTACATTTATTTTAGTGATGGGGTCATATAGTTCCCAACATCTACCTATATAATGAATACCAAACTTTTTGAAAAAAAGCAAGAACTTAGTGAAGGAGATCCAAATGCTACTCTCTTATTGCATTGTTTAATAAAAACTCTTGGGAGCATTTAGATATCATGAGACTATGCCTATTGTCAAAATGTTGGCATATGGAGAATTCAAATATTCTATATCATAAAGCCATCTTAGAAATAAATCAATATGCATTCCTACATGATAAATGTCATTGATCTTAAAGCAAACTAATTTATAAATTTTAAAAAGAAATTTAACAGTGCCTATAAGCAGTAGACTGATAAATAACATCATGATAAATGGATACAAGATTGAAGTTATCAGAAACTTCATGTGGCTTGTATCCACCATGAACATTCATGAAAATAACATTCAATAAATCAGATGTATTGCTTTAAGCAAATCTGATACACAAGCCCTGTTTAAAGTGTTTAAGAGTAGAGTTGTCTGTTTGAGGACTAAAGTACACCTGACCCAAGCCATGATATTCTCAATAGCCTCATGTGCATGTGAAAGTTGGACAATGAATAAGAAAGTCCGTAGAATAATTGATGCACTTGAGTTATGGTGTTGGAGAAGAATATTAAAGGTACCCTGGACTGCCAGAAGAACAGATAAATCTCTTTGTTGGAAGAAGTGCAACCAGAATGTTCTTCAAAAGCCAGGATGGTTATCCTTTTACTCTCATACTTTGGACATGTTGTCAGGAAGGACCAGTCCCTGGAAAACAACATCATGCTTAGTAAAATGGAGGGACAGTGAAAAAGAGAGAGGCCTCCAATGGGATAGATTGGCATAGGGCAGCAACAGTGGTCTCAAATGCAAACTGGTGATGATAGTGTAGGATCAGCCAGTGTTTTGTTCTATGTACATAGGGTTACTATGGGTTGGAACCAACTCGATGGCATATAATTACTACCTAGGAACTAGATAGAAATGGGTTAGCTAAACTAACCATAGAGTTTTGGGGGAAAATTAATTTATGCAAAAGTATGCATTGTTGCTGTTGTTTAGTGTCATGGGGTTGATTCTGATTCATAGCAACTCTGTGTAGGGTTTCCAAGGAGTCATTGGTGAGCTTGAATGCATTAGACATCAGATGTTGTTATTGTTGTTAAGTGCCATCGAGTCGATTCTGAACCATAGTGACCCTGTACAGGGTTTCCAAGGAGTAGCTGGTGAGCTTGAACTGCCGACCTTGCAGTTCAAACAGCTTTGTAGTCTGGCACATTAACCCACAGCACCACACCAGGACTCCAGATAATGAACTATTAATTACTGCTTACAAACATCATCCGGTCATCTTTATTTTAGTAGCTTTAACATAGTCTTTTGATGCTTGAAATTTGGTTTGTGATTTTTATTTCATTATCAATGTGATCAGTAGACTATAGTGATAACTTTTACTTGGATATTAGAATATAAGAATTAATACCTGATATAAATGAATTTTATTTTGCAAGTAAAATAAAATCGACTGTTCTCCTTTTAATTATGAGCTCATATCATGAGCTTTTGTATACCTTATTAACAATTTTTAAAATTAGTAAGCATTCTGCTCTATAATTCTGTTGATTAAAGGCTATATTTAATTGAGTCTATTTTGCAGATACCAGTTCATGAGAAAATCTCACAGACTTTGGCAGTCTAGTCAAGAAGATATGTTTTTATACACTAGCATTTAAAACTACTTATCTCTTCACTGGATAATTGAAATGTGAATTGAGTATTTGTAGGTAAATAGATTACGAAGTTAAGATGAGGGATATAAAAGGGTGAATGACTTTAAAATCTCTTCAAAGACTGGTTTAAGGATATAATTTACTTGCTTTTCAGTTTTAGATGTTTATCATACTGTTGGGAATATGGACTTCAGCTTTTCACTACTTAACAGAATAAGCCTACAACCTTTGTTTTGATGGCAAAAAATAATAATAATAATAATATTGTGATTACAGAATAATTTTCTGTGGAGGTCTAAACTAGAAATTATTTCTATGTGTTTGTTCAGTCAAACCTTGTCCCTAACATCTGGTCTCATAAGTCTGCAGGTTGGTATTAAGCTTTGTGGTATAAATCTAAAATATCGGAAAGAGTTAGCAAGTTGTTTATAAAAATATGCATCTAATTATTATCAGAATTTCAAAGAAAGCACTTAAAATAGATATGCATTGAAGAAAGCAATATTTGTGGGACTACTTAGCTCTGGCTTGATTCAGATATCATATAACGATCTTTATTTGTTAAATGTGGCTAATGCTAACCTTGTATGGTTGTGTAAACTAAATGCTTCATCAATCTAGGACTATCTTGCCCATAACGGCAATTAAGTGTTATCATTTATAATGAAATAGAACCATGATAGATACATTTTTAAAGTCATCAATTGTTATATTACAATTTGTTGTTGTTTGTTGTAGTATAGTGCTGTTGAGTTAGTTCCGACCCATAGCAACCCTGTATAGGATTTCCAAGGAGCGACTGGTGAGCTTGAACTGCAGACCTTTCTATTCAAACTGACTTTGCAGTTGAGCGTGTTAACCCGATTCAGTACCTGAAATGTCAATACTTCCGATGGTGGTGGTGGTGATGGTGGTGTTTATGTGCTGCTGAGTCAGTTCCCCCTCATAGCAAATCTGTACAGGGTCTCCTAGGCTGTAAATCTTTACAGGATCAAAAAGCCTTTCTTATCTTAGTCAGCAAAGTAGCTGGTGGATTCAAACTGCTGATCTTGTCTTGTGATCAGTTGCTCAACATGTAACCCAGAGCTACTTTCCTTGAAAAGGATTTGAAGTTTCAGTGGGAAATTCCTTAATTTTTATGGAGAGAGAAAGAGAAAATGAAACAAAAAGTTGTCTTCAGTAAAATTTATCAAGAAAGCACCATAGTATACTATTATCCTTGAAACATTTGACCTTTCAATTCATTTCCAGATATCCTTGGAGATAATGACACAGAAGAGGAAAAATTGAAGACAGTAACACATTACCCATTATAAGTCTCTCCTTACAAACTGTAGCCTTCTCTGTCTTTGCATGAGGTCTCAGCTTTTTACAGACATACATAATTAAGAACATGAACAAATGCTTCTGTAATTTTTGTTTGTTTTCATATTAACTGTAATCCTCAGCATCCTGTAAAGGAAAATTCTATGTTGCAAAAACAAGGAAGGTCATATAGCTAGGAACTATGGAGCTGGGGTTCCAGTTCCGGCAGTCTGGCTCCAGAGTGAACAGTGTCCTTAACCCTCATGTGGCCCTTTCTCCCAAGGATGTAATTTTTTTCTGTAACAGGACTTGTACTGTTTCTTGTTTTTGTTACTTTTATCCAATAACTGCCAAAAATAGCTTGCAATTTATGTATACATATTGCTTTCAATATTGTAAAAGACAGTTGGATTCTTCTAAACCATTCACTTTGTTTGATATTATCTTATTGTGTGGTTAGGTACCTTCCAGGCATTTCTGACTCATAGCAACCTTGTGCAAAACACAATGAAACACTACCCAGTCCTTTGCCATTCTCACAACTGTTATGTTTAAGTCCATTGTTGCTACAAGTGTGTTAGTCCATCTCATTGGGGATGTTCCCCTTTTTCATTGATCCTCCATTTTACCAAGCATGATGTCCTTCTCCAGGAACTGGGTCCTCCTGACAACATGTCCAAATTATGAGAGAGAAAGTCTCGCCATTCTCCTTTGTAAGGAAGATTCTGACTATACTGTTTCCAAATCAAATGTGTTTGTTCCTCTAGTGGCTACGAATCAGGCTGCAAATTTCAAAGTCAGCAGTTCGAAACTACCAGCTGTTCCGTGGGAGAAAGATGAGGCTTTCTGCTCCTATAAAGATTTACAGCCTCAGAAACCCTGTACAGGGTCGCTATGAGTCGGAACCGACTCCATGACACATAACAACAACAACAACATGCTGCTTTCAATATTCTTAACCAGCACAATAATTCAAATGCATCAGTTCTTCTATGGTCTTTCTTATTCATTGTCCAACTTTCACATGCATATGAGGGAATGGAAAATACCATGATTTGGTTCTAGCACACCTTAATCCTCAAAGCGACATCCTTGGCTTTAATGTTTTGTAAAGGGATCTTTTGCAGCAGGTTTGACTAATGCAATGAATCATTTGATTTCTTGACTATGGCTGCCATGAGTATTGATTGTGGATCCAAGCTAAGCGAAGTCTTTGGCAACTTGAATCTTTTTCTGTTTATCATGATGCTACTTATTGATCCAGTTGTGAGGAATTTTGTTTTCTTTCCATGGAGGTGTAATCTTTACTGAAGACTGTAGTCTTTGAGCTTCATCAGTAAGTATTTCAAAGTTTTCTTTGCTTCCAGCAAGAAAGTTTGTGCCATCAGCATACCTCAGGTTGTTCATGAATCTTTTGATCCTGATGCCATGTTCTTCGACAAATAATTCAGTTTGTCAGATTATTTGCACAGCATAAAGATTAAATAAATATGATAAAAAGGACACATCTTTTCTGATTTTAAACGGTTCAGAATCCCCTTGTTCGGTTCAAATGACTACCTCTTGGTCTGTGTACAGGTTCCTCATGAGTACAATGAAATATTTTAGAATACCTATTGCTAGGATTATTATCCATTGTTTTTTTATAAATGACATGGTTGAATGCCTTTGCATAATTAATAAGGCACAGGTAAACATTTTTCTGAGTCTCTGCTTTCAGCCAAGATCCTTCTGACATTAACAAAGATAACCAAATTTCAATTCCTTTTCTGAATCTGGCTTTAATTCAACTGTTGTTGAATTAACTTCAGCAAAATTTTACTTGCATGTGATACAATGATATTGTTTAATGATTTCTGTATTTCACTGAGTCACCTTTCTTTGAATGATCGCAAATATGGATCTCCTCCAATTGGTTGTCCAGGTAGCTGTCTTCCAAATTTCTTGGCATAAGTGAGTGAGTACCTTCAGTGTTGCATCATCTTGTTGGAACATTTCAGATTTTATTCTGACAATTCCTGTAGCTGTGTTTTTTTTTTATCAATGCTTTCAATGCAGCTTGGACTTCTTCTTTCAATTTATCAGTTATTGATCATATGCTACCTTTGGAAATGGCTGGATATTGACATGCATGTTTTTGGTACAGTGACTTTTTTACGATGCTTCCTGCATCATTTAAAATTTTATCCATAGAATTTTTCAATATTATAACCAAAGGCTTGAAGTGTTTCCTCAGTTCTTTCAGCTTAAGAAATACTGAGCATGTTCTGTTCCTTTTTGTGTTTCCAATTACAAGTCTTTGTGCATTTCATTACAATATTTGAGTTTGTCTTCTGAAGTTGCCTTTTTAGATTTTCTGATCAGCTCTTTTACACAATCATTTCTTCCAGTTTTTAGCTTCTCTACATTCAAGAGCAAGTTTCGGAATCTCTTTTAACATCCATTTTGGTCTTTTTTTTTTTTTTTTTCTTGCCCATCTTTTTGATGACTTTTTGTTTTCTTAATGCATGATATTTTTGATGTCATCCCACAGCTCTTCTTCTCTTCGTCTGTTAGTGTCTGCTGTATCAAATTGTTCTTGAGATGTGTTCTAACTTAAAGTGAGATATACTCAAGGACAGATTTTGGCTTTGGTGGACTTGTTTAAATTTTTCTCAGCTTCATCTTGAGCTTGCATATGAGGAATTGATGGGTTTTTTTGGCTGATGATATTGAACTTCTCCACTGACTATTCCGTCAAATTTAGTCAGCTTAATTCCTGTATCCCATCTGGTGAGATCCATGTGTATAGTCACCATTTATATATTTGAAAAAAGATGTTGGCAATGAAGTCAGCTATTGGTCCTGCAATGTTCTACCATGTGATTTCCAGCCTAATTTCTTTCCAGCCGTATTTTCCAACTACTGATCTTCCTCTTCATTTCCAACTTTTGCATTCCTATCAGCAGTCTTCATTTTTTTTGATAACTGGTCATTAGCAATTATCAGTAATTAAGCCATTGATTATCAATACATATTGATCACATGTTTGATCAATTTCAGACCAAAGCTATTGATATAATTATTTAATTTCATCATTATTGGCTTTAATGGTTGATGCATAAATTTTAATAATAGTCATACTCTTGGTCTTCCTTCTAGGCACATACATGTTATTCTATCACAGGATTGTACTTCATGATAGATCTTGAAATGCTCTTTTTGATGATGAATGTGATGCCATTCCTCTTCAATTTGTTTTCCCATAGCATAGTAAACCACATGATTGTCTGATTCAAAATGGCCAATATCTGTTGTGTTTTAACTCTTTAATGCCTAGGATGGAGTCCTGGTGTGGCACTGCAGGATAATGCAGGAGACTGAAAGGTTGTCTTGAACTGAAGGGGGCTAGTGGGTAATGCTCTGTCTTTCCTCTCCTTGAACTCTTTTCTTCATCAGTCAGCTGATAATGGTAAATTTATAATTGGTGTGATTTCATTTTGAAGCTTATTATTGCACAGGCCTGTCTCTAGAAAGTTCTGGAAGATGTGTATCTCAGACTTCTCTTCTTATCTCTTTCCAACAATTGCATAAATTAAACTCCTCCTTCCTTATCACATCTAGCAATTGTTGGTGCTTAAAGGATCTGAAATCCATTGGCTCATAATTTTATGATGTTTTAACCCTTTGATTCTTACCACAGATTTCATATTTCCTGCCCCTTGAAACATGTTTATCCACACATACACATACATTTCTAGATTGGGATGGGAATCATGAAACATTTGAAAAATGCTGCTCAAATTTTTCTCAGAAAAGTTGTTACAGACAGGGTAGCCATATAAAAGCATTATACAGGCTTACCTATATCTGAAGTTTAGGGATTTTTATGATTCAGAACCTTTATCTTTTATTGAATGGGGCTGGGGATAGGAAAAGATTTGAATCAAGAATGTGGATCAGGAGAGATTCTAATGGATATTACGCAGACACTTTATAGATACTAGAGAATTAAGAAAAGAGAAAACCTCATTTGAATTAATTAGATGAAAATAATTATAATTACAATCATTATTAAAATGGTCTATATATGGCTAATTACCATAAATACAAAAACTCTTAGGCATGCTCTTAATAGTGATATGTAACAGCTTTTAGTTGTAAATTGTACATAATTATAACGTGAAAACATATTGTTATGCATTGATTTCCATGGCTTAAGTATCTAGTTAGCTAACACAAATAAAAATTTAGAAGCTAAGATATTTCTTTTAAAAATTCTTCTTATATATCTAAAAATGACCCAGTCAAGACCCTGTACTTCGACGTGAGATAAAAGAATAATTATCCCTGACTAGTTTTGTCACTCCACAAGTTATATTCATATATGACCCCATGTAGAATTTTCCATTTATGGCTGTGGTCCTGAGTCTGCTTCTGATTTACTTGGTATTATAGTGTGCCTGTTGTGGCACTACGGGATAACATACGCAACTGCAAGGTAGAGTTGAACTGCGAAATCCGTGATTCATATTCACCAGCCACTCCTCAGAAACCCTATTCAGGATTGCTATGAGTCAGAACCAACTCCACAGCACTTAACAACAACAGCATCATGGATCTGAATTGACTCAAAGGCATTTAACAACAACTATAACATAATATGCATAATACATGACTGTCTGTTACAATTGCAGGTTGAATGCACAACCTCAGCCATGTAGTG
>NW_006408538.1:9213954-9215226 GCF_000296735.1 Chrysochloris asiatica | reverse complement strand
AACTCAAATGCATCAATTCTTCTGTCATCTTCTTTATTTATTACCCACCTTTCACATGCATATGAGATGATTGAAAATACCATGGCCTGGGTAAACTAGAGATTAGTCCTCAGACTGATATCTTTGCTCATTAAAAAGACGTCTTGTGCAGCAGATTTGCTTAATGCAATATGTTCATTGACTTTTTGACTTCCACATTCATGAGTGTTAACTGTGGATCCAAACAAAAAATGAAGTGTTTGAGAACATCATGAATCTCTCCGTTTATCATGCATGATGTTATTTATTAGCTTAGTGGAGAGGATTTTCCTTTACATTGGGGTGCAATCCATAATGAAGTTTGTAATCTTTGATCTTCATCAACATGTATTTTAAGACCTCTTTTCATCCAGAAAGCAAAGTTTTATCATATGCATATCACAGGTTGTTAATGAGTCTTCTTCTAATCCTGATGCTATGTTCTTCATTATATAATCTAGTTTCTTAAATTATTTGCTCACATTACTTATTGAATAAGTATAGTGAAAGGATATAACCATGGCACATACCTTTCCTGTTTGTAAACCATTCAGTATCCCCTTTTTCTGTTTGAACAACTGCTCTTGGTCTATGTGCATGTTGCTCATGAGCAAAATTAAGTGTCTGGAATACCCATTCTTCCCAATGTTATCTATAGTTTGTCATGATCCACACAGTCAAAAGCCTTTGCATACTCCATAAAGCACAAGTAAATATTTTTCTAATGTTCTCCATTTTTAGCCAAGCCCCATCTGACATTCGCAATGAATGATATCCCTTGTTTCAAGTCCTGTCTGAATCCAGCTTGAATGTTTAGAAGTTTCCTGTCCGTGTATTGTTGCCACAATTTTTAAAAATTATTTTCAGCAAAATTTTACCTGCATGTATCATTGATGATATTTTTCAATGATTTCCACCTTCCATTGTGACACCTCTCTTTGGAATGGGTACAAATATTTATCTCTTCCACCTAGTTGGCCAGTAACTCTCTTCTAAATTACTTGGCATAAATGAGTGAACACCTCCAGAACTGCATGGGTTTGTTGAAAGAATTCAGTTCGTGTTCTGTCAATTTCTGGAGCCTTGCTTTTCCCTAATACCTTCATTGCAGTTTGGACTTCTTCCTTCAGTACCATAAACTATTGATCATACGCTACCTCTTGAAAAGGTTGAACATAGACCATTTCTTTTTGTCAGATATTCCTTCCATTTTCTTTTGATCCTTTCTGCATCATTCAGTATTTTGCCAATGTT
>NW_006408538.1:9212883-9213419 GCF_000296735.1 Chrysochloris asiatica | reverse complement strand
CTCAAGCTCATATTTTGGCTCTTGGGAACTTCTTTCATTTGTATTCAGTATTAGCTTGAAATTATATATGAGTAATTGATGGTGTGTTCCAGAGTCTACCACTAGCCTTGCTTTTGCTGATGATATTGAGCTTCTCTATGGTCTCTTCCTACAGTTGTAGTCAATTTGATTCCTTTATATTACATCTGGTGAAGTCTATGTATATGTTGTTGTTTGTTGTTTAGAAAAAGATATTTACCGTCAGGAAGTCATTGCAGAATTCTATCATGTGATGTCTAGCATCTTTTCTATTACCAAGGCCATATTTTTCAGCTACTGATTCTTCACCATTGTTTCCAACTTTTGCATTACAATCAGCAGGAAATATTAGTGCATCTTAATTGCATGTTTGATCAATTTCAGACTAAAGAATTTGTTGAAATTTATTGAATAATTTTTAACATTTAGCAAGAAGTTTATTTTTCACAATAAAGAGACAAAAAGAAAACAAATGTAAAATATGATCTAATCAAATAATGTGTAGCACTTTATAAACA
>NW_006408538.1:9210521-9211055 GCF_000296735.1 Chrysochloris asiatica | reverse complement strand
CTTTTGCTCTCTTCCTGTACGCTATTCTTGATGTCATCTCACAATTCTCCTGGTTTTCCATCTTTAGTGTCAAGTACATCAAATCTGTTAACACTTCAGAGTATCTCTAAATTCAGGTGGGATATGTTCAAGGTCATACTGTGGCTGTAGTGGATTGTTTTAATTTTTTTCAGCTTAAGCCTGAATTTGCATATTCACAATTGATGATATTTTCCACAGGCTGCCCTGGTCTTGTTTTACCTGGTGATACAGAGCTTTTCGATCGTCTCTTTCCACAGGTGTAGTCAATTTGATTTTTGAGTAATTCTATCTAATGAGGTCATTGTATACAGTAGTGTTTCATGTTTTTTAATTAAGGTATTTGCAATAAATAAGTCTTTGGTTTTGCAAATTTCTATCATGGGATCTCTAGTATCATTTCTACCACCCAGGCCATATATTTGCAACCACTGATCCATCCTCTTAGTTTCCAGCCTTTTATTTCCAATTGCCAGTAATTGTCAATACATCTGTATTAAATTTTTATCAATTGCA
>NW_006408538.1:9195151-9208926 GCF_000296735.1 Chrysochloris asiatica | reverse complement strand
TACCACTGTATGATAAGCTGACAGATGAGTGGTAGGATATAGCAACTAGGTCTTCTTATCCTAGTGATCATGTGATCCTAGCTTTGTGCGTTGTCTGGGGATGGCTTAGCCAATGCACCTGATAGTTGCAGATGGCTTCAGCCTCTGATTCCTGTGCTGAATGCTAAGTGTCAAAAGATGAGGGGTTTAATCACAAAGACTTTGGAAATTCAGCTGGTCTGCTTTGCCATATACTTTGGCATAATTCTAATTGTTTCTAAGCCACTTTTACATAATATATCTTCTCAGAGAGGAAAATGCTTACAATTAAACTTGACAGTAATAAGAGCAAACAATTTTATATGTAACTTGCATTTATTTATTTGTTTTATTTTATACCTAGGCAACTGAATACAGCTTCCTGTGTTTGGGGATGCTCTTTTTCTTGCTAATGATATGTTCTATATGATCTACAGATGGTCATCCTTTATTTGTTCATGTTTGCATAAAGTACTCTGCATAAATTAGGCATGTATTTATCTGATGTTAGTAATTTGTGGATTCAGTGTGCAAGCACTATGATAAAACGTGGAACATTATTGCATTTGACACAAAAATCTAAGAAAATATTGAATTCTACTTTCACAAGACAGAGTTAAATTCATTATGAATGAAATATGATCATCTAATTGGAAACTGTCCAGGGTAATGGGGGCAAGTATTTACTTTCCACATTGTCTTCTTCAGGCCATAGTTGGAGAGGTCATGGTGACTGCATAATTGGACAGCTTAGAAATTGAATGTAGCGCAGTATAGATTTCAAGGAAACTAAAATCATACTTAATAGACTGTCTCCCTGGTGGCATAGTGGTTACGAATTGGGCTGCGAACTGCAAGGTCAGCAGTTCGAAACTACTAGCTGTTCCATGGGAGAAAGATGAGGCATTCTGCTCCTGTAAAGATTTACAACCTTGGAAACCTTGTACAGGGTCACTGAGTCAGAACCGTCTCCACGGCACATAATAACAACATCCAGTTTCTCAGAATAATTATGAAGGTATATATATGAATGGTGGTGGGTGTAAATTCAATGTTAGAGCACCTGCAGCCCACCTGTACAATTTGGGACAATTCAAACCCTATGTGCATCAGATTTTTCATGTATTAAACAATGATGCCTTTATGTCTAAATCACAGAAATACTCTGAAACTCCAATGATACATTCTGATGACTGAACAGGGATAAGTTCATTAAATATCACACTAACATTTGGTATCTGATGTTTGCAAGGACAGAAAAGAAAATGAATCTTTTTTGAAAAAAGAATGTCTATTGAGAAAGTGTTAGGAGCTTTTTTTGTATATGTCCTACATTTTTTAATTTGCAGAAGTTTGGCCTCCAGCCTTAATAACAGATCTGTGTGCTCTAGAGACAAAAGGTATTATTGTAATTATCTATTCACTATGTATCTTTGTGTGGATGTTATTCTCATGCTGACATAAATATATGTTTCAAACATTGGGGCCATTTTTAAAAAGTTTTTTTTTTTTTTTTTTTTATTGTGAATTGAGTGATAGTTTAAATGGAAGAACATGAAATTTACATTCATCCTATAGTATTTTGTTTCATTGCAATGATTAAAATCCCCTCCATGCATCATCATTCAACAGCATTTGATTCCATTCCCTCTGTTTTTTGTGTTTTGGATGTACACTGAAACACTCAGGAATATATAACCATTCAAATAGCCAAAGGACCTGCAAACCTGGCCCCCAGCCAGCAGCACACAGCCCTTCTCCCTCCTTGAGTCCAGAGTCCCGGGCCACTCCATCTCTCCGCATCATTCACTCCATCTCTCCACATCATTGCCTCTGCCTCCATCTCTGGCATCACTGCTTCTCTAGATAGGATCACACACTCCACTCTTCTCCCTTGATGGTCCCAGGGTCCTCAGCGCCTGGACTGCAAGACCAACCACTCCCCTCCTTTTGTTACAAATGTCTACCTTGACATTTGCAACAATTGTAATCAGTCCTGATACCAATTATTCTCTATTGAACCACAAGAGTATTATTCCCATCTCCTTTCACCATCCCTGTCTAGACAGGATGGAAACCACTCAGTGGAAACCACACCCATTGGAACTAAGCTCCCTCTTGAAAACTTGTAAACCAGTCACTTCATGCCTCTGTAGCCCCCCATTTTGTGTAGCCAATGTCTAGGTGGCCCACCCGTGTCAATCCTATGTATCGAGGGGTTGGGAATGATACTTGCTGTAAAGATTCATTCCCTATTTTGAGCTGCTACATACATAAGTATAGGTGAAGTTCATCAAACTGTAGTGGATTATACTTTTTTTTCCCTCTTCTTTCTTTTCTTCCTCTAGTCAAGTTCTGATCATCCACACAATGAAGCTAGGTCAAATGGGTACTATCTGCAAGTATGGGTATTCTTCTGCATCTCCCCTCACTTCTCATTAGCTGGACTCTTCACTCTCCACTCTAGTCCTCTGTGACTATGTCTCTGTCTAGGGGCTCAGGAGTCCTGAGGTCTTGCTATACTGCAGGCCAGCCAGGTCACAATCCAAATTGATAGGAGTCTATTGAACATGGTCAGACTTAGCTCACAGCTTAATTGATGTCCTCCCTCCCCCCCCCATTTCCCCTTATTTGTGCACCAACATGGTCACCAGCAAGATTACATGCCTGCTCCTGTATTCCCTTTGAATTTCAGTCTTGGAAAGGGGGTTGCCCTGAGGGGACTTGATTGCTTGTCTTGATGGCTCCCCTCAAACAACTTGTTTGTTCTTGTAGTAGTCCATCAGACTGCTGTTTTTGTTTTTGATTTTTTCCTGATGGTCTTTCTTTCAAAAAGTATTTTGTGTTATTCTAGCTGCTCCAGGCTGGTTTGTGTGTGTCTTTTAAAGTAGAAATTTCCTACCTCAGAAGATTTTGGATGGAGATCAGGAGTCCACCTAAGGTCTTTTACACTGCAAAGGCTCTGCAGGAAGCCTCTTTTACTGGGCAAGTTCTAGTGGGGCCGTTTTGTGGTGGAAAGTCTTGCAGAATACTTTCAAAGAAGAACAGAGAAGAGTTTTATGTAGTGTTTTTTTAAAAAAATCCATAAATATCCACAAACTTAGATATAAAGAGAAGGTAAAATTTCCTCTTTAGTGCTCAAAGTGGATCTTTTGTGATTTTACTTGAACAGAAAAGAATGATAGCAAATATGGGGATTGGGGATTGGTGCAGAGATGTTTCCTTAAATTGGTTGAGAATATGGACCAAGAAGAAGAAATATAAAGGTATTGAACTAGAATATTAAGCTATATGGGTTGTTTAATTTATAGGTAATTTATTTCATATGAGAAGAGATAGTAACAGTTAATAAAGAAGAGTATACATAGAGTTCAAATTAAGGAGAAGTCAAAGTATTTTGATTGACTTCAAACCACACTGATGATTTTTATTTTACAGCTTTGAATATTATAATAGATCTTGAATTTGGGGGGGGTATTTCAAATATAGGCAAATTAGTTTTTCACAGGAGCTAGCCAAGAATTTTGTCTCTATTGGTCTGGTTTACTTTCTAAAAGACAGATGATGAAAATGTTTCAATAAATAAGAAAAACTAGTTGTGATTTTCAATATTTGTAAGTATATCTAGATATTACAAAAATATGAATTGCGTCATTTTATTCTGTTGGAGATCTAGTAAGTGTTTTAGGACTCATTACATTCTAAGTTTATGAAGATTTCATAAAATTTTACTTTACATTTTCTAATCGCTATTTTCCCAGTTACTAATGGGAGTCCTGGTGTGGAGTTGCAGGACAACGTACTAGACCTTGAGGTTGGTTTGAAGTGCAAGGTTGGTGGTTCAAGCTCACCAACCTCTCACTGGAAAGCCCATACAGCGTGGCTGGGAGTCTGAACCGACCCGATGGCACTTAACAACTACTACAACAACAACAAAATGAAACTCTGTTTCAGGACCACATATACTTAACTAATAAGTCTGTAATGCTATGTCATTGACGAAATCACATCATTGTATTTGCAGCCCATTTTCAAAGTGTAAAATGGAGAGAAATCTACGTTTAAGAATTTAACTAATGACTGTTTCGAAATTACTGAATGTATTTCAACATTTAGGAAGACGTTGTGTTTTCATAATACAGAGAAAAAATAAAGCTGATCTAAAATATAATCTGATCAAATAATGTATATTATTTTCTAAGCAATAATCTGAACAAAGGAGAGTAAGCATCCACCTCAGAACTTGACCATTCTCTCTGGAAGCATATGAATGCTTTCATAAAACAGTATGCTGGATATGACTCCTTAATTTTCCATTGGCAAGACAGTTCACGGTTAAAGCAAGAGATTGAAAGCAGTATAAACTAAGGTATAATTTAGACACTGTGCTTCAGTGAAAACCCTATCCACATGAGAAGGTGGGCCTACAAATTGATATGACAGTTGAGCGACCCTATTACATTCTGTTCTAGATGTCCTTCCAGCATCAATGCCCAACAAGGAAGTATTTGATCCAGCAGAGGATTACTGCATAGTGGAAATGATCAGTAACCTTCATGTCTTATTCTTGCCACTTTTGAAAAGACAGTTCAGTCTTATTGACAAAAATCCTGTTATACATTTTTGTATGAGGGTAAGTCATATAGTATTGCTCCTAAAGCTCCAGTTAATATATGCATGGGTTGATTCCAAGGAGAACATATTTAAACATATCTGTGATTAGTGAAAGTCTGAAGCAAGTTCTCTCACTAATACACTTGTTTTAGTCTCCTTTTGGTGCCACCTTCAATTAAAATTTCAGTCAGAAGAGTGACTTTCAGGGGGATCTGCTGTGTCATTTAAATTCAAGGCATAAAGATCAGCTCAGAAGGTTTTAGTTACTGTTTTTTGGGATCTCAGAGGGTAATCATGATAGATTTTCTTAGAAGACACAGGCGATCTTGGGGATTGGTTATGAAGGAGTTTTAAGAAAACTGAAAATTGATTAATTATGGAGTTTTAAGAACAGGCATTGGTGAGAAAAGGCCAGGAATGTGGCATCAAGAATTCCCCCATCCCCCCATCCCCATTGATAAAATGCACTTGATTCTCCTTCAAAAGTAGCAAGGGCTGATTTACAAGAATTTCTTTGGGAAAACTTATCCCATCTATCCTACAGCCCGATTCATGACCCTTCGGTATTCTCTTTGTTCTCCAAACTCAAAGTACATTTCAACCAATACAACTTATGTCCTTTGAGGATTCCAAAACTGCCATTTTGATGTGGTGTAAATCAAAGAGCATAGAGTTCTTTAGGGGAAGGACTATAGATACAGAAACCTTGATTTCAAAAGTATATAGACTTACATAGAGGCTGTTGAGAAACAATAGCTTCACGTGTTGTTATTTTTGTTTAATAAAAGTTTATATGATTTTGTAGTCGTAGTTTTTGACATATCCTCATATTTGCAATGGCTATGCTTCTGGCGCCATCACAAAATTAATTCTCAGGAAATAAACTAAAAATGAAAATTCAGAACATTAGACCAATAAATTAGAGTCTTTGATTTTTATGAACTTCATAACAAGTGTCATAGTTTGCAAATGGAAACCAGCAATGTTTCATTTGTTCTCATTGTAAATCAAATTAAAATGTGGATTTTGCCAGTTTCAGAAAAAAAGTTGCTAATGGAAAAATAACAAATCATGATTAAAGTTATCATGAATTACCTCTCTCTGAATAAGTAAAAAGTTTTGGAGATGTATGGGGCTGCTTGTGTCTTTTTAAGATGAAGTGACAAGTGTTTTAGTTTAATGCCATGGAGTTGGTTCTATCTCTTAGAAACACGTATAGAGTTTTTGAGGAGTAGCTGATGACTTTGAATCACCAGTCTTGTGGTTAACAGCCCAGTGTTTATCCTACAGTATCACACCATGATAATATCATGCAAAAAAAGCACTTTAGAAGCAAGATTTAAAAATTACTTAATCTTTTATGTGGAAAAAATGAAATTTTAAAGCTTCACTATACTTCTTTTTAAGGTTTAAACAATGCATGTTTCACAGTTCACTCTTACCCATCTGTGGAAAAAATGCCTGTTGATATTCTCTTGTTGTATACTGATGAGACAATTCCACCTCATCATGAACCTGTGGGGCAGAGTAGCTCTTCTATGTAGTATTTCTAAGGCTATCCTCTTTAGAATCAGACTGCCATGTTCTTCTTGCTCATAACAGCTGGTGGGTTCAAACTCCTAGCATTTCACTTAGCAGTTGAGTGCTTAAACCACTATGCCACCAGAGCCCTTTCTGTAAAATTATTGTCAAGATACCACTAAGGAGTAGTTCTACTCTGTGATACCTGGGGTCATCATGCATGGAAATCAACTAATTATTATAGCAGTTAATTTCACATAAGTGAGTGATATGTAAACTGATAGTAAAATAAATAAGAAACTAATTTTAATTCTTAAAAATATTTATGTTACATCAGAGCCCAGTGCATATTTTAATGTGTGCTTTTCCAGTGACATGGAAAAAAACACACCTATAAAACCTTTAATTCCATGTTCATTTAACCTACATAAGAATGCATGTTCAACATAATCTATGCTTGGTGCCTGTTCTGCTTTGTACTAGTTATTTAACCTTGGGGCTCTGTTTCATCATATATAATATAAGACTAATAATCATATCTATTCTGTAAGGGATTAAATGAATTAATACTAGAAAAATAATTATAAAATGTGGCAGGTGCATACATGCTTAATAATTGGTAGGCATTATTATTAATATATTCTAGTAATTGGGGGAATTGAAATAGGTCAACTTGACTTCAGTTTGCTTTGTTTTTCAGCCATGAATTTAAATTCATTGCCTAATTTCCTTCCCTTTAGAAGTCTATCATGCTTTTTATTAGAAGATATTGTTTAAATGTGCTTCTGTAGTCAGAGGTTTTAGACATGCGGGCAACCAGTCTATAGTTGCCTTTTTTTTTTTTTTTAAGACCCCCAATATAAACCTTTGAACGAAATACTTGTATCTATCATGGAAGGGCAGCTGGCATACAATTTTGCAGCAGTGTAAATACTCTACTGTCGTTATGGGGAGATGATTTTATAGCACTGTCTTTCAGTTTTACCCTTGCATATGCCAGTATGAAATCATGGAGTTTTGCCCTGTAAGTCTTGTTTTATATTTAAGTGGAGTCTGTGTAAGGCAGTATGGCTCAGTAGACAAACAATAGATTAGGTGCGACTGTAAATTCTAACTGGCACCATCACCAATCCACTAAACCCGTTTGCATTAGAGCCAGAGTGCATAATTGAGAAATCCCAGTAGCTAAAGCTGTCGTTTTGGCTCTCTTTGTTGGCAGTAACCAGAAGAGACTGTAAATTGGTGTAAGTTAGGAGAAAAAAAGAAAGAAAGAAAGAAAGTGAAGTTTCAGAACCTTATTGAATAGAGTGCCCCAGTTTTAGAAGGAAGGCTGAGAATCAGGGGAAGTTCAAAGCACAGAAAACAAAATTAAGGTAGCTGATGTCTATTGTTAGGTTTGTCTACTATGTCTAATAACAAATGGAAGCTGGGGAAAAAATCAATTAAGTATCAGAAAGCTATCTGTGTGTTACTTAAAATCTGAATTGTTTTTAACCCTTATGGTATATAACTTTTTATTTGGTGTCTCAGTGCAATAATAATTGACAAGTAACATATTGGCAAAAATGTATTCAATTTAGTTAAGGTAGGGAGAGCCACTAGGTGACCTGGGATACTTTCAACTCAGCATTCTTGCTGAGACTTTGGATCTATAGCTCAGAACGTGACTGTGTGGTATTGATAGATGAGGCCAAGTGAAGTGAATAGGAGAGGGAATTCACCTTGAGCACTTATTCAGAGTCTACCACTGTATTCAGTGCTTTAGGAAAAAAAAAAAAAAAATGTCTCTCATCACGAGGAAGACAGTCCCTTCTGAGTTAGTAACTTAAGTGTCTTATTTGTCATTAACTGTTCTATAACCTTGAATGAATCTTTTAACCTTGGGCTCCTCATTTATAAAACTGACTACTTCATAAACTGGAAGACTCTGTAAGGCCTTTTGATAGGATCAGAATTTAAACTCATGTGTGATTTTTCTTTTTTATTTGATTCATAGTGCTAATTACATTTTGCTTAAGGGAATTTTAACTTTCATTCCCTGAATTCAAGTAGGATTCAATAGTTAAAGGAAGGTAATATAAGATTAAAAATTTACTAAGGGTAATTAACCAAATACTTCTGAGATCACTGTTGAAAACAGGGTTAACTGTATTTACTTTGCCTTGTTTATTTCTTTCCCACCCCCTCCAAGTGGCTTCATATGTTGAGTACTTTATTGTCAAAGCTGTTCTGTACAAATTTGCTTTTATAGAAATTTTAAAAAGCACTGGGAAATTGGTAAAATATTTTACACGCAAGAAAATGGATGCAATCAAATAATCTAATGCTATGACATTTGTCATTCTAACCTGTAAATGGGGTTGTGGTATGGCATTGTAGGGTAAGTACTTGATTGCTTTCCGCAAGGTCAGCAGTTCAAACCCACCTTTTGCTTCTCAGAAACCCAATGCAGGGTCATTGTGAGTTGGAACCAACTTGACAGCAGTTAACAACAATAACAAGTACAAAAGCAAAGATGTCAGTTTGAGAATTAAGGTATGCCTGAAATTAAGGTAAGCCATGAAATTTTCAGTAACCTCATATATACATGAAGGACTCCTGGGCTGTGGGATAAAGCACTGGACCACAAGGTTGGTTTGAACCAATGGTTCAGTTCATAGGTAGCAATTCAAACTCACCTGCTGCTCCTTGGAAACCCTACACAGAGTTGCTATGAGTAGGAACTGACTCAAAGGCACTTAACATCAACAAATGTGTTTGTGAAACTTGGATAATGAGTAAGGAAGAATGTAGAAGAGCTGATGCATTTGAGTTATAGTAATGGGGAAGAATATTCAAAGTACTATGAACTTGTCAGAAGAACAAACAATTTTGTGTTGGAAGAAGTACAAACAGAGTGCTCATTAAAAGCCAGCATGGTGACACTTAAGCTCTCATACTTCTGACATGTTGTCAGGAGAAGGACATCAGGCTAAGTAAACTGGAAGATCAGAGAAGAGGAGGAAAGACCCCAAGGGAGATGGATTGACAAAGTGGCTGCCACTGGGTCAGAACTGACTCAACAGCTCTTAACAACAGCAATAACAAAGAGTCTTTGGAGTCCTTGTGTGGTGTTGTGGGTTAATGTGCTGAACTTCAAGGTCAGTGTAAACCACAGGGTTGGCAGTTCAAGCTCACCAGCTGTTCCTTGGAAACCCTATACAGGGTCACAGAGTCGGAATAAACTCAATGACACTTAAACAACACCACCAGTAAAGATTCTTTAAGTGATGCAAATGATTAGCATTCCCAGCCACTAGAAGAAATATTGAAAATCTGAATAAACTCAGAGGTGCATTGAAGAAAGGTCTGGTGATCTCATTCCAAAGAATCAGCAGCTGAAAACCGTATGGAGTACAGTTCTACTCTGACACACATGGGGTCTCCATGACTTGGAATCAACTTGATGGCAACTTGCTTTTATTGAAAGGTTATATGGTAACTGTACAATGTATACTATCATTGTAAGTTTTTTGTATATATAAAAGTATTTTAAACTACAACATACTTTATAAAATTCAAGTCCTTGTCACTTATGTACATAGATACAAAAATACTAATACAAGGGAGCTTCATTAAGAGCATAGAAAAAATCCATTATCATTTTGCTCCATTTTTTCACGAGCTTCTTGAAGCCCCCTAAATTACTTATAAACCAAAATCTATCCGTATGTAAGAAAGACATTATGTCATGTCCAAATAAATTCATTGCAAGAATGTAAGATCATTTTAACATCAAAATCTATTTATACAATTTATTAACAGATTAAAGGAGAAATTACATACAATTTACATAGATACAGAGATCAATACAAGGCATGACAAAATCTCTTACCATACTAAGTAAAAGGAAATAGCATTAGTTTGATATAATACATCCACACTAGTCTACCCCAAGTATCATTTTTAAATATGAAATATTACAGCATCATTTCAAAATAAAGTAGAACCTAAATGACATATTAAAGTGATAACATACGAATATCACTTCCATTTACTGTTACATTTGACATCATAGCCAGCACATTAATGCTAGAAATAGAAACATAAATTTAAAATCCTAGGATTTTCAAAGATAACAAACATCCAACATGCTGAAAGAGCAAAGATTAAAAATAGACGTCTTATTCTGAGTGGAAAAAAGACATGGAAACTTGTTCTACCCATTATCAAGACATTTTAATTTTAGGGTAATTGTTGTTAAGTGCTGTGGAATTGGTACATAGAGACCCTGCATAGGGTTTATGATGAGCAGCTGGTGAGTTTGAACTGTCTACCTCAAAGTTCAAAACTACCTTGTGATCGAGGGCATTATCCTGCAGTACCACACCAGGACTTCTTTAGGGTAATAAGATGCATAATGAAATTGTTGTTGGTTTTATGTGCCGTGGAGTTGGTTCCGATTCATAGCAACCCTGTACAGAGTTTCCGAAGTTTGAAATCTTCATGGGAGCAGAAAGCCTCATCTTTCTCCCACGGAACAGCTGGTAGTTTTGAACTGCTGACCCTGTGGTTCACAGCCTGGTTCATAACCACTAACAAGGGTATAGCCAATGACCTAGTCCTTTAAATGTTTTTTGGCTCTTAATCATATGCTAACTCTTGAAACGGTTAAACATCAACCATTTCCTTTTGGTATAGTGACTATGTGTATTCCTTTCATCTTCTTCATCACTATGAAATCACTACTTTTTGCCCATTCCATGTTCTCTTTCTTGCAAGTATCTCATTAAGTTCAGCTCACACTCAACAAAATGGAAATTAAGCTTCGTTTCTTTAAGTCAGGAATATAAAGAATTTGTCATAAGAGAAACCACAACATTTAATAAATCGTTATTAAGCACCATCGAGTTGGTTCTTACTCAGAGTGACCCTGTATGGATTTATGAGGAGCCTCCAGTGAGTTTGAACCACCAACCTTGAAGTTCAAACTGACTTGAAGTCCAGTGTAGTATCCTGTAGTACCACACGAGAGCCACATCATAAATAGCATGGAGAAAATATTTTGAGATCATGCAAATGTTCTGCTTCTCTTAAAAATTTGAGATGTCACTTTGAGGAATAAGGGACACCAGTTCCAAGCCATGTTATTTTCATTCTTCTTATATATATCCAAAAGCTGGATAATGAATATTGAAGACCAAAGAAGAATGAATGCATTTTAAATTAAGGAATTGGTGAAGACTATTGGACACTTAGAAGAATGAACACATCTGTCTTAGAAGAAGCTAAAATGCTTCTTAAAAGCAAGGATGGAAAGATTTCATCTCATGTACTTTGGACATGTCATGCATTAGAAGGGACCAGTCTCTGGTGAAGAACAAGGTAGAAGGTCAACAAAAAAGAAGACCCTCAATAAGGTGAATTAACACCATGGCTGCAAAAATGGGCTGAGACATAACAAGGATGGTACAGGATTGTTATAAAAGATTGCACAAAGGATTGTTATAACGGTGGTGCCTAACAACAACAGCAACACTCTTAATTAACCAGCTTTCTTAAATCTAGAAATTACTTCTAGGCTTCTGAATGAACATACAAGGGATCTTCAAAAACTCCATTATACTTCAATTTCATTTTCCATAAAGTTTTTGAAGCCCTCTAGTAAATATACTGAACAGAGTACTGGTGTGGCACTGTGGGTTAATGTGCTGGACTGCAAAGTCAGTTTGACCTGCAAGGTTGGCAGTTCAAGCTCACCAGTTGCTTCTTGGAAACCCTATACAGGGTTGCTATGGGTTGGAACCAACTTGAGAGAACTTAACAACCACAACAATAATATACTGATCCTTCTTACTAACTCCATATTCTTACTTTATTACCTTAAAATATTTCTATACCTGTGATTCTTTGTGTTTCATTCTGTATAGTTTATTAACTATGTCTTACAATTTGGATATCTCAACTGTGTTCCTTTGAATGAATGGTATAGCCTTATCTTACCCAATGATTCTTGCTTGTGAAAGTCCAAGCCTTCTGTAGTAAGGGGCATAGAGTTTTCATCCAATTTACCACCCCACTCAGGGTACAGATTTGGTCTCTTTTCTTTTTTACATGCCCATTGGAATTGGACTCTAAATTATTGACTTATCAGAGACCATATCATATAAAACATAGCACTCATCTAAGACCTACTGGAATACCCAGTTTAGTCATACTAAGACAACCCTATGTGGTACAAACAGTTAAATGCTTGGTTGTTCAATGAAAAGATACAATGAAGCCCAGGTGATCTACTTATGCAAGATTGTTACCATTAAAAACACTATGAAGCATATTTGTACTCTGAAACACATTGGGCCACCATGAGCTGGAATTGACTCAACAGCAACTAATTAACATTATACTAGTTGGCCTCTTAAATAAAGCACATATGGTTATATAATATACTTTTACGTTGGATACCGATGAAAAAGCTTGAGGCATAGCCTTGAATCTGCTCAGTACAGGGTCATGAGGGCCTGTTGTATAAGATGAGAAAGAGGCCTGATAGAACTCCATATATTGGTGGTTTGCAGGCTCTCCAACAAAGAACTGAAGTTATTTCCCTGCTGAGATTCCACCTTGTCTACATGTATTTGGTGAAGGGTGGCTATCATAATCAAGTATATTTAAAAGGGATCATTAGGAAGCTGAGGTTCATCCCAAAGGGCTGATTTATGACGTAGCTTTAAGAAGTTTGTGGGAAAAGTCCATTATCTTTTAATTCTGTTTTCCACAAACTTTTTGAAGTCCTCTCATATAATTTTAGGGCTTAAGAAAGGAAGGATTCACACTCTTATTCTAATGTGAAAACATTGGTGCTGAGAGAAAGGTAGAAATTCTGAGTCCGTTGTGGTAGCTCTGACTTTATTTTCTTTTAACATAGTCCCCCAGATGTATGTTTAGGTCTTTGAAAGAAAAGCGTTTGTGAATCAAGTTTGAAAATGTGATTTTATGCCATTCTGGCATCCAGGAAACACTGATTTGGGATTCCTTAGACAAAGTATAGTAAAAAGAAAAATATATGTTCTATTCAACTTAACCACAGAGTGATGCTTGCTAGCATACAATTACTGTGCTGACCGAGCAGTACAGAGACTAACAGTGGCTGTGAGTGAGTATGTCCATGAGTGTGGAATGCAGTATTGTTTACCTACCCTCTGTCTCAGTTTTCCATACCAGAAGAGCCCATCCATCAAAACAGAGCCTGAAAACACCACATAATTAACAGTGATCCTCCCTTGGAGCTAGTGATTGTGGTTCCACCCAATTCTGGCTATTGAGACAACTGAATATGCCCCTGGGATTTTTTTTTTTTTTTTCCATCCTAAATATATATAGAGAGAGACATTGAGAGTGCTCCCCCCCGCCTCCTCTTCCTTGCCTCATTCTTTTTTGTTTTATTTTAAAGTTTTTATTGTGAATTATGTGATAGTTTACATGGGAGAACATTAGCTTTACATTCATCCTATCATATATTATTTCTTAGCCATGGTTACAATCCCATCCATACATCATTAACCAACCAAAGGGTATACCCTGCAAGCCTGCCCCCCACGTCCTCTCCCCCCTCGGTCATCAGCACATAGCCCCTCACCCTC
>NW_006408538.1:9176495-9194867 GCF_000296735.1 Chrysochloris asiatica | reverse complement strand
CCCATCTACTTTCATCAGCCCTGTCCAGACAGATTGGATGCTTCTCAGTGGAGATTCTACCTTCCTCCATGACCTCTGGATTTGGCTTACTCTTGAAAGCTTGTAAGCCAGTCACTTCTTGCCTTTGTAGCCCTTCCCTTCCCGCCCCCCACCCCCATTTTGAATAGCCAATGTCCAAATTTCCCATCCCTGTCTACCCTGTGTACTGAGGGGGTGGGAATGATTCTCGTTGTAAAGATTTATTCCCTCTTTTGAGTTACTTTGTCCATAGGTGTCCTGGTGTGCCACTGTGGGTTAATGAGTCAAACTACAAAGCCGTTTGAACTCCAAGGTCGGTGGTTCAAGGTAACAGCTGCTCCTTGGAAACCTTATCTAGGGTCGCTATGGGTCAGAACCGACTTGGTAGCACTTAACAAGAATAACATCCATAGGTGTAGGTCAAGTTTATCAAATTTTATAAGATCACTTTTTTTGCTCTTCTTTCTTCTTCTAATTGATTTCTGATCCTCCAGCTATTAAAGCCAGGTCAAGTGGGTCTTATCTGCAAATGTGGATGTAGTCCTCTGTGGCTATGTCACTATCTCTGGTCCCAGGAGTCCTCAGGTCTTGCCATTATGCTGACTAACCAGGTCGCCACCCAGGTTCATAGGAGTGTATTGAACATGGTAGGACTTAGCTCACAGCTTCATTGCTGTTTTTCCCTCACTTCCCCTTATCAGTGACCAATGTGACCACCAGTCAGACTGCATGCCTGCTCATGTATTCCCCTTGTATCTTAGTCTTGGAAGGGGGCTTACCCTGAGGGGACCCAACCACTTGCCTTGATGTTTCCTGGGCAAGCAACTTGCTTGTTCTTGTAGTAATCAGTCAGACTGCCATTGTTGTTTTTATTTTTCCTGTCAGTCTTTCTTTCAAGAAGTATAGTCTGTTCTTCTAGCCACTTCAGGCTGGTCTGCTTGTCCTTTCAAGTGGAGATTTCCCATCTCATAAGATTCTGGATGGGGTTCAGGATTCCACGTATGGTCATATGCACTCATTCTTTCCTGTTCTTGGTGGTGTGTAGACTTGACGCTTAGCTGCAGCAGTTGTCTTGCAGCCATGCAGTAATAGTTCTGAAGAGAAAAACAACACACTGAAGAGTGCAGAGGGGGAAGACCCTGGATCCTTGTTGATACTGTTGAACTGCTGAGTCCTCAGTGCCTAACTCTGCAGGAAAAAGTATGCAAATTGCAAACATCTCTTTCAAGAAACTCTAGTTTGGGTATTGTTTTCTTGTTGCTAAAGGCATCCCATTTGAGAGACTCAGCATAGTTTCAACTCTTAATGTGGGTTGGAGACAAAGGGAGGAGATAGTTCTGGAAAATAGAATGATTCTTTACAGTGAGGTGTCAAGAGATGGGGATTTTGGTGCAGATACAAAATTTGCCATTTAGGAGGCCAGGATGGCTAAACTTCATCTCTCATACTTCAGACATATTGTCAGGGAGGGACCAGTCACTGGAGAAGGATATCATGTTTGGTAAGGTGGAGGGTCAGAGAAAAAGAGGAAGGTCCCCAACGAAATGGATTGGCCAAGTAGCAGCATAGATGGAGTCAAGCATGGCAACACTAGCGAGGTTGGCCCAAGATCGGCCAGTGTTTCGCTCTGCTGTGCATAAGGTTGCTATGAGACTGTACTGACTTGATGGTACGTAACAACAACAACTTGAAACATTTACTTATGAAGAGGACTTGAAACATTTACTTATGAAGATCAAAGAGAACAGCCTTCAGTATGGATTATATCTCAATGTCAAGAAAACAAAAATCCTCACCACTGGACCAATAAACAACATTCTTATGAATGGAGAAAAGATTGAAGTTGTCAAGGACTTCATTCTTCTTGGATCAACTCTCAACACTCATGGAAGCAGCAGTCAAGAGATCAGTTGACGTATTGCACTGGGCAAATCTGCTGCACAGGAACTTTTTAAAGTATTGAAGAGCAGAGATGTCAGCTTGAGGACTAAGGTGCTCCTGACCCAGGCCATGGTGTTTTCAATAGCCTCATATGGATGCGAAAGCTGGACAGTGAATAAGGAAGATTTTGGAAGAATTGATGCCTTTGAATTGTGGTGTTGGAGGAGAATACTAAAAGTGCCATGGACTGCCAAAAGAACCAATAGATCTGTTTTGGAGGAAGTGCAGCCAGAGTGCTCCTTGGAGGGCAAGATGGCTAAGCTTCATCTCTCATACTTTGGACATATTGTCCAGAGGAAACAGTCGCTGGAGAACGATGTCATGCTGGGTAAGGTGAAGGGTCAGAGAAAAAGAGGAAGACCCCTAACGAGATGGATCGGCCAGGTGGAATCATTGATGGACTCAAGTGTGGCAGCGGTAGTGAGGTTGGCCCAGGATCAGACATTGTTTCCTTCTGCTGTGCATGGGGTCGCTATGAGCCGGTTCTGACTCGATGGCACCTGACAACAACAACAGCAATATAAAACTCCTTTTTAATGTATGATTAAATAAGCCCTGGACCTAATTTTAGGATATTTCTTTGTAATAGTTCCATCATATTCTCAAAAATGATTTTAAGTTATTATTTTGTTTTCTATTTAAAGGATGACTATAAAAGGAGTACTCCTATTTTCCTCCCTAATGTCTATAAAGAACTAGACTGCCAAACCTTCCTTACTTGAATAAGTTCATAAATAAATTCAGACTCTCTCTGATCACTGGGTATATTTCATTAATATTGTTTTGTTTTTTTTAAAAAAACTCTTTATTGTCAATAAAATAAAGGCTTATGGACAAGATCATCAGTTTTATATTCAGAAAATTATAGGCTTTACTTCATCTCAATGATTGCACTCCCCTCCTTTCAGCAATAGTTATCCCTCTTCCTGTCTTGTAACCATCTTCTCATCACTTCTGAACTTCATCCTTAGGTAAATGTTGCCCTTTTGATTCTGAATGATTGAACATTCCGTACCTTACTAGTATATATATATATATATACTGCTTTGTTGAAAATAGAGCCATGAGGGTGGATTTTTTTCCAGACCTAAACAGTGGTTAAGGGCCATAGTCTCAGATTCTTGCAGTCTCCTTCTGAACAGTAATTCGGTCTTTTCTTTTTTCTATACTGTTTAGTAGTGTTCTGTATTTTCTCCCACTCTATCCAGGACTTTGAAATGTGGTCCTTTTTAGAGCAGTGGGTAGTGGTACTCAGGCCCCATCTAGTTCTTCTGGTCTCAGAGTTGTAAGATCGATTTTCACATGTTCTTTTGGTCCATTGAACTAGTTGATTCCAAGCATCTGCAATTCTTAATGCCCTTGTTTCTTTCACACATGGAGAGATCAATAGCTGCACCTTAGATGGCCACTTGTGAACTTTTAAAATTCCAGATGATACTCATTTTGATGATATGGAACACTGTCTTTGTGGACTATGTTATGCCAATTGATCATGGTTTCCTGTGATTATGCTCCTGAGCCCCAGCAACTTATTGCTTTAAGTTGTTTGATAATATCTAAGTTTTCACTATTTTGCTGAAGTGCATTCATAGGTGTGTTTGCAGCAAAGGTAAATGCCTATATATAAATATAATCTTTCAAACCCTTATTTATCTGTGGGTGTATTCCCATGCTTCCTCCCAAATCCATTCATTCTTTGTCTCTGTCCATGGATCTGTCTGCAGAACACTGTTGTTCCAAGGTTGTGTATATATAACACTGGTTGCCTCTATCCATCCTTCTGGCAACCTCCCTCTACTTGCTTATTGTCCTCCCTATCACCTGAACTAACATGTGTCTACTCCCTAGCCAGTGAATTATTCTCCTTTAACTCCCACCCCTGATAACCATCAAAAAATATTTCTTTTAGCATGAAAACCTTTTCTTGAGTATTTACAACAGTGGTCTCAAACAATATTTGTTCTTTTGTGATTGACTAATTTCACTCAGGACAATGTCCTCCAGGTTCATACATGTTATTAGGAATCTCGTGGATTCATTCTTCTTCTTCATTGTTGTTTTCAGTTCTTTCAAATTATACAATACTGAGTCTTATTTAAAACAAACAAACCTGGAGCATCAGTTCCAAAAAGGAACGAGACAAGTAAAATAAGAGATAGTATTAGTATACGTGACGTAGATTTTTAGTGTTGTCAATCCCATCGGCTGCCAGAACAACAAACCAATCTTTGTCGGATAAAGTACAGCTAGAATGCTCCTTAGAAGCCAGGATGGCCAGACTTCACCTCTCATACTTCCAGCATATCATGAGTGACCAGTCCTTATAGAAATACATCCTGCTTTTTAAAGTGGAGAGTCAGTGAAGAAGAGGAAGACTCACAATGAAATGGATTGGCACAGTGGGCTCAAGCATAGCAAAAATTGTGAGGAGTACGCAGGACCAGGCACTGTTTCGTTCTGTTGTGCATAAGGTCCCTATGAGTCTGAACCAACTCCAGAGTACATAATAACAGGACCAACACACACTTAATCCTTTCTCTGATTTCAATTGAACACATCCATTTTTTAAAATAAAATTGCTCCCTGAGAATATTTATAGTGTTGTGTTTTTTATTTGTGTTTGCTAATCAAGCATTCAAAATTTCTTGATTTGTGACTTTTTAAAGTAGGCGGAAAAGCATGACACATATCCAACATTTGACACAATGTCTTAACATTTAGTGAAATTGGATCTTCTTAAAAGGCATGCAGATAATCCTCCCTCGAATTATAAACATTATACAGTTCTCTCCTGTTTCCAAAATCAGGCTTAAGCAAGTTTTTGTGTTTGTTTATTTCATATATCAGGCCTTGCAGTTGCAATCTTCTATTTTAAATTTAATTAAGACAAAACATTAGTAATGATCAGAAAATAGGATGAGCATCTTTACAAAGGCCTAACTGTTCCAGCTAGGAAGAGGAGGCAGGATTTCATGCTTTTGTTTAGAAGACCTCGTAGTCATTTTAGTAAGGTGATGAATTAGAATGTTAAATTTCTTTAAGGTTCTAATCAATCTGAGTAACAGTGGAAAGAATACAGTAGAAACCTTTATCCCATAAAAGTCATGTAATATTCTGACAGCACAATTTCATCTATTTGCCTCTTCATATAAATCTTTGAAAAATCTGTTTTTATTAATAGGCTAATTTCTCTACCACATAAACCAAATTTACTCATAACACATATGGAACTTATTTCTGCCCAACACTGCATGTATCTATTATATTTTTGTTGAAATACAAAACAGAAAAGAACAGGGAAAAAAATCAGCTTTGATTTTATTTATGGCTGATCATTGGAGTCCAAATGCCTTATGAGTGAACTTTAGAAGTGAGAAATAAATCCCCTGTACTAAGAAAGACTTTTGAAGAAAGAACCAAATACCACAACATGTTACTGCCACCTCCAAATTGTTCCCGACTAAAGCAGAGAAGAGCAAAAGATAATGTTAATAAGAATATACTGTATTTCATATTGCCACCTCCTCAGATGACCAGGAGTCTTGCCTGACAGAACTTTGGGACAATTATCTTGTCCTTTGTGTTCAGAGATGATGTGCTGACAGCTTATTTCCTGAGCAATAACGGAGATATGTGACCTGCTGTCCTTGCTAGGAGAGAGTCTATTTTATAGTTGACAGCAGCAGTCACTAAAGGAAGAGCTTGGCATTTGTGGCCTTGTAGCCTGTGGGTTAGCTGGGTTTGTTTTTGATTCCTGCTGGCTGGTAGGGCACCCTGGCCCTTGTCTTGTTGACTGTTGCTGACATTGGCTTATTGCAATTACTCAATGAAGGTTTTTCTCTTCTTCTCAGGTTTTTATATTTGCTTACCACTTTTTGTAATCACGATTTTAAAAATCATGGTGCCGTTCCCCCCATTCAGTGAAATGCAGGGAGGCCCAATCAGAATGCAGATAGAATCTCTGTTTTTCAGCTCCCCGTGTTATAGAGTTGGTTCTTTAACCCATGCTTCAACAGACATTGCTAAGACAAAACTATACATGTATTTGTATCCCATTCATAAAATTCTTGAGTAGGATATTTCTCCCTCAGTGTCCTAGATGAGTGCAGTTTTGTTAGTGAATACTGAAAAACTGATAAAGAATTTCTGTCTCGGTAAGTCTTTATCATAATGTGACAGCAAAGCAGCAGTGTTAATAGAAATTTTCATCTTACATTCGAATAGTTTGATTTCCAAAGTTTTCTCCCATATAGTGCAGCTATTTCTGTAAGCTGAACAAGTAATCACCAAATGCATGATGCTTGAAGAAACCATTTCCTTCTGTCTCAAAAGTCTGTGAAATATCCTCAGCAGAAATCCATTTAATCCTATCAGGTCCCTTTTTTGAAAATAAAAGAAAATTAGCACATCACAGCAGACATGCATATCTTACTGTATATCTCTTAATTGCATGTTCTCTTGCATATCCTTCTGACTACATATATATTTCATCTCTGTCAATTTGCTAACTCTGCTTTGACAGTATAGCTGTTGTTAGGTGCTGTAGAGTCAGTTCTGACTTATAGCCCCCCTGTCCACAACAGAAGGAAACACAGCTCAGTCCTGTACCACCCTCACACTTGCTATGTTTGAGCCCATTGCTGCTGCTACTGTCAGGCCATCTCCTTGTGGGGGAGGGGGGGATCCTCCTTTTTTTTCCCAATGACCCTCCATTTTACCAAGCGTGATGTCCTTTTCCAGAGATTGTTCCCTCCTGATAAAATGTCCAAAATATAAGCAATGAAATCTTATCATCCTGGCTTCTAAGGAGCATTGCAGCTGCTTTTTTTCCAATTCAGATGTGTTTGTTTTCCTGGCAGTCCATGGCACTTAGAACATTCTTCTCCAGTACCATATTCAAATGCATTGCTTCTTTTATGGTCTTTCTTATTCATTGTCCAACTTTAAAATGCCTATGAGGTGACTGATAATGCTATGGCTTGGTTCAGGTATTCCTTAGTCTGCAAACAGAATCTTTGCTCTTGAAAACTTAGAGAGATCTTGTGCAGCAAATTTGTCCAATGCATACAACATTTGATTTCTTGACGGCTCTTTCCATGTGTGTTGAATGTGGATCCAGGCAAAATTAAATCTTTAAGAACTTTAATATTTTCTCCGTTTATCATTATGTTATTTATTTATCCTTTTGTGAGGATTTTTATGTTTATTACATTGAGCTCTAATGCATACTGAAGGTAATAGACTTTGGTTTTCATCAGTATTTTAATTCCTCTTCACTTCCATAAAGCAAGTTTTCAGTATCTGCATAGCCCGGGTTACTAATGAGTCTTCCTGTAATTCTGATGCCAAATTCTCCTTCACATTCAATCCAGTTTCTCTGATTATTTGAATAGCATGCAGACTAAATAAGTATGGTGAAAGTATATAACCCTGGTGCAGACCTCTCCTGATTCTAAGCCCTTTTTCTACTCAAACAGCTCTGTCTTAGTCTATGTACATGCTTCTAATGAGCACACTGAAGTGTCCTAGAATACCCATTATTTGCAATGTTTTCCCTGTTTGTCATGATCTACACAGCTGAAAGCTCGATACAGCACTGGGAGCACTCACTCATCTATGCCAAGAAATTACGTAGACAACTACCTGGCCAACTGATTGCAGAAGATCCACATTTGTACCCATTCCAAAGAGAGGTGAAGATAATTCAAAAACAGTTTCAACAGTGCATCAACATGGAACTGCTAGAAATTTAAGCCCAATTCAGAATAGGATGTGGAACTAGGGATATCATTGCTTACATCAGATGGATCTTGGCTGAAAGCAGAGAATACCAGACAGATGTTTACTTGTGCTTTATTGACTATGCAAAGGCTTTTGACTGTGTGCATCATGACAAACTATGGATCTGTCTCTGCCTTTATATCTCCTGTGTCTCTCAGACTCCTTTCTGACTGGCTGATGAATTTCTGCACTGGAAATTCACCTCAAACTCTACATAATTAGACTCAGTATCCTATTTCTGAGAACCCATTTTCCTCCTGGCTCTTTTACTAATGATGATCATTCCTCTTTGACCCACACATCCAGGATCAATATCCTAGTCATTATAGATTCCTTCGTATCTGTTACCTCCTGCTCCCAGTCAGTAACAAAATACCTTGAATTTGCTATCTCAGAACTTTTCCTTTACCATGGCCTGCATTCTAATTCAGACCTTTATGAACTGCTTACTAGCCTCCTTTAACACTTTCCAAACTTGCCTTCCTGGTTCAACTTTATACTCTGTCTTATTCATCAGGAAGATACAGATTCTGTAAATCAATTCTCAGAATCACAGAGTTTTATCCATATGAAATGAAACACAACCATGTAAAAATGATTAAAACTGAACCGAGTGCTTCAAAGCAGGGCTCATACACAGGGAACTCCGATCCAGTCCCATTCAGGCTTCTCCTTGAGATGCTCAATGAAGCAGAATTGAAAATCACTCTTAAAACATTTTCTCAGATTTGTTCATTTTGACTAGATGACCAAATTGTATGTTTGACAGGTTTGAAGGTAAAGAGGCTGTAGAAAAAAAACAAATTCAAGTATATTCTCCTGACTAAGATACTGCATAGGGGAAAAAAAATACACTTAGGTATTTATCATTGTTGTTGTTAAATGCCATCGATTTGGTTCCAACCCATAGTGACCCTGTATAGGGTTTCCAAGGAGTGGCTGGTGAGCTTGAACCACCAACCTTGCAGCTCAAATGGCTTTGCAGTCTGGCGCTTTAACCCACAGTACCACACCAGGACTAGGTTGATAAAAATACCCCCCAAATTAGGCTTTTGACATGATAGTTGGGTGAGGGAAATCTTTTTTCCTAAAAGAGGGAATTCTTTCATAGAAGTCTATGAGAAGAAAATGTTCTGGCATTTTATCAGAAATGTTCATTTAAGAAAAAAATAAAGTCATATTCCACGAGAAGTTTTGTCCCATATCAGGTATAAAATGGTTTTCTTTCTCCTTGCTAGTCATGCTAGAAATCCACTCAATATTTCCATCATCTGATAATTACCACAGTAAGAATAATTTGATTACTACAGACCTGACATTAGAAAATCAAATTATTTGAGTTAGACTTTAAATCCCAAACTATTATGATCTCAAATATTTAGCATTTCATTCTTTTTTTCTTATTTTATAACACTGAAAGATTACAATCCAAAATTTGTTTTCTTTCCAAAGTTATAATTGCAACAAAATTGTCTTTATAGCTCCTCATGGTGTCTTATTTGCCTAGTGTAATTCTCCTCCAATTTGTTTCCCTATATTTGTGTATTTATATGTCTGTATCTTACCCTTTCCAAAAGGATATAAGTTGTTCATATTTCCTTTTCCATGAGCATTCCCCCAATTGTCCAGAGTTGCATGTGATCTCACTATTCATTAATTATATTGGTAGATAATGTTATGTACTTATATTATGATTATTTGCTTTATTCTTTCCTGTATTCTGCAAGTATTGGGAAACATAACAGATGATTTTTGAGATTATATATTACATTAACCACCCCGTAGCTAATTATAGACTTGGTTCATCCACAAATACATTGTTAGCCCTTTAAATGTAGGCTTTAAGAGTTTAAATGACACTGTAGGACCCAGCAATCCCTCTACTTGGTGTATAGCCACAAGAAATAAGAGCCAGGACATGAATAGATATAGACACACCCATGATCATCACAGCACTGTTCACAATATCAAAAAGATGGAGACAGCCTAAATGCCCTCAGTGGAAGAGTAGATTAACAAACTTTGGTACTTACATACAATGGAATACGATGCAATGTTGGATGAATCTGTGAAGCACCTCATAACACGGATGAACCAGGAGAACATTATTTTGAGTGAAATAAGTTAATCACAAAACAACAAATATTATATGATATCACTATTATAAAAATTTTAGAACAGGTTTTTATTCTTAAAGTCACATTATTTGATGATTACCAGGGTGGGAGGAAAGGAAGAAGAAGAATTCACTGCTAGAAGGCTGACATATATTAATGGAAGTGATGGGGAGGGCAATATACAAGAAGGGGGGCAATATATATATATATATATATAAAAGGAGGTTGGCAGAATAATAGTGAAAATAGGGCTAAGCAGGATAGAAGTAAACAATGATCTAGGTACAACCTTGGAACAGCAGTGTCCTGTGTGTAGATATGTGGACAGAGACACAGGAGGAAAAGTGGGATGTATATGTTTATATATCCCACAAATATATGATTATTAAAGTGAATATTTGTATATGGGTAACTACATGGAGGAAGTGGGACAAATGTTGGACTGCAATCATTAAGATGAAACCAAGTGTATGAGTCATTGAATGTTAATTGATGATCTTGTCTGTAAACATTTACTCAATTCACAGGAAAATGTTTACAAAAAGAGAGAAAAATAAAATATGTCCTTGAGTCTATTGTAGACAATGCGACCTAGTGCTAGGATAGATCATAAACAGAGTGGTGGTGGTGGAAAGCAAAAGTTTAAATTACCAATCTTGGTCTTTGGAATTATTTGGGGATCTTTCTTTTATTAGCTATGCAATTCTAGGCATCAGTACTTTATTTCACTGAATCTTTGTGTCCTCGTATTTGAGGTGGAAGTAATTTCACAGCAATTGCCATCAAGTTGATTCCGACTCTTGACCACCCATTTATGTCACAGTAGAAATGTACTCACTAGGATTTTCCAATTCCTAATTTTTTCATCATGGATCACCAGACCTTTCTTTTGATGCATCTCTGGGTGGACTTGAGTCTCCAGGCTTTGGGTTAGCAGCTGGGTGTATTAGCCATTTTCACCACCCAGCAACTTCAGAGGTAATTAAACATATCTGTAAATAAGTACCTACTGAAAGAAATGTTCCTTGGTGTGAACAGGCATGTGTGCATTAGGAGGACCTAGCCAGGCATCTGGAGGACAATGAGCAGCTGTGCTTGGTGTTGAGGTCCTCTCAGGAGAAAGCAACAGTAGATCCAAGATGAATAAGAATATAAACAATGACCATAATGCTTCTATTTGCATTTCTCTTTACTGTTCTGGGAAGATTCCTGATGACTGCTACAGTATTCCAGAAATAATAAAATATGAGAGAATTTTTCTTTGCCTTAAATGAAATGTTTTCAGAGCAGTTTTGCTGAGCAAGAGAATTAGTGCTAGCTTTGGAGTTTTCAGGTTTTATCTTAATTAATCCTCTTGACTTCAGAGCTTTGTCCATCAGTAAATGTACTGTATACAGACTGTAAAGGGGAAACCTAGAACTGTGATGACAGAGCTTCAGCGGAGCAGGGACAGAACACACTGGAGAAGTATGTGTCTTTTTTTTTATAAGGAAAGATCCAAATAAAATGCACTGCAACTGATTCCATTTTAAAGGTAAAGTTAATAGGTGTATTGTTTTAAAATATGTTCATTATGAGTTCTTATTGTAAAAGGGATAACCGATGAAGTCCTCTTTTAGTGAACGAATATCTACAAAGAAGTAGGTCAGTTGAATGATTAGAACTTTAGCTAAAAGACATGTTCACGCAGTGTGAATTACAATTACTGAGAAACTACTATGTGCTGGAGACATAGTTGGGAATCCAGATACGTAGTCCTTGATGACTGATTGAATATGGGAGGTGGGTGCTATATAAGAGAAGAGAGGAGTGAATTAGTATATATGTAGTTATGCACATTAATCTTTTAAGAACCATGCCTTTGAGAAACATAAAATAATGGTGACAAACGATAACTACTATACTACTAACTCCAGTTAAAAAATATAAGGTGGTAAATTTACAAAGTGTATGGAGCACAGAATACCTCATGTGTGGGCAAGAGGAAGGGGAAGGTCGTCAAAAGGCTTTCTGAACTGTTCTCTGTACTGAATCTTAAAAGTGAAGAAAGGGGATCAGATGAGTGAAAAGTATGGATAAGAATACACTTCATAGAGGAAATACAGAGGTTCAGATAAGATGGCATGGGATGGGGCTAGGGGTGTGGGAGGTACATACTGGTTTGCATAATTGAGCCATGAAATATGAGATGGAAAACTATTAGGGAAGGGCTGAATATGGAGGAATGAATTAAATACAAGGTCTTGAATGCTGAGATTGAAAGCTCAACATTTATCTTTTTAACAATAAAGATTAACCAAGGGCTTTCTCCAAGTTAGTGCACAGGTAAATACTGATGATTAGAATGATCGTTTTGGTAAAAACGGGAACAATGGACTTTATGGAAGATGAATTAGGGAAGATCTCAGCTTAATCTAGGTGAGATGTGGTGAGGAGGACAAGCAGTAGAATAGTGGTAATGGCGAAAGGAAAATGAGGATGGAGAAATTGATGAGCATTGGGGCAATGGAAACATAGGGGAGGAGGGAAGGATGACTTTCTACCACCTTGTTTAAGGGCTTAATTGGATGCTGATTCCATTTGTTAAGATGGAAAATAAAAACGGAAGAGTAAAAATGGTGATGATTTCATTTATGTAACTATGAATTCTGGAGTCCTAGTGTGGCACTGTAGGATAAGCACTGGACCATAAGGTCGGTTGAATCACAAGATCAGCAGTTCAAACTCATCACTTGTTCTTCAGAAACCTTATACAGGGTTGCTCAGCATTTAAAGCATCTCAGTGGCACTTAAAAACAACAACAATAGTTTATATAGTTTCATATACATTGAAGGACATGTGTTGAGGGTTAGAGAAATAAATTAGAACCAGATGTAGAAACTTGGGAGTTCTTGTATATAAGCAGTGAATGAGGCCATATGATAAATAAGAATAACTTATTAATACATTATCAATAAAGTAGTAATCAGCATTTTCGCTATCATATTGGTGTTGTTGTTAGGTGCCATCGAGTTGGTACTGACTCATAGCAACCTTATGCACAGCAGAATAAAACACTGCCTGATCCTGGGCCAACCTCACTATTGTCGCCATGCTTGAGCCCATTGATGCTGCCACTTGGCCAATCCATCTCACTGGGGGTCTTCCTCTTTTTCTCTGACCCTCCACCTTACCAAACATGGTATCCTTCTTCAGCAACTGGTCCCTCCTGACAATATGTCTGAAGTATGAGAGACAAAGTTTGGCCATCCTGGTCTCCAAGGAGATCTCTGGCTGCACTTCTTCCAGCACAGTTCTGTTTGTTCTTTTGGCAGCCCATGGCACTTTCAACATTCTCCTCCAACACCATAACTCAAAGCATCAATTGTTCTATAGTCTTCCTTATTCACTGTCCAGCTTTCGCATGCATAGGAGGTTGAAAATACCATGGCTTGGGTCAGGCGCACCTTAGTCCTCAAACTGACATCTTTGTTCTTCAACACTATTTAAAGAGGTCTTGTCCAGCAGATTTGCCTGATGCAATACATTGTTTGATTTCTTGACTATCACATAGAACAATGGAATTTGAGTTAAAATAGAAGAAAGACATAATTTTAGCCCTTTAGAAACATAAGGTCTAGAAAAAATAATAAAGTTGGGTAAGTTGTGTATATTTAGATTCAATAAAGAAATTTAAAAGTCTACTTAAGTGTATATATTCTGTTTGAGAGAGAGAGGAAATAATGAGTTAAGATCTGGTGTTTCATCTTGGTTCTAAAATCTCTGATGTTTTATGTTTTTAGCTTTAACTTGAATATTTATTACCTGAAGACTTGCCTCATATTTTTTTAAATATAGTCATTCTACAGGGTGTCCTTACCACTGAGCTTATATATTAAAAAAACTACAGCCGTAAATCCATCATTTAAAATTCTTTACTATGAATGGAGGCATATTTTTTGTAGCCTCATCATTACCAAATAAAACGCTATGATTTCTTCCTTTTTTCTTGTAACATTTGATTTTAAAAATATATGGACAACAGTAGACGTTAAGTATCTGTGTTGTGATGTTCCTGCCATCTGAATAGCATTTTAGTTGAGAGACATTTTTCATTCCTGCTTAAAGAAAAAAAACCAAACTCACTTAGACAGGGACATCAATTAAAACAGAACAAAGCAAAACAAAGAAAACATAGCCACTGTGTGAAGAGGCCCTGGTAGCATAGTGGGCTACACTTTGGGCAACTAACAACAGGTTCAGCAATTCAAGTTCACCAGAGTCTCCATGGGAGAAAGGTGAGCCTTTCTGTTTCCATACAGCTTTCCAGCCTCAGAAACCCTATATAGGGTATCTATGAGTCAGAACCGTCTAGACAGCACACAATCACTGCTACTTCTTGCCAGTGTGAAGACAGTAGAAAGGACACAGGGAATAGACTTAGCAGATCTGTGTATAAAAAATTGGCTCTGCCAGTTAGCTATATCATGGTCAGAACATCTGATATTTTTCATCTTTAATGTGGGTTTATTTTTAGTATGAAATTGTAGTATCATCTAGTTAGGTATACTTATTTCAGTTTCAGAGATGTTTGACAGGCTTATGTACCAATAAGTTCAGTATTTGTATGTCTCCAGAAATGTTCAACTTAGTACTCCGTCAAGTAACAAAGATACATACATTTTCTACCTTGCCGTCTTAGATGTGACAGCTTTTCCCTTTGCTGTAACATGGCCACAGCAGTCTTAAGAGTGACATCTAAACATAAAAAAAAAGTCCAGAAAAAGAAGAGGCACCATCCTCTCAAGTGTTCTGAAGGAGTGAGAAAATCTTTCCAGAAATCCACTGGAGTACATTTCCCATAATTTCTATTGTCCAGAATGAGTCTCAGGATGTATCTAATCATTCTCTGAAAGAGAAATGATTGAATAATAATAAATATTTACCCCTGGGCTTAGAACCTCATCACCTTGCAGTTTTGAAATCTTACAAATGCTTAAATCATTTTAGCAAGGATGCTGATAACGAGGAGACAGCCAAGTATTTTTGCTACATGTGATTCTCAAAATGCATAGAGCTGTAGCAATAGCATCATCTCTTGAGAACTTGAGAAATTCAAATTCTTCTCTCTAGCCCAGTCCTGGTGTAGTGCTGCAGAATAGTGCCCTGGACTGAAAGGTTGGCTTGAATTTCAAAGTCGGTGGTTCAAAGTCACTAGTTTCACCTAGGATATCCTACACAAGGTTGCTAGGAGTCAGAACCAACTTGACAGCACTTCACCACCACCACCAAGGTCTATTTGGGTTGGGCAAAGTCACAGACTCAACAAGAGATGGTTATGTTTGGTAGAGTTTGATAAAGTTTGTTGTTGTTAAGAGCTGCAGATCCTGTTTCAACTCAGAGAAACCCTGTATAGGGTTTCTGAGGAGTGACTGGTGGGTTTGAACTGCTGACATTGTGGTTTGAAATCCAGTGCTGATAGTAAGGTACCACACCAAAAGTCCGTATTAAAGTTTACTAAAGAAATAATTCACTATTTGCTTAAGGCTATATTTTGCACAATTGCAGAAAACATGATGTACACAGAAAATGAATGTGAGGCATGATCCCAGCTAGTAAGTGTGACAACAAACTTAAACATTAGCGCAACACACATTGTTGCTTAGATGTGTGTAAAGCACCAACAAAATGACCATCCAGTGATCTCCTGGAACACTATCAACAATGGGTTGGGACCAATATGATACACTGTGGTTCTTTTGGCTGTTTTTCTGAGTCAATTCTGACTTGTAACAATCCAATGTACAACAGAATGAAACACTCTTCTGTCCTCCAACATCTCACACTTCGGTTATGTTTGAGACCATTGTTACAACTAGTGTTTCAATCCACATTTTTGAGGGTTTTTCTCTATTTTTTCTGAACCTCTACTTTTATTATCAAGCATGATGTGCTTCTTCTGGCTGACTGATGGGTGTCTCCTGATAGCATGTCCAAAGTAAGTGTCCTCGGTAAGGGGCATTCTGCCTGTACTTCTTCTAAGACAGATTTATTTGTTAGATTGGCTGTCTGATACCATAATTGAAAAGGTTCAGTTCTTCACTCTTCCTTATTCACTGCTGAGCTCTAGCATTCATGTGAGGCAATGAAAGTACATGGGTTGCTTCCAGCTTACCCTTATCCTCAAAGTGACATTTTTGCTTTTGATCACTTTAAAGAGGTCTTTTGTAGCTGATTTGGCCACAGAAATACATCATTAAATTTCTTGATGGCCACTTCCATTGGCATTGATTGTGGATCCAGGTAAAATGAAATATTTGACAGCTTCCATCTTTTCTCCATTTATGTTGCGTATTGCTTCAGTCATTTGCAAGGATTTTTGTTTTCTCTGTACTAAGTTATAGTCCATACTGAAGGTTATTGTTTTTGTTGTTTTTAGGTCACATTGAGTCAGTACTGACTCATACTGACCCTATACACAACAGAACGAAACACTACCCGGTCCTGGGCCAACCTCATAATCATTGCTATGCCTGAGCGCATTGCTGCTGTCACCGTGCCAATCCATCTTGTTAGAGGTTTTCCTCTTTTTCTCCGATCCTCCATATTACCAAACATGATCAACTTCTCTAGTGACTGGTCCCTTCCGATAATATATCCAAAGTATGAGAGGCAAAGTTTGGCCATCCTGGCTTCTAAAGAGTATTCTGGCTGTACCTCCTTCAACACACAACTATTGGTTCTTTTAACAGTCCATGGGACTTTCAATATTCTCCTTCAACACCATAACTCAAATGCATCAATTCTTCTATGATCTTCCGTATTCATTGTCCAACTTTCACATGCATCTGAGGTTATTAAAAATCTCATGACTTGGATCAGGCACACCTTAGTCCTTAAGCTGACATCTTTGGTCTTCAACACTTTAAAGAGGTCTTGTGCAGCAGATTTGCCTAATGCAATACATCACTTGATTTCTTCACTGCTGCTTCCATGAGTGTTGATGGTTGACCCCAGCAAAATGAAGTGTTTGACAACTTCAGTCTTTTCTCCACTGATGTGAACATTGTTTATTGGTCAAGTGGTGAGAATTTCTGTTTTCTTTACACTGAGATTCAACCCATACCAAAGGCTGATGATCTTTATCAGTAAGTATTTTAAGTCCTCTTTGCTTTCAGCAAGCAAGGTTGTATCATCTGCATATCGCAGCTTGTAAGTGAGCCTTTCTCCAATCCTGATGCCATGTTTTTCTTCATATAAACCAGATTATCAGATTATTTGCTCAGCATACAGATTGAATAAATATGGTGAAAGAATACAACGCTGGAGCTCACCTTTCCTAATTTTTAACCATTCGGTGTTTCCATGTTCTGTTCATGGAACAGAACAACTTCCTCTTGGTCTATATACCAGTTCTTCATGAGCACAAGTATTCTGGAATACTCATACTTCTCAACATTGTCCATAGCTCGTCATGATCCACACAATTGAAAGTATTTGCATAGTCAGTAAAGCACAGCTAAACATCTTTCTGGTATTCGCTGTTTTCAGCCAAGATCCCACTGATGTCAGCAGTGATATCCCTCATTCCATGTCTTCTTCTTGATGCGCTTTTGAACATCTAGAAGTTCTCTGTCAATGTATGGTTGCAGTCATTTTTTGTATTACATTTAGTAAACTTTACTCACATGAGATATCAGTGATATTGTCTGATGATGTCTGTATTCTGTTGGATAACCTGTCTTCAGAATGGGCACAAATATAGCTCTCTTTCAGTCAATTGGCCAGGTAGTTGTCTTCCAGATTTCTTTACATAGATGAATGAGTGCTTTTGATAACTCATCACTTGTAGTCTTTAGTTATTCTTCAGTAAGTGCTTCCTGTCCTTTTCCCTTTTCACTATGCAAGGTTGTGTCGTCATATTACAGGTTGCTAATGAATCTTCCTCTAATGCTGATGCCTCTCTATTCTTCATATACTTCAGATTCCCATGTAATTTGCTCCACATATAATTTGAGTAAATATGGTGAGATAATATAACCCTGACACAAACATTTTATAATTATAAACCATGCAATATTCCCATGTTTTGTTTAAATGACTGCTTCTGGGTCTATGTTTAGGCTAAGTATTCTAGGTTAAGTGAGCACAGTAAAGTATTCTAGAACTCTCATTATTTGTGATGTTATCCATAATTTGTTCTGATCTACACAGTTGTATGCATTTGCATAATCACTAAAGCAAAGATAAACACATTTCTGCTATTGTCTGCGTTCAGCCAAGATCTAGCTGGCATTAGCAATGATACCTCTCATTCTTCGTCCTTTTCTGAATCTGGCTTGAATTTCTTGGAGTTCCCTGTTGAGATATATATATATCTATATATCTCTATCTCTATCTATATATATCTGCAAACGTTGTTGAGTTCACATCACCAAAACTTTTACAAGTAATAACGTGATAATATTAACATTATTGACCAGCAATTTCCACAGTCTGTGTTCACTTTGATTTGGAATAGGTACAAATATGGAC
>NW_006408538.1:9173720-9175985 GCF_000296735.1 Chrysochloris asiatica | reverse complement strand
CGTTTCTTCTATTAGCTTTACCTATTATACATTCAAGAGTAAGTTTCATAGTCTATTTTAACATCTATTTGACCTTTTCTTTCTGTCTTGTATTTTTAAGGCTCTTTTGCTTTCTTCATGTATGATGTCCTTGATGTCATCCCACAATTTATCTTGTCTTCTGCCATTTGTGGTCAGTACATTGAATGTATTTTTGAGTTAGCCTCTAAATTTAGTTGGCATACATTCAAAGTGACTTATTTTAATTTTCATCAACGTCAACTTGCATATGAACAATTGATAGTGTTTTCTGTAGCTGATCTGGGGTCTTGTTCTGGATTTCTTCATCATCTCTTTCCACCAATGTAGTTGATTTGATGCCTTTGTTTTCCATTTGGTGAAATCCACATATGTTATCACCATTTATGTTGTTTGAAATTGGTATTTGCATTGAGTAGGTCGTAGGTTTTGCACTGTTCTGTCATGTGATGTCAAGCATCATTTCTGTCACCGAGGCCTTATTTTACAATTACCAATGCTATTTCTTTGTTTCCAGCTTTCACATGCCAGTCACCAGTAATTACCAGTGCTTCTTGATTTCATATTTGATCAATTTCAGTCTGAGGGAGTAATCAGTCAATTTCTGCTCTTATACTAGCCCTCTGTGATCCAGGGTTTTGTGTCACATTCATATAGGTTATTGTACCCTGGAATTCAAATCTGATGCTTCTTTCAGTAAGAATACAGGTTACTTTCTTTTTGTAAAAGAAAATGTCAATTTACCCCATCTGTTGGAATATAAAACAAATGATTTTTTTCCCATCTCATAATCTGAACCTCCATTTATCAGCTGTTGACCTCAATCTAAAATAATTTATGATTCACTTGTGTTAAAATCTACATTACATCATAGATTTATTTATTCATTAAATTTCTCTTTGAAATACAGATCCTGTTTCTTGTCAGATAACTAACATAGTGTGAAATAAAATTCTAAGAACTTTAACTCTGTGAGGAAGGTGGTTCTGATGAGGTATACATGAAAGGATCATGAAGAATATGTTTATATCTTCTGTAATAATATCTGTGGAGACTGCTGTCTATTAATGGTATTTAATAACTATTAACTTAATTTGTTGCTCTTGTTAAGTGCCATCAAGTCAGTTCTAACTCTTATTGACCCTCTACAGGGTTTCCAAGAAGCTACTGGTGAGTATGAACTGAAACTTTGTGGTTCAAAACGATCTTGCTGTCTAGTGCTTTATCCCACAGTGCCACACCTAATATTAAACTATTGATTTAATAATAATTTCTTATGTGATACATTCAATCTTATTAATATGTAGTGTTGAAGAGAGCAAAATCCCTTCAAGTCTCTCTTGAAAATATATGTTAACTAACTTTTAATAGATAATATAAACTCTAGATTTCATTGTTTCATGTTTAACTTCATTGCCAAAGATTACTTTTCTGCTTTTTTGACTCCATGATTTTTGACATAATATGTGCCTACTTCCTAATTGGAGTCCTGGTGTGGTGCTGTGGGATAATGTCGCAACAACAACAACTCCCCAATTGTAAAGTTGTTGTTGTTAGGTGCCATGAAGTTGGCACCGACTCATAGCGACCTTATGCACAGCAGAACTAAACATTGCCCGATCCTGGGTCAACCTCACTACTGTTGCCACACTTGAGGCCATCGATGCTGCCACTTGGCAAATCCATCTCATTCAGGGGGTCATCGTATTTTCTCTGACTCTCTGTCTTACCTAACATGATATCCTTCTCCAGTGACTGGTCCCTCCTGACAATATGTCTGAAGTACGAAAGACAAAGTTTGGCTATCTTGGCCTCAAAGGAACACTCTGGCTGCACTTCTGCCAAAACAGATCTATTGATTCTTTTGGCAGCCCATGACAGTTTCAATATTCCCCCCAACACTGTAACTCAAAAGCATCAATTCTTCTACGGTCTACCTTATTCACTGTCCAGCTTTTCGCATGCATATGAGGTTATTGAAAATAGCATGGATTGGGTCAGGCGCACCTTAGTCCTCAAGCTGACATCTTTGCTCTTCAACACTTTAAAAAGTTCTTGTGCAGCAAATTTGCCTAATGCAATATGTCATCTGATTTATTGATTGCTGCTTCCCTGAGTGTTGATAATTGATCTAAGATGAGTAAAGTTCTTGACAACTTCAATCTTTTCTCCATTGATAAGAATGTTGTTTATTGGTCCAATGGTGAGGATTTTTGTTTTCTTTACATTGAGATGTAATCCATACTG
>NW_006408538.1:9144510-9172770 GCF_000296735.1 Chrysochloris asiatica | reverse complement strand
CAAATTACCACAGTAAGACAAACTGACAGACAAGTGTTGGAATTGAAAATACTTGTGTTCTATTCTACTTGCCTTATTTTAAAATATTATTGCCTTATTTTAAAGTCTTGCCTCTTTTTGTAAGCTGCTTTGAATAGTTGTTTTGGAACTTGTTCTTGTCAGCTGCCATTCAATCAGCGCCAACTTATGATACGCTCAACTCATGGCAACCCTATGCACAATGGAATTGGATCATTATTACCCTTAGGGGTTTTCATTGTTCTATTTTTAAGAATTATATTGCCAGGCCTTTTAGCCATCTTTCTTAGTCTAGAAGTTCCATTGCAAACCAATCAGCAGCAAAGAAATACACAAGCCTTTAGTGATAAAAGGATACTAAAACCAAAACAAAACCAAAAACACATCACTTTTTCCCTCTAGTTGATTCTAACTAATGGTTCTCATAAATGGTTGAGAACCAATTTCCTGAGGGTTTTCTTGACTGTAGTCTATATGGAGCTGGCTCACCAGACTTTAAAAATATATACACTTGCATTCACCAAAAGGCATGCACTGGGATGTTCATAGCAGCAATATATGCTGTTGTTAGGTGTCATTGAGTTGGTACAGACTCATAGTGATCCTATGCACACAGAATGAAACATTGCTCAGTCCTGCATCAATCTCACAATCTTTGCTATGCCTGAGCCCATCTAGCTGCTTGGTGGGGATATCATGTCTGGTAAAATGGAGGGTCAGAGAAAAAGAGGAAGCAGCCATATATATAACAGTCCCAAATCAGAAATTATCTAAATGCATATTAACCACAGAATGATTAAATGAATCATAGTATATTTATATGATGGAATACCATGCAGTCATGAGAATGAATAACGTAACAGTATGCACAACTATGTGTGGCAAATCACTTAAGTTTAATTTTGAATGAAGCTGAGCAAAATTGTATCTACTGTATCAAATTAAATTAACTATATATTGTTGCAAAGCAAATAATTTAAGAAGCAAATATTTATTGTCTTTCACTTTTTCTGAGAGTCAGGGAATCAACGGATGGTTTAATTCCAGCTCAGAGTATCTCATGGCATTCCAGTTAAGTTTGCAATCATTTGAAGGGTTGGGTGGAGCTGGAGAATCAACTTGTAAGCTGAGGAGAGTGGTGTCCTTGGAGCTGTTGGCTAGAGGTTTCAATTCCTCACCATTTGTGTTTTTCTTTGAGGTTGTCTTTATAGCTAAAATGATCAAAGTAAGCAATATGCAAACAACTTACCAAAATGGAAGCCATAAATATTTGTTAACCAAATCTGGGAAGTAACATGACATTGGTGGTGGTGGTTACGTTCTGTGGAGTCGATTCCGACTCATAGCAACCCTGTACAGGGTTTCAGAGGCTATAAATCTTTACGGGAGCAGACAGCCTTATCTTTCTCCTGCAGAACAGCTGGTAGTTTGGAACTGCTGACCTTGCGATTCCTAACCACTACGCTACCAGAACTCCATGCCATTGCTTGTACTATATCCTATTGGGTACACATGTCTACACTGTACAACATGGGAAGGGGGGATGTACACATGGACATGAGTAATTTGGAGACTGTGGAGTCATTAAGGTTATCTTGGAGGTTGGCAACTGCAAAGAGTAACAATATAAAACTTGATAAAGTCTAGTAATTTTAATGGTTGTAGTATGTATAATATTAAGTATTTTGGTGGATTAAAAACTAAAGTTTAAAGAAAAACAAACATACACAAAACAAAACAGGCTACTGACTAATTTCATGGAAACAAAGTGATAAGTAAGAAAGTAAATGTCATCCACCATAGAGCATTGCTAGGTCCATAATCAACTTTAAATATTTAAATCTTCATAAGAATTTAGCCAATTATTTTTGATGTGCACAAATTTGAAAATGATGTGGAAAAAGTGTGGATGATTTAAATTCTTTTCTCATATTAGCAAGCCACTTATAATGTCTAAAATATTTAAATATTTGAGTTAAGCAATAGTATATTAACATGGAATTTAGAAACATGAAGACATTTCACTTTTAATATCCAGGGAAAGTGGAAAAGTTTCCTAAGTCACTGGAGAGTCCCAGACTTGGAAATGTGGGCTAATTCAGTGACTCAGCTTCTCATATCTTTATTAAAGAAAAAAGGTTTGCCAAGGGAAAAAAAAAACATAACAAGAGCTTCATGTCTCAAAGTTCTTTCTTGTGATTATTTAATTTTTGATTGTGCGATATTACGGATACTTGAAATGTAGGTATAAAGTATAATGGTGGTGGTGGAGATGTGCCACAGAGTCGGTTCCGACTCATAGCGACCCTGTACGGGGTTTCCGAGGCTGTAAATCTTTATGGGAGCAGAAGGCCTAATCTTTCTCTTGTGGAACAGCTGGTAGTTTCGAACTATTGACCTTAAGGTTCGCAGCCCGATTCATAACCACTATGCTACCAGAACTCATTATAAGTATAATTGTTGTTGTTGTTAAGTGCCGTCGAGTCGGTTCCGACCCATAGCGACCCTGTACAGGGTTTCCGAGGGTGTAAATCCTTACGGGATTAGAAAGCCTCATCTTTCTCCCGCGGAACGGCTGGTAGTTTCAAACCGCTGACCTTAAGGTTCGCAGCCCGATTCGTAACCACTACGCTACCAGAGCTCCTTTAGAATAATAAAATTTTAAATGGTACTCTGTCAACCATTTGATGTGCCAAAAAGTACTCACCCATTCTGATCCTGATTGCCTTGTTTCAAAAATGGTGAAATTCTCACCAGCTAAGGAGTCCTAGTGTGGCTCTGTGAGTTAATGAGCCAGACTGCAAAGCCATTTGAACTACAAAGTCAGTGGTTCAAGCTCACCAGTCGCTCCTTGGAAACCCCATACAGGGTTGCTGTGGGTCGGAACCGACTCAACAGCACTTAACAACAACAATTGAGTTGTATGAGCTATAATCTGTAGGTTTCCTGGTCCATAATATTGGCTTCCTCAAGATTCAAACCTGGTGTAGTGCTGTAGTATAAACACTTGACCACAAGATCGGTTTGAACAGCAAAGCTGGCAGTTCAAAACTCACCCGCTGCTTCTCCTAAACCCTATTACAAGATTGCTATGAATTGCAACTGACTCAATAAACTTAACAACAACAACAAGTACTTAATAATCATAAACAAGAAGAAGCAATGTTAATTAAGTTAATGAATACAATATGAATGTTATGAGGCATTTATACAAGTTATGCATGTGCTTAATTGCACTTTTCACTATTATCAGATCCTTCCCAGTTACTTAGAGTAACATAAAGAAAAGATGACTTAGTATTATGTGAATTTTCAAAGCTGAATTCTGTTACATTTAGAAATCTTCAAAGAAAATAGTATGCTACAAATATTGTGCTCTCGGTTTTAGTGATGATGGTGGTGATGGTGGGGCTTATGTGCCGTGGATATGGTTCCGATTCATAGCGACCCTATATAGAGTTTCTGAGGCTGTAAATCTTGACAGGAGCAAAAAGCCTCATCTTTCTCCTTCGGAACTGCTAGCAGTTTCAGACTGCTGACCTCGGGATTCTCAACCCGATTTGTAACCACTAGAAAGCTGAACTTGGTGCTCTAACTCAGATCATTGCCTGTACTGAGTCTAAATTTCTTTCTGACCCGTTTCAACCAGTAAAGAAGCAGCCTCACCTCATTTCAAATGCACATTATAAATACAGCAAGGATTAAGAAAGGGTAACATGCTCTTGGGTTACTACCAAGGCCTAGGAAAAAGTTGGCTCCATAAATCTGTTAACCTTATTGTTCGAACACTAACATAAATTCCCCATGGAGGTGGTTTGTGCCATGAAGTTGGTTCCGACTCACAGCGACCCTGTACAGGGTTTCTGAGGCTGTGAATCTTTATGGGAGCAGAAAGATTCATCTTTCTCCCACGGATCAGCTGGTAATTTCGAACCGCTGAGTTTGAGGTTAGCAGCCTGATTCCTAACCACTACGCTACTAGAGCTCCTTTGGTGCGCAGCAATTTGGAAACCCCAATGACTTCACTTATCACTTAGATAACGTGGGTTTTGGGTTCAGAAAGCAGGTGTAACTTCTGGTTGCCACTTATGAACTGTGAGACTTCAGTTTTCTCAGTGGTTGAATCCGCACAGTAACAGTTTGTTCCTTACAAGGTTGTTGTGAGTATTAAATAAGATGGTGATGGTAGTGATGTGCTGTAGAGTTGGTTCTGACTCATAGCAAATCTGCATTGGGTTTTTGACTCTATAAATCTTTACAGGAACAGAAAGCCTCACCTTTCTCCCATGGAACAGCTAGTAGTTTCGAACTGCTGACCTTGAGGTTAGCATCCAGACTCATAACCCCTATGCTACCAGAGATAGTGAATATAAAATGCTTAGCACAGTTCTAAGATAAGTGATATCTCAATAAACATTAGCTTTTATTCTGTTTATAACTACTTTTCATTCCGATTCCAGATGGTGTTATGTGAAAAAGGATGACCATATTAGATTGCAAAATGGAGGACAACTACATTATTACGTAACTGGGAAACCATTGAGAATAAGAGACCAGCCAATTTTATACATAACCATGATGATCAAATCCATTGTCACTCTCACCTTGCACTTTGACACTTATTACTACCAGAAATAGGTCATTAATGTGCAAAATAGTCAGGTAGTATATATTTTCCTATTGTCGTAATGGAAAACGTTGGATAATGAGCTAGTCAATGAGTAAGGAATAGGTGTATTCTGAAAAGCCAGTATAAAAAGGTTCAGACTACAAAAAAATTCAAAACCAGTTTAGAATCTTGCTGTATAAAATAGATACTTTAAGTTTAAAGCTGACAAGATATTGACCCAAAGGCCACCCTTCTTTAATAAATCTACCCTCCAGAGTTCAAGACAGTTTATCCTACTTGGCATTTCAATTGATTAGAATAGTCAATTCTAACTAATGGAATCTTTTGATCAATGATTGTATAACATAATTGTATATTATGTGTAAAACCTTGTTTTCTTGAAACCTGGGTAGATTATGGATTCAAAACAGGTTGGTCGATTTGTAATCCCTTCTAAATTGCCATTAACTGGCTACTTAATTATACTCACTTTGTATTTTTTTTGAAAGCATTAAAAACATTTCACTGCTCATCTATTCCAGCAACCATATGTCCACAGTACAAGGAAAGTATACGCACATCTGATGTGAAACTAATGAAATGAGTAATGTATTACATACCAGCTTTGAATAGTTTGTTTATGCTGTTAGAGAGCAAAGCTAGTAGTTTCCATCTGTACTTACAGATTAAACATTTGCTTCAGAAAGATTTTATTTTAATTGGAGCTAATATTAGTTTATTAGTAAAAGGCCCCTAGAGTAGTAAAAATGAGATCATATTGCAATAATAAAAAGACTGTTACATTTTTCCTAACATTCCTTAAATCTTTTTAATATCATACTACATGGAAGTGAAAGCCAACTTTAATATGTTGCTTCGCTTTTTTCTTTTTGGCCAAAATCTTCATAGGAAGAGAATCAGAGCAGTTTGAATATTTTAGAGATTAATAAAGTAAAAATAAAATGAAAGTTTTTTTCTGTAGACTGATGCACTTCTATTGTACTGCACACTTGTTTGGCAGATGACTACACCTTACTTTAGCAGGGAGAATTATGAATGAAGATGTGTTAACAATAAAGCACTGCAGTTTTGGGATCTCCATTTATGCAACAACAAAAGATGAATATACACATGCATCTCAGCACAAGGAATACACCGAAATAAAATTGTCTACATATGTGCAAATAGATGGTGGAAAAATCTGCATATCATCAACCAAAAGAAAGCCAGAGAAAGAGTGTGAAAGACACCATGCATTGCTCATATGCAAGTTTAGGCTGAAGCTGAAGAAAATTAAAGCAACCCACAAGAGCTAAAATATGACCCAGAGTATATCCCACCTGAATTTAGAAATCATCTCAAGAACAGATTTGATGCATTGGATACTGATGACCAAAGACCAGAAGAGTTTTGAGATGATATAAAAAGCATAATACAGAAAGAGAGAGAGCAAAAGGCCACTAAGAAGACAAGAAAGAAGGAAAAGACCAAAATAGTATCAAAAGAGACTCTGTAACTTGCTCTCCAGCAAAGAGGTCCTAAAGCAAATAGAAGAAATGAGGAAATAAAAGAGCTTAACAGAAAAATTCAAAAGGCAGATCAATAAGACAGTGTCAAGTATTATAATGAAATGTGCAAAGACCTGGAGTTAGGAAACCAAAAGGCAAGAACATGCTAAGCATTTCTTAAACTGAAAAAACTGAAGAAAAGCTTCAAACTTCAACTTGAAAAATTGATGGATTCTATGGCCAAAATATGAAATGATGCACAAAGCATGAATATAAGACAGAAGGAATACACAAAGTCACTGTCACAAAAAGAAATGAGTGATGATTAGCCATTTCAAGAGATAACGTGTGATCAAGTGTCAATGATGCTGAAGGAAGCAGTCCAAGGTGCACTAAAGCACTGATAGAGAGCAAGGCTCTGGGAACTCATGGAATACAAACTGAAATCTTTCAACAAACTGAGAAGGCACGCTCTCATCTATGCCAAGAACTTTGGAAGATAGCTACCTTTCCAAATGATTGTCCCCATTCCAACGAGAAGTGACCCAACAGAATGCAGAAATCACCAGACAGTAAATATCACATGCAAATAAAGTCTTACTAATTTAAAAATGGCTGAAACAGTGCATTCACAGGGAATTGCCAATGACTGAACCAGATTAAGATGAAGACAAGAAACAAGGAATACCATTATTGACTTCAGGTGGATTGTGCCTGAGAGCAGCGGATACCAGAAAGATGTTTATCTGTGCTTTATTGACTAAGCAAAGGATTTCTACTGTGTACATCATGACAAGCTGTGGACAACATTTTGGAGAATGAGTATTTTAGAACACTTAATTTTTCAAATGAGGCACCTATATACATACCAAGATGTAGTTGTTTGAACAGAACATGGGAACACTCAATGATTTCATATTAGGGAAGATGTGTGTCAGGATTGTATTCTTTCATCATACTTATTCAATCTGTATGCTGAGCAAATAATCCTAGAAACTGTACTATATGAAGAAGAATTGGGCATCAGGATTGGAGGAAGACTCATTAGCTACCTGTGAGATGCAGATGATACAACCTTGTTTTGCTGAAAGCAACAAGGATTTAAAATACTTACTGATAAAGATGGCTTGCACCTCAATGTAATGAAAACAAAAATCCTTACTGCTGGACCAATAAATAACATCATCATAAATGAGAAAAGAAGTTTAGAAACCTCTACTTTGCTTGGATCCACTGTGAACACTCATGGAAGCAACAGCCAACAAATCAAACCCAAGCCATGATATTTTCAGTTGTTTAATATACATGTGAAAGCTGGACAATAAATAAAGAATACAGTAGAAGAGTTGATGCATGTAAGTTGCATTATAGAAGAATATTAAAATACCAACGACTGCTAGAAGAATAAACAAATCTGTGTTGGAAGAATACTCCTTAGAAGTTAGGACATATTATACTCATCCTTTGGGCACATTATCAGAATGGACTAATCCCTGGAGAAGGAGGTCATGTTAATTAAAGTGGAGGGTCAGTGAATAAAGGAAGACCCTCAGCAAGAAGAATGGCACAGTGACAGGAGCAATGGGCTTATGGTGCAGGACTGGGCAAACTGGTCAGGGCTTGGTTCTGTTTTGCATAAGGTAGCCATGAGTCAGAACCTGACAACAACAACAACAGTAATATCTATTTACACTTTGCTGTGTCTTTAAGATTAAGTGTTGTTAAATGCTGTCCAGTTGATTTCAACTCACGGTAACTCTTAGAGGTTTTCTGAGACTTTAAATCTTCAAAGGAGCAGAAAGCCTCATCTGTCTCCCATGGAGTGGTTGGCAGACTTGAACCTCATTCAAACATAGATCATACATGTTTGAATGTTAAAAAACTTCTTGAGTGTTTACAAAATCTTAATAACATTGACATGCTAACTAAACAACTTGCATTGCATTTACATTTTTGTTTTCTTATTGATGTTATATTCATCCATTCATTCTTTTTGCGGTGGTGGCATTGTATGCTATGGAGTCAGTTCTGTCTCATATGGACCCTGTGTAGGGTTTCTGAGGCTACAGACCTTTACAGGAGCGGAAAACCTTATGTGTCTCCTGCAGAGAGAGAGTCTGGTTGATTCTATCTGCTGACCTTGCGGTTAACAACCCAAGTTGTAAACCAGAATGCTACCAACACTCCTTATTCCTATTTTTATTATTCTACTATTGATCATTTACTATGATTTAGACCAGACCATTGCAACATAATCAGGAAAAATGCTTCAAGAAAAACTGAAACATTATAAGCAGTGTAATGACATAGCTTCTTCATGAAAACAAGTTATTGAACATATATTATGTGGCAGAAAAGATATTTAATACTGAAAAGTAGCTTTCACAAATAAGGTTACTCTTGATATGTTGTAGTTATATACCGTGGAGTCAGTTTCGACCCATAGTGACCCTGTACAAGGTTTCTGAGGCTGCAAATCTTTACAGGAACAGAAAGCCTCATCTTTCTCCTGTGGAACAGCTGGTAGTTTCGAACTGCTGACCCTAAGGTTAGCAGCCTGATTCGTAACCAGTATGCTACCAGAGTTCTTGATATGAGGAGCCTTCAAAAGTTCATGAAAAATTGAATTAAAAAATTGTTGTTGTTAAGTGCCGTTGAGTCAGTTCAAATTAAAAGATACTGAAATTTGTTTTTGAAGCCCCCATGTATAAGTGACAGAGGAGCATTGGGTTGGAAGAGGACCATGATGAGGAGTCAAGCCGGAACTAATGATGGCTTAAAATTGGCAATGGGTTTATAGATGCATTAGAGTAGATTGTACTACAGCCTTCAACATGCATTGCCCCTCAATGTAAATAAAACATAAATCCTCATAACTGAACCAATAAATTGTTGTTGTTGTTGTTGTTAAGTGTCATTGAGTCAATTCCATCGCATAGTGACCATTTACGGAATATCCAAGGAGTAGCTGTTGGTTTTGAATTGTTGTCCAGGTGGTTCAAACCAAATTTGCAGACCAGTGTTTTATCCTACAGCACCACACCAGGACTACTAATCAATATATTGCATCATGACAAGTGTAGAAAAAATTTAAGTTGACAAAGGCTTAGTTTGCTTGGACCCATAGTCAATGCTCAATGAAGCAGCAGTCAAGAAATCAAATGGCATATTGCATTAGACAAACCTGTAAAAGACCTCATTAAAGTATTAAAAAACCAAGATGTCAGTTTGAAGACTAAGGTGCACCTGATCCAAGATAACAGTGTTCTCATGCATAAGAAAGTTGGACAGTGAATAAGAAAGACTGTATAAGATTTGATGCATTTGAATTATGGTGTTTGTGAAAAATATTAAAAGCACCATGGACTGTCAAAAGAACAAACAAATATTTCTTGGAAGAAGCAGAGATAAAATGCTCCTTGGAAGTAAAGATGGTGAGACTTCAAGTCTTATATTTTGGACATGTTGTCAGGAGGGAACAGTCCCTGGAGAAGAACAGCAAGCTTGAACAAAGAAAAGGGTCAAGAAAAAGAGGAAGACCCACAACAAGATGGACTGACACAGTGGCAGTAACAATGGGCTCAAGCATAACAAGTGTGAGGATGGTGCAGGATTAGGTGATGTTTTGTTCTGTTGTGCTATGATGGCACCTAGCAACAACAACAACAAAGACTGCACTTTGTGTCATTTGGATATAGAAGCAACAAACAGTGGAAGCTGGAAGAATACACTGTGGATTCTCATAGGGTGATTCGTTGTTGTTTTTAAATGCTGTTGAGTTGGTTCCAATTCATAGCGACCCTGAGTTGTGGCTGTGTTGAGCTGACTTTGTAATTAGGAATCCAGTGTTTACCTTACAGTGCCACACCAGAATTCCCATATGATGACTAGGTGCAAAGATATATAATAATAATAATAATAATAATAATAATACCACATGGCCATTGAGGCTATTCTGATTCATAGCGACCCAATATAGGGCTTCTGAGATTAAATTTCTACAGAAGCAGCAGCCTCATCTTTCTCCCACTGGGCAGCTGGTGGATTTGAACTGGGCATTTGAAGCAGTCCAACACTTACCCCACAACACCATAAGGCTCCTTAGATATAGAATATTGTTGATGTTATTGTTGTTGCTGTTAAGTGCCATTGAGTTGCTTCCAACTCATAATGACATGGTTTCCAAGCATCACAGCTACTGGGTTTGAACTTCCACCCTTGTGGTTCCCAGCTGATCCTACAGTACCACACCTAGAGTCCAGATATAGAATTGTTATTGTTAAGTGCTGTTGAATCAGTTCTGACTCATAGCAACCCTGTATAGGGTTTCCATGACTTCTAAATCTTCATGGGAGCAGAAAACTGCCATTTTTTTCCTGCGGAGCAACTGGCAGACTGAATTTGCCGACCTTGCACAGTCCAGTGTTTATTGTATGGAGCCAGCTCACTCCCAGATTATATAACTATTGTTGCTGTTACTGTTAAATGCCATCGAGTAGGGCCTGACTCATAGCGACCCTGGATAGGGTTTCCAAGGAGCAGCTGGTGGGCTTAAACTACCTAATTGCTACTGTATTGGACAGTGTAACTCTATAAGGTAAAGGAAGACAGTGGAGAATCCAGGTAGGCTTAGTGGCTCAGCAGTAGGTTACTCTGTTAGTTGTCATAGAGTTGGTTTCAACTCAAGGCTACATTATAACAGAATACAGTGTTGCCTGGTTCTGCACTGTTTCGATTTTTGGTTCCATTGTTCCAGCTATTATATGATTCCATCTCACTGAAAGGTTTCCTCGTTTCCCTTGGCCTTCTTCATTACCAAAAATGACAATCTTTTTCTAGTGATTTCTCTTTCCTTATGACATGTCTATAGTAAGCAAGATGAAGGCTTGTCATCCTCTCTTGTAAGGAACATTCCACTTGTGTTTCTTCTAAGACTGATATGTTTATTCTTCTAGCCGTTCATGTTGTTGTTGTTATGTGCCATGGAGTCAGTTCTGACTCATAGCGACCCTGTACAGGGTTTCCGAGGCTGTAAATCTTTACGGGAGCAGAAAGCCTCATCTTTCTCCCACAAAACAGCTGGTAGTTTTGAACTGCTGACCTTGTTGTTCACAGCCCGATTCATAACCACTACACTACCAGAGTTCCTTAACTTAACATTAGGGAGACATAAAGTTATCTACTGATGCTAATACACAAGACCTCCCCAAGTCTTTACTCAAACTATGGAATCACTTCTACAGAGAATCAAACCTTTGGACCAAGTTTCTCAGATCTACACTTGCTAGATACACACTTGTGCATCTGGGGAAAAGCTGTGTTGATTTTATACACTGTCAGATGTTACTAGGTCAATCCAGTGAACTGTGTAGTCTTTAGAGTTAATGATCACACACACTACTCAAGTGGTATCCAATTGTACATTCTCAACAAAGAAAAGGCATTTTATAAAGGTTATGCATAGCTTGACATGGTTCAAAACAGAAAGCAGCAGCAATTATTTTAAACAATGATCACCAAAAAGCAGTCCATGGTGTATTCAATATTCTTCACCAATACCACAGTGTAAATGCTTCACATTTTCTTCTGTCTTCTGTTTTCATTGTCCCGCTTTCACATGGTTATGAGGCAGTTGAAAAGATCATGGCTTGGGTCAGCTGTACTTTTGTCATCAAAGAAATAGGCTGTAGATGTCACATTGTAGTGGATGGAGGAAAAAAAGAATTTGATTAAACTTGAGTGGCTCTGTATAGAACAGATATTTCCCACATCAAGAACATGGCACATAGAACTGTACAAATTGATATGCCAGGCATGCAGATCGAGATTTGTATGTAGGAAAAATTCATATTTATTGTTATTTCTGTACTTTGTCTCTGGGTTTAGAGTCCTTGAGAGGTGAAGCGAGTTTGTACTTGACTGCTAACCAAAAAATTAGCAGTTTGAACTCACCTAATAGGAGTATCAGGGCAGAAAAATGTGGTAGACTGCTTGCACAAACTCTGAAGCCTACAAAACTGTATGGAGCAGTCTGCGATTGTACCACGAGGCATCAGCAGGAGTCAGAATTGATGTGGGGGCAGTGGGAGTCTCCTCAGCTTTTCATCACCTCCCTAGACTTTAAGGAGCTCTGTTGCTGTAGTAGTGAAACACTGAGTTGCTAACAGAAAGGTCAGTGATTTGAGCCCCAGAGCCGTCTGTGACAATCTGCTTCCATAAAGATCACAGCCCTGGAAACCTTACGAGGCAGTTATACTCTGTCTTGTCGAGTTGCTAGGAGTTGGATTCCACAGCAACAGGTTTGGTGTGATTACAGTTTAGTGGTGAAACCGTTAAGCCCTCCGTTACTAACTAAAAGGTCAGCAGTTTCAACCCACCAGCTGCTTCATGGAATAAAGAATTGGCAATCTGCTTATAAAAACAAAACTTAGTACAGTGCATTTACGAAAGTACCTTGTTTTGGAAGGGCATGGTTAAAAATAACGTATTATGTGTGTTATATGTGTAAATATACATTCCAACCTTGGCAGTCCTGTGGGGCAGTAATGATTCCTTTATGAATCATAATCAACTTCACATCATAGAGCAGCAACAGTAAAACTAAGGATTCTTGTGTGACCTTCACATGGGGCAGAGATCACTTTAGTTTAATGTAGTTGTAAGTAATAGGAGTCCTGGTGTGGTGCTGTGGGTTAATGCTCCAGACTGCAAAGCCATTTGAACTTCAAGGTTGGCAGTTCTAGCTCACCAGCTGCTATTCAGAAATCCTATACAGGGTCATTATGGGTCAGAACCGACTTGATGGCAACTTAACAACAGCAACAACAAGTAACTAATATGATGTAAGTTGCCACTCATTGAAATCTGCTCCTCAGCAACTAGCAACAACTACAAAGTTAAAATTGTGGACAATAGTTGTTGTTATGTGCTGTGGGCAATAGTAGTTAAGAATGATTATAGTAGTTAAGAGATTGGCTTTAGTTTAAATTTCTCTTCTCCTACATAGTAACATAAGGAGCTCTGGTAGCGTAGTGGTTACGAATCGGGCTGCAAACAGAAAGGTCAGCAGTTCGAAACTACCAGGTGTTCCGTGGGAGAAGGATGAGGCTTTCTGCTCCCGTAAAGATTTACAGCCTCAGAAACCCTGTACAGGGTCGCTATGAGTCGGAACTGACTCCACAGCATGTAACAACTACAACAACACAGTAACATAACAACCCCAGTAAGCTGTTTTATTTCTCTGTGTCAGTTGAGCAGTGTTTTTGTTGTTGCTATGTGCCATATAGTGAATTCTGACTCATAGCAACTCTATGTGCAGTTTCTAGGGAGCAACTGGTAGGTTTGAACCACCAGCATTGTGATTAGCAGTCTAGTGCAATCCTACAGTGCCACACCAAGACTCCCAACCCCAGGTAAACAGAGAACTGTTTTAAATGTGAATTAAATTAGTTACTTAGTGCATCGCCTTGAACATAGTGAATAACCAGTGATTGCTACTATAGTTAAAACATGGATGATCCTGGAGGACCTTATGCTGAATAAAATTAATCAATCACTAAAGGGCAAATCTTATATCAGATCACTATGAGCAGTAGACTCCACAGCCATGAGGCAAGAAGAACTAGATCATGTCTGGCTACTACAGCCATCTGCTCTGAAAGAGACCACATTAGAAGTTTTTGGATAGAGAAGGTAAAGAAAATGTGGAACACAACTCAAAATCATAAAGAATAGAAAGCTTACTGGTCTGAAACTGACATCACTCCTGTGGCTCAATTTTCAGAAAAACAGTAGATAGAAAAGTGGGGGAGTGGAGATACACGATGCTAGTGATTTATCACACCACGGAATGTCCAACCATCCAAAATCAAAAGGGCAGTATTTACCCAAGGACAAAATTCAGAAGGGTTGGGAAAGAAAGAGGAATGAAATTAAGAGACCTAAGGAAGGAAAGAAATAAGAGATGTCACATTAAAGGATTCAATTTACTGAGCTGAAACAAAGTGTAGGATTTGTTGAATGTAAACCTAATGATCCACTCTATAAACCTTCACTCAAGTCACAATAAAAAGTGTTTTGAAAAAGTAACATGGAGAAATCCTTTGTTTGAAAATATTCTAAAACCTTAATTAAAAAAAAAAAAAAAGTCAATCTATGGATTGGCCTTATGAGCAGATGCACTCTTAGAATTGTTGTTAAGTGCCTTTGAATCGGTTCTGACACATAGCGACCCTGTATAAGGTTTCTGAGGAGCAGCTGGTGAGTTTGAACTGCCAACTTTGTGGCTCACAATCCAGTGCTATAACAGGAGTCCACTCTGGCCCCATAATCTGCTACAATGTTTTGGGAACAGATGGCCAGGCATGTATTCCAAGGCTATTCTGTGCGGGTTCGACTTCCTAACCTTTTGTTAGATAACTGTTTGCTTAACAGTTTGCATCATCCAAGGAATCCAAAGTGAGTACTATTCTTACACAACTCTCTTGTTTCAAAATAGATGGCATGTTTTTCCAACCCTTAATTACCTATTACTTTCTTAAGAAGTATTCTACCCTCATCTGGTCACATATGAGGCTGTCTCACAGGTTGGCATTCCGAAAGGAGAATCATGGAAACCTCTCAGTTCTCTGCCTTGGGTAGTAAAACACTTTCACAGCATCTACAGTGTAACATGGACTTGCTTTAGTTATATTATACGACTATCCAATTAAAAAGGATTGAAAGTTAAATATTTGATTAAAAATACATTTTTTCATGTCTGTGGAACTCTAAAAATTCAAAAATACAAAAAGGGACAATCTTCTCTCTCTTATTTATTTTAACAGCAATTCCTGAGTTTGTAACACAAGTGAATGTCGCCTTGGAAGCCTTAAGCAAGAACTTGATGGATGTGTTTGATGACAACCAATTTGTGGACATCTCAAAAAAGATCTATGATACAATTCATGATATCAGATGTTCAGTCATGATGATTAGGGTAAGTTTGCTTTACCTTCCTTTGAATTACTACAACTCTCATCACCATCTGGAACATCTGGGATGATGGTAAGAAATCTTTTATTTCTGTGCTCTAATGTCTATGCTGAAATCCATTAGAACTTTAGAAATTCACATGCACCCCCAAAGGAAGATCTATCACAAACAACACTGTCACTTACGTATTTGGTTATAACTTACATAAATGAGTACATTTAACCGTTGTACGTGGAGGATTTACTAAGGTTTCACATATTCTGATCAGAAGCCAAAGGAAAATACCTGAAGTACTATGCTGGGGTTTTTGTTTTTTGCCTGAACAATGAAGAAACTTTCTCATCACTTTATTGAAATTACTAGAAAGTGGTGCTTGAAACAAATGATCTCTATAGCCAAACCCTCTCACCCTAGATCATAAAATCACAGAGTGTTCTGCAAGAATTCTTACCTGTAGCTGCTATTAACCAGTTTAGAAACACTTGAACTATTCCAGTTTTGAAATTGTTTATTTGAGGGAGTATGTGTTTCATACCTAAAGGTGGGAATGAGCAGTTTGCTGTGGAGCACACAGCAAACACAGTGACTACTGTTAGCTATTTTGTATGCAAATGTTAGTATGGAGTATTTTGTTTTTTAAATATCATATGCTGTTATTCTTGTTAAGTGTCATCGATTCAGTTCCTACTCATAATGACCCTGTATAGTTGTTGAGGAACTGATGGTGTGGTTCAAGTTGACCTTGTTACCCAGTGCTTTTCCTACTGTGTCACATCAGGACTCCAAATGTCATATAAATCAATTGAAATCCTTCAGAAAATGTACATGTGAAAGATACCTTATTTTAGGTTGGGCTTACCCGGAGGCAGATTCTAAGGTAAGAACTTTTTTAAAAAAGAACCAGTACTCTGTTTAGGAGAAAATGAGGCAGAGAAAGTAAAACAATGAGGGGAAGAAAACCATCGCAAGCATCCTGCTAAAGATTTCTTGAGATTCTTTAGAACATGTCTCAGAATTTTCTCACCTGAAAGAATGAAAACTGGATATATACATACCTGCTCACCCTCTATATCCCCAAAGGTGGCACCTAAACCTTATGCCTAACGCCAAGCAGATTCTGTGGAAAGAAAGCAGCTTTGAGGTAGAGTTTCAGGTGTGAATGTGGTGGTGGGGGTTGTGCGTAGTCAAGTTAATTCTGACTCATAACAAAAGGAGCGCTGGTAGCGTAGTGATTACGAATCGGGCTGCGAACCTTACGATCAGCAGTTTGAAACTACCAGCTGTTAGTTTCTACCAGGCTTTCTGCTCCAGTAAAGATTTACAGCCTCTGAAACCTTGTACAGGGTCGCTATGGGTCGGAATCGACTCCACAGCACCTAACAACAGCAACAGAGTGGCGGGCGGATTCGACCTACGGAGCTTGCGGTTAACAGCTCAATATCTGGAGTTTAATTTGAGTCTCTGGATTAACATTTAGTAAGATGTTACTATAGAAAAGGAAATGATGAAGAAATAAGGGTAGAACCTATGTAGTCTTCGGCAGGCATGAGTGTCATAAATAGATGATGCTAAGGAATATGGAAATCTAGAGTCATTTGGGGCCTTGCAAGGGAAAGGCTCAAGAGAAGTCAGGGCCCTATCCAGGCAGATCATATTTATAAGAGAAGTTGTAAGACCAGAGGCAACAATGTATAGGATATAGCACATCAAGATTTGAGAAAACCTGAAAGCGAGCCACTTATACATATAAAAAAGGAACCAAACAATTTATACTGGCAAGCAGCCTGCACTTATCAGCTCATATGTGATTGGGAATTGTGTGACTGGTCCAATTATATGCCTGAACATTAAAGAACTTTTATCAGATATATTCTTCTCTTTTCAAAGTGCTTTATACCTTGTTGTTGTTGTTATTAGCTGCCATCAAGTCACTTCAATTAATGGTGACCCATTGCAGGATAATGTGCTGGTCCACAAGGTCAGTTTGAGCTTCAAGGTCAGCAGTTTAAATCCACCAGTTGCTCCTCAGAAACCCTGTATGGGTCACTATGAGTTGGAACTGACTCAACGGCACATACAACAACAATAATGTATATAACAAAATGAAACCTTACCTGATCCTGCACTGTCTTCATCACCATTGGTATGTTTGAGCCCATCATTGAATCCATTGTGTCAGTCCATCTCATTGGGCATTTTCCTTGACTTTGATAGGTCTCCATATTACCAAACATGATGTCCTTCTTCAGTTGTTAGTTGTTTTTCATGATGTGTTCAAAGTGAGTTGAAGTCTTCAGACAAACTCATTTTTTGGAAGTAGGTCACAAGACCTTTTTCTTAGTCTGCCTTTGTCTGGAATTTCTATTGACATGGTTCCACCGTGTTTAATTCTAATGGCATTTGAAATTTGAGTGTCATTGTATCCAGCATATAGACATAGAAACATGCAAAATGCAAAACTAGATTATGGCCACATGTCTCTATGCGTCTGTCTTCCTCACTTGTCTGTCAGTTTTTATCTAACCACCCACAGCCATCAAGTTGATTATGCCTCATGTTGTTGTGTGCCATCCAGTCTGTTCCGACTCAGAGACCCTGAATAGGGTTTCCAAGACTCTCAATCTCTATGGGAGAAGAAAGCCTCATTATTATCTATTGGAGTGATTAGTGGGTTCAAACTGCCAAACCTGTGTTTAACAGCCCAATGAATAACTCACTACTCTTAGCAGCCCAGTTTAGAGTTTCTAAGATTGTAAATATTTATAGGAGCAGACAGCCTTGTCTTCCTCCCAATGAGCACCTTGTGGGTTTGAACTGCCAACCTTGCAGTAGCAGCCCAAAGCCTAACCCGCCGTACCACCAGGACTGTCTACCTGTATATGTGGTGAGCTAGTAATACAGCCGCTCCTGGCAACCAACTCTATTAATAACCCAAACCTGGGAAGTTTTAAGAGGGCTTCAAAAAGTTCATGGAAAAGTGGAATTCAAAGATAAGGAGATATTTTCAAGAACTTTTTGTAGTCCAATAATAGGTAGATCAATGAGAAACACATTGTAAAAATATGAAGAAGAAACAAGACCTTCAGAAAATACCTCTACAGGCGAGCCCTGTACGTTCATGTTCTTGGATAGATATTTGAAAAGATAAATCAGTGAAACAGTATAGGGGAACCAAAGTAAGGATTGTGTACTTTTTCCTATTAAAGTAATCTAATGATGAAAAAAAATCTTACACTCTCTCCCAGTTGGACATTGTAGTACTTAAACATTTTAAAAACTTACTTCTTATCAGGAAGACTTCCAGCAAATTAAATTATCTTATCATTATTTTTCATATTATTCATATTCAGCAGGCATCTTTAGTGCAGGAAAGCAATTTATTGTAATTATTAATAATCTTTGATGCCAGTAATGTTTTCCCTAATATCATGTCTTCTTCAAGGTAAATACTCAAATTTCTTTTAGCTTTTTCTGTTGGGAATCATTTAGTATTTTGTGATGTTCTCTAGTCCTTATTTAAGTTTTTAGCAAACTTCTCAAATAAAATTATTAAAAAGCATATGCTAATTAAAGTCTGCCCAATGTCAAATAAAGTAGAATTGTTCTTATACATTATCTCTATTAATATAGCCAACTGCTGTTAGCTCATTTCCCTCCTTTTAAACTTCATGACTGTTGAATAGACAATGACTCCCAAAGATTTATTTTAATCATTTAAGTCCTGTTGCTGACTATGTAGTCTTTCTCCATTTTAATTTGTTATGTTTGTTACTGGTCCTTGGTACTAATTCTATGTAGCATATATTTATAAATGACACATCCAATGTTTTGTCAGAGCACTTCTGAATTTGTTTGGGTCATGCCCAACACGGCATCAGTTAGCAACATGAGAAATAGATATTTAATTCCTTCAACCATATTGCCAGTGAAGTCATTTAGTCATCTCTGCTAGACGACTTCATTTAATGCCATTTATATGATCAGTTCTTAGAATTTAATGTGCCATCAAACTGAGAACATATCTGAGAGCAAATATTTTGAAAGAATATGTTTCAGCTTTTGAGATAGAGATACTCTCTCTTCAGTCACACTTTTATTGTCAAAAATATAAAACAAATAAAATCAGAGTTTTTGTTCATGAAACCAGGGAGGTCAGGCAGAAGCCCTTGATCCCTGTCCCTGTACCCCAAACACTTTGGCAGCCTTAACAGAGCCTCTATAGCCTTAAGGAACCCCGTGGAGGATGGTGCATAAACCTCTGGACTTAATTCTTAATCATACTTAAAATTGGAAATAGAAGTCTAACTCAAGTCCAAGAAAATGAAAGTCTGATTCTCTTTCTCTTTAAGGATTGTCATTCTATCAAAGAGGATAATAAAATTGATCATATATAATCTTCTCTTTACCAGGTCAAATTTAATGCTGACCAATACTCTGACCTTAGAACTGCAAAGCACTTGTTGTTTTCTTCAAAGTTTCTACACTGTGTCTAGGTTAAGGTGATCGGTTTATAATTGTAAAAGTTCAAGAAGGAAGAGCTATAATCTTGAGGATGTTTGTTAGCACTGTAGATTCCTAAAGCCCTTTGAATTTTCATGAGTGCTTATCAATATCCTTGAAACAGTAAAATACTAACTTAAGATCAGAGTTTGCTATTTTATAAATTGTTTATGTTAATATTTTTCAGTATTATAAATAAAGTTACAAGACTAAAACAAGACATATCTCCACTGAACTTGGTGTTGTTGTTGTTAAATGCTGTCAAGTTGGTTCTGACTCATAGCATGTGTATGGTTTCCAAGGAACAGCTGGTGGGTTTGAACTGCTGACCTTGTGGTTCATAGTCCAGTGCTGATCCTACAGTGCCACACCAGGAGTGTAAATAAATGAAATTTTAGAATCCCATTTATACAACCTAAGAGAATTAAAGCTATCAAATACTTTCATGTGTTTTGTGATTCATATCTCTGTTGAAATTCTGAATTGAGTCCATAGTGTATAATGATTAAAACTGAAATCCATAAGATTAAATAACAAATCTTACTAAACATCAATTTCCTGCTTTGTAAAATAAAATTACTTACTTCAAAAGATGCTCCTACTATAATGACAAAAATGAGCTCATGGGAAAAAAATGCTTGATAAACTGAAGTCTTTTATAAATATGTTACTACTATTGTTGGTTGGCAGTTCAGATCTATCAGCCACTCCATGGGAGAGATGAGGCTTCTGTATGTGTAAAGATTTACAGTCTCTGAACCCCACATAGGATTCCTAAAGTCAGAATTACCTCAGTGATACATGTTTGGCTTGGTTTGATTACTACCCCTGGTTAATGAGTTATTGTTAAGTGCTGTGGAGTTAGTTCTGACTCATAGAGACTCTGTATAGGGTTTCCGAGGCTGTAAATCTTAGCAGAAACAGAAAGTCTCATCTTTCTCCTGTCGAGTGGTTGGTGGGCTTAAACCTCAGGCCTTGTGGCCCGCAGTCCAGTGCTTATCGTATGGAGACCCCACTCTCCCAGTTAATTAGTACTTACTGATAGTACAGTAAGGAGCTCTGGTAGCACTGTGGCTAAGCACTTGATTGCTAAATGAAAGGTCAGCTATTTGAATACACCAGCTGCTCTGCAAGAGAAAAATGTGACAATCTGCTTCTGCAAAGCCTTGGAAACCCTATGGAGCAGGTCTGCAGTGTTCTATAGGGCACTATGAGTGGGGAATGACTCAGCAACAGGCTTAATACAACATTACATACTGTAGTGTGTGCTTTTTTTTTTTTTTTCTTTGATTATTTTTGGTTTTTTAACTTTTTAAAAAAAAAAATGCTTGTACCAACAACATAAAGGTCAGAGTCCAAAACAAATAAATATTTTCTTCTCAAGATATTCTTTGTATAAGAGAATAGCTATGCTTTTTCAGCAAGGAGTATATGAATTTTAGGCTTTTTTAATGAAAACTGTGTTTAAGTCCAGATGAGTTTAAACTAGTTCTATTGTTGTTGCTGTTCAGCGCTGTGGAGTCATTTCCAGCTCATAGCAACACTGTATAGGGTTTCTCCAAGGAGTGGCTTGTGGGTTTGAAAGATCAACCTTGTGCTTAGTAGTCCAGTGCTTATCCTACAGCACCACACTAATACTATATTGTTGATGTTGTTGTTAGGTGCCATCAAATTGGTACCAACTCAAAGCGACCTTACGCACAACAAAATGAAACACTGCCCTGTCCTGAGCTAACCTTACAATCATTGCTGGGGCCACTATGCCAATTAATACTATAATTGTGACATAATAGATGCAGGGAGGCTCAAAGCTTCAATAACCATCCTTTTTGTCATTATTATTGTTTTTAAGTTCCATCAAGTTTGTTCCTACTCATAGCGACCCTATGAAGAGTTTCTGAGGAGTGGCTGGTGAGTTTGAACCGCTGATCTTGCAGTTCAAACAGACCTTTAAGTCCAGTGCATTATCCTGTAGTGCCATATGATAAATAAGGATCCCTAGTGGCACAGTGATTAAGTGCTTGTCTTCTAACTGAAAGTTGGGCAGTTAGAGCCCACTAGTCACAAGATGCTTCATGAGAGAAAGTGTGGCATTCTGCTTCCATAAATATTGTTTGTGTTGCTAGGTTCCCTGGAGTTGGTTCCAAGTCATAGTGATCTTATGTACAACAGAAAAAAAAAAAAAACCCACTACTCAGTCCTTTGCCATCCCCACAACTGTTGCTAGGTTTGAGCCCATTGTTACTTCCACTGTGGCAATCCATCTCACTGATGGTCTTCCTTTATTTGTTGTCCCTTTTATTTTCCAAATATGGTACCCTCCTCCAAGAACTCATCCTTCATGATAACATGTCCAAGGATCATTCTATATGTGTTTCTTTCAAGACGGATTTGTTTGTTCTTCTGGAATTACATAGTATTTTCATTATTCTTCACCAAAACCATAATTCAAATGCATCAATTGTTCTTTGTTCTTTGTTCTTCCTTATCCATTGGCCATCCTTCACATCAATATGAAATAATTGGAAATACATTGTAGTGGGTCAGATGCACCCTAGTCCTCAAAGTTGCATCTTTGCTTCCCCTCGCTCCCCAAGATTATGAGGTTTATTAGGGAAGTTAACAAGTTACAGCTCAGGATCAGAAATGTTCAGGATACAGTTCTTTGGTCTGAATCGCCTCTTTTCAGCTGTGTCCCAACCATGCTTTGCTCTAGTCCTCAGCCTCTAAGCCACATGGCCCCTTGGCCTCTTCCCAGTTCAGGCAATGTTACAAAGCTCTTTGAGTACTGCCATTAAATGCTCAAAGGGCACTCCGTTCAACCAGTAACCTCACCCCAAAAGTGCTGAACTCTAACTCTGTGGGTTGGCAAACTCAGCTCCCCTGAATATTCTCAGTTTTCTTATTCAGTTCACCTTTGTCCTGTAGACTCATGATTGCAATTGACTCAAAAATACTGGGTTGTTGTTGTTGTTATTAAATGTTGTTGAGTCAGTTCTGACTCATAACGACCTTCTATAGGGTTTCTGAAGAGCAGATGATGGGTTTGAAGTGCCGACCTTGTGGTTCAAAGTCCAGTGTTGATCTTTTGGCACCATACCAGGAGTTCAGTGGGATGGTAATGAACCATAAATACAAGAAACTTTTTTTTTTTTTTTTTAAGTGACTGCATAGTTGAATTGTAACAGTGTAACATGAGTATCCAGAAGAGAAATACACCCCCAAAAGAGGAAGAATCTGGTGAAATTCATTCTATAGCAGATATTCAGGACGTGATACTGTTATTGTGTGCCATTGAGTTGATTCCTATTCATGCAAACCTGGTATAGGGTTTCTGAGAACAACTGGTGGAGTTAACTGCTGACTTTGTGATTACTAACCTAGTGTTTATCTACAGTACCTGACATAGAAAAGCACATAGAAAATATACTTTCCTAAAGTCAAATATAAGAGTTTTCAGGGTTATCAGTAACATTTGAGTTTTCTTTGTGAGTTTTCTAACTTTATATTTTTAGGGAACAGGATATCACAAATAGAAGTTAATTTTGAGTAAAAAAATAGAAAGCATTTACATTAATGATTTCAATGACTTTTTAGACCTGGAATGCTATCCAATGCAGAATTTCAGCTTAGGAAGCTAGTTAAACTGCCCCTGCATCTGTTTTCTTAATTGAGATTGTTTATATGATGTCATGACTTCCCTGAACTTCTTTTATTTTCCTCTATAATTTCTTTTTCCTATAACCTCATACAAATTCTTAGATTTTTCTTTTTTTGCCTCTCAGTTTCTGGGCCAAGTTGCCATCTGTTTCTCTGATATCTAACACACACACTACTGAAGCAAAAGGTTCTGATGTTATTAGATGATCGTAACTAATGTAGACTGTATCTTATACAATTAGAATCTTATACAAAAGAATCTTATACAAAGAATCCTGTGGAACTTAGCTTGGAAAAGGTGTCATAATGGAAAGAATCGTTGTTGTTGTTGTTAAGTGTTTGTTGTTGTTGTTAGGTGCCATCGAATTGGTACTGACTCATGACAACCCTATGAACAACAGAACGAAATGCTGCCCGGTTCTGGGCCAACCTCACTACTGTTGCCACGCTTGTGCCCATTGATGTGCCACATTGCCAATCCATCTCGCTGGAGGTCTCCCTCTTTTTCTCTGACCCTCTATCTTACCAAACATGATATCCTTCTCCAGAAACTTGTCCCTCCTGATAACATATCTGAAGTATGGTAGATGAAGTTTGGCCATCCTGGCCTCCAAGGACCACTCTGACTATATTTCTTCCAACACAGATATGTTGATTCTTTTGGCAGCCCATGGCACTTTCAATATTCTACTCCAACACCATAACTCTAAAGCATCAATTATTCTATGGTCTTCCTTATTCACATGTATATGAGGTTATTGAAAATACAATGGCTTGGGTCAGGTATACCTTAGTCTTCAAGCTGACATCTTTGCTCTTCAACACTTTAAAAAGGTCTTATGCAGCAAATGTGCCTAATGTAAATCGTCATTTGATTTCTTGACTGCTGCTTCCATGAGTGTTGATAGTTCATCCAAGAAGAATGAAGTCCTTGACAACATCATTCTTTTCTCCATTGATAAGAATATTGTTTAATGGTCCAGTGGTGGGAATTTTTGTTTTCTTTACATTGAGATGCAATCCATACTGAAGGCTGTGCTCTTTGATATTCGTCAGTAAATATTTTAAGTCCTCTTCACTTTCAGCAAGCAAGGTTGTATCATCTGCATATCGCAGGTTGTTACTGAGTCTACCTCCCATCCTGATGCCGCTTTTTTCTTCATATAACCCAGCTTCTTGGATTATTTGTTCAGCATACAGGTCAAATCAGTAAAAGAATACAACCCTATCTCACACCTTTCTTAATTTTTAACCATTCCGTGTTCCCATGTTCTATTCGAACAACTACTTCTTGGTCCATGTACCAATTCCTCATGAGCACAATTAAGTGTTCAGGAATACCCATACTTTGCAATGTTGTCCAGAGCTTGTCATGGTCCACACAATTGAAAGCCTTTGCATAGTTTATAAAGCACAAGTAAACATCTTTCTGGTATTTTCTGCTTTCAGCCAAGATCCATCAGACATCAGCAATGATATCCCTCATTCCACAGCCTCTTCCTAATCCAGCTTGAACCTCTGGAAGTTCTCTGTCAATGTATGCTTACAGCAGTTTCTGTATTACTTTTAGTAAAACTTTACTCTCATGGGATATCAAAGAGATTTTCCGATGATTTCCGCATTCTGTTGGGTCACCTCTCTTTGGAATGGACACAAATATGGATCTCTTCCAATCTGTCATCCAGATGGTTGTCTTCCAAATTTCTAGGCATAAATGAGTGAGTGCCTTCAGTGCCGCCTAGCTTTCTTGAAATATTTCATTTTTTATTCCATCAAATCCTGGAGGCTTGTACTTTACCAATTCCTTCAATGCACCTTGACAATGATACCTTCAGTATCATTGGCTCTTGATTATATGCCACCTCTTGACACAGTTGAATATCAACCATTTCCTTTTGGTACAGTGACTCTATGTATTCCTTCCATCTTTTTTTTTTTTTAATGTTTTATTGTGAATTATGTGGGAGAACATTAGTTTTACATTCATCTTATCATATATAATTTCATTGCCATGGTTATAATCCCCACCATGCATCAATAGCCAACCAAAGAGTATACACTATAAGCCTACCCCCTGGTTGTCAGCACACAGCTCCTCTCCCTCTCTGTGTCTAAAGTCCCCAGCTGCTCCATCTTTCTACGTCATCATCTCTGCCTCCATGTCAGGCAAAACTGCTTCTCTGGGTAGGATCCCGTTCTCTGTTCTTCTTCCTTGATGGTCCTAGGGACCTCCACTCCTAGACTGAAAAACTTCCATCTTCTTTTGATGCTTTTTGCTTTATTCGGTAATTTGCCCAGAGGATCCTGCAATAATGAAAGATGAGGCTTGAATTTTTTCTTCAGTTTCCCCAGCTTGAGAAATGCTGAGCTTAGCGACCTTGGAAAGGGTTTCTGTGGCAGGTTTGAACTGCCGACCTTGTGGTTTGCAGTCCAGTGTTGATTCTACAGAGCCACACCAGGGATCCAGTGGAAATAACACTGTATTTAAAATTAGAAGAGATTGAGTTCAAATCTCAGCTCTATTTCCTATCACTTATGTTGCTATTTTGTATTAATTTCTTTACTGGAAGAGGAAATGGAAACATACTACTAAATTTCTATTTTCATTTGCCATTGCCTTTGAAAAGAAATATTAAAATACAACATTGAATTTTATCCTCTATAAACAGAAACAAAGTAAAAATGATCATACCCTGTTTCAGTTCAATATTTTTCTGAATAAGAAATTAAAATAAATAAAAAGTGTGAAAGTTGGAAAAGAAAATGTAAAACTGCCTTTGGTGTTGTTGTTGTTCTGTGTCGTAGAGTTGTTTCTGACCCATAGCGGCCCTGTACATGGTTTCCGAGGAGCAGCTGGTGAGCTTGAATGGCCAACCTTGTGGTTCAAAGGATTTTGCAGTCCAGCACATTAACCCACAGTGCCACACCAGGTTATTTACAGATAAAATGATAACTGCATTGAATTCCTCAAAAAAAATTTAAAAAGTACAAAAAAACCACACAGCATAATATCTTCACTGGCATCTCCCAGAATAAAATCACCCCTTCCTTTATTAGTGTCATGCTAGAAATGAAATCATCCCAAATATATGAGTGCTAGAATTGTCTACACTTCTATGTACCTTGGTCATTTGATCACCCATAGCTATTTCTGCTAACTTTCCAGTTGCCAGTCTATTGCCCCAAACTCCTTTCTCTACCTTCCTCAAAGATGTCCCATTTGGATGATAAATTTTGTGCTCACTTTACTTTTCCCGACCCTGACCACATGGATTGGGTCCCCATGGTGAATTACGTCCACCCACCGGGCAATGTTTCACAGTACCTGGGCACTAATGATCATAGCTCCTGTGTCATTAGAAAGTCGTTCCAACCCCAGGAAACACATTCACTCCATAGGACTAACTGGCATCAAATATTAACTGACTTTCTCCATGCTTTGCAGATCCTTTGTTGACTGTGGAGCATCTATTCAGGAACCATTTCATTTTTTTTTTTTTTAGACATACAAAGATTTTACCTCTTTTCATTTCTTAGTGTTAAGCAGATTTCCTGGATTTATGTCAGTCACTCTACTCATCACTCTCAAAGGCATCTTGCCAGGAGATCCCAGTTAAAACACTGCCCTTTTGGGAAGTCATATGACTCCTTTGCAACCTCAGAATCAGTTTGTTAGAAATTACCTACCAGGGAACTAAGGGAACTTACTACAGACATATAACAATGTAACCTTATCTTTATATGCAAATTTAAATCAAATATTGGTGGAAAGATTCTGCTGTGTAGTTTTTGCCGTTTCTTCTAAAATCCAAGAGTTTAAGATAAGGAAAAGCAGAACTGTCTACTGGCAAAAGTCAGTGAGAACTCAAGTCTCACGCTCTTGGCACAGTTAATGGCCCTCTTCATGTGTGTCCCATTTGAAGAGACTTTGACTAAAAGAAGAGAGGAGACTAGACTAACAAAGTCTATTGAGAAGCATGTCCATTAAGCTACAAAGCTCTGCTATTCAGTGATCTCTGTTATTCATGCTGGGAGATAGACGTTGGTCAATGCTTGAAGTCATTCTGGGAAGTGCTCTCTTACCAAAGGGTCCAAGTCACTGGACTGGCAGGAGAATACATGGTCCAAAAGGACTTTGATGCAGAATAGGTCTGTACTCAGAGAACTCTGCACAAGCACTGTTAGGAGGTTTGACTCAAAGTCCATTGAGAATAAGAGAAATGGCTAGAATTGTGAACAGTGGAATAAAAGGAGCCTTACTTGTGAGATCTTAAGAGTAGTTTGTTGTTTTTAAGCTAATTATCAAATGATTTATGATGCTGAGTATCATCTAGTCAGCTCCAACACATAGCGATCCCAGATAGGGTTGCTGAGGAGCAGTTTGTGGGCTTGTACTGATGACCTTGAGACGAGCAATCCACTGCTTATCCTACAGTGTCATACCAGAACTTTATATTAGTCATTAACGAGAATCAGTTAATAATATATGTTGGTGCAGTGGATTAAGCTTTGGGCTGCAAACCAAAAGACCAGTTGTTTTAACCCAATAACCACCCCACCGGAGAAAGTGGAGACAGTTTGCATCTGTAAAGATTTACATACAGACTCAGAAACTCTGGTAAGCAGTTCTATTTTCTCTGACAGAATCACTGTGAATCAAAATCTATTTTCTAGCAATGGTGATATAGTTAAAAAAAATCAAAGTCCATTTTCCTTAAGTTGATTCCAACTTTTATTATGCGTATGAAACCCAATAATATATTTGTTATTATTTAGGACAAAAAAAAATCAGATTTTTCCTTAAATATTTTAATGTTGTTTTTGTTAGGTGCCATCGACTTGGTACTGACTCATAGTGACCTTATGCACAGCAGAATGGAACACTGCCCAATCCTGGGCCGACCTCACTACTGTTTCCACACTTGAGTCCATTGATGCTGCCATTTGGCCAATTCATCTCATTGGGGGTCTCCTCTTTTTCTCTGACCCTCC
>NW_006408538.1:9138683-9142350 GCF_000296735.1 Chrysochloris asiatica | reverse complement strand
CCAATGTTCTCCCATGTAAACTATCACATAATTCACAATAAAACATTAAAAAATATAAATTACCCTAAAAAAAAAAAATTAGCGATCTATGAAAAACTAAGATTGGCAGGATAATTTATACCAAGAAAGAGAAATCTCAATTAATGATGACATAAACAGTAAGAATAGCTATTATCTCACAAAATGCAAAGCCTGGGCATCAAGAAATTTTCAAGGTGTATTTGCAGATGAAGGACCAAATCCTTTTCTTTTGATTCTGTCATTGGCAGCCATTTGAGACAGAATTATCTCCTCTCTCACTGTTGATTGTATCCTCACACAGACATGTTCAAAAGTTATAAATGAAAATGTTTCTAATTAGTGCTCCATATTTAGAGTTAGAAAGAATATAATTACAATTTTTTAGATGATTTCTCCCAAAATTTGGCCAATTTTGCCTCATATGACCTTAGTGAAAACAATCTTTGCCAAAGTGTATTCAAGATTCATACTATAGGGTTGAATAATGCTCCCTCTACCCTTCAATCATATGACTACGTAATCTTTCTAAATCAAGTTTCTTTTATCAAGATAGTAGAGATAATTAGTGTTTGGGTAGGCAACAAAGCACCTTACAGCTTATTTACTGCTAAGGGAGGATAGGAATTTCTATCAAATTCTAATTCTACTCTGTACTCTTCACTAATGCTATCTATGAAGCTAAAACAACAAGACACGTTGAAGTGAAAAGGGGAACAGAAAATGTGAAAGGCAGCAGAAGAGCACAAAATAAACTATTAGGATGCAATGTGCAAATACCTGGAGTAGAAAACCAAAAGGGAAGAATATACTCAGCATTTCTCAAGCTGAATTGAAGAAAAAAATTTTATTCTCTACCTGTGATATTTAATGATTCCCAGGATCAGGCAGTGTTTCATTCTGCTTTGCATAAGATTGCTATGAGTCTGTACCAACTTGATGGCACCTAACAACAACAACAATGAACATAATTCGACTTGCTTTGACAAGGTTGTCAGTTCAAACCCCCCAGTTGCTCTTCAGAAATCTTATACAGGGTTGCTATGAGTCAGAACCAACTCGATGGCACATAACAACAACATTGGACAAAACATTGAATGTCACAGAAAGCATCAAAAGAAAATGGAAGAGATACTCAAAATCACTATACCAAAAATAATTGGTCAGAGCTCAGCCATTTAAAGAAGTGGCATATGATCAAGGACTAATGGTACTAAAGAGAGAAGCACAAGCTTCACTCGGCACTGGTGAAAAACAAAAGTCTGGGAACTGATAGAACACAAACAAATGTTTCAGCAAACTGATGCAGTGTTGGAGGCTAGTGTCTGAGCGAAGAATTTTGGGATATAGTTACTGGCCCAACCAATTAGAAGAGATATATATTTGTGCGCATTCTAAAAAAGGTGACCTAGAGAAATATGGAACTCAAACAATATCATTACTATCAATGCTAGTAAAATTTTGCTCCATAAAATTAATAAAAATGGGTGCAGTAGTACACCAGTAGAAATCTTCTAATCATTCAAACCCGATTTAGGAGAGGAATTGGAATGAGGGATATCATTGTTGATATCAAATGGATCTTAGCTGGAAACAGAATACCAGAAAGATATTTACTTGTGCTTTGTTCTTTTTTAAAGACATTCAACTGCGTGGATCATAGCAAACTATAGATAACATTGGAAAGAATGGGAATTCCAGGACATTTAGTTGTGCTCATGAGGAACCTATATAGGTTCCTATATAGACGAAGAGACAGCTGATCGATAAGAATAAGGCAAAACTGAGTTGTATAAAATCAGGAAAGGTATATACTAGAGTTTTGTCTCTCTCTCTCTCTCTCTCTTTTAATGTTTTCTTGTGAATTATATGATAGTTTACATGGGAGAACATTAGCTTTACATTCATCTTATTGTATATTATTTCATTGCCATGGTTACAATCCCCTCCATGCATAATCAACCAACCAAAGTATATACCCTGCTAGCCTGCCCCCTGGTCGTCAGAACACAGCTCCTCTCTCTTTCTGGGTCTAGAGGCCCCAACTGCTCCATCTCTCCACATCATCGTCTCTGCCTCCATCTCTGGCACCACTGTTTCTCTGGGTGGGGTTGGGCTCTCCGCTCTTCTCCCTTAATGGTCCCAGGGACCTCTGCTTCTAAACTGCAAAATTAATCACTCCGCTCCTTTTGCTACAAAATGTCTACCTTTACATTTCCAACCCTCACAATCAGTCCTGATAACAATTATTCACTATTGTATCACAAGACACCTATCAGTATCTCCTTTCATCAGCCCTGCCCAGACAGATTGGGTACTACTCAGTGGAGATTCTACCTTCCTCCATGCCCTCTGGATCTAGGCTCCCTCTTGAAATCTTGTTAGCCAGTGACTTGTTGCCTTTGTAGCTCCCCATTTTGGGTAGCGAATGTCCAAGTTGCCCAACCCTGTCTACTCTGTGTATGGAGCGGGTGGGAATGATCCTCGCTGTAAAGATTTCTTCCCTCTTTTGAGCTATTGCATCCATAGGTGTAGGTCAAGTTCATCAAATTGCATCAGATTACTCTTTTTTTCCTCTTCTTCTTCTAGTTGAGCTCTGATCATCCAGTCATTGAAGCCAGATCAAATGAATATTATCTGCAAGTGTGAGTGTTCTTATGTATATGCCCTCTCTTCTATCAACTGGACGCTTCACTCTCCACTCTAGTCCTCTGTGGCTATGTCACTGACTCTGGGCCCAAGAGTCCCCAGGTCTTGCCACACTGCTGGCCAACCAGGTCTCCACCCGGGTTCAAAGGGGTCTGTTGAACATTGTAGGGCTTAGCTTGCAGCTTCATTGCTGTTTTTCCCTCACTTACCTTTATTGGTGACAAATGTGGTCACCAATCAGAGCATGTATTCCCATTGTGCCTTAGTCTTAGAAGGGGGTTTGCCCTGAGGGGACTCAACAACTTGCCTTGATGTCTCCTGGGTGAGCAATTTCCTTGTTCTTGTAGAAGTCAGTTGGACTGCTATTATTGTTTTGTATTTTTCTTGTCAGTCTTTCTTTCAAGAAGTATCTTCTGTTCTTCTAGCCACTCCAGGCTGATCTGCTTGTCCTTTCAAGTGGAAATTTCCCACCTCAGAGGATTCTGGATGAATTTCAGGATTCCGCCTATGGTCTTATGTAATGCAGAGGCTCCTCGGGAAGCTTCCTTCACTGGGCACTTCATAGTTCCATTTTAGGTATCCCAATCAGTTATAGGCAGATGATGAACTTACAATCTTTCTATGGAGATATTTCTGGCTATTCCTTTCTCTCTCCATCAAGTATATGTTTTATAGTGTTATGCCAGGGGAACCAAGATTCAAAAGATAGCCAAGCATCTTAATATTATTTCCCCCTTTCTCCATTCCAACCATGTCTCAGTGCCTGTATCCCAGAGCTGTGTTGTTCCAAGGTTATGCATACATCATTCTTTATAGAGTTTTATCTCTTCACCATATTTATTCATTCTGTATGCTGAGCAAATGATCTGAGAAGCAGCATTATGTGAATAAGAACTTGGCTTTAGGAATGGAGGAAGACATTAACCATCTGAAATATGCAGATGACAGAAACTTCCTTGCTGGAAGGGAAAAGGACAACTTAAAGTAGTTGTGATGAAGA
>NW_006408538.1:9135420-9138205 GCF_000296735.1 Chrysochloris asiatica | reverse complement strand
AAGAGAAAAATTTGTATTAGAGGAAGTACAACCAGAATGCTCTTTAAAAACCAGAATGGCAAGACTTTGTTTCTTGTACTTTGGACAAGTCAGAAAGGATCACTACCTGGAAGGGAACATCATGCTTGGTAAAATGGCATGTCTACAAAAAAGAGGAAGACCCTCAGGGGGAAGGATTGACACCGATTCAGCAACATTGGCCTGAAACATAGCAACAATTGTGAGGATGTTGTAAGACCACAGAATAATATATCCTTTTGTTGTGCATGGGTTTTCTATGAGTCAGAAAGAAATCAGTGATACTTAATAACAATAACAACAATACCTATAAAATATAATTATCAAGGATTGTTGTTACATACATTTTTCAATAGTGACTTCAAAAAAGTGATTAAGATAATAATAATAAAAGAAAGATAAAGGCTTTCTTTTGTAGTGTACATTTTGTGTTTGCAATGAGCTGTAGTGAAGCATATGTCAAAAGAGAATCTGAATTGCCTGATGGTCTCTGAGGAGGTTTAGGAAATCAAACTGCTTGTCAGGCATGTTCACCACTAAAACAGCCAAGGTAAAGGGACTGAAGTGCTATTTTGCCAGCTTCAGAGACTCATTGAGTCTGTTCCAGAGTATAGCATGTCACTGATTACAGAAGATTTTGGTGTTAAATTGATGGAAGAAATTGCTAATCAGAATTCAAGTGGGAGATGTAAATGCAAAAAGATATGAACTCACCAATTAATGCACAGAGAATCATTTTCTCCTTCAGATGCCTGTTCCATTATTAACTCTGAGTCTTTACACGTTAGCTTCAATAGAACCACATCAATCTGTAAAGGTTGAAAGACAGTTTATTATGCTATGAAGAACATTGGATTAGAAGTCAGATAATGCTGATTCTGGTTTTAGCTATATTCTGCACTAGCTCTGGAGTCCTGATTTCCTTCCTTTGAACACATTGTTCCGAAGTGTCCTAATAGATAAAGGAAGAATAGTCATACTTGCCTGATGATATCACATATTTTAGTGATTGTATTTTTCTTTTTCCCTCTCCCTTCTAGTCTCTCCTCCCTCCCTCCTTTCTTTCCTTCTTTTCATCCATCCATCTTATATTCTTTCTTCCTTTTGTTCATTCTTTCATTCATGCTTTTTCTCTCTCCTTTCACCTTTTTCTTTCTTTTGATTTATTCATTCAATGACTTTATTTAATTTATTTTGATTTTTTTTTTAATTGAGTGTCATTATTTCCAAAAAGTCTATTGGACACTTTGACATATGGTAGTACTGGTGTGGCGCTGTAGAGCAAGCAGTGCACTGCTAGCCTCAAAGTTGTCAGTTCCAATATTCTAGTCATTTTTGGAAACCCTATATAAAGAGTCACTATGAATCAGAATTAACTTGATGGCAAACAGCAACAACAATGAATATGTTTATACATAGGGTGGTGGTGGTTATGTGCCATGGAGTCGGCTTTGACTCATAGTGACCCTGTATAGGTTTCCAAGGCTGTAAATCTTTACAGGAGAAGAAACCTCATCTTCCTCAAATAGAACCACTGGTAGTTTCGAACTTCTGAGTGTTAGATGAGCAGCCTGAATGGTAACCATTACTCTACCTGAGCTTCATATATATAAAGTACTATCAAGTCAGTTCTGACTCAGTGACACTGTCTAGGGTTTCTGAGGAGCATCTGGTGAGTTTGAACTGCTGGCCTTCTGGTATGCAGTCCAATGCTTATCCTACAGTGCCTCATCAGGAATCTGCATACGTATGTATGCAGGTATGTATGTATTTGGACATTCGTATGGACAATAAATAAGGAAAACCATTAAAGAATTAATGCACTTGACTTACAGTGTTAGAGAAGAATATTAAAAGTAATATGGACTACCAGAAAAACGAACAAACCTTTTGGAAGAAGTACAGCCAGAATGTTCTTTAGAGGCCAGGATGGTGAGACTTCATCTTGCATACTTCTGACATGTTATTAGGAGGGACCAGCCCCTGAAGAAGGACAACGTGTTTTATAAAATAAAGGGTCAATGAAAAAGAGGAAGACCCCCAGTGAGAGTGATTGGCATAATGACAGCAGCAATGGCCTTGTGTAGCAATGATGCTGAGGATGATGCAGGACAGAGTAGAGTTTTGTTCTGTTGTGGATAAAGCAGCTATGAGTCAGACCTACTGGACAGCACCTAACAAGAACAACATTTATATTTAGTTTTGATAAAAATTTCTAGGTGTTAATTACTCTCAGTATGTCTCTATTATAGCCTAGTCTTTTGTGCTCTTTTAACAATTTCTGCTGTTGAACCATGCTGACTTTGCTTGGAAGGACTTTCTTTCTTGTATCCTTATTAATAACTGCAGAAAGTCATTAGGTTTTGCTTGTGCACTTACACAAAGAATTTTCCTTTAATTCACTCTTTATCTACTGGTTCCTTTGGAAAGATTTGCCTTTTTTTAATCCTCCAGTTCTATTTTATAACTTGGATAGTGATATTTGTCTAGTTCTCATTGTTTTCACTAATGTAAAGGCTTAGTCAACTGAAGTTTTTTCTTCTAATTGTATATATTATTATTACCATAATTAGTTTCTGATAATAGATGCTATAACTAAAGCAGTCTCAGATTACTTTTAGAAGTATGTATCATGTCCTACTTGTGTTCAAATAAAACCATATATTCCACTGACATAGTGGGTACGAATCGGGCTGCTAACCTCAAGGTCAGCAGTTCAAAACTACCAGCCGTTACATGGGAGAAAAATGAGGCTTTCTGCTCCCAT
>NW_006408538.1:9133212-9133939 GCF_000296735.1 Chrysochloris asiatica | reverse complement strand
GCTTTCTACTCCCGTAAGGATTTACACCCTCGGAAACCCTGTACAGGGTCGCTATGGGTCGGAACTGACTCAACGGCACTTAACAACAACAACATGCCTACTATAATGAAGTGTGATTTTTAAAATATATTACAATAAATCATATTTTGAGTTATCTTAGGTACTATGCAAAATAAAAGATACTTTGTACCCACACCCAATGCTAGAGGCACCACTTTATCTTGTAAGCTCTTCCTTTAGGTAAAGAAGGCTTGAAGGAAAAGAGTGGGGAAGGCAGCCAGAGGAAACACATCAGGAAACATGGAAGGAAAAATAGTCAGTTGGGAGCTATGGTTGAGTATTTGGAAAGTCAACATAATGTCATGAATGGAACACTGTTTTACCAAAAGATGAATCATAAATCTCTGATATGATAAAAGTCAGTTCAGTGAGCAGATTGGTACTTTACTATCCCTGCTGTTGTTGTTAAATGCCATTAAGTTGGATCTGACTCATAGGGACCCTGTATAGCAGTGGCTGGTGGTTTTAACTACCCACCTTGAGAGTCAAACCAACCTTGTGGTCTAGTGCTTACACTAAAGCCACACCAAGTCCCACTACCCTTGTTATTGTTGTTATATGTTGTGGAATCGTCTCCGACTCATAGTGACCCTGCACAGGGTTTCCGAGGCTGTAAATCTTTATGGGAGCAGAAAGCCTCATCTTTCTCCCGTGGAACAGCTGGTAG
>NW_006408538.1:9108815-9130887 GCF_000296735.1 Chrysochloris asiatica | reverse complement strand
AAAAAATTGTTGCTGTTGAGTTGAATCCAACTCAGGGTGACTCCATGCTTGTAAGAGCAAAGCAGTGCTCCAGAGAATTTTAACTGGTTGAAATTTTAAAAGTAGATCTGCAGGGGTTTTTTTGTTGGTGTTGTCTTTTTAGGAGACACCTCAGGTTAGACTCAAACCTCCACACTCTCAGTTAGCAGTTTAAAACATTAACTTTTTGCACTATCCAAGATCTCTGAAGTGAGTTGCCTGTCTGTAGAATTAGGGTCAGAGGCAGGATTAGAATCCAAGTCCACAAACAGTAAATTTACTACACTTTTGAAGTCATCACTGCCATATGTTCAAACTAACAACAACAGTGCCCCCCCCCAAACCTTTAATTACTTAATAACAATTATAATCTGATATGTTTGATTATGAATAGAAATTGACTCCACACAATGGATTTGACTCTGGTTTGAAAAAAACCCTGAAATATTTGGCTGACAACAGGAATGCTTTAATGTGAGGGCTGAAGAAGAAGACAAGTGACAAGTAGCTTTAAGTAAAGGTCTCCTTTCTCTATAGGAGAAGATGAGAAAAGAAGATTAAATGAAATAATTTGAATGCATTGAATTTGCTTAAGAAGTGAAGCAAAGAGAAAATAAATGCCCTTCAGTTTAAAATAAAACCCCAACAGAAATGGAGACCTAGAAGATGTACAAGCTATATGGTAGATCTGCTAATAATGAAATCTCACCTGAGGGAAGAAAGTTTTATTAATGACAGGTACTTTATATATGCTCTCTTATTTCACCCTTAAAATAACCCTTGAAGAAGGAATTTAAATTGCCATTTTATTGATTGGAAAGGAAACTGATAACTTAAAATTACTCTTACAAAGTCAATCTGGTATACATTGTTAATGGGTTCTAAGTGTTCTGGGGGGTGGGGGTGGGGAAGACCTCAAATTCAAATATATTTTACATATAAAATAAATGTGTATTTTTTTTTTATTTTAGAAAACAAAACAAAACAAAGACAAGACAAAGATAAATCATTCGGATAAGGGAGACCATCAGCATGAGGCCATAATGGTGTCCACAGCATTCATGGCCATGTTGCTAATTATAGAACATAGAAAACAAGGAACATTAGTCACAAAAAACATGATTAGTGGCAGACCAATTTGTCACTGTCACTGGTAGGGACTTTAGAAACAGGAAAAGGATAGTGATTGGGATACTTATACTATTGCAGATTAGTAAAGTTTACAGGACTCATTCTGTGGCCCACCAGTTTCCATTAAGGACATGCCTAAGCAAGTCCATGAGGGTAGAACTGCCCTTCCTTGGGCAGTCTATTGTTAAGTGCCTTTGAGTAGATTGATACTGACCTGGTATATGGTTTCCTTGGCTGTAAATCTTTGTGGAAGCAGAAAGCTTCTTTGTCTTGAGAAGCAGCTGGTGGATTCACCACCCGTGTGATTTAAAGAGGCACAGCCCTCTCCTGGGCTGTCCAGATGAATCTTAATGGGCTTTCAAACACACCTGAAAATAAGTTTTTTACTTTGCAGATTAAGGGTCTTAATGAACTCAAAGAGACCGACTCTAAATGAAGTTAGGACTCCCATTGTAAACTGTACCCAACCAAACCATTGCCATTAAGTCAATTCTATCTCATGGTAGAAAGGAGCTCTGGTAGCGTAGTGGTTACGAATCAGACTGCGAACCTTAAGGTCAGCAGTTGGAAACTACCAGCTGTTCTGTGGGAGGAAAATGAGGCTTTCTGCTCCCTTAAAGATTTACAGCCTTGGAAACCCTGTACAGGGTCGTTATGAGTCAGTTCCGACTCCACGGCACATAACCACCACTACCATCTCATGGTAGAAGTCCTGGTGTGGTGCTGTGGGTTAATGCTCTGGACTGCAAAGCAGTTTGAACTGCAAGGTTGGCGGTTCAAGCTCATCAGCTGTTCCTCAGAAACCCTATATATGGTTGCTATGGGTTGGAATCGACTCGACAGTACTTAACAACAACAAAGTTATTGGATTACACAAGCAGAGCTGTTTTTTTGAGAGCAAATAAAGATTTTTGAAAAGTGAAAGTTCAGTCTTGAGGAAGGGATACAATATTTATCTATAGCAAATACAGTGAAAAACAACTATGGGGAGAGATGGGTCTGTCTGTCCTGAATCAGTGTGTTTAATAGTGTTGTCTCTCTTGGGAAGTCATAGTGACTAAGGAAAACTGAAGGGCCAGGCCTACTTAATCTGAGCCTCCTTAGCCTTTACTTGGGTGAGCACCTGCAGTAGCTAATGCCAAAAAGCCTAGTGGGTGAGTCTGGCCAACATCTATAATACGTGTTTCATCATTTGATTGAAGTTTCTCACATATGCCGGGTATTGTCTTCTTCCTCTTGCTGTTCAGAGATATCTGTGCTTATTTTGGTTGGATTATATATTAGTGACTCCTCATGTATGTTTACACTTTGCTTTTCCCTGTTGATATTATTTATAGTTTCCTGCTCCCCTTTAATGACTTAAGATACCCCACCACCACCAAACATATATATATATATATATATATAAAATGGATGTACACATAAATTCACAGCTCATATGAAAGTAAAGCTTCATAGAACCAGTACTGTGGTAGACAGTTTAACCAGTTCTTGAGCCTCTGATCAAGTAGACTAGTAGTAAATTCTGCCATCATTTCAGTAAAATTATTCAACATGGTGCTTTCTGATCTGAGTCGTCTTCAATGGCTGTTTATCATGGGCAGTGCAGGTACATGGGAGGAATATCATGTAGTGGTCCTAATGTTTTACAAAATTATGTTATATACTCAGAACAACTGTTGTATCTTAGAACATTATGAGCAAAGTTTGCTAAAAATTCAAATTGGATTAGAAAACGAGGAATAGGTCTTCATGATTCTTTTGAAGAGATGAATTTGCTTTCTGAACTATTTGGGAATTACACAGATTATTAATGTGCATTTGCACTTGGTGGTAGTAACAGAGTGTGCACATGGTTGATCAAAATTATTCCACCAGTCATATGTAATGATGATGAATTGTTCCCATCAGCATACCTAGCAGTGAATATGATTATTAGAATGCAAAGGAAATAACATGAAAAGGTTTGAATCCAGATTACAATCTAGATTGAAGGAAGACTTGTTGAACTTTGGATAATAAAATAAGACATTCTTTAATTAAAGTGCAACACTGTCAGTGATAGGATAATATCCATATGCCTACAAGGAAGACCAGTAATATGATTATTATTCAAATTTACTCACCAACCACTAATGCAAAATCTGAAGACACTGAAGATTTTTACTAACTTGTGCAGTATGAAATTAATTAAATATGTAACCAGGATGTATTAATAATTGCTGGTGATTAGAATGTAAAGTTGGAAACAAAAAAGAAGTATGAGAAGTTGAAAAATGTAACCTTGGTGATTTAAGCGATGTTGGAGATAAAATAACAGAATTTTGTAAGACTAATAGCTTATTCATTGGAAATGTCTTTCTTCAACAATTTAAACTTTGACAGTACACATCGACCTCACCAGATGGAATATACAATAATAAAACGAACTGCAACTGAGGAGCGAGACAATGGAGAAGTTCCATATTATTAGTCAGAGTAGTCCAGGGGTCCACTGCAGAGCAATCACTATCAATTTGTTCATGTGTAAGTTCAAGTTGAAGCTGAAAAAAATTAAAACAAGTCCACAAGAACTACAAAATGACCTTGAATATATCACATGTATGTTTAGAGACCATCTCAAGAATAGCATTGATCTCTAATGAGCATATGAGTTAAGAGATACCACCAAGGACATTATACATAAAGAAAGCAAAATTATATTTAAAAGACAGGAAAGAAAGAAAGAAAAAAAGAGATAAAAATGGATATCTGAAACTGACTGTAAAAGTGGTATGAGGGTAACATCTGACCTCCTGTAACTTCACAGTGGGGAGGAGAATCTAATTCACAAGCCCAAGGCCAATTCCTAAGACATTAGACCTGACTCTGCCCTTTTTCTTCTATTATCAATTCTGACACCAACTGTCCCTCCCACCACTTTCTACTTCTTTGCTGTGTTTGAGATTCCACTGCAGTACTCAGAACTTAAACAATATTTGTAATTATGAGCTGTTTTAGGGAAGCTAACAGGGTACAATGCAGGATCAGAATTGCTCAGAAAATAGTTCTTCAGGTCAGGCACACCACATCTCAGCAATGCCCAAAGGCATTTCCCTCCCTCTCTCTGGCCCTTGTCTTCTCAGCCAAGTGGCTGCTTGGACTCTTGTCATGCTTGGCTACAGCTGCAAAGCTTTAGTGCTGCCAATAAATGAATGAGGAAGATTAAGCTCTGATCTTTCAGCAGAAACCAGGCAAGCAAGAAGGTAATGGAGAGACATATATAAAACCCTGAAAGAAAACAAAAACAAAAACAAAAACCTGCCAACCAAGAATTGTCTACCCAGCAAAGCTGTCAATCAAATATGATGGTGTAATCAAAACATTCCAGAATAAATAGAAGCTAAGGGATTTTGCCAAAGCCAACGCAGCACTCAAAACAGCCTAAAGGGAGTTCTTTGGACTAAGAGCCAACAAGGACCGACAACAACCAGAGATTGACATACGTGGCAGCACCATCCAGAATTCAATTGTCAGATGGAAGAGTCCATAACAGAACAAAACTATGAGAATGAATTCAGAGGATATAGGAGGTTAGTTTATGATCAAAACAATTATAGTGCAAAAGAAGGTAAAAACAGAAACAGAGATCCAGGTGGTGAGAAGGTCAGCTAGATTGCAGGATAAAATAGACTGTTTTAAACGGAGGGATAAGTTAATAGAATATAGAGTAACCTCAAAAAATAATAATAATAATAATAATACTTCGCAACATACCAAGAAAATGAAAATCCAAGAATAATATGGAAACATTAAATCTATGAAGAAACTGACAAGAAAAAACAAAAAACCATGAACTCAACAAAGGAAGGAATGCAGAACAAAGAAACCAGCAGCACTACACACACACACACACACACACAAAACCCCAAACAAACATAATGACAGCAATTAATTCATACCTATCTATAACTCTGAATGTCAATGGATTAAATGCACCAGTTAAGAGAAGGAGAGTCGTAGAATGAATAAGAAAACAAGATCCTTCAATATGCTGTCTGCAAGATACACACCTTACACACAAAGACAAAAATAGAGTAAAAGTTAAAGGCTAGAAAAAAATATACCAAGCTAATTGCAATGAAAAGTGAGCAGGAGTGGCAATACTAATCTCTGTAAAATTTGTAAGTCAGTCTTCAGCCTATAACTGATTGGAATATATATCTAAATGGGGCTCTAGATTTTGCCCAGTGAAATAGCCTTCCTGCAAAGCCTTTGTATTCTACAGTATCTAAGGTGGAATCCTGAGCCCCATCCAGAACCCTATGAAGTGGGACATTCCTACTTGAAAGGACAAGCAGATCAGCCTGGAATAGCTAGAGGAAGAGAAGATATTTATTGAAAGAAAGACCAGCAGGAAAAATCCAAAGGAAAAAAAAAAAGGTAGTCTGATTGGCTACTATAAGAACAAGCAAATTGTCTGCTGGGGAGCCATCAAGGCAAGCAATCAAGTCCCTTCAAGACAAATCCCCCTCAAAGACTGAACCTCAAAGGGAACACACAAGCAGGCATGTAAGTTTACTGACAAGCACATTGGGTTCCTGGTAAGTGGAAGAGGGGGAAAGGCAGCAATAAAGATATGGGCTGAGTTTGACCATGTTCAATAGATTCCTGTTTACCTGGAGATGAAAGAGAGAAGAGGAGGTGTTGGTTGGTCCAAACTGTGGAGAGACTTGGGGACTCCTGAATCCCTGGACAAGGACATAGCCACAGAGGGCTAGAGTTAAGACCAAGCACCTAGCTGATGTGAAGTGAGGGGAGATACCCAAGAACGCCCCAAATTGTAGATAGTATGCATTTGACCTGACTTCTATCGTTTGATGATCAGAACTTGACCAGAGGATGATAAAAGGAAAAAAAATTTTTTTTTTAATTTTTGATAAAGGAAACAAGTATAAATTGCTACAATTTGATGAACTTGACCTATAAATATTGATGTAGTAGCTCAAAATACCAACTGAGAGGGAAGAAGTCCTCACACCAGAATCAATCCTATCCATTCTTTATACAGGGTATATTGGGATAGGCACCTAAAATGGTGGGGTTGGGGTGGGCTATAAAGGCATGAAGTTACTGGTTTACAAATTTTTAAGATGGAGCTTAGTTTCAGAGTGGTCGGAGGGAGGTAGAATCCCTACTGAACAGTTGTCATCTTGTCTAGATGGTTCTGGTGAAAGGAAATGGTGATAAGATTATGATTCAATAGTGAGTAATTGTTATGACTAATTGCAACTGTCACAATGGTATAGGTAGAAATTTTGTAATAAAAAGAGGGGAGTAGTTATTCTTACAGTCCAAGCACAGAAAACCCTAGGACCATCAAAGGAGAAGGACATGAGCAGAATGTAGGACCCTATCCAGAAAAGAAGCAATAAGAGAGATGAGAGCATGGAGAGAGAGCAGCTGAGAACTCTGGACCCATGGAAGGAGAAAGGCTGTGTGATGGCAGCCAGGTGCTAGTGGCAAGGGGGTAGGCTCACAGAATGTGTCCTTTGGTTGTTTAAATGATTATATATTCCTGAGTGATCTTGTGTACACTCCCCCCCACACACACACAAATGACTGAAGATACCCCAAGCCTTCAAGCCAGCTTCTGCCTGAAGGCACTCAGTTCCCTCCTTGGGCCAGTAATTCCAGCACTCAGACTTGTGTTTTGGCTTTTAGGACAAGGATATCAAGGGTGGATAATGATCTCTCCTCCTGGCTCTTCTTTCTCAATGGTATTGAATTCCCCTTGACCACTTCTGAGATGCTGTTGTTGTTGTTAGGTACCATCGAGTTGGTACCAACTCATAGTGACCTTATGCACAGCATAAGGATACACTGTTCGATCCGGGACCAACCTCACTACTGTTGCCACACTTGAGTCCATTGATGCTGCCACTTGGCCAATCTATCTCGTTGGGGGTCTTTCTCTTTTTCTCTGACCCTCCACCTTACCAAACATGATATCCTTCTCCAGCGACTAGTCCCTCCTGACAATATGTTTGAAGTATGAGAGACAAAGTTTGGCCATCCTGTCCTCCAAGGAGCGCTCTGGCTGCACTTGTTCCAACACAAATCTGTTGGTTCTTTTGGCAGCCCATGGCACTTTCAATATTCTCCTCCAACACCATAACTCAAAAACATCAATTCTTCTGCAGTTTTCCTTATTCACTGTCCAGCTTTTGAATGTATATGAGATAGCTCATTTTAAACCCAGTGGAATGAAACAATTGACCAATCCTCACATTAGAGTCTCATATACTCCATTTGCATTATCCCATCCAATTATGTGTGGACATTACAAAGACTATGACTAGAAGAGAGAACACCACCACACTTGCTCTTGAATGTAAAGAAGTTACAATGAAAGGAAGAAACGATGAAGTAAAACAGATGAACAAATGATTTCAAAAGTTGGTTCAATAAAACAAAATAAATAATTATGAAGAAATTTGAAAATATGTGGAGTGAGACAATCAAAAGAGAAGAACACACTTGGCATTTATTAAACTAAATAACAGAAGAAAAAAATCAAGCCTAGTATTGAAATATTGAAGGATTCTATGGATAAAATATTGAATGATGCCAGAAACCTCAAAAATAGATGGAAGGCATACATAGAACCATTACACCTAAAAGAATTGTTTAACATTCAGACATTTCAGGTGGTAGCATGTGATCAAGAACTAGTGGGAATTAAGGAAGCTTTCCAAGATATACAAAGGTATTGATGAAAAACAAAGATCTAGTGGTTCACAGGATATCAGTCGGTTTCAACAAACTGATGCAATGCTCAAAGTACTCATTAGTCTGTACCAACAAATTTGAAAGACAATTTCATGGCCAACCAACTGGAAAAGAGTCTTATTTTCACCCATTCCAAAGAAAGATGACCAACAGAATGCATAAATTACCAAATAATATCATAAGTAAGTAAAATTTTGCTGAAGATAATTAAATTTATTGTGTTTAACTCTTGTTAAACACAATTAACTCTTTGTGAATTTTTTTCCAGTGTGTTCATCGATGGCTTGATTATATACATACAAAAAACTTTAAACTTGTCTCTTTTATCAGTAGGAGGATTGTATACAAATTAACTTAGTAATACAATTGTTTTCAACTTGGTAAACTAAAAAAAAAAAAAAAGTCTAATCCAAAGAATGACTTTCCAGGAGATCTGATGGACTAGTTAAATTCAAGACACCTAGCTCAGCTCCGAAGACTTGCTGGTTTGGGATCCCAAGAGGTTATCTTTATAGATTTTATCAAAGGCTAAAGGATGATCACAGGGGCCTCTTATGAAGAAGTAAAAAAACAAGCAAAAAGAAAATAAAGCTGATTTTGTAAGGGCAGGAATGTTGAGGGTTTTTTGTTTTGTTTTTTTCCATCACTTCAGTTTAACTAGGACTTTAAGGGTAACTAGGACTGTCTTAAGAGCATTTCCTTTGGAAACCTTAACTCCATCTATCATATAAATGTGGAAATCATAAATGTGGAAAGAGTTTTGAGGAAAATTGCATGTAAAAAGTATATATTATTATTTGACTATTGGAGCAAGAAATGTGGGCATAATCTATGAAAATTATACCAAATTCTATAACCTCTGGACACTTACTCATTTTATCAGTCTGCCTAGCTGATCCCTTTTTCACTCTTTCACTATAATAAATTTTACTCATGCTTGGAATTCGGTTTAAATATAATTTCTTTCTGGTAAATATTCCTGAACCCTATGTATTCATTGTTACTAAGAGATGTTCTGACTTATAGCAGTCTTGTAAATCCTATACAGGGCTTCCAAGCCTTTACATCGTCTCAGTAACAAAAGCTTCATTTTTCTCCCGTGGGGTGACAGGTAAGCTTGAACTGTAGACCTTGTGGTTTGCAGGCCAGTGTTTTTCTTATGGAGGTACCATGCACCCATGTATTTGTTAGGTGGGAGAGACAGGAATTACCTGATAATGCAAAGTCTCGGAAACCTTATATAAGATCCTTACAAGTTAGAATTGATTTGATGGTAGTATTTAGCTTTGTTTTGTTTCTTCGGGGGTATTGTTTTGCTCTATGCACAGGGCCCCTAGTGGCAGCGTAGTGAAACACTGCGCTGCAATGAATTGTCTAATGTCTCTTCTAGCCGTAGTCTGTTTCTGCCTTGTTGGGTTTGGATCAGAGAAGGTGGGAAAAGATACTGATATGATAACACGATTCAGCTGTGGATGTAAACAGAGTCAATTGTAATAGGAAACACATGGAACTCAAGCATGTGTATCAAATGAACCATCTCAGAAGCAGGAGGGGAATCTCACTACCAGCAAATAAAAAGAAGCAGGCGTGGAAAACGTCCTTGGGCTCCTAGAAGCTTGTGCTGTGAACCTCTTTGATGCAGGGATGGAGAGGCAAAGGAACAACACCAGTAGCAGCAGAAAAACTAAGAACCAGAGCAAGACACAGAGCAGTCTACTTTCCAACACACAAAGTAAGTAAAACTGAGTGACTTTGGGTAGAATGCCTGCTTGTAGAGCGGGGTGCCTCCAGGTACTGAAGTGAGGTTTGCTGACCCATGGAGCTAGAGCCAACTGCCTTCAGGTTGAGGTTTAGGGTAAAGCGGTGTGTTTTGTTGGCATTTATCAGTGATTGGAACAACTGTGCCCTGAGCATATCAGACCCCAAATTGTAACTTTGCTATGAAACCAAAAGGACGGTGTCTTGAGTTCTATGTGCCCACGTAGAACTGAATTGAACTGAATTATCTAATACTGCGGAGGAGATAAGGTTGTGGGAAGAATACTTGGTGCTTCATTTTTTTTTTGCAAACGAAAAGGTCACTGGTTTGAAGCCATTGGCCACTTGATAACAAAGTAATAGTGGCAGTCTGATTCTGTAAAGATTTATAAACTTCGAGACGCTGGGGGCAGTTCTACTCTGTCTTATAGTGTTGCTATGAGTTGGGGTCAACTCAGTGGCAATGGTCTGTTTGTTTATCTTCACTGTATGTTCATGGAGCTTGCGTGGCATTAGCAGTTTCAGATCAGTTGCTATCTAAAAAGTTGTTGGTTCCTAACCGCCCAGAGGCAGTGTGAAGAAAAAAATCTGGCAGTCTGATTCTGTAAAGAAAAGAAAATGCTGTGGAGCCATTTTACTTCGTAATACATGGAGTTACCATGAATTTGGGCCTCACTCCTTGGCAACTAACAAAAACAACATGTGTACACTCACATAACACCACATATTGCTAGTCATTTGAGTACCATTAAAGGAGCTCTGATAGCGTAGTGGTTACGAATCGGGCTGCCAACCTTAAGTTCTGCAGTTCGAAAGTACCAGCTGCTCCCCGGGAGAAAGATGAGGCTTTCTGCTCCCTTAAAGATTTACAACCTTGGAAACTCTGTGCAGGGTCGCTATGGGTCGGAACCGACTCGACAGCAGTTAACAACAACAACAACAGTGAACAGCCCTGGTGTGGCGCTGTGGGTTAATGTGCCGGACTGTAAAGCTGTTTGAACTGCAAGGTGGGCGGTACAACCTCACCAGCAGCTCCTCGGAAACTGTATACAGGGTCTCTGTGGGTCGGAACTGACTCAATGGCACTTCACAACAATAAATAACAATTGTTTCTTATATTTTCTGTAAGAATCAAAGTCCAGGTTAAAAACTGAGACTAGGACTCCAAATCACTTTTCTTTATATGAAACTTTACCCTCATTAGATTTTGAGTATGTGAAGAAGAGAATGAATGATACTTTCTGAAAATAAAAATAAGGAATGTTATATAAAAAGTGAAAATTTAAAATAAGCATTTAAGTATTGATGAAAATTTTAATTTGTTGATAGTTGGAACAGATTTAGAAATATATTTTCAAACTGGTAAGTTGGGTTTGATGCTTTATTTGAAAATCATATAAATTAAACAGTTTTAAGTAATGTAAATAATGTATTAGTAATACATTCTGATTTCCTTTTCACAAAACTTCACATTTTCATCAAATTTCCTTCTATCTTATGAAAAATGTTGATGCATGTCACAAAAAATACTTCTGCATAAATGAAATGATGCTGTAAATATGTTACAGACTAAGGTAGAAAAATAATTAAGAATAAAGTCTCTAGATTAAAATACCTGGAGTTGCATTCCTAGTAATGCCACATAAAGGTTGTCTGGTGTTAAGGCAAGTTGCTTACCCTCTCTGTAAATGTTTCCTCATGGCATGTTAATGGGACTGAAGATTAAATACATTAGTGCTTGTTGAGATTGCAACTTTACCATCTATTAAATGCATAATAAATATTATTCAACCAGCAATGATATTTAGATTTGTTGAGCTTATCATGTTGAATATATTGAAATTATCTGTTGTTGTTAGGTTCCATATAGTCAATTCCAACTCAGAGTGAACGTTTGAACAGTATAAAGAAACATTGCCTTGTTCCCCCAATTATTCACGTTGGTTTTATGTTTGAGACAATTATTGCTGCCACTGTGTCAATTCATCTCATTGGTGGTCTTCCTCTTTTGGGCTGACGATCCACTTGTCTAAGCATGATGCCATTTTACAGGGACTGATGCCTACTGACAACATGTCTAAAGATGGAGAAGTGAACTCTTGCCATCTTTGGTTCTAAGGAACAATCTGGCTGTACTTTTTGCAAGACCAAGTTTTTATTTTTTTTTTAAATTCCATGGTACTTTTAATATTATTTGCCAGCATCATAATTCAAATGCATTAGTTTTTATATGGTCTTCCTTAGTCATTGCCCAAGTTTCACATGTGTATGAAACAACTGAAAATACTATGGCTTGGCTCAGGTGCATTGTTGTCAAGTGATGTCGAGTTGAACTGACTCATAGCAACAGTATATAGGGTTTCTGAGGAGTGGTTGGTGAGCTTTAACCACCAACCTTGTGGTTCAAAGTGACCTTGCTGCCGGGGTCTGACCTCGACATAGTTGTCACGAGTTTTTGGTTCATGAGGAGGGGAGATCTAGCGGCGATAGGGATAGCGAAAGAATACACAGACAAACAGAAGAAGGGAGACAATGAGGCACCCCAAAGCCAGGGTGGATACATCATTGGTGGGCAGGCTTGGGACTACAGGCATCATGGCCTCTGCAGGCAGCGACTCACTGCCCTGCAATCTTTAATGCATGCCTTCCAACCCATAATGCACCGCAATCTTTTCTCCATACCTTCCAACCAGTAATGCACTGCTATCTTTACTCCATGCCTTCCAACCAGTAATGCACACCTGGGGAGGCCCGGGCCTCTTTTATTTAGGGGAGGAGTTTCACACCAAACTGGGAGGGACTAAAACAGGATACAGCTAACATCAGTAATTTTCCAGACATTCAGGTAACTTTACATTGTTCTTCACTGGTTCGAATCCCAGGCCAGCAACTTGGATTCTCAGGCCCAATTAACATATCTATAGCCCCTGAGGTCAGTTGGGGGAAGTTGAGAGTTCTGCAGGAGGCGCCCAGGTGAATGGGCTGCACTTGGAAAGGGATTAGGGAGGATGGGTTCTTTGTCTATAGAACAAAGAACCGAGAAGTAGCTAAAATATTTTTAGTTAATCCTTTGGAGAAAGGTTTAACCTTGCAACCTTTAGTCTTGGCTTTAGGAAAATATCATATTTATCTGTGGATTTTCAAAGGCTCCAGTGTATTAATTTAATATATATACCTGAATATTAAGATGGAAGCAATTTTCCATTAACTGCCAGTGGCCTCATTTGTTACACTCAGCCCTAGTGGGCCTCGAACCTCTGACTAGCAGCCCTAGTGGGCCTCGAACCTCTGACTAGTCTTACACGGTCTGCAACACCTTGCAGTACAGTGCATTAACCCACAGCACCACATGGGTCAGGCAAAATTTAGTCCTCAAAAAGACATCTTTGCTCTTTAGCACCTTAAAGGATTTTTGTTTGTTTGCTTGTTTTGCAGAAGATTTGCGTAATGAAAGTTTCTTGACTGCTGGTTTCATGAGCATTTATTTTGAATTTAAGAAAAATGATGTCTTTGACAATGTCAAAGTCTTCTTCCATTAATCATGATGCTGTTTATTCCCTTTAACAAGACCTCATTAGTAGTGAGAATTTCTATTTCTTTATGTTGAGGTGTAATCCATACAGAAGACTGTCATTTTTTTATCTGCATGAGTATTTCAAGTTCTTTTTGATTCCAGCAAGCAAGGTTGTTTCATCTGAATATTGCAAGTTGCTAATGAATCTTTCTCTATTCCTAACTCCATGTTTCTCTTGATATAATTCAGCTTTTCAGCTTGCTTATCATACAGATTGAATAAGTATGCTGAGAGGATATCACCCTTGGCACACACCTTTTCTGATTTTAAACCATTCATTGTTCCCTTATACCAAAGACTGCATCTTGGTCTATGCACAGCTTCTTCATGAGCACAGTTAAGTGTTCTGGAATTCCCATTCTTTGCAATGTTTTCCATAGTTTATTAATGGTCCACATAGTCAAATGCCTTTGCATAGTCAATAAAACACAAGTAAGCATCTTTCTAATATTCTCTACTTTTAGGCAAGATCGTTCTGGTGTCAGCTGTGATATCCCTCACTCCATATCCTCTTCTGAATCCAGCTCCCTGTTGACATACTGTTGCAACTGCTTTTGAATTCTCTAAAACAAAATTTTACTTGGATGTGATATTAATGATAGTGTTCAATAATTTCTGCATTCCATCAGATGAACATTCTTTGGAATAGTCACAAATATAATTTTTCTTGAATCAGTTGACTAGGTAGTTATCTTCCAAATTTCTTAGCATGTATAAGAGAGGTCCACCAGTGATAACATGACAGAATTTTGCAAGACCAATGTCATACTCAACAGCACCTAAGAATAGCAACAACATTTTTACTCCTAAGGCTGTTTTGATTCCAAGATTGTAAGCCAGTATTGTAACTATTAACACACACATTTGCATTAACGAGGCTCTTAGCTGTGTCATTGCTATATACAACGAGAATATGTTATGGAAAGTTTCCAGGAACATATAGAAAAGTCTGAATAGTCAACTCACTGTTATAGACAATAAAATCACTCTATAAATTAAATTCACAATTCTAGAGTTTAGCAACCTAAGCACTTAACTGCTAACCACAAAGTCAGTGGTTCAAAACCACCAGCCACTCCTTGAAATTGCTATACTTGGTCACTCTAAATTGGAAGCAATTTTTTGGCACTGAACAACAATGACAACAACAAGTTGTATAAACAGGAATTGATGGAATATCGATAGCACAAAACTGCATTAAGGAAAAAATTCACTCAGAGTAAGCGTGTTTAAAAATTGTCATAAAATGAACAGATAAAATGAATGTAAATATTTAGGATTTAAAAAATGGGATTATAAAGGAATAGAAAATCTTAAAGCAATCATTAATTATTTTTTCATGGACTAGCTGCAGTATAAATAGGTCATTAAAAAGTCAGGAAAGAAAGAAAGAGACCAAAATGAATGTTAGAAAAGACTCTAAAACTTGTTCTTAAATCTCTGAGAAGCTAAAGCAAATTTAAGAAATGAAGTAAAAGAATTGAACAGAAGATTTCAAAGGGTGAATAGAGAAGACTGTATTATAATGAAATGCACAAAGACTTGGAGATAGAAACATAAAGGGATAAACAACACAGCATTGTCAAGAAACATAAAGGGATAAACAACACAGTCAGCATTGTCAAGAAACATAAAGGGATAAACAACACAGTCAGCATTGTCAAAGTAAAAGAACTGAAGAAAAATTTCAAGCCTAGAGTTGCACTGTGGTGCTGTAGGATAAACATTGGACTACTAACTGCAAGGTCTGCACTTTGAACCCACCAACCACTTGTTGGAAACCCGATACAGGTTGTTTTATAAGCTGGAATCAATTTGATGGCACTCAACAACAACTTGAGCAAAATATGCTTGGAAAAGAGAGAAAAAGAGGAAGACTCCCAGTGAGATGGATTGACATATTGGCAGCAACCATGGGTTCTAACATAACAATTGTAAGGATGAATCACATTCTGTTGTGCACATAATTGCTATGAGTTGGAACCGATTCAAATGCACCTAAAACAAAACATGGGGGAAATAATAATTGACATAGAAAGCATCTAAAGATGATGGAAGAAATACAAAGTCATTTTAACAACAATAATTGAGTGATGTTAAACATTTGAAGAGGTAGTATATGATCAAGAATCAATGGTATTGAAGAAGTCTCAGCTATGCTAAAGGCATGCAGTGAAAAACAAGGCTCCAGGAATTGTTGGAGTAACAACTGAAATATTTCAAGAAACAGAGTACTGGAGGCACTTGTTTATGTCTAAAAATTTAAAAGAAAGCTACCTGGTCAGGTTATTGGAAAGGACCGATGGTTGTGCCCGTTCCAAAGAAAGGTGGCCCAATGGAATGCAGAAATTGTCAAACAGTATCATTGTTGTTGTTGTCAGGTGCCATCAAGTCAGAACTGACTCCTAGTGACCCCATGCACAGCAGAACGAAACAATGTCCGATCCTGGGCCAACCTCACTACCGCCGCCACACTTGATGCCATCAGTGATGTCACCTGGCTGATCCATCTCATTGGGGGTCTTCCTCTTTTTCTCTGACCCTCCACCTTACCCAGCATGACCTCCTTCTCCAGTGACTGTTCTCTCCAGACAATGTGTCCAAAGTATGAGAGATGAAGCCTAGCCATCTTGGCCTCCAAGGAGCACTCTGGTTGCACTTCTTCGAAAACAGATCTATTGGTTCTTTTGGCAATCCATGGCACTTTCAGTATTCTCCTCCAACACCACAACTCAAAGGCATCGATTCTTCTACAATCTTCCTCATTCACAGTATCATTAACATATAATTAAAATTTTCCTGAAGATAATATAAAAATAGTCACAGCATTATATTGACAGGGAACTACATGAAACTGATGCAGATTCAGAAACAAAGGTGGAATGAGTGATATCATTGCTGACTTTAGATGGATCTTGGCTAAAAGCACTGAATACCAAAAAGATATTTGTGCCTTTTTACTTTGCAAAGGCATTTGACTTGTGGATCATAGTATATTGTGGTATAAGGGAAGAATGGAAATTTCAGAAGGATTATGCCCATGTGGAGTCTTTACATAGATCAAGAGGCAGCCATTTAAACAGAACAAGAGGGTTCTTCATGGTTTAAAATCAGGAAAGGTATGTCCCAGGGTTGTATACTTTCATCATGCTTACTCAGTGTGTATGTTGAGAAGATGGTCTACATGAAATAGATTGTGGAATCAGGGTTGGCAAAGTCTTGCTGACAATGTGTGATATGCAAAGACACAACCATACTTCCTAGGAGGGCAAAGGACTTAAAGCACTTATTAATGAAAATCAAAAACTAAAGCCTTCAGTATGGATTACACCTCAGCATAAAAAAATACAGATACTCAAATTTGAATCAATAAGTAACATTGTGATAAACAGAGCAAAGATTAAATTTGTCAAATATTTCATTTGACTTGGATTCATGATAAACACTCATGGAAGCAACAGTCAAGAAATTAAATGACTTAATGTACTGGACAAATCTGCTGCAAAAGACCCCTTTAAAGTGTTAAAGAATAAAGTTGTCATTTTGAAGACTCACATTCACCAGACCCAACCTATGGTATTTTCTATCGCATCATATGTATATGAAAGCTGGGCAATGAATAAGGAAGACAGAACAATTGATGCATTTGAATTATGGTGTCGGGAAGGATATTGAATATACATTGAGCTGCCAGAAAAACAAATTGCTTTGGAAGACATAGGGCTAGATTTCTCCTTGGAAATAAGAAGGGTCAGCAAAAAAGAGGAAGACCCTCAATGAGATAGATTGTCTCAGTATAACAATGCAGAACAAGGCAGTATTTTGTTCTGTTGCACTTAGGGTTGCTGTGAGTGGGAACCTATTTTTAGGGCACCTAACTACAGTATTCAAATGTGTTGACATGCCGCATTTGTTTGTCTGTTCTCCTATATTAGGATGTTTAAATTTCCCCCATTTTATGGGCTGTTATGAATGAGGTTGCTGTGGATATTCTTATTCTGATCTTTTTGAGGAAATTTATTTCCCTTTAGTAAATTCCATTCTTAGTATTGGAATTGCAAGGGCATATGTTTAAATTTGTTTAAACTCCCAAATAGTTCTGTAACATAATTGTATCATTTTACATAAAATTCTACACTGTGTTGCTATGAGTCGATACTTACCAACAACACTACTACCAACAATGCCTGAAAGTATTGATTATTCTACATCCTTTTCAACATTTAGTGTTATCCATGTTTTAGATTTTACCCAAGCTGTTTAGTGTAATGTAGTATCTTTTGTAGTTTTAACACACATTTTTCTGGTGATTACCAATATTGTTCACCTTTCATTGTTTATTTGCCATTTATTATGTGTCTGTACAAGTCTTTAGCTTTGTATAGTCATATAATAAATTAATTTTCTGATTATATTCACATGTTTGTATCTTATAATCTTGATAGAATTTCTTTGTTGGCTATATGCAGTATGAATAATGTCCCGTGGTGTATGATTTGTCATTCTATTTTCTTACTGGTATCTTTTGGTAAGGAGAAAATTTTAAAGTTGAAAAAATTCTTTTTTATTAGTGTATTTGTTTTTCCTTTCCTAAGAAAAACCCAAAACAGAAACTTGCCAGCCTTGAAGTGGTTGAGATATTCTACATTTTCTTCTAGAAGCTAAATGGATTCATGTTTTACTTTTAGGTTTATTATCTACCTCAGATAACTGCTTTTGAGAACTCAATGCATTTGGTCTTTTCTGATGTTGTTTTAATGGTTCTGGGAAAAACCTGCACGAGAAAAAAGTCCATACAAAAAGCTCACACAGAAAATATCCCACTGTGTTAAATGCACACAAGGACAATTGCCAGCCCTAAGCCTGGAGTCCTGGTGTGGCATTATAGGATAAGCATTAGACTGTAAGGTCGGTTTGAACTAGAGGTTGGCAGTTCAAACTCACTAACTGCTCCTCAGACTCCTTATACAGTGTCTTCTGTATGAGTCGGAACTGACTTGACTGCTCTCATCAATAACAACAACACAAATTAGTGTGTGAGTTTTTTCTGTGGGGGTGTTTTCAGGTATGCATTTTTCTTGTTACTGCTTTGTGTATAATTAAGGACCTAGGCAAAAACAATAGAAAATAATGTAAAAGTAGTGAAACTAAGAGGATAATCAAAGGGATGAACATGCAATACTATGTACCTCTGACCTGAAAATAACAACACATACAAATAAAATAAAGCAGTAAGAAATAAAAAAAAGTAAGTCACTTAACTGAAAAAACATAGTTATAAATAGAAACTATGAGTGAAAACACTGATGTCACCATCAGAATAAAGGAGGAATAGTTCAACATTGTTTTGAATGTTAAGTGGAGTGAAGAGTGTTGGGGAAATTAAACACATACTTAAATGTATGCATACAAAAAATAAAAAATAAAAAAAACAAAAGCCCACACAGACAAAACCCTTATACTAATTACAATTAGGATTAGCAATTGTCCCTGTGTGTGTTGTACTTGTCACAGTGGGCTTTATTTCTAGTCAGGTTTTTGTTGTTGTTGTTGTTTGTATGTGCTCGTTTTCCCTCAACCATTCCGAGGTAAGGTATAAGATCATTGTGATAGAATTGAACCAATTTATGAGATAAGTTTAAGTTCTCAGTGAAATGATACTACTTAGGGGATCATCATTTATTTGAACTGATTTTAATTTTTTTTTTTTAACTCTTGAGATAAATTGTAGGTTTGATGTAGTTCTAAGAAAGAATACATGAAGAATCTCTTATACCCCTTAAGCAAAACATCTTTAACAGTTATTGTAAGATATAATCAGAAAATGAACAGAGGGACAATTCATGCTCCATATGCAAATTGCATTAATTTGCATTAATGTATGTGCATGTCTATGATTTTTAAGCATTCTAAATGTGATAAAAGGAGCTCTGGTAGCGTAGTGGTTACGAATCGGGCTGCTAACCTCAGGGTCAGCAGTTCGAAACTACCAGCTGTTCTGCTGGAGAAAGATGAGACTTTCTGCTCCTGTAAAGATTTACAGCCTCGGAAACCCTGTGCAGGGCCGCTATGAGTCGGAACCGACTCCATGGCACATAGCAACTACAACAACAATGTGATAAAGAAAATAACGTGATTGCATTTGAATACAATGTGAATGAACAGAAATTCTTCTCATTTTTCCAATGATTTCTCTTTCTTATTTATAAGGTAAGTCAAGGGCCTCTGCAGATGTGACATTATTTTAGTCTTTATTTGAACATAAATAATTTAAAGTATTGTTACTAACTGAAAAGTAGTTATTTTTCCACCTGGAAGAATTAAACTCCTGGATAGTTTCTTTTCTTCTTTTTCTTAATCACGGTGTATTTTTGACATGCCCTTGAGAAACGTAAGAATTATTTTTTGAAATTATCTAGATCATGTTGATGCTTGTTTCATGTTCCATATTTACTACCAGGAATTATACTTATTTGTTCAAAAGTCACCCTTTGATTCTTCAGGTCTTTTTTTCAATCAAAGAGTATTTCCATCATCTTTAGCTTGTGTGTTTGACCAAGACTTTCAATGATCCCTCATTTTAAAACATCCCCCAAATGCTGGAGTCATTAAGTTTGAGTTTACTCAGAGTCTCTTGAAAGAAAGAAAGAAAAAAAGAATTAAGTATTATGTTAGAAAATAAGGTTAACAAAAAGCATCTGTTCCTTTACTTTTGAGTACTACAGTGCATCTGGTAACACAGTAGGCTATGTGGTACATACAGGGTTTTGTAGGTATTATAAAGACTATTATTTGCTTTGCCTGGCTGGTGTATAATCAAAAGCCCAAAGATGGAAACACATATGGATGATGCAGTGCTGAAGGTGAACATATCGTTGTTTTGTATACTGAAAAGGGAAGTGTGATGATTCTGAATGGGCAACTTGCATAAGTTAATGTGGATATCAGAATTGTGATTTGCATTTCCTGATTTTAGTACTTCATTTAAAATGTTAATGATTCATTTCCACAGGGCTTTACTTTTAGAATACTGCAGTTCTCTAAGAACAGAAAGGGAGTAATTATAACCCAACTTTCTTAACTGTGCAGTCTTCAGTACTAAACAAAACAAAACAAAAAAACCCAACCAACAAAAATAAGCTGATGTGTGCTACCAGCATAAGAAAAATATATGTATGTTAAATATTGCAGGCAATGTGTTAAGTGCTGTCGATTTTAACCCATAGCAACCCTGTATAGGGTTTCCAAAGAACAGCTGGTGAGCTTGAACCACCGACCTTACAGTTCAAATGGCATTGTAGTCTGACACATTTGCCCATAGCACCACACCAGGACTGCATGTATACATAATTATATGTGCGTATGTATGTATGTATATGTGTGTGTGTGTGTGTGTGTGTGTATATATATATCTATATATATATACACATACATGTGTATATGTTTATGTGTATACATATGTATACATATGTGTGTATGTATATGTGTATATATATACACACACACATATGCACACACACATAAAAATGAGTGCATGCTGTACTTTATTATCATTGTATCTGCTTTCATATGTCTGGACTAGCAGACAGGGGAATTTAAAAGGATATATTTGACAAACGTAATGTATATAAATACTGATCAAGGAATAGTCAAGAAGATAGTCTGAAAATACCTACCATTACTATAATGAGCCCTGGTAATGTAGTGGATTACTAGTTGGACTGCTATAAACAGTTCAAATCTACCCATCACCCAGAGGGAGAAAGTCGAAGTTTTCTGCTTCTACAAAAATGTACAGCATCAGAAGCCACTCAGTGGCACACAACCACGACTACCACCACAACTACTATGAGTCACTACTACATTGGGAATATTACATATCCATGCCTTGTTTACCTTAAATCTCTATTATTGCTCTCAATAAAATGGTATTTTAAGAATGGTATGCACAGTCACTGTACCAAAAGTAAATGGTTCATGTTCAACCATTTCAAGAGGTAGCATATGATCAAGAGCCAATGATACTGAAAGAAGAAGTCCAAGATGCATTGAAGGAAGTGGCAAAGAACAAGGCACCAGGAATTGATGGAACAAAAATGAAATCTTTCAAGAAAGTAAGGTGGCACAGGAGACACTCACTCATCTCTGCCAAGAAATTTTGAAGACAACTGTCTGGCTTACTGACTGAAAGAGATCCATATTTGTGTCCATTCCAAAGAGAGGTGACCCAGTGTAATGCAGAAATCATTGGGCAATCTCTATGATATCCCATGTGAGTAAAGTTTTACTAAATATAATACAGAAACAGCTTCAAGCATACATTGACTGAAGTTCCAGAGGTTCAAGCTAGATTCACAAGAGGCTGTGGCACAAGGGGTATCATTACTGATGTCCGATGGATCTTGACTGAAAGCAGAGAATACCAGAAAGATTCTATTGACTATGCAAAGGCTTTCGATTGTGTGGATCATGACAAGCTAAGAACAAGCGAAGTATGAGTATTCTGGAACACTTAATTGTGCTCATGAGGAATCTGTACCTGGACCAAGAGGCAATTGTTCGAACACAACATGGAAACACTGAATGGTTTAAAATTAAGAAAGGTGTGCCACAAGGTTGTATTCTTTCACTATACTTATTCAACCTGTATGCTGAGCAAATAATCCTAGAAGCTGGGTTCTATGGAGAAAAATGTGGCATCAGGATTGGACGAAGATTCATTAACAACATGCGATATGCAGATGATACAACTTTGCTTGCTAAAATTGAAGATGACTTAAAACATTTACTGATGAAGATCAAAGAGCACAGCCAGCCTTC
>NW_006408538.1:9090404-9096469 GCF_000296735.1 Chrysochloris asiatica | reverse complement strand
CGTTAAAGTCATCACTTGTGGTTTTTATGTTACAGCAGCTAAAACAATCTACTACCACTTAAAAACCGTCAAAAACATTGAGAGAAAAATGGCAGACGTTGTCAGTTTTACATAAGTATACTTCTCTTTCTGGAGTCTTGGCCCTTTAAGCCCTGACTGTGTAATTACTCTCAAATGCCTTCAAACATCTGACTTTTGATATTGTTTGTTTGATTTTTATTTATCTAATGTTTATAATTGCCTCAATGGGGACAGTCTAACTGATGTTGGTATGCCATCATAGCTGGAAGCAGTAGTCAATAATAGTTATTTTGATGGCCATTTCTTAAAGACAAGATAAAACATCTTTATTAGCTTGAAGACAGTTCTACTAGGCTGATCTGTGCTCTGTGGATTATCTGTGACTGGTCAATTTGAACATACCTCTATCTCTGAAAACAACGATTTATGTGAAGGAAGACTTTGCTCTTTGGAATCCTGGTATGGTGCCATAGGATAAGCAATTGACTTCAAATCAAGGTCATGGGTTGAAACGCATCAGCTGCTCCTCCAAAACCTACACAAGGTTGCGATGAGTCAGAAGAAAGTCAATGGCACCTCACAACAACATGACAGCCTACACCGCAAGTTGTATTCCTTTTTCTGTTTAGGTGGGAAAACAAAATTTTCTGTTATGGTAAATCAGAATATCTTCCTTAGCAACACTAGCACAGAATTAAGATAGTTTATTCAGTGTAGCTAATTTGATCTTCTGAAAGTTGGGAGTAAGAAGGAGTAGAGAGAGCACAGGGATTATGCTTTACAGATAATTGTTAAAGTGTCAACTTTTCTATTGTTGGCATCTTTGCAAATAGAGCTAAATCATGTACATATTGTGGATAATTAGATAATAATTGCTAGTTTATTTACTTTAGCTTTGCAGTGAGCTTCTGTATTATAGGAGGAAGATAAAATAAACTGACTTTATTAATTTAAAATATACACCCTCTTTCAGATGGTTTATTTTGTTTGCCCTTTACTCTGAAATGAGTGTGCTGACTAAACCCACTAATTACACTGTATGAAGCTATCTTAGTGTATAATGAGGTTAAAACCAGGAGCCAAGAAGTCAAGCTCCTGTTATTATTGGGTTATATTCTTAAGGCTTTATCTTTTAGAATTTATTTTAGTTCATTTTTTTCATAAAATGTGTCAAAGGGATGAGTGCTGGCTTTTAGGATATTTCAAGTGACTTCATCAGGATTTGATGCTCCACATAATCTTGTGTATGGAAAGACCTTTTGAAATGAGATTGGATTCAAAGACAATCACAGTTAGAACTTAATTGAGACTGGTTTTTACTTTAAATTTCAGAGTATAGTGGCATTTAACTGCTGTATGACAGTTCTTCTACGAAAGCCACATGGAATGTAAAATTTTTGAGAAATTTAATATAAATTTAATATAAACAAAGTAGTTAGCATGTGTAAACACATTCCCTAAATCTTTAGTTGCATACTTTTCTATGTAATATTATTTCAGTACAATTGGGCAGGTGAGAATTATGTCCATGACAAACTCAGTGGAACCATTGTAATCCTATACCCACCTTATGGGAAAAATAAATTGGAAAATTCATTACTTAGAAGAAAACATTTTAGAATAAAGTTGTTCTAAAATATGCTTTTTATCATGACAAGCAATGTTATGCAATATGAAATTTCCAAATACTATGTCTTTGTGGAGAGAATTTTGTATGAATTCTTATTGCTTGGACTATGAAATATGGCAGACATGAGGTTGATTCTTCATCGGATAAGTCTTCATTGAATTGGCTATTTTCCACTAAATAAAATTGGATTGCCTTGGGTAAATAGACCCAGCTAATAATTGGCAGACAAGATGGCTTACAATACATTTGTAAGTCTGTTTTATCATCTTTAACACAGATATAATGAAGAATGTGTATAACCCTTTATTTGCAAGTCCAAAATCAAAAAGCTATGTTTGCAAATCATTTACTGATAAAACTTGTTTGAACTGATACAGCGTTATTGATAGTCGTTTGTTTTATCCCATATAGTACAAATGCTCATACGTTTTGCTGTAAATTTAGTAAACAAGGAATGAAGTGGATTTATTTTGGGTTTTTTTTTGTTTTTGTTTTTTTTTTTGTAATTTTTAATGAGTATAAACACTATCACATATCTGGCTCCAAGGGGTTTCCATTCAGAAGCTAGGATTAGTCTGTACATATATAACTTGAAAAAGTATTAGATATACATCACTAGAAAAAAAAAAAATCTTGGATTCTTTCCTACTGCTTGGTATTGTTTTTTATACATTTGATATATATTAATGTTTTACTTGTTCCATACTGATTGTTCCTAATTTCCAAGAAATATTATAAGAAAAAAGTTATGGACTAAAGACATGGCAGGATTGTTCTAAAGGTCAGTTTAAGGAAATTAAAGATGATTTTTTTCAGGTTTTTTTTTTTTTTTAATCTTAGCACTGACAACTAAGATAATGTGAGCTTATAACCCAAATATCTAGTTATCCACATCTCTTATATACAAAATATAATAAACATAATTAGGACCTTAGAGAATAATGTGCATTTCTCTTTCTCTCTTGTCTTTTTTTCCCAAGATTTGAATACACAATAAGCACTGTATTTGTTATTTTTCTGAAGAAATACATATAAACATGAATTTTTTAAAAAAAGGAAATCAAAGAATTTTTTAGTGGTTTATGATCAAAATGAAAGTTTTGTTTTTAAATCCATCAAGTGTGCATTAGTTAAGATTGCTGTTTGCCCTTTCCTGTTAAGGGTTACCCAAGAGCATGAATCAAAGCAAAATCATATAGAAATGAAAACATAGCCAAAAAGAAGGATCAAAGCAAGAGAGGCAAAACAAAATTGGTGGGACCATGAGAAGGATGGGAACTCTTTTCTTCTTTTTACCAAATTATCCAAGAATCTAAAGGGCATAGCTGTAAACAATATATGTATATCATTAAACTTATAATAGCTAAAATAATAAAGGATCAGTGATCCATTGATTGGGCAGTAACTCAGGTGTCAGAGAAGATATAAGGCTCCCCGTTGTAAGATGTACTTGACCCAGAAGACTCTAGCCTTCTGTCTTTCAAGACAGATTCCAAAATTCAAAGACATTACTCTTAAGTCTTGTGATTCTAAATATAGAAGCTTGGTAAAATTCTACTTGACTGACAAAATTTAAACATATGTCCACACTAAGCATTATGCCAAGAGATTCATTTTCTCTTTCACTTTATAGTGATTTATTAGTATGTTCAAAATGCCTGCTTGGAATTTTACACTTCTGTTCAGCTCTTCAGTTAAATATTTCATGGAAGTGTGTTTTTCTCTTTTTTTCAATCACAGAGAAATGCTAATATTGCTATTTGGATAAATGGATGTCTTGGGCTGGAGTGAAGTTAGTGATTTGTATATCTATTCAGAGTGATTTATATCAAGACAATGGCTCATGCAGTTGTGGAGACTAGTAAGTCCCAAATCCATGGTTCAGACATCAGACTAGAGGTTTCTCCTGAATTACATGGTTATAGGGGCTGTAGAACCCAAAATTTGGTCAGACAGCAGGATGCTTGCTCACTAGGCTGTAGGTGCTGGGTAATCCTCAGATTTGAAGATCAGGTGGCAGGCTGCTGGCTCAAGTACCAAGAAAGGGAGATCCCAGGATGAGGATGAGAAGTTTGATGCAGAATCAGGAGAGGAGTCGTATATTCGTGTATACTGGCTACAGACCACTCCCCCAAGGAAATTCCCCTTTGAACTGATGGGCTGTTCATATCAGATCACAAAATGGAGGATGATTACATAATTTCTTCCAAATCTCAGTGAATTGTGGCATAGTCAATTTGATTCATAACATTCACCACCACAGTCCACACTTGGTCAACTCAACACCTGTACACATCTCTTAAACTACACATAATCTGTAAATACAATTATAAATTCATATTTACAGCTAACATGATACAACTTCATGCATGCAACCCCATTTATACCATATTTTTAGTAAGCAATGAAGTAAGGAAATGTAGAAAACAATGATATTATGTATTTACAAGTGAACTTTGAAATGTTCATGGCAAAAATCCATTATCTTTAAATTAGGTTTTTTAACATAATTTTGAAGCATCCTTGTATATATACACTCACATGTACGTGTATAACAAAATGAGGAAGATATACCAAAAGCATTTATAGTCCTTATTACTGCAACTGATTGCATGATCTTAACTGGTATTGAGAACTACCATCTTCCACCACTTATTCGGATTCCCTTTGTCTTCAGTAAGCATACCAGCTTCTCATGGTTCTTTTCTTCATTCCTGAAGGATATGTTCTATTAGTAGACATATTGAAATTGTGTGGCTGTAGTTTCCACTGGCATTGGTCATAGGGCATGGTGGTTGTTGTTAAGTGCTGTCTAGTCGATTCTGACTCATAGCTGCCAGGACTCCATAGAGCATGGAAGTACTAAGAAATTCCCAAGGGATCTCCTGTTTTCCAGATTTATTCTTCTTGGCCTCCATTATGGAGTCCAGGTATGGCACTGTAGGATGAAAACTGAACAGCTAACCTCAAGGTCTCTAGTTCAAGCATGCCAGTGACTTTTAAACCTTATAAAGCTCATTATGAGTTGAAACCGACTCAGTGGCAGTTAACAACACCACCACCTCTGTTATGAGAGCTCCGTCTTATCTTCCCTTAGTAATCAGGATCTGTCACACCAGCCATTTGATAGCTCCTTCTTTGCCGGTTAATCCAGAGGAATAAGGAGACAAATGTGAACAGCTGACATTCTTAACTTCCTGTTAAATGGAATCAGTGTTGTGATTCCAGGTGGGGATAGGTTTACTTTGGTAGTAAGACCACTAGGACCCACAGAGCATAATTTCATGGGGTAAGGAATACAAGATCTCACAAATAGGTAACTAGGGTTAATAATGAGTGATGTCAATCCCTTCATTATTTCACCCCTTCATTACTGGACCCATGAATCCTAGCTATGGGAGAAGCACCATATATTGAATGCTAGTATAGAGCATATGCAGACTCTTGGAGAACATTTCCCCAACCCTGCAAGGTATTGCCAGCTAGCTGGTGCTGTAATTGTGTCTTCAGAAGATCAATCTATCATTCTGTGAAGTTACCTGCTTAAAGATAAGGGGAAAACCTGGTAAGAACAGTCAGTTTCATGATCATGGGCCCATTGCCACGTTTCATTTGCTTTGTTCCTGATCTGAGTTAATGCTGTATAGAATATGACAGTGAACAAGGCATTCCGTAAGTCCATAGAGGGTAGTTTGGTAGAAGCATTGTGTGTAACAAGGCAAATCTAGATCCAAAGTCTTTATGCCAGTGAAAAAAGAAACAATGTCCTTTCTTTAATTCAAGTGGTTTAATGTAGTCAATGAGCTTGCCCGAAGACCCACCCTTAGGATTGTACCATTTTGGGAACTCAGTGTTGATCTTCATTCCTGGAAGATTAGACACTCAGCAATGGCTGTAATCAAGTTGGTCTTGATGGTTGAAAGTTTATTTTACTGACCTGATGCATAATCTCCATCAGCACCACCAGTACCACTTTGTTTAAGAGCCCATTAGGCAGGGAAAGAAGGTGACTGATAGGCACAGAATTCATGCTTTTAAACACTTGATTGTTAAAAATCCTCCCTTTGGTGAACAGTTATAGGAGACAAATATTTTCACTACTTAGGGCCATTCAGAGAGCTGCATCCACCACATGCCATTTCCATTTTCCTCTTTGTCACACATTTTCAATCATGTTTCTTCCATGGCCGTGAATTAGTGTATTATGTAGCACATCTTGTGATTTCTCATTCCAAGCATAAGGAACAATCAGGTGAACTATTTAAAGTTCTGCCCACTTTGTCTACTAACCGAACCTACGTTATGTACTAAGGAAGTAAATTATGTGTACTGTCCTTCATAAGGAGCTCTGATAGCGTAGTGGTTACAAATTGGTCTGCAAACCTTAAGGTCAGCAGTTTGAAACAATCAGCAG
>NW_006408538.1:9085303-9090304 GCF_000296735.1 Chrysochloris asiatica | reverse complement strand
CGCCGCCCTCCATGATAGAAGCCCTATGGTACATTAATTTTGTATTAGATTGGCCTAATTCATAACATCTTCTCAAGAAAAATAAGAACATATTTAAAAGGTAAACAAGGTTATTAAGAAAACTTGAGTCTAATTCTGACTGCTCAGATTCTGAGCTTTCTGTGTCTCCTTTTTTACATCTGTTTATCTGTTTACATCCATAACTTTTGCTAAGTTATAAGGATTCCAAAATGAATACACATAAATTATTCTGTTTTTCAAGTTTTTATTGTAAATTGAGTAAAGGTGTATAGACAAGATCATTAGCTTTCTATTCAACTAGTTATACACTTTGTCTCTTCCATGTCACCTCCGTATGGCTACTATTTGCAGTGCACCCACCTTCCTATCCCTTCTAAACTTGGTCCTTAGGAAAATATTGCCATTTTGATTTAGGATGACTGGACATTCCAAGGTGAGCACATGTTACTAATGTTGTTGTCTGCCCCCATGAACCTATCTACTGTTAGGCTGAAAATTGGGCCACGAGGGTGAGTTCATTTCCAGACCTAAAGTGTGGTCAAGGGCCATAGTCTCAGGTTTCTTCAGTATTTTTGTGACCAGTAAACCTGTTTTTTGTGTTTGTTTATTTTTTTAATTTTGGGATTGAAGGCAACTTAAGGAGACATTCAGTTTCTTTTGTCTTTTCAGAACAAAACAGTCTTGTCAGAAATGCTCATGTGAGTAAATTGTTAAATCCTGTTGAGTCACTTCTGACTCATAGTGACTCTATAGGTTATTAAAGGAGCATTTGGTGTATTTGAACAGCCAACCATGTAGTTAGCATTCTAGAGTGTATCTTACAGTGCCACAAATGAACTCTTACACAATTTAATAGACATTAGAAAATATTTTAAATACAAAATGCCTAAAACAACAAGAAAAAACCTGAATATATGGACAATTTTCATTGCCTTGGATACCACAGATGGTGGTAAAATAAAACAATCTTTCAAAGTGGCTTACACTACACTAGATAGTACTCTTCTTATTTCTGTTCATTGGATCTTTTACTCCTTACTTCATGGTGAATTTGCTTCTTGTTGGTTTATTTGTTTTCAATTTAATTAAAGGTGTGACAAATCTACTTAGAATATCCTTAAAATTAAATGACTACTACTTACCTATTAAACTGGTCAAATGAAAAAGCTGAATATTTTGGATTAGAATTGGGTGATAGTTTTGTTTTGTTTTTAATATCACAAATGCTACTTATAAAAATGAAAAAGTAGAAAGGAAATTTAAAAGAATTAAATGCAGCAACAGCATAGCTTGCTATGTGGTGCCTTATCAACAGTTATGGAATTAAGGAGCCCTGGTCTTGAAATGGTTATGTGCTCAGCTGCTGACAGATTCTAATCCACCAAGCAACTCTACAGGTAGTCTGCTTTCAAAAAGGTTAAAGCCAAAAAAAAATGTACGGGACAGTTCTACTCTGTCACATGTTGTTACTCTGAGTTGGAATCGACTCAATGGTACTTAAAAACAACAACAGGTGTCTATTCCTCTGTAACAAATTACCCCAAAAGCTACTTGCTTAAATCAACAATAGCAAGGACATCAGGTTCATTTTTGTAAGCTTCCCATTTGTATAGCATTTATACTTTCAAGTCCCACATGCCTTAGTACTTCTGAATTTTAAAACTTACCTCCAACCTCTATAAAATGCTCCAAGATGCTACTTTTGGCCTCATTTTAGCTGAAGGAAATGGCTGCTCATGTGGTTGTGGAAGCTGACAATTCCTAAGTCCATGGAAGACAGGCATGATGGAGGCTTCCTAGGATTCACATAGCTGCAGGGACTGACAAATCCAAAATCTGTCAGACAACAGACTGCTGGCTCATAGAATACTGTTATTATTGTTGTTGTTATGTGCTGTCGAGTCAGGTGTCATTCATAGCAACCTTGTATAGCATTTCCAAGGAGCATCTGGTGCATTTGAACCACCAACCTTGTGGTCAGCAGTCCAGGACTGTGAATCTACAGTGCCGCACTAGAACTCCTCATAAATGCAGGACTGATACATCTCAGGAAGCAGAGGTCAGATGATGGAGAGCCAGATGTAGTATTCAGAGCAAACCAGAGCCTTGCTGGCACATCCGTTTGTACACTAGCAAAAGGTCACATCCCCAAGGAGATTTCTTTTCAGCTAATTGGCTGCTTAATAGCAGATTTCATTATGTTTATAATTACATTTTATTAGATCACAAAATGGGGTATGACTACATCATTACATAACTGCCACATACATTATGACCCCTAAACCACTGAGAATTATGGGTCAATTATGGGTTAAATTTATTTATTGATAAATAAATTTAACCTTTTTCAACATGGTCCCTGTATACACCTGCTTAAACCACATAAAATATTTAAATGAAGGCAATTATAAAGTCATACTTTTGCTTTATGATACATTGATAAAGTTAACATACATGCAACCAAAAACATTGTAGCCCCTTTACATTTTTTTATATTGCAAATGAAGACAACAAAATTGTACTCATACGAGGAAGAAATACTCATGACATATACAGTCAATTCTGCAACTGATAATACACATGATAATAGGTACTATTTGAAACTCCCTTTCTAATCAACCATTCTGTATTCCTTTTATCTTCAGAAAGCACCTCAGCTGGTTGTGGTTCTTTGCCTGGTTGTTGTTCTTGTTAAGTGCCATTGAGTCAGTTCTGACTCACAGTGGACCTGTATAGGGTTTCTCTGTAGCAGCTGGTGGGTTTGACCTGCCAGCTTTGTGGTTAATAGTAAAATGCTGTTCCTACAACACCACACCGGGAGTCTTTTGTGCCATTGGGATGGTTCTGACTCATCGCGACCCTATATAAGTTTTCCAATGCTGTAAATCTTTTTGGGCAAGAGAAAGCCTCATCTTTCTCCCTTAGCATTCTTTCTCCCTTAGTGTTCTTAGTCTGGTAGTTTCGAATTGTTGACGATGTTAGCAGTCTGACTCATAACCATTCCTTCTTTGTCTGGTAGGGTGGCAGAAACCTTCATTACTGAAGGGTCTGAGCCAATAGTAGTCATTCACATCAGAATGTATTTTGATTTATTTTCAGTTGATTTTAGTCACAGGACATGGTAGTCCTAAGAGGTGCCCTATGAAATCTGCTGTATTCCATATATACTCTTCTTCACCTATATAATTTAATACCAATTTGTAATTGAATCCTTAATAATCAGAATCAATCAGATCAGCCAATATGATCACTTCTTTCATTGTCTGTTGATCTGGAAGCATGAGGAGACAGAAGTGTCAAGGTGGCATTCGTAACTTTCAATTCATTAGAATAAGCATATGTCTCCAGGTGGGGTTATTTATCCATTTGAAACTAAGACTCCTAGACCCACAGAGCATAGAGTCACAGGATGGGAAATAAACATTTTTCAGGCGAGCTACTAAAGTTAATAGTGAGTGGTTTCATTCCTATTTCTACTCCTTGTTTTCTTGACAAGTAAATTCTGGCTATTGAAGAAAGAATATCACATATTTAATGCTGATTTAGAGCATACAAAGTTTCCTGGAGAACTTTGCCCCGGCCCTGTAAAGTATTGCTAACTAGTTGGTGCCATACTTTTGTCTTGAGAAAGTCATTTCATTGTTGTGTCAAGGCAACAGCTTCAAGATGATGGAAATGTGGTAGGTGCAGTAAGTTTCATAAGCATGCACCCATTATTGTACTTCATTTGTTGTAACAATAATCCCTTAATTTAAGGCAATAAGCAAATATGGCAATCTGTAACTGGTTGGACGAGAGTTTTGGTAGAAACATTGTATGCAGTAAAAGCAGAAAGACTAAAATTTTAACCAAGTAAGTAAAAAAAAGCTATCCTTTGCATGATGCAAGTGACTTACTTTAATCAACCAGCCACAGGCTTCTGGCTGATTGCCATATGTAATTGCGCCATATGTGACTCATTGTTGGTCTCTGTTGCTGGCAGATTGGGTGCTTAGTTGCCCTTGGCAAGTTGAAGTTCATATTACTGGTATCATGCCTGACTTCCATCCCTGTCACTGTGACCACTCTGCTCGTTAGCCCATCAGGCAATGGCATGAGTACCTGGGGAAAGAAGACTGGGATCCGTAGAACACATCATTGTGATTGGTAAAGTCCTCCACTGTTGAGATTGCCCTTTGGTGAGAATGCGCATGAGACATAAATATCTTCATTTCCTTGGCCCATCCAAAGATGTCTGCCTACATGCCTCTTACTACATCTTCTTATCATCAGTATTCCAATTGGGTTTCTTCCAAGTCCTGACCATTCAGGCAAACCATTAATCACAACTCATAAATCACATCATTTCACATTAGGCCGTTTCCTCCTTATTCTGCTTAATTGTAGTCATGAGAAACCTGTATATAGACCAAGAGATTGTCATTTGAATTGAACAAAGGAATTGTGAATATTTTTAAACTAGGAAAGATCTGTGTCAGGGTTGCACCATTTCATCATACTTATTCATTCAGTATGTTGAGCAAATAGTCTGAGAAGCTGAATTATATGAAGATCAACAAGGAAACTGGATTGGAGGAAGACTCATTAGCTGTCTGGGATATACAGAAGACACAACATTGCTTGCTGGAAGTGAAGAGACTTGAAGCACTTACTGATGAAGATCTAAGACAGCAGCTTTTAGAATGGATTGTACTTCATTGTAAAGGATACTAAAATCCTCACAACTGGACAAATAAATAACATGGTAAACAACCAAAAAGATTGAAGTTTTTAAAAACTTTATATTGCTTGGATCCATAATCAACACATGAAAGCTGCAGTCAAGATATCAAATGGCTTTTATTGCATTGGCAAATCTGGAAAAGATCTTAAAAGTTTTAAAGAACAAAATGTCACTTTGAGGACTAAGGTGAGTCTGACCCAAGCCTCATATGCATGTGAAAGTTGAACAGTGAATAAAGGATCCCATCAAATATAGGA
>NW_006408538.1:9054774-9078523 GCF_000296735.1 Chrysochloris asiatica | reverse complement strand
CACTTAACAACTGTCCTTCATATGGAGTCCTGGTGTGTCACTGTGGGTTAATGCACTGGACTGCAAAGCCATTTGAACTGCAAGGTCGGTGTTTCAAGCTCACCAGCTGCTCCTCGGAAACTATACAGGGCGCTATGGGTCGGAACTGACTTGAGGGCACTTAACAATAAATAACACTGTCTTTCATGTTGTGATTATAGTTGTTGTTAAGTGCCATTGAGTGATTTCCAATTCATACAACGCCTGTATAGTGTTTCCAAGGAGTGGCTTGTGGACTTGAACCACTCACCTTGCAGTTAGCAGTCCAGTGCTTAGCCTACATTGCCACACCAGGACTCCACTGTCCTTCATGTAGGTTCCAAAGGTGGGCTGCAGTGCTGCCGTTGTCTGCTTCTATGTAGTACCTGCACATTCATAAACTAGGGATGCATTTTCTCTTCTTCAGTCAACTGATTATAAAAGACTATCCATAATGCCATAGGTGCACACTCTGAGAAAGAAGATAATGTGACAGGAATGGAAACCATGGGTATTTGGGCCATTTTGTCATACATCGTCCTTGGTCCTTCATGCCCTGCTGAAACCCTGGCTTATATATATATATACAACTTGCTTTTAACAATGAATGCTGCCTTACACATCCACCTTTATGACTGTGTGTCAGACAATACCTACTTCAATGGGTGCAAGTAAGTAGTAAGGATGTTGAATGTAGAGTGAGATGAGTCAGAAATTCTGTTACAGAAACGAACTCATTTTAGGGCAGGGGCAATGGGAGCTCATTGGATGCTAAGATCTCTCTGTGGCCATCATATTTTGGGACTTGGAGGTTTAGAAATTCCATTTTTTCTGGCCATTGTAGGGGCTAAGGGTTACGGTAATTGGTTCCAAATAACATGGTTATAAAACACTGATCACTTTATTTATGATCAGAACCATAACTAATAGGTGTCTTAGAAATAATTATCAACTAGATAGTGAACTAGGTCCCCTTTTGGAAAATCTACAACTTAAGCCAAGTTATAGGGAATCAAAGTGAGATAAGTTAGTTGGATGAACTGGCGTCATAAATTCTATACAATAGTTTATAAAGGGAAATGCTGGCCACATGAACGAAGCACACATTGAGCTTGGCCAGAGTACATGCTCTCCACAGTACTACAGGCCACATGCTGACAGACCTTTTTGGTTGACATTTTCTCAAAGAGGGTAAGATGCATGCAGTATGTTAGAGAGAACTTTTCAGAGTTACAATCATAATCCATAATGCCTTTCTGAGACAACATCTTACCTCTGTTTTAAATGACATCATAACAAAATTTTATTTTTAGTTATTTCTGCATATGGGAAATCTTATCTATACTTCTTTCTTTAAATAGAACCTTTGTATATAATCTATATTTAAGTTTCATTAACAACTCTCTAAATGATCTATTATGGCCGAACAATTTACCCTTAACCATTAGGGCTTCCAGGAAACTACAACCTTTCTAACCTCACAGTTTCTATGGATTTGGGAATCTTGGAGTGGTTTAGCTAGATAGCTTAGTCTGAGTTTCTTGTAAGGTTACAGGCAAGAATGGTTAAAACACAGAACCTTATTCTGGAAAACAATTTGGCAGGTTCTTTAAAAAGAAAAAGTGAGAAGGAGAGAAAAGACAAATAATAACTAAATATAAACTCCAGCATTTGTACACCTGGGCATTTATTCCAGGGAAATAAAAATCTGTCTACACAAAAGAATGCATACGATTGTTCCATGCAAATGTATTTACCATAGCTCAAAATTTGATACAACCCAAATGTTCTTCAACGTGTGAATGTTTAAACATACAGTGATATGTTCATATGTGGAATATCACACAGCAATGAAAAGGAGCATGCTACTCATATGCCTGATGATTTGGGTGGATCTCAAGTACATTATAGTGAGTCTAAAAAGAAAATTTCACATGATTACATACTGCATGCTTTCTTAAAATTACACAAGTAGAGTAATGAACATATTAGCAGTTGTTAGGGGTTAGAGTTCTGGTGTGGCACTGCAGGATATTGCACTGGACTGCAAGATGGGTTGGAACCTCAAGGTTGGCAGTTCTAACCCAATAGTCACTTCTCAGAAACCGTTTATAGGGTCACTATGAGTCAGAACCCACTCAACAACAACAGCAGGGGTAAGGAATGGTTGGAGAAAAGAATGGTTGTAACTGTAAAGACAAGAACTAGAGAGATCTTTGTGGAATGAAACTGTTTTAAATCTTGGTTGTGGTGATGGTTATGTGAATCCACACTTGTGAAAAAACGGTTAACGTAGATGTTGTATCAATGCTAATTTCTCAGGTTATGATGTTTTACTATAGTTACATTGCTGTTGTTAAGTGCCATAAAATCGGTTCCAACTCATAGTGTCCCTGTGTAGGTTTCTCAACGAGTAATTGGTAGGCTTGAACTGCTGCCCTCGTAGTTAACAGTCCAGTGTTAATCCTACATACAGCAATTTAATTATTGGGGGAAGACTGGGAGAAAGGTACATGTTGGACCTCTCTGCACTATCTTGCAACTTCTATGTGAAGTTAAAATTATTTAAAATGAAAATGAAACAAAACAAAAAAAAAATATAGGTACCTCAAATTTGAGTTTAAATCTCAACTCTGTCACATATAACCTGTGGATCTGTGGACTTGGATTACCTTTATTAGTTAAAAATTCCAGTTGATCTCTTTGGATGCTTTAAAATGAAAATTGTATGGTGAGGCTAGTAAGAAAACAACTAGAAGTGAAAGAGCCAGAGACTTGAGATTTATGCCTTCCTTTACTTCCTGCTTCTCAAATCTACAGGAAACAAAAAGGGGTTTGTTAAGGACCTCTGGTAGCGTAGTGGTTACGAATTGGGCTGTGAACCACAAGGTTAGCAGTTCGAAACTACCAGCTGTTTCGCGGGAGAAAGATGAGACTTTCTGCTCCCTTAAAGATTTACAGCCTCAAAAACCCTGTACAAGGTCACTATGAGTCAGAACTAACTCCACGGCACATAACAATAACAACAATGGGTTTTTTTAAATTGCAATTAAGTGTCATTGAGTTGGTGTCAACTCATAGGAACCCTGTATAGGATTTCTAAGGAGCCTTTAATGGGTTTGAACTGCTAACCTTGAGGTTGGCAGACCAGTATTTATCCTATAGAGCTATACCAAGTCCATTGAATAGACCATCATTACTTTCCTAAATTATTCCTCCTAGTTTTTAGTTATTCATTGTCTCCCCAACATTCAGTGGTTTGTATTTAGTGGTAGTGGTGGTGGTGGTGGTGCGTGCCATGGAGTTGGTTCCAACTCACTGCTACCCTGTATAGGGTTTCTGAGGCTGCAGATCTTTACTGCAGAAGAAAGCCTCAAAGCAGCTTGCAGATTCAAACAGCTAGCTTTGCAGTTAGCAGCTCAATGCATAACTCACTATATTACCAGGGTTCCTTTGTATTTAGTATTACCAATAACTTTCATTGTGTCTTTCCTTAGCATTAAATCACAGTTTAATTTTGAATTAGTAATAGCCAACAATCTCTGTGGCATCATCTTAGATATGAATACAGAAAAAAGCTCAGTGTTGTTTTAACCTCTACAAATTTTTATTAATAATTTTTTTTTAAAATCCTGCCTTGGTTTTCTAATATTTTAATATAATCCGACATTTGAATTTCCAGAACTTCTAGAAATTGAGGCATTGATTTCAAGTGTGAGAGAAAGGTGATATTCAGAAGTTGATATTTTCTTCAAAATACATACTCTTAGAGAATTAGTTTTATCATTTGCAAATTGGGGATTATAATATTTTATTTAAATACTTTTGTGGGGATCAAAGGACTCCTGGTGTGGCATTGTAGGATCAGCACTGGACTGTGAACCACAAGGTTGACGGATCAAACCCACCAGATACTCTCTTAGAAATCCTATACAGGGTTGTTATGAGTCGGAACCAACTTGATGGCACTTAACAGTAACAACAACAATAGAGTTCAAATACTGGCGTAAAGGGTGTAGCACATTGCTTGAGGTGATTTAAGCACTGAATAAATATTAATTTCCTGTCCTTACCATTATTTCTTCCTCTGCTACTCTGTTTCTCTTCTCTTCATAGTTGTTCATGTAAGCTTTGCTTCACACACTGCCTCATGATAGCCTTAAGAACTCCCTGCTGACGGACATTTTCTGAACACTCTCTCCTCCCATGGATATCAAAATCCTTTCCATGTCTTTCTACTTCTTCTCTGTGGCACTCTAGGATAAGCATTGGACTGCTAACCACAAGGTCAGCAGTTCATACCCACCAGAACCCACCAGCTGCTCTTTTGTTTCCTCAAGTATAGCTTTATATAGCATGTTGTTGTGAAGCTCTGTGGAGTTAGTTCTGACTCATAGCAAACCTGTATAGGGTTTCTGAGACTGTAAATCTTTGCAAGAGTTGAGTAGTTGGTGGTTCAAACCACTGACCTGGTGCTTTAAAAACCCATTGCTTACTTTATGAAGTTATAACATTTCACATATATTGTAATATAAAACATATGTATTGTTGTTGTTGTTAAGTGCTGTCAAGTCAGTTCGTACCCATAGCAACCCTGTATAGAGTTTCCAATGAGTGGTTGGTTAGCTTGAACCACCGACCTTGTGGTTCAGATGACTTGGCAGTGAAACGCATTAAGCCACAGTGCCACACCAGAACGCCATATATTGTTAAGTGCTGTAAAGTTGATTTTGACAAATAGTGACCCTGTATAGGGTTTCCAAGGAGCAACTGGTGAGTTTGAACCACCAAACATATGGTTTACAGTCCATTCCTCATTCTAAAACACCACATCAGGATTCCATTTTTTCCTTGGTGGTGATAGTGACCATGGTGATGGTGGTGGTGTGCTGTTGAGTCAATTCTGACTCATAGCCGCTTGTATAGGATTTCTGAGGCTGTAAATCTTTATGGGACCCGAAATCCTCATCTTTCTAATGTGATAATAAAGTATTTATATACAAACACATACATATATTTGGTGTGCTACTGTGGCACTGTAGGATAAGCGCTGGACTGCTAATGACAAGGTTGTCAGTTCAAACTCAGCAGCCTCTCCTTGGAAACCCTATACAGGGTTGCCATCAGTTGGAACCGGCTCAACAATACCATATGTGTGTGTGTGTATTTAAATAAGATACGGTAATTCCCAATTTGCAATCATATGTATGTGTGTATATATATATTTACATATGTATGTACATACACACACACACACATGCTTTTAAGGGCTTTTTCAAGAAGCACCTGCTCTTCCTAACACTCAATTGTCCATAGAGAATAAGGTTAAGAGGTATTTGAGGATATGCATCACACTATACTCAAACCCCTCTACCCTTAGGCAGCAAATCTACATTTTCAGACAGGGCCCATGCACATAGCTTCTATTTCAGTTAGGAAAAGTTCTTTCTGAAGCTGCTAGTTCTTCAAGCAAACAGGCTTCATGTTTAAAAAAAAAAACACCAAGGTTAATGTTTCCCATCACAAAATCAGACACAAGCACCGTTTTCTTTCGCTGTTCTCTTTTTATGTTCAGAATATGCACTAATTGATTGTGATATGCTCTCTCTTGTTTTCTGTCTGATTGTATGATGCATGATTTAAAAAAAAAAAATCAGAGGCTATCCTAACTGTACTGCACTAACTATACCTTATGCACAGCAGAACAAACTACTGCCCAATCCTGGGCCAACCTCACTACTGTTGCCATGCTTGAGGCCATCGATGCTGCCACTTGGTCAATCCATCTCTCTGGGCTCTTCCTCTTTTTCTCTGACCTTCCACCTTACCAAACATGATAATCCTTCTCCAGCGACTGGTCCTTCCTGACAATATGTCCGAAATATGAGAATCGAAGTTTGGCCATCCAGGCCTCCAAGGAGCACTCTGGCTGCAGTTCTTCCAACACAGACCTGTTTGTTCTATTGGTAGCCCATGGCACTTTAAATATGAACCTCCAACACCATAACTCAAATGCATCAATTCTTCTACAGTCTTCCTTATTCACTGTCCAGCTTTCACATGTATATGACAGTATTGAAAATACCATAGCTTAGGTTAGGCGCACCTTAGTCCTTAAGCTGACATCTTTGCTCTTCAACACTTTAAAAAGGTCTTGTGCAGCTGTTTTGCCTAATGCAATACGTCTTTTGGTTTCCATTAGTGTTGATGGTTGATTCAAGAAGAATGAAGTCCTTGACAATTTCAGTCTTTTCTCCATTGATAAGAATGTTGTTCGTTAGTCCAGTGGTGAGGATTTTTGTTTTCTTTACTTTGAAATGCAATCCATACTAAAGACTGTGGTCTTTGATCTTCATCAGTAAGTATTTTAAGTCCTCTTCACTTTCAGCAAGCAAGCTTGTATCATCTGCATATCGCAGGTTGTGAATGAGTCTTCCTCCATTGCTGATGGCACATTTTTCTTCATATAACCCAGTTTCTCAGTTATTTCCTCAGCATACAGTTTAAATCAATATAGTGAAAGAATGCAACCCTGTCACAAACCTTTCTTAATTTCAAATGTTTCAGTGTTCCCATGTTCTGTTTGAACAAGTGTATCTTGGTCCATGTACAAATTCCTCATGAGCATAATTCAGTATTCCAAAATACTCACATTCGCAATGTTGGCCATAGCTTGCCATGATCCACACAATCAAAAGCCTTTGCATAGTCAATAAAGCACAGGTACACATTCTTCTGGTAGTCTCTGATTTCAGCCAACATCCATTGGACATCAGGAATGATATTCTTCATTCCACGTCTTCTTCTGAATCCGGCTTGAACCTCTGTAAATTCTCTGTCAGTGTATGCTTGCAGCCATCTCTGTATTACCTTTAGTAAAAGTTTACTTGCATGGGATATCAAAGATAATGTCCAATGCTTCCGCATTCCATTGGGTCACCTCTCTTTGGAATTGGCTTAAATACAGATCTCTTTCATGGGTCACCTCTCTTTGGAATTAGCATAAATACAGATCTCTTTCAATCAGTTGGCCAGATACTTGTCTTCCACATTTCTTAGCATAGATGAGTGAGTGCCTCCAGTGTCACCTCACTTTCTTGAAAGATTTCAATTTTTATTCCATCAATTCCTGGAGCCTTGTTCTTTTGCCAGTTCCTTCAATGCACCTTGGACTTCTTCTTTCAGTATCATTGGCTCTTGATCATATGCTACCTTTTGAAATGGTTGAACATCAACTGTTTCCTTTTTGTACAGTGACTCTGTGTATTCCTTCCATCTTCTTTTGATGCTTTCTGCATCATTCAATAATTTGCCCAGAGAATCCTTCAATAATGAATGTTAAGACTTGAATTTTTTCTTCAGTTCCAACAGCTTCAGAAATGCTGAGCATGTTCTTCCCTTTTGGTTTTCTGACTCCTGATCTTTGCACATTTCGTTGTAATACTTGTCTTTGTCTTCTCGAGCTGACCTTTGGAATTTTCTCTTCAGCTTTTATACCTCCTCATTTCTTCCATTTGCTTTAGCATCTCTATGCTGGAGAGCAAGTTTCAGTGTCTCTTCTAACCTCCATTTTGATCTTTTCCTTCTTTCTTGTCTTCTTAATGACTTTTTGCTTTCTTCCTGTATGATGTTCTTGATGTCCTCCCAAAATTCTTCTGGTCCACAGTTTTAAGTATTTAATGTTATCAACTCTGTTCTTCAGATGATCTCTAAATTCAGGTGGGATATATTCAAGGTCATATTTTGGCTATTGTGGATGTCTTTTCATTTTCTTCAGCTCTAATCTGAATTCGCATATGAGCAATTGATGGTCTGTTCTACAATCTGTCCCTGGCCTTGTTTTGGCTGACGATATGGAACTTTTCCACCATCTCTTCCACAGATGTAGTCAGTTTTATTTCTGTGTATTCTATCTGGTGAGGTCCATGGTATAATCGTCTCTTATGCTGTCTAAAGAAGACATTTAAAATGAACACATCATTGGTTTTGCAAAATTTCGTCATCATTTCTATCACCGAGGCCATATTTTCCAACTAGTGATCTCTCCTCTTTGCCTCTTTGTTTCTAACCTTTGCATTCCAATCACCAGTAAGGATCAAGACATCTTAATTGCATGCTTGATCACGTTCAGAGTGAATAAGTTGGTAGAAGTCTTCTTTTTCATTCTCACTGGTTTAGCGGTTGGTGCGTAAATTTAAATATAGTGGTATTAACTGGGCTTCTCTGTAGGTGCATGGATATTATTCTATCACAGACAGCGTTGGTTTTACCTCATGACTGATCTGAATACATTCTTTTTAACAATGAATGCAACACCATTCCTCTTCAATTTGTTATTCCTGTCATAGTAAACCACATAGTTGTGACATTCAAAATGGCTAGTACCAGTCCATTTTAGCTCATGAATGCCTAATGTATTGATGTTTATGCATTCCATTTCATTGTTGACAGTTTCCAATTTTCATAGATTCAAACTTCGTACATTCCATGATCCGATTATTAATGGATGTTTACAGCTGTTTCTCTTCATTTTGAGTTGTGCCCCATCAGCAAATGAAGGTCCTGAGGATTTTACTCCCACAGATTTTACTTCATTTGTGTCGTCACTCTCAGCTTTACTTTGAGGAGGCAGCTCTTCCCCATTTGCATTTTGAGTACCTTCCAACTTGAGGGACACATATTCCGGCACTATATCTGACAGTGTTTCTCTGCTATTCATAAGGTTTTCAGTGACTAAATATTCGGAAGTAGTTCGTCTTGCCTTCTTCCTAGTCTGTCTTTGTCTGGAAGCTCATCTGAAACCTGTCCACCATGGATGACCCTGCTGGTATTTAAAATACCAGTGGCATAGTGTTTAGAATCACAGCAACTCACAAGCCACCACAGTACGACAAACTGACAGGGTTTACAAAGATAATAATCAGAAATCGGATAAAAAAAACAAAAACAAAACATTGAACCTCATCTATTAAAGTGGAGAGAAAGAAAGGATTGGTAAAGAAAATCTATGGAGACATCTCTGGTGGATCTCCGTGATGTAATGGCTGGTGGTTTATACTTCTCCAGTGGTAAAGCCCTCAGCTTTTTTGTTAGGGATTCTTGTCCTGGAACATTGCGCTATTGGGCTAGATCATTTTAAAATAGCCCCACAATGACATTCATACTGCAGATACCATGGCTGGCTCTAGAATTCATACATTTCAGTATCTGGGTGATTGGACTATGGCTCCACCCAAATGCAGGTTTCTCTTCTGCAGTCATTGAACTAATTACCTTTTCCACACATGAGGTAGACTACAGTTTATTCTGCAACTATGAACAATTCATTCCAACCTTTTTTTGTACTCAGAGAAATTTTCTTTTGATACAAGGAGAGTACTTCCCCCATTCTTTTCTTTTGGAGTGAAGAGGCTATTCAGAGTACAACTTTCCCTAAAATCATCTCTTCTTGTTTTTTTTTTCCCCCTTCTTGTTTTTTTTTCCCCCTAAGTGCCATACTTTCTGCTGTGATTCATAAAGATCCTTTATAAGGTTCTTGAGGAGCAGCTGCTTGGTTTGAACCTCTGACCAAAATAATCTCTTTATAGTTACTGCCAATTGTCTTATGTCTGGAGCCTGTTGAAAAGTTAAGTGTGGGCGAGGCTCAAAGTGCAACATTATTCATTTTTACTATTTCGTTTTTATATTCTGCTTCAGGTCTAGCACCTCTTTTGAATCTCAGCATCCATTATATCTTCAAGCCGTGGCCAAAGCTTCATTAAAAAAAAAAAAATCATTTCCTCAAACTGCTGTCTCTTTCCTTGTTGATGGTGTTACTGTGTTGCTGCTGTACTGCTGCTTGGGAACATTCTGGGAAGACAGCCAGCTCCAAATTTACATTGGTTATAAATCAGACAATTCATTAATGGTATTGCATGACCGAATGTTCGCAAATGTTGCTTCCCTAAGAGTTACCTCTTAGTCCTATAGGCCCCCTCAGGGACCTCTCTGTTTATGAGAAGTCTTCTCTCTACAGTATAAAATTTCCAAAATTTTGAAGTGGGTGAACCATCTGAGAATTCGAGCTTCATGTGCATACAAGGTGGCCTGGCTCCTGCAGAGATGTTATTAATAATTCCATCATTTTCAATGAGATCACATAAACACAGTTTGTAAATTACTTGTAAATTGCTTTGTAAACTATATACAACTAGGTTGTTTTTATTTGTTTACCCTGTCTGCTTAGCCTAGAATTTTTATCCATGTTCCACATATACTATTTTACTAACATTAGAAAAACACACATCATACTATTTAGTGTAATTTAAGAGGTGGAATTAAAAAAAAATGTAAATAATCTTTTGACATAGTGGTGTATTTATGTAGTATACGTATGCATTTATGTAGTATACGTATGTGGTATATATAGTAATATAGTGTATAAATGGTGTCCTGATGTGTACATTTATTTAAACTACAAATAAAAAAAAGAAATTCTGGTTGGCTGAAAATAGCTTCAGTGTCACTGTGCAAATCAGTTGAAATAAATATTTTTATCTACGTAGTAGGTTTAATCTGAAATTGTGAAATATACTTTAATCTAAGGAGATTTTTTCTTATTGCTAAACCTAGTATCTCATGTGATAACTTCAGCTTTATTTCCTCTTATCAGGATAAAAATGGAGTACGCCGTTATCTTCATTGTAAGAACCCTTGGCATAATTGAAGGATGATGAGTTAAGCCAATATTCCAAATATGACATTTTTAGTATATTATTTGTGTTATAAAATTATAGCAAGAGACTACAGGATGATGAGCATTTCTCCACCACAACAGCTATGTGCTGAGATCATGCTTTCTGAAAGGTTCAGGCCTTTTCTAATAATATATGATTGTTGTTGTTAAGTGCTGTCAAGTTGGTTCTGGCTCACAGCGACCCTGTACAGGGCTTCTGAGGAGTAGCTGGTGAGTTTGAACCACTGGTTTTGTCGTTAGTATTCTAGAGCTCAAAGGTAGTTTATTTCAGTAGCTAAAGATTTTTTCCCATATTTATTCTTAATTTTACTCTTTCTCACTTTTTCAGTGCAATTACTTTAACTGATCAGTTTAAATTAGTTTTACATATTCTACATGCTCTTAAAGATAGCTAGCAAAGAAAATATGTATCATTTTAAAATCTGAGAACCAGAAAGGAACACCAAGCTACAGAAAAGATAATAGACAAAAAAAATTAAATGATGGAAAAGATAGGAAATAGATATCTATCTACTACTATATATACACTGAGTCCTGGTAGGTAGTAGGTTACCTGTTGGACTGCTAACTGCAAGGTCAGCAGTTGAAATCTCCTACCTGCTCTGAGGGAGAAAGATAAAGCTTTCTGCTCCCAGAAAGATTTACAGCCTCAAACACCCTATTCAGAGTCACTTTGAGTGGGAACTGATTCAACGACGCACAGCCACTGTCACTATATATACACATTTTAGCCAAGAGTGAAAAGACAACTTAGGCTTTCCTGGATTCATCTGATTTGCTTTCCTTTGTCCCCAATATCTAAGCAAAACACAGCTTACTGCATAGTTGTTAAGTGCCATTGAGTCAGCTCTGCTGCCCTGCATAGGGTTTCTGAGGAGCGGCTAGTGATTTTGAGCCTCCAACTTGAGGTTCAAACTGACTTTGAGGTTCCGCAGTTATCCTACAGCACCACATTAGGATTCTGCTTACTTTATTACTATAAAATACAGAAATAATATTAAATGAGTTTATATTTTTTCTATTTTTGTCATGCTTTCAAAAATAGATTCTCAGAATTAGACCATTTCTTACCATCTGTAATGCTGCATTCCTGGTTCAAGACACTATCATCTTTCAACAACTTCCAAATGGATCTTCCTATATGCTCTCTACCTACATAGTCTTCTTTCAGCATATCAGCAAAAGTTACATTTAAAATACGAATCATTTCATATCATACCAATCTGAAAACCTTCATATTGTTTACATCTTTGTTGTTGTTGCTGTTGAGTGCAGTCAAGTCAGTTCCAGCTCCTAGTGACCCTGTATAGGATTAAGAGGAAGACCCCCAGCGAGATGGATCGGCCAGGTGGCATCATTAATAGCATCGAGTGTGGCGGCGGTAGTGAGGTTGGCCCAGGATCGGATATTGTTTCGTTCTGCTGTGAATGGGGTCGCTATGAGTCGGTTCCGACTCAACGGCACCTGACTGATAGGATTTCTGAGGAGTGATTGGTGAGTTTGAACTGCTGACCTTGCAGTTCACACCAACCTTGTGGTCCAGTGCCTATCCACTGGTGCCACACCAGGACTGTATAAATCTTACTCAAGTAAAATCTCAAATCCTCTTACTGGCTTCTAAAATCCCCATAATTGCTGAGTGCTCCAGATCTCCTCCATCTCTCTTCATCTTGTTTAGTTCAACCACACTGGACTCCCTTGTTAATCCCCACACACAACAGGTAAGATCCTACCTCAAGAATTTGGGCCAAACTTTTCTCTTTGCCTGGAAGATTCTTAACACAGATATCTGTAGGGATCTTTTCTTCACATCTTTCAGCTCTTTTCCCAAATATTGACTCGTCACTACTCTTAACTTCCTATTTAGAGTTGTGGAGATGTGGTGTAGTGCTCTAGGAGAAGCACTGGATTATTAACTGAATGGTTGGTGGTTGAAAGTCACTTGTCCCTCCTTAGAAAGGCTGTCTTATACCCTCTCTTCTTCTTAGCATGCTATAATTTTACAGGTCTTCTTTTCTTACAAAGCATTATTTATTTATTCATACATGTTTTGTCTTTTCCTCAACTGGAGAGTAATCTTCAGGAAGGCAAAGATATTTGTCTACCCCTGTTCCACTCCAATGATGTATTTCTGAATTCTAGAAGAATGCCTGACTTCAAGTAGGTGTTTTGCACATCACTTGGATGATGCACAAGAGACAAAAGTTTCACCATTGCCACTCCAAGGAGCATTCTGAATATCCTTCCAGGACAAATTTGTTCCTTCTTCTGGCAATTCATAATATATAAAGTATTCTTCTCCAACACCATAACTCAAATGCATCAATTTTTCTCTGGTCGTCTTTATTCATTGTGACTTTTTTGCATGAATATGAGGTGATTGAAAGGACTGTGACTTGGGTCAGCCCTCAGAATAACCACTTCGTTTCTTAACACTTGAAAAAGTTGATTTGTAGCTAATATGATCAGTGAACTATAAATATGTCACTTGATTTCTTGATTGCCCTCTCCATGATGGTGGATCCAAGTTAATTAAATCCTCAACATCTTCAATCCTTTCTCCATTTGTTGGTTCAGTAATGAGGATTTTGGTTTTCTTTACATTCAATTCAGATGCATCACTATGCATATAGCCAAGCTTCTAGGATCATTAACTCAACATACAGGATGAATAAGTATGGTGAAAGGATACTAGCCTGAGGCCCACCTTTCTTGATATTAAGTCTTGTAGACCCTTGTTGTGTTCAAACTACTCCTTCTTGGTCTATATACAGATTTCTCTTGAACACAATTAAATGTGTTGTAGAATCCCCCTTCTCCACAATGTTACCCATAATTTTTAATTACCTTGTGTATGATATTGTGTACTTGAGGAACTTGTAAATCGTATTATTTATAAATAGTATTCATTCAGTGTTACTTTTAATAAAAATTAAATTATGATTTATATAAACTTTACTATGTTGTTTCTGTGTTTATTATGTTATCCTGGTGTGGCACTGTGGGTTATTATGCTGGACTGCAAAGTTGGTTTGAACCACAGGGTTGGTGCTTCAAGCTCCAACAGGACAACACTTAACAACAACAACAACAACACATTGTTTCTAGGATATTATCATTCTGGGAATGTTATCATATATTCAACATCATTTAAAGTTATCCATTCAAATTTTAATATTTTTCCTGTTAATTGGGAAATTAAAAGACATTGATAGGTTTCTCTTTTTTTTTCCTCCATGTTTGAATAACTACAGAATTATTAAATCCTGTACAATCTTCTTCTCCATCTATCCACTAAATTCTTAATCCTGAGATGAGACACTAAGATTATTGGCAGTTTTTCACCTTTGCATGAGCCTTATCTTCTGCCTAGCAATTTTGAGATTCTACATATATTGGAAAGTTGCACCCAGGTAAAAATGTTTTTTGTATTCTTTCACCACATTTTCTCATTAGACATTACAGGGAAGACACTCATAGATGCTGACAGAATACTGGATTGTGCCTGCAAGAAGTATCCTAGTGGCAGGTACAAATTAGATCATCCTGGACTTGTTTACAATTTGCTTTTTTAGCTGCTACAGACAACTAGAGCAAAATGATTTTTTAGTAATGTAGATAAATAAATCAGGTAGAAAATTACTTTAAAAAACAGTCATTTGGGTACAGCAGCACTATTTCAGTTCAAAGGCAACAACCAGAAGATCTCCACCAGTCCTTACCATTTAAAAACTGGAATTCACGTATTGTGGAAACAATGCATATATTTAGAAGCTCTCAGTAAATACTTTACCTACTCCATTTCTGATCTTTGCTAAAATTGTTGTTGCCGTGACTCATTTCATACTGATTGTGATCCTATATCGAGGGTTTCTGAGGCTTTCAATGTTCACAGAACAGAAAGCCTCATCTGTTTCCCATTGTACAATTGGTGGGCTTACACTGCCGATTTTGTGGTTCGCTTGTTGTAAGGAGCCACCACAGTCCCTCACTGTAAGTAGGTTCCCAATATAGAAGTCAAGGTTTTTGTAAAAATATTATAAATTATTATTTGGAAGTAGAAATGCTTAAATTGATGGCAATTCTAGAAAATGGTTTAATTTGGGGCAGGAATAACATGAACGTGAGATAAGGGTCAAAGTCATGATGTAACATTTTGGAAAAAGCTCTCTGTTCACTCCATGGATCTGCAAATATCTCAAACATGCGGGAACTCTCCATTGTCTGTTAACAGTAATGTTTACCTTTGACGAAAAGAAACACTTCTCTTTTTACAAAGAAATTATTTTTATTGTAAATATTAGCCACGTTAACTCTAAAGTCTTTAAAGAATTTAAAAAGTCTTTAAAGAGTTTAAAGAGGAAATTATCAAATATCTACATAGGGAAAATCCAATCATAGATATAACCACATAGGGAATTTTTAAATTTTTAAAAGACATTGTATCTTGTCAATTAGTAGCATGTATTTCATTTAAAATTTTTGCCTCAAACATATTTTTAAGAAGGAAATTGTGTCTATAACCATAATGTCTGATTTGCATATTGAATAATTTTTTTTTTTTTTTTCTATTCCTATTCTACATTCAGTAGTGGTTGTTAGTTTCACAGAAGTTAAAGACTGGAAATCCATTCCTAAATTAGTAATCAAGTCTTGAAATTTATTTAGTTACAGAAGTAAAGGGATTGAATATGGTTAGACTTAAGATTACTTTCCTAAAACCTGTTCGATTAATTTTATATAAAAAATGTGTGTATTTGAATAATGTATGTTGTTGTTGTTAAATGATGGAGTTGGGTCTGACTCAGAGCAACCCAAAATAGTGGTTGGGTATGAATCTCTGATCTTGTAGTTAGCAATCCAGTGTTTATCCTACAGAGCCACATATAGAGTAAAACATTGCAGAATACACTCCTGTAGAAATTAAACACAAATAAGAAATAGACACTTATCTCCAGAACTATGCTGGAAAAATATCAAGTTTAAGTAATGGACCTGATAATGGAAAATAGAAAGTTTAGTCACCATTCTAAGGAGACTTCTCAGCATATCTGCAAGCATCAGAGAGATTGCTGACATCTGTTTTTACGACATACTTCATCTCAAACTTTTTGGCTCTCTGTTCACTTGACTAATAATTAGCAACTCCTGCAGGAATAAACTACAGAAGAACAACCAGCTCTGTGCTGGAAGAAGTGCAGCCAGAATACTCCTTAGAAGCGAGTATGGTGAAACCTTACCTCACATACTTTGGACATATTATCTAGAGAAGCCAGTCCCTGGAGAAAGGATATCATTGCTTGGTTGGTGGAAGGTCAAAGAAAAAAAGGAAGACCTGTAACAATATGAATTGTTACAGTGCTTGCAGTAACGCATTACACAGGACTACTTGAAATCTCAGCAAATTAATTTCAACAAATTTGGGTTCTGATTACGATGGTGAAACATTTTGTTGTATCTGCTGAAGCATTACAGCATTTTAAATGCATTATGTATTTTTCTTCATTTGTCCTCACACTGTTACCAATTTTATCATTAGAATACACTTTGTCTTTTTATGATCTCTGAATGTCTTGAATGGACTCTTACTATTTACTGATTCAGGTAGTGTTACATTGTGATCTCTCTCTCTGATTTGAGACATCATATTGACCTTTTATAGGCCATGAGGATGTGTGTTTTTCCCAGTGCTTGGCTCTTCCATCTGCAGAGAGTGATCCCAGTAGTTCTAAAAGCTTGTTCCTTATCCAGACTCCAAACTTAAGCTTGTAATTTTGAGTCATTTATCTCAGGATGTATAGCTTGGATTTCAGTCCTCATGAGGACTTTTTTTTGTCTCCTATTTCCATCTTTTATGCATGTAAGAAAGAGCCCTGGTGGTACAGTGGTTAATTACACAACTGCTAACTGACAGGTTTGTGGTTTGAGCCCATCAGCCACTCTGTGGGAGAAAGATGTGGCAGTCTGCTTCTGTAAAAATGTTCACCCTTAGAAATCCTATGGACGGGTTTACTCTGCCATACATATTTGCTGTGAGTCACAATCAACAGCAAATTTTTTTTTTGGTTATTGTTTTTTGTATTGTTTTGTTTTAATGCATACAAGGTGTAAAAGAAAGTCCTAATCAAAAGGCAGGGCTGCTAAATTTGATTCATTTGAGAATGTCTAAAAACACAAACACATTTGGTGAATGATTTATTATTGATTGTCCTGGTGTGGCACTGCCGGATAATGTGCTAGACCACAATGTTGGTTTGAACCACAGAACTAGCTGTTCTAACTCATCAGTTACTCCTTGGAAGCCTTACACAGGGTCATTATGAATCATAACAGTAACAACAAATTGATATCACCTTAAAAGAGCTTAAAATATAACTGACAAAGCCAGGATGGGAACCTTGGAATGTGCTCAGAAGAGAAAAGATAAAAATAAAGAGGAATGGCTTGATAGAAGAATCATAGAGTTTCAATAAAAATAAAGAGGAATGGACATAATAATAAAAGAAAAGAAATACAGCAAAGTAAATGGTACAGAAATCAAAGAAGATTTGAAAAAGATGAATGTTTAATCAGAAATTGATAAAACTTTGATCATTTAATTTTGCAATTTACTTAACATGCAGGAAAAGACTTGATGAGTAGTGGCTGAATAGTCATGAAGGAACCTGATATCATTAGTACAAAAGACTAATGGAACATGTGAACATCAGTCTCCATAACTCAGAGACCAGAAGTAGATGGTGCCCAGCTTTCTGAAAGGGATCATGTTAGAAGATCCCTGATAGAATGGGGAAAAATGTAGAACAAACCTTAAAAACAATCAAAACCAGTCTTACTGCTCAGAAAGAGACTGGAGGAACCTGCAATGATGACCTGTGGCTACCATTTAGATCTAGAACAGAACTCACCTTCATGGGTCAATTGTCATCCATGTGGTATATGTTACTGTTAGTAAGTGCTATCAAGTTATTTCTGATTCATAGCAACCGTACATAGGGTTTTCAAGCAGTGGCTAATAGGTTTAAAGTACTGACCTTGGAGTTCAAATCTACTTTGTAGTCTAGTGCTTATCCTATAACACCCCACAAGGATTCCATAGGTATATAGATAGGTATATAGGTATATAGACAGATATATATGCATATTGTTGTCATTATTTAGTGTTATCGAGTTACTTCAGATCCATGGTGACCATGAATAGGGTTTCCAAATAACAGCTCATGAGTTTGAACCTTGTGGTTCAGACCAACTTTGCAGTCCAGAACATTAACCCAAAGTACCACATCAGAACTTCCATATATATGTATATATGTGTATATATGTATATATTGTTGGTGTGTGCCGCTGAGTCGGTTCTGACCCATAGCGACCCTGTATAGGGTTTCCAAAGAGCAGCTAATGAGCTTGAACTGCCAATCTTGCAGTTCAAACACCTTTATAGTCTGGTGCATTAACCCACAAAACCACACCAGGAGTCCATGAATAGAGATATAAGTGGGACAAAAACACTAGTAAGCTTTGCTTGCTATGGAATGGTCAATCATTCAAGATCAAATGGGCAACATTTACCTAAGGACAAAGTTCAGAAAGTTTGCAGAAGAGCGTGGAATGGGAATAAGAACCACAGGGAGGAAGGGAGACAATTGTGTTAACATGGAGGGGATTGCGATCATAGAGATGAAACAAAGTGTATGATTTGTTGAATGTAAAACTGATGAATATAAGCCTTTACTTAATACCAACTTTCCAAAAAAAAAAAAAAAAATCTGCAGGAAAATATAAATTATGTTCTAAGGGCTAAATGTAAACTTTATGGTAAGAGTTAAGGAATACAAATTGCAATAATCCAACAGAATGAGGAATTCACCAGAAATTATCAGTATCACATGCAAGTAAAATTTTTCTAAAGATAATTTAAAAATGGGTACAAAAGTACATTGACAGAGAACTGCCAGACAGATTCTGATAAGAACATGAAATGAGGAACATTACTGGGAAGTCAGATGAAGCTTGGCAGAAAGCAGAGAGTAACAAGATAATGTTTACATTGCACATATCCCATTGTGAAGATTGGGTATTCCGTAACACTGAATTGTGCTCATGAGGAACTAGTACAAAGACTAAGAGGCAGTCATTCAAAGAGAATATGGGGACACTGAATAGTTTAAAATCAGGAAAGTTGTGCACCAGGATTGTATTGTTTTACCATACTTTTCAATCTGTATGCTGAGCAAATAATCCAAGAAGCTGGATTATGTGGAGAATTTGGCATCAGGATTGGAGGAAGACTCATTAACAACCTGCAATACGCATATGATACAATCTTCCTTGCTGAAAGTAAAGAGGAGTTAAAATACTTACTGATGATGATCAAAGACTAAAGTCTTGAGTATGGGTTGCAACTCAGTGTAAAGGAAATAAAAATCCTCACTACTCGACATGATATTTGGAGAAAAGATTGAAGTTGCCAAAGACTTAATTTTGCTTGGATCAACCATCAGCACTCTGGAATTAGCCATTAAAAAATCAAACAATGTATTTATTGCATTAGGCAAATCTACTGCATAAGACCTCTTTGATGTGTTGAAGAGCAAAGATTTTGAGCATCTGAGTGTGCATGACTCAAGCCAAGCTATTTTTAATAGTTTCATATGCATGTGAAAGTTGGACAGTGACTAATGAAGACTGTAGCATATTGGTGCATTTCCATTTTGGTGTTGGAGGAAAACATGAGAAGTGTAGCACGTACTTCCAAAAAAGCGAACAGGTCTATTTGGGAAGAAGTGCAACCAGAATGAAGCAAGTATGGTGAAACTTTTTCTCGTGTGTCAGACATATTATCAGGAGGGACCATTCCCTAGAGAAGGACACAATGCTTTGTAAAATAGAGGGTCAGTGAAAAAAGAGCAAGTCCATCAATGAGATGGATTGACAAAGTGGCAGCAGCAATTGGCTCAAATGTAACGAAGATTGTGAGGATGGTACAGGACAAGGTATTATTTCGTTCTATTGTGCGTATGAGTGAGAACCAAGGCAATGGCATGTACCAACAGCAAAAACAAATGACACAAAGCCCATGTAGAGGAATTGACATAAAAATCAGAATAAATTACATGTTAAACAATGATTTTTTTTTTTATTTTGAAATAGGTAAAATAGCTTTCCTTGATTAAATGCTATTGTTAAATGTGTTCAAGTCTGTTTGAACTCACAGCAACCCTGTTAGTTTCCAAGGAGTGGCTGGTGAATCTGAACTTGAAACCCACCTTGCAGTCCCAGTGCATTAGCCCACAGTGTCACACCAGGATGAAAAATAACGGATAACAATTGTTGTTAAGTGCTGTTGAGTCAGTTTTAACCCATAGGAAGCCTGTTTAGGGTTTCCAGGGAGTGGCTGGTGAATTTGAACTGCCAACCTGGTGGTTCAAACTAACTTTGCAGTATAGCATATTAGCCCACAGTGCCACAACAGGACTCCATTGTCATCATTGTTTTATACCAGTGAGTTGGTTCTGACCCATAGCGAGCCTGTATAGAATTTCTGAGGAGTAGTTGGTGAGCTTGAACAGCTGACCTTGCAGTTACCACTACTTGGCAATCCGGCACATTAACTCACAGTGCCACACCAGGATTCCAGGAGTCTATTGTTGTTGTTAAGTGCTGTCCAGTTGGTTCCGGCCCATAGTGACCCTGTATAGGGTTTCTGAGGATCCATTAGAGAGGTATAAATAATAAAAATAGATTGCTGTAGGATCTATAGCAGATAGAATCAAGACTGGAAGAGAATGTGTACTTGGGATAGGATACATGTGTTCTTCTAAACAGTAGAGAATAATATTACAGAGACAAATATCTAAAAAATATAATGGGAGTAGATGAAAGAAATAACATCACATTATTCACGTTTTCTAGCAACAGCTGCATTAATGAAAGAAAGTGGGAGTTTCAGTAAACAAAAAAGGATATTAGGTATAAACCCTGAGAAACCAATGCCTAGTGAAAATCAATATAAAATGAGTAAATGAATGAAGGTCCAAGTAAAATTGATGATCTTAATTTATAATGTGACTTCCCTATTCCCTTTGCCAATAACATTGGCACTAACCCAAAAAATGTGGTAGAAATTAATCAAGATCAAAGATTAGCAACCTAGAGAAGATAGGGAATGGTGAGCATGTCGGAGGGTCAGGGAGAGAGCCATGAGAAGACAGGTTGTTAGTAAAGGCAGTGATGATGAAACTGAATTTCATGTTAGTCTGAGCAGTGATTGAAGTGTAGTCAGAAATGTGTAGTCAGAAGTTGTTGTTGTTGTTATTAGGTGCCCTCGAGTCGGTACTGACTCATAGAGATCTTATGCATAGCAGAATGAAACACTGCCCCATCATGGGCCAACCTCACTACTGTTGCCAGGCTTGAGTCCATCAATGCTGCCACTTAGCCAATTCATCTCATTGGGGACTTCCTCTCTTTTACTGGCCCTCCACCTTACCAAACATGATATCCTTCTCCAGTGACTGGTCCCTGCTGACAATATGTCCGAAGAATGACAGACAAAGTTTGGCCATCTTGGCCTCCAAGGAGCACTCTGGCTGCACTTCTTCCAAAACGGATCTATTGGTTCTTTTGGCAGCCCATGGCACTTTCAATATTCTCCTCCAACACCATAACTCAAAAGCATCAATTCTTCTCTGGTCTTCCTTATTCACTGTCCATCTTTTGCATGCATATGAGGTTATTGAAAAATGGGTCAGGTGCACGTTAGTCCTCAAGCTGACATCTTTGCTCTTCAACACTTTAAAAAGGTTTTGTGCAGAAGATTTGCCTAATGTAATTCATTGTTTGATCTCTTGACTGCTGCTTCCTGTGAGTGTTGATAGTTGATCCAAGAAGAATGAAGTCCTTGACAACTTCAATCTTTTCTCCATTGATAAGAATGTTGTTTATTGGTAGAGTGGTGAGGATTTTTGTTTTCTACATATTGATACACAGTCCATACTGAAGGCTGTGCTCTTTGACCTTCATTAGTAATTATTTTAAGACTTCTTCACTTTCAGAAAGCAAGGTTGTATCTGCATATCACATGTGGTTAATGAGTTTTCTTCCAATTCTGATGCCATGTTTTTCTTCATATAACCCCGCTTCTCGGATTATTTGCTCAGCATACAGGTTGAATAAGTATGGTGAAAGAACACAACCTTGTCACACAACTTTATTAATTTTGAACAACTCTATGTTCGAACAACTGTCTCTTGGTCCAGGTACAGATTCCTCATGAGCACAATTAAGTGTTCTGGTATACTCCTACTTCTTAATGTTGTCCATAGCTTGTCATGATCCACACAATCGAAAGCCTTTGCATAGTATAAAGCACAGGTAAACATCTTTCTGGTATTCTCTGCTTTCAGCCAAGTTCCATCAGACATCAGCAATGATAGCCCTCATTCCACGGCCTCTTCTGAATCTGGCTTGAACCTTGGAAGTTCTTTGTCAATGTATGCTTGTGGCCATTTCTGTATTACCTGTAGCAAAACTTTATTTTCATGGAGTCTGATGTGGGCTAGCAAAATCAGTTATAGGGAGATATGTGATAGATCTTGATGTGGATATAATGGAAATTGAATAATTTAATGGGAATTGATATTGTCTAAGATATTTTTAACAGCAACAACAAGACTTTTCTGTCATGGTGTGGCCCTGTATGATAACACTGGACTGTAAATCACAAGGTCAGCAGTTCATACCTACTAGCTGCTCCTCAAAAAACCTATACAGGGTCGCTATGAGTCAGAACCAACTCGATAGCACTTAGCAACAACAAGAAGAAGACATTTCTAAGGAACTCTAATGGCACACAGGTTAAGCACTTAACTGCTTATCCAAAGGTTGGTGGTTTGAACCCACTACCAGCTGCTTGGGAGAAAGAATGGCAGTTGCTTCTGTAAAGATACACAGCCTTAGAAGTCTTGTGGGTCAGGTGTACCTTGTCCTGTAGAGTTTGTTACCAGTCAGAATCAATTTGATGGCAGTGAATTTTTTTTTTTGTTTCTAGGAATCTTCTAGATTTTGGACATGGAGCAGTAGTGAGCAATAAATTCTCTGATACAATAAAGTTAGTACATTAAACAAGTAAAATGAACTTATTTTCAAGGTGTCAGTTGGCTGGGTATGCTGATTTTGAAGATGTCAGTCATACTGTATACTAAGAAAGTTTCTAATCAAAACACAGTCATTAGTAAGTAGGAGTAACTCAGATAATTTAACCAATAGAGGTGAAATGTTTTTTACCAATTGCAAAGTAAAGCAATTTGCCTTAGAATACTGTCTAAGCCTCAGCTATTAAGATAGATTTTATATGCTGATGAACGTTTAATATAAGATTTCAGTAAAATTCTTTAACCCCAGGGATGTGATTCATATGCATTTTTCAGTAGTAGGAGGATTGAACAGAAAACATAAAAGGCCTACCCCTGGTCATAAATTAGAAATTAGATCAAGGAGATTTTATTGGACACATTCGCGATGTGATTCTGAAGGAAAGGCCAGTCATTGTGATACTCTCATCCGTATTTGATACTAAGCATCAGCATCGAGCTGAAATCATTACTCCACAACTGACTAACATTCCTTCAAACTGCTCAGCTTGTGTAATAGCTCCATTTCAATCTCACAACTCCTGTAATCCTCAAAAGAACTGGTGGTCAAGTAGTAATTCCAGATTATTCTACATTCTATTTATGCCCCAGAAGTTGTTCACTTTACTCTGTTGACCTTAGCTATAGAGACTTTGCTTCTGATTGTTTCCTTGCCTTTCTGCCCACCCTCACTATCCCACTGTCCCATTAGTTTTTAGGAGGAGGAAGAAGGAGAGACAAGCAGACTACTTCTGGGTTAGCTACTGGAAATATTACAGATAGCAGCATAATATTGTCAAATACAGTGCCAGGAGATGAGACCCTAAAGTTGGAAGCCACTCTACATACAACTGCTTCCTTTGAG
>NW_006408538.1:9051664-9053006 GCF_000296735.1 Chrysochloris asiatica | reverse complement strand
ACCTATGGATGCAGTAGCTCAAAAGAGGGAACAAATTTTTACAGGGAGGATCATTCCCAACCTGTCCATATACAGAGTAGACAGGGATGGGCAAATTGGACATTGGCTACCCACAATAGGGGGGCTACAAAGGAAAGAAGTGACTAGCTTATAAGCTTTCAAGCTCCAGAGGGCGTGGAGTAAGGTAGAATCTCCACTGAGTAGTATCCAATCTGTCTGGGCAGGGCTGATGAAAGGAGATGCAGATAGACCTCTTGTGGTACAATAGTGAATAATTGTTATCAGGACTGACTATGAGGTTTGGAAATGTAAAGGTAGATGTTTTGTAGCAAAATGAAGGGAGTGACTAAGTTTGCAGTCTAGGAGCGGAGGTCCCTGGGACCATCAATGGAGAAAGGAGAACAGGACCATACCCAGACAAGCAATGACGTCAGAGATGCAGGCAGAGATGATGACAGGGAGAGATGGAGGGGCTGGGGACTCTGGACCCAGATGTGGAAAGGGGCTGTGTGCTGACAGCCAGGGGACAGGTTTGCAGGATATAAACTTTGGTTGGTTGATGATAGATGGAGGGGATTGAAATCATGGCAATGCAACGATATACGATAGGATAAATGTAAAGCTAATGTTCTCCATGTAAACTACACATAATTCACAATAAAACATTAAAAACAAAACAAAGAGAAACAACAACAACAAAACAATGGAGCACATAAAGATCAATATCCCAGACACTAGTGAGTTCAAATGGCCTGGTATTGGCCATTTTGAATCAGACAGTCATATGGTTTACTATGCCAGGAAGGTCAAATTGAAGAGGTATGTCAACATTCTTTGTTAAAAGCATCTTATCTGTTTTGAATCACAGTGTTGTCTGTGATAAAATAATGCCCAGATGCCTACAAGGAAGGTCACTTCATATCACCAGTATTCACATTTGGGCACCACCAACCACTAGAGAGTCCTGGCGTGGCAATAAGGAGTCCTGGTGTGGCGCTGTGGGCTAATGTGTCAGACTTCAAAGTCGTTTGAACTGCAAGTTTGGTGGTTCAAGCTCACCAGCTTCTCTTTGGAAACCCTATCCAGGGTTGCTGTGGGTCGGAATCAACTCAATGGCACTTAACAACAACCACTAAAGCCGTTGATGATGATTTTGAAGAATTCTATTAACTGTTTTAGTTTGAAATTGATCAAACATGCAATCAAGATGCTTTGATAATTACTGGTGATTGTCAGGTACCATTGAGTCAGTACCAACTCGTAACAACCCTATGCACAACAGAATGAAACACTGCCTGGTCCTGGGCAAACCTCACAATTGTCATGCTTGAGCCCACTGATG
>NW_006408538.1:9005008-9050259 GCF_000296735.1 Chrysochloris asiatica | reverse complement strand
TGATTATATATCCATAAAGCATAGGAACCAGTACCCAAGTAGTTACACGCTCACCAGTGTTTGTTGTGGCACTATTCCCAAGAGCAAAATGTTAGAGACAGACTAAATGTCCATCAGTGGAAGAATGGTTCAACAAACTTTGGTACATACACACATGGGATACTATGTAGTGTTGAATAATAGTGATGAATCTGTGAAACACCTCATAAAATGAATGAATCTGAAAGATATTATGCTGAGCAAGATTTGTCAATCACAAAAGGACAAAGATTGTATGAGACCATTAGTATAAAAAGTTAAAATGTTTTCATACTAAAAGAAACATTTTTTGATGGGGTGGGAGGGAAGGGAAAGTAATTCACTAGCTAGAGGGCAGACGCATGCTCTGGTTACTGGGAGGGCTATATACAAGGAGGGGGAGCACAGTATACAAGAAGAGGAAAAATGGCAGAAGAATGATGAAGACAGTTAAAGATGTGGGAGTATGCATGAGCTAAAGGAGATAGAGGTAAATATATAGAGATAAATACAGTGATATAGATAACTTTGGAAGAACAATATTCTGTGCATAGGCAGAATGGATAAGGGAGGCAGAGAGATGAATGTATATATATATTACACATATATGTATGTTTGTATGTATTACACAGATATATTAGAGTTTTAAAGATATTTGTACATGTGTATTTACCTTTCCTGCAAACACAGCTATGAATGTGGCGGAGCATACTGTGGGAAAAATTATGAAAAGTTAGATATTATCAAATACCTTAAGGCAATGAATTGCTGGGCCTGGGGGTAGGACCATCATTTCAGGAGATGTGATGCTCAACTGGTATAACACAGTCCACAAAGACAGTGTTCTACATCCAATTTCGGTGAGTAATGTCTGGGATCTTAAAAGCTCATGCATGACCATCTGAAGTACAGCTATTCTGATCTCTTCATGTGCAGAAAAAATGATGAGAATTGAAGAGCCTTAAAGTAGTTAGTTCAATGGACTGATGAACCATGTGAGCATCAGTCGCCATGACTCTATGAGTAGACGAAGTAGACAGTGCCCGCTCACCACTCCCAACTCTTTTAAAAATGGATCACATCAGGCGTTCCAGATACAGTGGGAGAAAATGTGGAACAAAATTTAGAAGTATTAAAAACAAATAAAAGCAGGCTTACTGGCGTGAAAGATACTATACTGGAGGAACCTGAAACTATAGCTCTTGACCACCCTTCAGGTCTGGAAAATAACTCACCCCCCTGGCTTAATTTCTGCCAACCAGTAGATAGTTATATAGGGGGACAAGAGCATTAGTGATGTATGCTCACTATTGAATGGTTGAACATTCAAAATCAAAAGGGCAACATGTTCTTAAGGACAAAGTTGAGAAGGAATGGAAAGGTGGGTGGAATGGAAATAAGAACCGCAGAGAGGAAGCCAAACTATCTATTGTTGCAGGGAGGGAACTGCAATCATTGTGATGAAACACAGTGTGTGATTTATTGAATGTAAAACTGGTAACTTTTTCTGTACACCATCACTTAATTCACAATAAAGAAGCTTTTTATAAAAGAAAAATGCTAGGTAAATACAAAAAGAAAAGAGATACCATACAAGAAGAAACAAAGGTCATTTAAAAAATAAGAAAAAAAAAATTGATGTCAAAACTGTCTGAAACTTACTCTTGAGTGTAAAGAAGCTAAATAGAATGGAAGAAGTGAGGAATTTAAAGAACAAAACAGAAATTTTCAAAGGGCAGCTTGTGAATACAAAGTTTTATGATAAAATGTGCAAAGGCCGGTGTTAGAAATGCTCAGCATTTTTTGAGCTGAAAGAACTCAAGAAAAATTCAAGACTCAGTTTGTAATATTGAAGGATCATATGGGCAAAATATTGAATGATGCAAAAAGCATCAAAAGAAGACTGAAGGAACACCAAAAAGAAATGGGCGATTTTCAATCATTTCAAGAGATAGCGTATGATCAAAAGCTGATGATACTGAAGGAAATCCAAGCTGCATTAAAGATACTGGTGAGAAACAAAGCTCCAGGAATTGGAAGAATAAAAACTGAAATCTTTCATCAAACTGATGAAGTACTAAAGGTGTTCATATGTGCCTATTCCAAAGAGAAGTTGACCCAACACAATGGGGAAATAATTGGAAAATATGATTAATATATGCAAGTTAAATTTTGCTGAAGATACTTCAAAAACAACTACAACAAGTACATCTACAGAGAACTGTCAGAAGTCCAGCTGGCTTCAGAAGAGGACATAGAATTAGAGATGTCATTGCTGATGGATCTTGGCTGATGGCAGAGACGCTTTCTTGTGGTTCATTGAATATGCTAAGCTTTTGACTGTGTGGATCATGCGTAACTATCAATAAAATTGTGAAAAATTGGTATGTCAGACAGCTGAATTGTGCTCATTACTGAAGACTAAAAGTCAGTTGTTAGAACAGAACAAGTTAATACTGATTTTTTTCTTTAATTTCTAGAAAGGTTTGTGGCTGGGTTGTCTCCTTTTAAAATACCTATTCAAGCTGTATGCTGAACAAAAACCTCAGAAACAGGAATGTATGAATAGCATGGCATTAGGACTTGAAGAAGACTCATTAACAGTCTGGCTTACTGCAAGTGAAGAGAACTTGAGATGTTTACTGATAAAAATCTAAAAAGATAATAGCCTTCAGTACGGATTGTACCACAATGTAAAGAAAATAAAAATTCTCACAACTGAACTAATAAATATTTATCTTGGTAAATGGAGAAAAGATTTAAGTTGTCAAAGATTTCATTTGGTTGGTTCTGCAATCAACACCCATAGAAGCAGCATCCAGGAATCAAAGGATGTATTGTATTATGCAAATGTGCTGCACAAGTCCTCTATAAAATGTTCAAGAGAAAGATCATTTTGAGGACCAAGATGTCCCTCACCAAGCCATGATATGCCTGTGAAAGTTGGGCAGTGAATAAGGAAGACAGTAAAAGAAGATGCATTTGCATTTTGGTGTTGGAGAAGAATATTGAAAGGACCATGGACTGCCAAAAGAACAAACGATTACCTCTTGGAAGTTGTGCAACCTTGGAAGCAAGGATGGTGAAACTTGGTCTTTTACACTTTGGACATGTTATCAGGAAGGATCAATGCTTGTGAAAGGACCCCATGCTTGGGAAAGTGTAGGTCAGTGAAAAAGAAGAAATGAGATGAATAGAAACTGTAACAGCAACAATAGGATCAAACTAAACAACAGTTGTGAGGCTGGCTTGAGACTAGGCAGTGTTTCATTCTGTTGTACTTGAGATCAGTGTGAGTCAGAAGAGACTCAGGGCATCTAAGTACAGCAACATATCATCTTATACCCAACCTTAGTCTGTTCATTAAACCGAGGCCTTTCATTGGCTGTAGGGATAAGATATTTGCTTGTACACGTTACTCTGTGTGAGCCTTGGTCACTTCTAAACTGTGGAACAAAGTTTGAAGTAAATTGATAATACATTTTTTTCCTTTGTTCATGTGTTTCCTGAGTCCCATTTCCAGTTCATTCAGGCCTCATGGGATTTCACTTGAAAGGCATCCAAGAAATCTGAAATGTAGTGAGATAACAGGAGATGTTAGTTTTTAAGTCTTAAAATAGAAGTTGGATAAAAAAATTTAAATGTACATTCCAGTGAGATTTTTTTTTTTGTAACTTATTAAAATGCTAGCATAAGGCATTTTAACCAGGCATAAGGCATTTTAACCAGTCTACACAGGGATTTTTCTCTGAGTGGTTGGTTGCAAGACAATATAATTTGCTTCTAGGAAGGAAATAATTTTATTTGGATAGGTAGCACATTTTGATATTAGATTATTAACAATTAAATATGTCACTTTATAATGTTTCTAATGCACTCCACCTTACGACATTTTAGTTTAAAACCAACACTGCTTCCATTTGCTTCCTGCTAATTAAGATGGTAAGAGCAGCTAGGAGCTCCTTTGAAACCAACCTCATCAAGAAGGGAAACCAAGGATATAGTGCCAGCTTTGTTATTCAGGTCAGAAAACAAAATAAGGAATCATGTTAGCAGCAAGGAGTATTATTCACATGATGGAAACAACCCTTCAGCAAAAAAGGAACTCTTCTGCTGGGCAGGATAAAAGAAAGATTTGATCTTCAAGTGCTGACTGCTAACATTTATTCCTAGAGCACTGGAAAACTAGTCTCCGATGTCTTAATTAGCTAGATGCCCACCTGAATGCTGAAAGCCCATGTCTTCAAAATCATCACATGTAAGAAAGAGATCTAGCAGCATTACTTGTTCTCACTCTGAATGCAGACAATGCAATATACATGGAATGAAAGACTTTATACAACTTTTGAAATGCACATACACTGTGTATACATGCATGCACTGTAGATTTTAAAGTAGATAAAGTTTTTGCTGTGGTAAGCACAGGGTCAATGGTTGAAGCACACCACCTGCCCGTTAGAAACTCCATACAGGGTCACTATGAGTAGGAACCAACTCGATGGCACGTAAAACAGTAACAAATTTATATTATGTAATATTTATGTTCGGTGCCTATGTGATACATGTCTGATTTTCTTTTCTTTTTGTCTTCTTGTCTGTTTTTGCTGCCAAAGTTATAGTGATTCGCTAAATTAGTCAGCTAATACTTTCTAAAAGTTTGCCTAAGTTTGAAAATAATTCCTTAAAAAGTTCATGTCTGCCACTAGTTATAGATGACAAATTAAAATTAGGCAAATTGTTCTTTCTGTAAAGCTCACTACAAATGTTCAGGAGCACACACACACACATACACACACACACACATTGATTGGGAAAAGAGTTCTCTTCAGATGAGTAACAGCAATACAAATTTAGAATATTGGAAAATTATTGAGTGGTCAGCGGAAAAAGAAGTTCCTCAGTGATGTAGTTGGCACAGTGGCAGGAGCAACGAGCTCAAACTTAACAATTGTGGGGATATTGTCAGACCCAGCGGTGTTTCAATCTGTTGTGTGAAAGTTACTATAAGTCAAAACTGATTTGATGTCATTTAACAACAATAACTTCAAATAAAAGCGGGAAATAACTTCAGTCATCTTTACAAAGGAAATCCAACAAGGGACTAGAAAACTTCATTGTCAAACCTCAGAAAGACTTAGGAATTAGACTCACAGCTAGACCAGCTCTAAGTGATTCCAAAGATAGTCTTATCCTGGAACTTATTTGTCTCTTCCTAAGAAGCAAAACAAAACAAAACACAACAACAAAAATCCTTACTAATACATTTTATTCTCCTTTGTCTTCTTTGACTGACTTTCTATTTTTTCCTTTATATGTTATTTCTCCGGTCATTGCTGAACTAAATCTTTAGCCTTGCCAATAAAGAAACCTCTTTTTCTTTCACCTTAAGCCAGGTTTCTATAAAAGGCTTACAGAAACTTGGTGTTCGTGTAGGAAGTAAAAGCACACCACAGACTTACTGGTCATCACTACTCATGCATTTGTGTTCACTGTTTCTAGGTCTCAAGTGGAACTAAAAATCTTTAGATTTTCTTGAAATTTCTCCCTAGAGACATATCTTTTTGCTGACATTGGGCTCCTAACTTCCAGGAAGAATAGAAAACTCGTGTTGTAGCCACATATTGTTTGAAATTTACTCATTAAATTTGAACATTCCAGTTATTAATAGAGTTGATAATGTTTATAGATGATTATTCTCATTGTGAAAATGAAGATATAATTGAGTCTGCAGAGGTCACAAATGATAAAGTTTATGGATTTACCTTAGCTAATGATATCTTAGTAGCTGACATTTTTCTATGCTTGTATGGATATAAAGTGAGAAATAGACATTAGACTGATAGTTTCACAGAAAAAAAAAAAGTAGATTTAGTTTTTAAATGAATTTGTGCTGCACTTCAGAGGTAATGAAGTAGACCACGAGTTGATGAAATATTTAGAATACTGCATGTATCACAAATATTATTGTTAAGGATACTGTCTAGCTCAGTGTGTGAATGAGGTGGCTTTAAAAAGTTCATAGATAGATTTTGTGTAGTCTATACTCTGTGTGTGTATGTGTGTGTTTAAGAAAACAATATTCAAAATTTTATTTTATATATGAGGGGCTTCAAAAAGTTCATGGAAAAACTCTTACTTTTTTTACTCCATTTCCATGACCTTTTTGAAGCCCCCTCATATATTTGAAAACCTCTGATTTCCAGTTTTTCTTGAAAAATAGCACACCATAGCAACCATCATCCAGGTAAACCATCATTCGGGTAGCATGGTAACAGTTTCCTTGAGTTGGGTAGCAGCATGCATTCTCACATTCTATTTCCTCTACTCCTTTTTATGTTCCCATCACTGGGGATGAATGTCATTTGCAATTTGCCTGCCTCTTGGTCCTGTTTCAACTCATGAACCTGATTTGATTCACTCAGCTTCACTTGTCTACAAGGTCTTTTCCATTAGCTCATGGGGGGTTCTGATTACTGCTGACAGTACAGCAGCCGAATTTGCCATATCTAAGTCCACTACTGGTCTGGGCTGTCACTGGAGCAAATTATGGACTTTGGTATGGTTTCCACTGCCATTTCCTGCCTGGCAGGAGCCACAACAATTCTGATGATCATGCCCAATTTATTCAGCTCTGAAAACATTCTGGTTCCTTCCACTACTTCTACAGTCAGATAAAGTGCCCCTTGACAAAAGATGCAAAAATAATTTTGTCAGAAGAAATCTCAATGCCAGAACCTGTAAGTGAGGGAGTTAATGTCTGTAGTTAATATAAATTGAGTTAGTAGGGATCAGGAGTTAAGGAGTCAGAATATAAATTCCTATTTCTTTTCCCAGTGTACAGAGCAATGCAGGTAATGGAGACTTCCTGGAGATGTTTTCTGTGTCAAATCAATTAATTAGATATTTTCATAAAGCATGGTCAACTTGGTAAAACAACATATTGACTTTGCCTCATTTTCTATGTCTTTCTTCTATTTCCATATATTTCCTGCTCTGGAATTGTAGTTCTTCTTAAAGTATCATTTGTTGTTGTGAAGCATTTTCGAGTTGGTGCCAACTAGTAGCGACCCTATATAGGGTTTGAACTGTCTATGTTGTGATTAGCAGCCCAATGTTTATCATAATGCACCACTCTAATATTCCCCTAGTATTTGTTTTCTAAGGTATCTGGGTGTTTATTCTGTCTGTCTGGCCCTTATAGACTTTATAATTTTGCACCTTTATGTTTTTTTCTTAATTTTTTCTTTTTCATTCAAGTTTATAATGAGTTTCCTCCTGGTTACAATTTTGTAGAACTGTTAGGTGTAAATATTATATGATTTTATTTTATTAATTTCTTTCTTTGAAATATTTAGAATGCTTCATGTAGCATAAATACTATTGTTAAGGATACTCTCTGGCTCAGTGTGTGTATGAGACGGCTTCAAAAAGTTTGTATAAAAATTCCATTATCTTTTCATTCTGTTTTCCCACAAACTTTTTGAGGCCGGTGTGTATGTGCACAAGTGCGCGTTGCTCTAGATAAGTGCCAATCAGTTGGTTCTCATTTACACTGGCCCTATGCACAACAAAATTAAACACCAACTGGTGGTCCTTACAATCATTGCTGTATTTAAGAACAACAAAATTAAACATTAACGATCCTTACAATCATTGCTATTTAAGCCCATAGTTGCAGCCACTGTGTCAATCTGTCTCTTAGATAATCTTTCTTTCTTATTAATTGTCCAGCTTTTTCACATATGTGAGGCAATTGAAATTACTCTGGCTTGAGTCAAATGCACATTAGCTCTCAAAGGGACATCTTTGCTTTTTAATACTTCAAAGAGCTTGTTTTTTTGTTTTGTTTTATTTATTTTTTGTTTGTTTACAGCAGATTTGCTCAACGCACTGTGTCCTTTAATTTATTGACAGCTGGTTCTATGGGCATTGATTGTGGTTCTATGTAAAATGAAATCCTTGACAACTTCAATATTTCCGCTGTTCATCATGATTGTTGGTCTAATGGTGAAGATTTTTGTTTTCTTTGTGTTGAGGTGTAATCTCTTCTGCAAGTTGTAGTCTTTAATCTTCATCAGTAAGTAGTTAACTTACTTTGAACAAGCAAGCTTGCCATCCGAATATGGCAGGTTGTAATGAATCTTGCTTCAACCATGATGCATTCTTCACTTAGTTTAGTTTCTATGATTATTTCCTCAACATACACATTGAACAAGTATGGTGAAGGGATGCAAACGTGGCACACACATTTCCTGATTTTAAACCACACAGTGGCCCCTTTTTGGATTGTTCTGTTCCAACAACCACTTTTTAGCCCATGTACATGTTCCTCAATTATTCTTAAATTCCTGTTATTTGCAATGTTATTCATAATTTGCTGTGTTCCACATAGTTGACTGTCTTTGCTTAGTCAATAAAACACACATAGATACCTTTCTGGTATTCTCTGATTCCAGCTAAGTGCTATGTGACATCAGAAGTGATTTCCCTCATTCCACATCCTCTTATGAATTTCACTTACTTTGGGCAGTTTCCTGATGATGTTGTGTTTCATCTGTTTTTGAATTATCTTCAACAAAACTTCACTTGTGTTTAATATTAATGATATTTTCTTGATAATTTCTGCATTCTGTTGGCTCATATTTCTTTGGAGTGGTCACAGATACAGTTTTCTTCTAGTTGTTTGGGCAGCTAGTTGTCTTCCAACTTTCTTGGCATAGACAAGTAAATACTTCTGGCATGGCATTGATTTCTTGAAACATCTTAATTAGTAGTCTGTCAATTCCCAGAGTCTTATTTTTCACCAATGCCTTGAGTGCACCTGTGGTTTTATCTTCAATGTCATCTATTCTTGATCGTATGCTACCTCCTGAAATAGTTGAATGTCAAGTAATTATTTTTGGTGCAGTGACTGTGCATTACTTCTGTCTTCTTTTGATGCTTTCTTTGTCTTTCAATTCCAAATATTGAAATATGCATCTTAAATTTTGTCTTTAGTTCTTTCAGCCTCAGAAATAAGCACAATGAAAGAATCTGCATGTTATCTAAAAACAAATCTTTGCATATTTCATTTTTAATAGCTTACTGGCTGAGCCATGCTTTGAAATCTTCTGTTCAGCACTTTTACTTTAGCATTTCATTATAAACTTCAGCTGTACTATGTTCAAGAACAAGTTAGAGAGTTTTGTCTAACACCCATTTTGGTCTTTTCTTTCTTTCCTTAGGCATGATGTCTTTGATGTCATCTGGTTTTTAGTCATTAGTGTTCAGTAGGTGAAATTACTCTTGAAATTAATGGCTTCTAAATTCAGATCTGATATACTCAAGTTGGTGCTTTTGCTGTAAAAAAAAAATTTTCAGCTTCAAGTTGAACTTGCATATGAGAAAATCAGTGGTCTGCTTTGCAGTTGTTCTCTGTCCTTGTGATGTCTGATTATATTGACCTTCTGCACGGTCTCCTTCCACAGATAGAGTAGAATTCATTTCTGAGTATTTTATCTGCTGTTGTTAAGTGCTGTTGAGTTGGCTCTGGCTCACAGTGACCTTGTGTATCACTTCCAAGGAGCAGCTAATGGGTTTCAACCACCACCTTGATGTTCAAATCAATCTTGTGACCCAGTGCATTATCCTACAGCACCACACCAGGACTTCAGGTATTTCATCTACCTGGGTGCATTTGTAGAGCTGCTATTTATGTTAATGCATAATTATGGGTGTTTGCAATGAATAATTCATTGGTCTTGCAAAATTTGTTCATGTTATCTCCAGCATTATTTTCTATAATGAAGGCCATATTTTCTAACCATCTAATCTTCTTTATTCCCCACCTTTGCATTCCAGTCACAAGTAATTGTCAATGTATCTTGATTGCATGTTTGTACAATTTCATACTGTAAAAGTTAGTAAAAAATCTTCAGGTTCTTAATCTTTGGTATTAGTGTATAAATTTGAATAATAATTGTATTAACTGGTCTTCTTTGTGTGGGTATTATCCTATCCTGATAGCCCTGGACTCCAGTATAGTTGTTGAATTTTTCTTTTTGACAATGAATGTGACACTATTCCTATTCATCTTTCCATTCTTGGTATGAGTAGCCCATACAATTGTCTGATTCAAAATGGCTAATATCATTTCAACTCACTAATGCCTAGGGCATCGATCATTATACGTTCCATTGACTCTTTAACAACCTCTAGTTTTCATAGATTCATAGTTCATATGTTCTACATTTGGCATGTAAGTGAATGTTTGCAACTATTTCTTCATATCAGCAAATAAAGGTCCTGAAAGCTTTACTCCCTCTATGTCATTAAACCAACTGTACTATGAGGTACTGGAGCTCTGGTGTGGTGCTGTAGGATGAGCATTGGTCTACTGACCACAAAGTTGGCAGTTCAAAACTACCTATTGCTCGTTGGAGACCCTAGAAACAGTTGATGTGAGTCAGCATCAAATAGACACCAGCATGAAGAGTCAGCTCTTCACAAGTATGTTTTTTTGTGTGTGTGTCTTCCAACGTGACTCACAGTCTGGCAATACCCAACAACATTCCACTGCTCTCCCTAGATTTTCATTGGACAGTTAATTTCACGTAGACCATCAGGGCTTTCATTGGAAACCTATCCATCATGGGTGACCCTGCTGGTAACAGAAATGCTGATAGAATAGCTTCCAGCATCATAGCAACATGCAAGCCACCACAGTACGACCAACTGACAGACAAGTGGTAGAGCTAGAAGATAGTTATGTTGTTGGTCAGTGTTGTTGAGTCATCTCCAACTCATAGCAAGTGTGTACAGGGTTTCCAAAAAGTAGCTGTTGGGTTTGAACTTCCGGCCTTGTGGTTAACAGTCCAGTACTTATCCTACAGTGCCATACCAGGATAGACCTCTTCATTCATTGATGGCAATGCTTTAGATCCTTAATATCCTGAATTTATACTCCATTGCTGTATCTGTGGATGACCTGTGTTCATCCAGTAGGAGTCTGATTGTTTTAGAATCTGTTTTTATCATAGATGTTGTAGTCAGGTGCCATCAAGTCAGTTCCGACTCATAGCGTCCCTGTATCGTTACTGAATTAGTAAGACTCACCTTTCATGTGCAGAGTGGCTGGTGGGTTTGAACTGCAGACCTTGTGTTTAGCAGTGTAGTGCTTATGCTACAGTATCACTAGTGCTTTTATATATATTTGCTGTTAAGTGTCACAGAGTCAGTTCTGACTCAGAGTGACCCTGTAAAGGGTTTCTGAGGCTGAAAATCTTTGTGAGAGCAGAAAGCCTCACGTTTCTCCCACTCTTGTTGTTAAGTGTCATCATGTCAGTTCTGATCCATGGCAAGCCTGTATAGGGTTTCTGAGGTGCAACTGGTGAGCTTGAAACACATACCTGGCATTTCAGACTGACTTTGCAGTTCAGCACATATGTGCAAAAGATAGAACTTTTCCTTAAGGCAGAAAAAGTAATAAAAATTAGACTAGGCTTTCTGCTCCCACAAAACTTTACAATCTCAGAAACTTTATCCAGGGTGGCTGTGAGTCAAAATGAACTCAGTGATAGTGAGTATATTGATCATATTCCATTAAATTCACCCTGCCTTAGATAGTAGTACAAGGATATACTCCAATTGACTGCTTCCCATTCCAAAAAAGGAAATATTTAAGTAAAACGTTTTTTAAGAATTTGCCTAGTTTTTGCTCCCATGTGAAAATTTCTGGACCATCTGGTTTGTTCTTACTGCAACACCTGGTATGTTACTGGCATTGAATTAATCACTATATTGATAACTGGGATTAGATTATGCACACATCACTCAAAACTGTCTGGCACACCAATATAAATTAATTAACTGACCTTGTTCCTTTTCATAATGTTGTCGTTGTTAAGTGCCATCAAGTTGGTTCTAACTCATAGCAACTCTGTATAGGGTTTCTGAGGAGCAGCTGGTAGGTTTAAACTGCCTACCTTGTGGTTTGCAGTCCAGTGCTGATGCATAGTGCCACACCAGGAGTCCTTTTCATAATACCCCTTATAGTATAAATGCTAATGTAGATGCTGCTTGTTTTCTTGTTTCAACTTTTGGCACCGTGGTATATGACATAGCAGCTTTAAGTTTGTGTTTTAGATATTTCAAATTGATGGAGGTGTGTTAATGAACCTCTTTTCAGCAATGTTATCTCTAAAAGAAAGAAAAGATTCAGGAAAGTCCTTAATCTTTTCTTTAAGTCCGGCTGACAACTGGTTGCACTGAAATCTATGGACTCCATTTATCAATGGCCAGTAGGATCAACAATAGGATCAAAATCCTTTTAGTTCTGTTAGAGAGATTCTATTGATACTACACATTTACATACAGGAGTCTACCTAAATTATTTAACACCTTGTTTAAAGAGTACATTAAGACAGAGTCCATTGATTGTACTGTGCACCATGTTAAGGATTTTTCACTTGTAGAACAAAATGCCTTCCTTCGAGTCACTGTAATACTCAGAGAGTCTCTGTATTTCAGGTTGGAGAAAAGACAGACTAGAACTTTATTTTCAACATAAATTTAGTTAATTTGGTTTACCCAGTGCTTACTTAGTATAATTAGGCTTCAGCTGATGTATAATAAAGTCCTGTATATAGCCATGCTACGTAGACCATTTTAGAAAGACAGAGAATATGTGTATGCTGTAAATCTGAAGAAAAAAAAATGTTTTGATGTTATTGTCCTTTTTCACATTCCTGTTTCAAATTCTTGGTGCATGATAATTTTGAAATAGGTTGGTTCATGTTTTAACTCTTTCCATTTGGTTCATAAAATGGTCAATGAGAAATTTAGTTATTTTATATATATATATATATATATATATATATTATATAAAATGTTACTTTTGCCATTTAAGAAATGTCTCCCAGGACATATATTTAATCCAACACTATACCCTTTAATATGTTGCTCCTATATTAAAGCAGATGTTTGTATTTAGCTTACCAATTTTGAAACTATCTCTGATTGTTTCATAAGCATATCCTTTCTAGAATATGCCATATTTAAATTTACATCATTTTTTTTTTCTTGCTCCCTGAAAGAAAAGACATAATGGGTTTTATCATAATTATATTCACAGACTATCCAAGTGTAATTTGGCTGTATATGGACAATATATTCTCGAGTAGTAAAGATTCAGCCTTGCAGCACTACTGTGGCCATAATTCTCATTGATTTCCATGAGTGTTATACACCCACAAGAACTGTGAGATGGATTACCAGCCAAGAGAGGACAAGCCAGTATATGTTGCCATGTTTTAGAAATAAATCAGCTATGAATTGTATTCTTGTGCTGACATAAATGAAACAGAACATTAAGGAATAGGGATAACTGAATTAATCACTTAAATATCATTATGTTATGAAGTCTGTATTAAGTTCGCATCAGATTTTGAGACAATACAGCATTATAGTTAAGGTTAATTTCTGAGATAATAATTCTTTTAGAGTTAGTTTGGAATTGATCTTGATATTTGCTGATCTGGTGTGGCGTATTTACTTCTGAAACCATCATACCAACTTTTACTAAGGTCACAGACCAACATTTTATTAAATCCCATGGATGTATTTTCAGGATTTGTCCATAGTTCATTATTTGATCTTTCCATAGCTGCTTATCCCCTCTTAAAACAGATTCATCCCTTCTTCTGATCACATCATAGTCTTACTGTTTTTGTACTTCCCTTCCATCTGCTTATTTTCAGTCATCTTTACTGAAGTATTATCATATATTGATATCCTGAAGGTTTATTCCTAGACCCTCTTTTCAAGTTTTCCCCAGTAGATTTCATAACCCGGCATGGTTTTCATTACTGCCAATAAATAGAGACAAACAACTTTATTTTTCTCCATAAGGAAGTCATTCTCTGAGTTATTTACTGACTTTATTCATAAAACATTTATTAAGCGCCTATTGTTGGAGGAAACACACAGGTGGTCTGTTCTCAGGGAGCTAATGTCTAATGGAGGAGATAGAATCAATCATATAATCACACCGGCTGAGTACAGTTAGAGTTAGAGTTAATCATTTGTAGGGAATGGAATAGAACTGTAAGATACAATATATTAACATGAACTTACTTATACCAATTGGGGAGTGTAAACATATATTTCTGACAAGGGAAGGAGAATGTGCAACTACACTAAGGTGAGTGCCAGAGGGTTGTCCTTAAGACACCCCAGGAAGACTACTTTGGGTGGATTTTCAAGTACAAGTGTAGTTATAGTAACATTGAAAACAAGAACCTGATGATCCAGGTTTTGGACTTCATCTTAAGTGTTGGAGAGATTATCTTAAAAACACTCAGTATAATGGACTTTCAACTTACTTTTATGTTTATACTTTACTTAGTGAATCCTTAAAAGTACAGAGAGTGTCGTTATGAATTTCTGAAGTTTACTTTTAGATTTTGTATCATATTAAAAATCACTGGGATATAAAAAACACAAAGTACATTTTTAAGCTTTGAGGTGATCTCAAAGCCACACCAGGACTCCTCTTAATATTTGGATCCATTGTTATCTTTACTCCTTGTTGGTGCTTTTGTTATCAATTGTTAACAAGTCGATTCCAACCCATTAGAGATAAAAATATATAACTATCGGAGTCCTGGTGTGGCACTGTGGGGTTGGTTTGAACTGCAAAGTCGGCAGTTCAAGCTCCTTGGAAACCCTGTACAGGGTCACTATGAGTCAGAATTGACTCAAAAGGCTTTAACAACGACAACAACAACAACATATATCTCCTGTTTAAAATATATAAAAGAAAAGAAATGTTTTCTATAGAAAATACATAATTATTGAGTACATTTGCATGTGTGAAATTAAGTAAGAAATTATTGTTATAAAATTCTAGAAATCTTCATTAAACCAAAATATCAAAATGTGAAGCTGTTGCTTCTCTTCATAGCTATCATCTAGATCTATAGACTTAAGAAAGCAATATCTTCATCTTGCTTACCCTTCCCTAAAGAATTCTACAGTCTTCTACTTACACCAAATTAAAAAAAAAACAGTTTTAGAATCCTTGAGGAATTCAAATCATATACCATTTAATTATTCTTTTGGTGTTAGGAACACAAGGAGTCTGAAGGGACAGGTTCAGGGCTGTAGACTGGATAGGATATGGTTTCCCAGTGAAATTCTTGTAAGACAGCCCTTGGTACCATCACAATAATGAGTGACTACATTGTCATCACAAAAAGACCAAATCCTGGTGCAGCTTTTTTGGCTTTTTTTTCATCAATGCCTTTTTAAATTTTCTTATAAAATTTAATAATAAAAACCCCATGATGGTCTTGTTTTCTTTGAGAAAAGCTGTCAAGATTATCCCTTTGAAATCCCCACAAAAAGTCACCAAAACTTTTGACCTAACTTCTCTGCCTTGAATTTAACGATCTCAGCAGATCCTCTTAGAAGCCACTGTTTTGACTGAAATGTTTTGGTTTTGGTGAAAGCACTCTAAGGAGTCTAAGACAAGTATATTACTAAGGGAACTTGTCTGTATCCATCCATTGATGACAGAGATATGTTTAAACAAACTTTTTTTTTAACAAATCCATGCAAGTATGAACTGGAATCTTAGTAACAAAAGTTTTTTTCTTGCTCTCATATGTATGTATATAGCATGGTCCTCTAGGGAAGGAATGAAGAGCTTACTAGAAGATGCAATAACCCTCTTTCAAAAATCAAAACATATTTGGAGATATAGTAAAACTTGCAAAAGCCAGAAAAATATATATAAAGCTGAGAAGAAAACCTTAAATATTTACCACTAAAAGAAGCTATAGAATTTTTTTTTTTTTTTTTTAAAGAATCAGCTATAGAAAAAGTGGTAAGACCTTGTCAAAGGTGGGAAACTTGGGAGAGCTGGAGTAATGAGGCATTCCTGTGGAATTCTTGCTCTCAGATTTCACTTTCTTTCTCTGACAGAGGCTGCTGCTGGTGGTGGTTGTGTCCTGTCCACCCAGTTCTGACTCTTAGTGACCCTGCAAAGAGTTTCTAAAACTGTAGCTCTTTATGTGAGCAGAAACCATCTTCTTTCTCCCATGGAGCGATTGGTGGATTCAAACTGCCAGCCTTGTAGTTAGCAGCCCTGTGCATAACCCACTACACCACTAGGCTTTCCTCTGATAGAAGTTGTTGTTGTTGTTGTTGTTAGGTGCCATAGAGTCAGTTCCCACTCACAGCAATCCTAAGCACAACAGAACACAATACTGCCTGGGATTGCACCATCCTCACAATTGTTGTGTTTGAGCCCCGTGTGGATGGCACTATGTCAATCCACCTCACAGTTGTCTTCTTCTTTTTCGCTGACCCTCCACCATACTGATCATGATGTCCTTCTTCAGGGTCTAGTATCTCCTGATAATTTGTCCAAAGTATTAGTGACAGTCTTGCTAAGTCCCCTAACAATGACAACAACAATAAAACAAAAAGTCAAAGATAATTTATTAATGTCTTCAGCTTAATAAAATAGTGTCACAGGAGACTGAATTTTATGCGTAGTTGTATTAACTGTATGCTTGTTGTTGTTAAGTGCCACTGAGTCGGTTGCAACCCATAGTGACACTGTATAGGGTTTCCTAGGAACAGCTGGTGAGCTTGAGCCACAGACCTTGCAGTTCAAATGGCTTCGCAGTCTGGTGCATTAACCCCATAGTGCCACACCAGGACTCCTTATCTTGTTGACCTAGTGAAGGTAAATGGAATTTTCAGCGAAATAGTGAATTACCTCAGATTGTTTCAAAATGGAGCCCCACCCATGGTGGGCTGGCTGCATCCCAGAACTCTACCACCCTGGGGTCTTTTCTGTTCTGACCCATTATAGATATTCTGTCCTATAAGAGAGATATTTTGGGTAGATAAAAAATGGGGCACAGATCCAGGTTTAGGAAAACATGTTTTAATGTCTAAGAACCTGAAGGACTAGAGTTTATGCAAGAGCAGGGATGAAAAAATGCAAAGATGTTACAGGAGTGAAAATGTGAAAAATGATGTATTACAAATGATGGGGCAGGACTATTGGATTTCAGGGTACCCACAGTGATGGGGAGAAACAGATGGGACTAGGGCAAATTGAAACTCCAAAAACCTCTCTGTTCTAAGCAAGATTCAGATGTTTTCTGGAATAAACACTCAATGGATTATTGCAAACTTTGCCAAATTAAAAAAAAAAAAAAATTGTGTTGACAGTTTTTGTCAGTGTTCCTATTACTTTTATGGAAAAGAGACGTATCTTGCTGGAATCATCTATATGAAATTACTGAATGTCAATATTGTTGAGGAACTTTGTTGGCACATTTACTGTTGTTGATAGATGCTTTTCAAGTTAGTTCTGTTGTACCCTATGTACAACAGAACAAAACACTGCATGATCCTGTGCCATTCTTAACAATATGAGAAAAAAATATTTTCATGCTTGAGACCATTGTTACAGCCACTGTGTCAGCCCATCTCTTTGGGGGTCGTCCTCCTGTTCAATTGCCCTATACTTTACCAACTATGATGTCCTTTTTTAGGTGCTGATCCCTCCTGATAACGTGCTTAAAATACTTGAGTCTGCCATTTTTACTTCTAAGGAGCATGTTGGCAGTATTACTTCCAAGATACGTTTGTTTTCTGGCAGTCCATGGCTATTCAGTGTTCTTTAGAGATATCATAATTCATATGCATCAATTCTTCTCTAATATTCTTTATTCACTACCTAGCTGTCACATGCATATGAAGTGATTGAAAATATCTTGGCTTGGGTCAGGCACAGCTTTGGGTGTAGTCCTCAGTGTGATATCTTTGCTCTTTAACACTTGAAAGAGGTCTTTGGAGCAGATTTGTCCAATGCAATACATCTTTTGATTTCTTATCTGCTATTTCCATGAGTATCAACTATGGATCCATGTAAAATAAAAGCTTTGTCAACTTCAATCTTTTCTTCATTTATCGGGATGTTGTTTATTGGTACAGTTTTGAGGATTTTTATTTTCTTTAAGTTGAGTTGTAATACATACTGAAAATAGTAAGTGCTTCAAGTCCTCTTGAGTTTCAGCAAGAAGGGTGTGTTATTTGAATATCACAGATTGCTAATGAGCCTTCCTCCAATCCAGATACCACATACTTAAAACAGTTTCTGTGATTACATCATACAGAATGAATTAAGCATGGTGAATTAATATAAACCGGATGCACACCTTTCCTGATTTAAACGAGGCAGTATCCTCTTGTTCTGTACCTCTTGGACAATGTGCAAGTTCTGCATGAGCAGAATTAAGTTTTCTACAATTCTCATTCTTCACAATTTTAGGCATAGTTTGTTGTGATTCACATAGTCAAATGCCTTTGCATAGTGAATACAACTTCTTTTTTGTATTCACTGCTTTCTGTCAAGATCTGTTTGACCTGAGCAATGATATCTCTCTTTCTATGTCCTCTTTGGAATCAAGGTTGAATTTCTGGCAGCTCCCTGTCAATGTACTACTACAGCCATTTCCAAATTATCTTCAGCAAAATTTTACTTGTGTGTGATATTTAATAACATATAATAATTTCTGTGTTCTATTCAATCAGCTTTCTGAGGAATGGGAAGAAATATGGATCACTTCTAATAGGTTGGTCAGGTAGCTGTCATCTAGTTTTCTTGGCTTAGTCTAGTTAGTTCTTTCAGAGCTGCATCAGTTTGTTGGAACATTTCTTATTGATATTCTGTCAATTGCTTGAGCCTTGTCTGGGATCAGTACAGTTTGGACTTCTTCACTCAATACCATCAATGTTTGATCACATATCACATCTTAAAATGAGTGAAGAGTAATCACTTCCTTTGTCCTTTATTGTTGTTGTTGTTGTTGCTTTGTGCCATTGAGTGGGCTCTAACCCCTAGCGAGCCTGTATATGATTTCAGAGGAGTGGCTGGTGAATTTAAAGTGCCTACATTGCAGTTCAAACCAACCTTGTAGTCCCGTGCTTATCCTAGAGTCTTTCAGTATTGCAATTTGAAGCTTGATTTTTTTTTTCTTTCTTTTGCTTTTTCAGCTTAAGTTCCCTTTTTGTTTAATAACTCCAGGTCTTTGTACATTTCATTAGGATATTTAACTTTGTTTTCAAGCTGTCCTTTGAAATATTCTAGTCAGCTCTTTTGATTTTTATTTTCTTCCAGTTGCTTACCTACTTTATGCTCAAAAAAAAAAGTTTCTGAGTTATTTCCTGACATCCAGTTTAATCTTTTCTTTCTTTCTCATCTTTTTAATGACCTTTTGTGTTCTTCATGTCATTACTCTGCTCCTCACTCATTAGAGTTCAATGCATCAACTCATCTGGTCTTCAGTCACAAGGATTCAGTACATCAAATCTCTTATTGAAATGGTCTCTAGATTGAGATGGGATATTCTCAAGGTTTACTTTGATGACCAAGGATTTGTTTTCATTTTCTTCAGCTAAAAGCTGAACTTGCATACAAACAATTGATGGTCTGCTCCTGAATCAGCCTCTGACATTGTTTGGCTGATAGTTTTGAGCTTCTCCTTCATCTCTTTTCACAGATACAGGCAGTTTGATTCCTGTGTATACCATCTGGCAAGGTTCATGTGTGTAATTGCCATTTTTGTTTGCCCATGAAGTTGATCGTAAATGTCCCAAATGCTTTTCTTCTGTGGAAGGAAACCATAGTCTCACCGAAACCCTGAATTCATCTTTATCCCATGGAGCAGATGGTAGTTTTGAACTGCTGACCTTGTGGTTCGCAGCCTGGTTCATAACCACTATGCTAGCAGAGTTTTATGTATGTATATATATATAAGCATATACATTATAATTGACAATAAATCAAGTGGTGATACTTTTTATAGTACTGCAAATAGCTTCTTAATTTAATTGAACCTTTCATGTGAATTATTTGAGAAAATTATTAAGATTTTGTGAGGCATACACAGTTGATGTTGTTCATTTTTTCATCTTTATGTAAGATTCCAATTAGATACTCAGTAGGCAGCCCTGGTAAATTTTTCCAAAGGTAAATTTTTGCTTTGAACCCTTAGAATTTTCAATTTGCACATATGAATACTTATACATGCACAGATTTGTATTTATACAGATGAGTATATGTATATACATAGACATATTATTTATGCACTTATATATTGTGTACATATAAACACCATACACACATATACATTTTCTATACAGTCATGTGGTTCTTACACTTTTAATTAATTGGCTTCATTTAGGTGCTAAAAACTATGAATTTTATAAGACATTTTTACAAAGTTCAGTAACTGCCTTTTGAAACATCTATAAAATGACTCATAATTTTTTTAGTGTGTAGCTCATAAACTTTAAAAAAAAATCAAATTTTCTCTACTGAACAATAGAGTAAGAGATTCTGATTTTGATTTGTTTTCATAATGCTACATACATACAGGCCTCTAGAAATTTATTAGATTTTTGGTAATATAATAACATTTTAATTAGGTTTTTGATCTATAGACACATTTTCCCTAAGAAACGAAGCTTCTCTGTGATTTAAAATGTTATTGAATTCTTAAAGTTTTGAGTCCAGATCGCTGATATAAAAGTTTGCACATTGCAGCCATGTGCAGCTACACCATCAATATGTGGATTTTGGTAAATAGATTATTTGAGATCATGAATTCATTTACCATTCTGAATGACTCAACCTTACTATTTTGTTTTGTTGTTTCTTTGCAGAGCAAAAAAAAAAAAAATCAAGCATTTTAGCTAGTACTATTAAATTGGCATAGTTATATATGCTCAGTCATCAATCTGCTTGGTATTTATTTAATAGACTTCTAGATTACTGTTTTATTCATGCTATCAGCCTTCATAACAATGTATCAACTAGTGGCATTGGTAAAAATTGTTTATTGTATTTCCTTACCCAGATATTTTATTGGTAATTTTTCTAATATGTTGATAATTACCAAATAGTTTCCATATTAATAATCTGCCTAATTCAGATTAATAATTGGGAATAATAAGAGAGTTTATGTGTTGTCACCAATAAGAAACTTCCTTTAGTGTTCAGTGCTGTGCACAGATTTTATGGGCATATGTTGTTGTTACCATATTCCAAATGTTTATGAAGTGAGCCATACAAAACAATTTTTAAAAATACATTGAATGGATCTCCGATTCATGACAAGTCAGTGTTCTGCATGTATAATTTCTCTGAAGAAAAAATCTGAAATCAAAGATTAGTAAAGATGGATTTTGTTAGCAGTATTGTGGCACTGTGTGCTAATGCATCAGATTGCAAAGGTGTTTGAACTGCAAGGTTGGTGGTTCAAGCTTACCAGCTGCTCCTTGGAAACCCTATACAGGGTCGCTATGGGTTGGCATTGACTGAAGGGCACTTAACAACAACAACATTAATAATAATAGAAGTCCTGGTGTGGTGCTTGGGGTAATGCACCAGACTATAAAGCCTTTGAAACTGCAAGGTCAGCAGTTCAAAGTCACCATCTGCTCCTGTGAAACCCTATACAGGGTTGCTATGGGTTGGAACCGACTTGATGCCACTTAACACCAACAACAATTTATAATCCTACTTTCGCAGTTGTACTGAATAGAAAAAGAAAATTAGGACAAAATGTATTCGTAGAAATGAAAAGAATAAATTTATTAGGATGACGTTGGATTCAACAGGAAAATCCAAGAGTGTTAAATTTGTAATAATGCCACAAGAAATTCAGAAAGTACAATGTAAATATGGACAGTATTATAAGATTAAAACATGGATTAATTGTTCCATTTGAACAACCCAAATACAGGGTTCAGAAGAATACTTTTCCATATGTTGTTGCTATTAAATGCTGTCAAATAGGTTCTGACGCATAGCAACGCTGTATGGAGTTTCAGAGGTTTTAAATCTTTGCAGGAGTAGAAAGCCTTATCTTTTCCCCATGGAGTGGCTGGCAGGTTCAAACCACAGACCTCATAGCTCATAGTCCAGTGCTTATTGAATGGAGCCACTGCATTCCCACCTTTACATATATTAACTGAATCTGTGATTGAATTGGCTTTGTAAGCTCATGGAGAAAGATAAAATTTTCAGTCGATGTTAGTTATGATATAAAAGACGAAACTCTCTCCCTATCTTGCAAGAGATTTTAAAAAATCCATATCGATCAATATTTTTAAGACAATATAGAAAAATATGTATATTAGTTTTAGGGAAGAGAAAATCTTAAGATATAAAATTATATATAGTAAAGGAAAATATAGGTAAATTTTGCTACATTTAAATTAATAACTTGTTTTATAAAGGACAACATACTTAAAGTGAAAAGACAAGCCATATAGAGAAAGAAAGTACCTTAGAAATATAATTGACAGAAAACTGGTATCTAGAATATTTAAAGAACTCCTTCAATTTCATGAAACAGACGAAATAACCAAGGAGGGGAGGAGGAAGCTAGACACCTAAAAAGATTTTTCATAGAAGATGAAACATGACTATTATATGTTGTTGGTTGATTGGTTATGTACTATGGAGTCATTTCCAACTCATTGCAACCCTGTACAGGGTTTCCAAGGCTGTGAATCTTTATGAGAGCAGAAAGCTTCATCTTTCTCCTGTAGAACTGCTGGTAGTTTCGAACTGTGAACCTTGAGGTTAGCAGTCTGACTCACAGTCACTGTGCTACCAGAGCTCCTTTACAGATAGGGAAAGGGATTTAGTATTGTTTGGAATTTCAAAAATGCAAACTAAAATCACTACTTAACAAAAAAGACAGGAGGAAATGAAGGAAAAAAAGAAGGAAGAAAAATATCCCATAAAATTAAGTGCTTTCTTATTATGCTGAAAACATGTTGCCATTTTTGAAGTAAAGCTGAATATACTTGGCCCAGAAAAATCCAGTGTATTCCCTGGAGTCATGGTTTGGCACTGTATGGTAAATACCAGGTTGCTAACCACAGGTTGGCAGTTCAAACTCACCAACCACTCCTTGGAAACCCAATGCATGATTACTAAGTGTAAGAACCAATTTGTCGACACTTAACAACAATACCAATGTCTATTCTCATTAAATTCTTGACCCCTATAAATAAGGAATTATGTACAAGAACATTCTTAAAAGAATTGCTTTGCAGATACAAGCCTCCAACAAATATATGTAATTTGATTCCTTTTATGTATAGTTTCACCTTCATAAGTAGAGTATATTTTGCTGGTTGGGGTGAGAAATGAGTATCTCATGCAGAGGGGAGAGTGAACAAAATGATACAGGAAAGTACAGGGTGTGTTTGGGTAATGAGGAATGCAATCGTTATGTGGACACGGGTTGACAAACTTTTTCCTCAAATGGCTACATAGCAAATAGTTTTGACTTTGCACGCTATACTTTCTCTGTGACGACTCAACTCTGCTGTTGTGTAAAAGCAGTAACAGACAGTACATAAAGAAATAGGCCCAGTGTGCTGGTGCATGGCATGTCTAATGATTTAGTGTGTGTGTGTGTTTATGTGTGTTGTATATACTATGTTGATCTGGGATTTGAGAAAAAACAGGAAATCCTTTTCCTGGTAGATTTCCAGGTAGTTGAATTGCACAGAAGTCTAGTAGTGCTTATAGGGACGCTGCTAAGTCAGGCTTCTGGAACCAGACTCCCTAGTGAGATTTCATTTTTGTCACGGTGTGGTCTAAAGAAAATTCACATTTCATTCCACATTCCCATTCCACAACTTAGCCCACAGTACAATTGTGATACATAAACAAGTAAAGAATATTTAGATTATTAGAAGCCATAGTTTTAATCAGGAGTCCTACTGTAATGTCGTAGGATAAGCACTCAATGGCAAGTTCAGTTTGAACCCCAAGCTTGGTGTTTTACACTCACCAGCCATTCCTTGGAAACCCTGTACAGGATCACTGTGAGTCAAACTGACTTGACGGCCCTTAGCAACAATAACAGCAATAGTTTCAATCTCGTGACTGGGTTTGATATACCATAATTATAATTCTTTTTTATTAACATTAATTTGCTGTTGTTGTTAAATATAGCCAAGTCGCCTCTGATTCACAGGGATTCTGCATACAGTTTCCAAGGAGCAACTGGTGAGTTTGAACCTTAGACCCGGTGGCTTAGCAGTCCAGTGCTTATCTTACAGTGCTGTACCAGGACTCCCTTCATTTAGGCGTTTGAAACCATATTCTTTTTAAAAAAATCAAACTTTTATTTTTTTAATTTTATTTACTTTAATCAAATCTTGTAGTTGTAACATGTTGTTAGAAGATAGAATGAAAACATTTGTCTTTTAAAGCTCATGTATTGTGAATGGTGCATTCTAAAATGCAGTGGATGTTGGCATAACCTAAGGAATCATGTGGGGTATTTCCACGTAGAAATCGGTGTATCTAGTAACAGGTATGTGGACATTCAGGACTAAATTAGATCCCATTCATTACTATGAGACTCTCATGCTTGATTGTAAAAGGTTATGTTGATGAATTCAAAATTAATGTATACCTCAACAGAATAAAGGGTCGGGAGTAGCATTTTGTTATTTTGACTATATTCTGTAAGTACTTCTCAGCATGTCTTCAGGATTGACTATAGACTATGAGTTATGTATTTGCACAATATGGTTGTTGTTGTTAAGTATCATAGAGTCAGTTCTGACTCATAACGACCCTGTATAGGGTTTCCAAGAAGAGGCTGGTGAGTTTGAATTGTTGACCTTGTGGTTCAAACCAACCTTGTAGTTGAGTGCTTATTCTATAGCAGCACACCAGGACTCCTGCACAAGATTAACATGTAAAATAACCTGTATTTACAGTTTGGACAATGGGATGCCATTCTGTTATTTCAAGCACTAAGCATAGGAAAAATTAAGTGAATGGAATAATACTATTACTAAAAAAAACAGCTTATGTTTATTCAGCCACCACTCATCTTGCAATTAAGACGCATGTGTTGCTATGATACTGAAAGCTATGCCACCTGTACTTTAAATACCAGCAGGATCACTCATGGTGGGCAGGTTTTAGCCGAGTTTCCAGACCAAAACAGACTAGAAAACTGGAGAGGTGGACCACTTCAGAATGCGTAGTCACTAAAAACCTTGTGGATAGTAGTGGAAGAATTGATCGCTGCTCAACAATTTCAAGAGATTGTGTAGGATCTAGTACCAATGGTATTAGAGGAGGACATCCAAGCTGCACTTAAGACAGAGGCAAAAAGGCTCAGGGAATTGAGAGAAATACGAATTGAAATGTTTCAGCAAACTGATGCAGTGCTCGAGGTCCTTGCTTATTTATGCCAAGAAATTTGCAAGATAGCTACTTGGCTACCCAGTTGGAAGTACCCATATCTATGTCCATTTCAAAGAGAGGTGACCCAGTGGAAGGTGGAAATCATTGAACTATATCATTAATATCACATTCAGGTATTATTTTGCTGAAGACAGGTTTATATAATTGCAGCAGTATATCAGTAGGTATCTGCCAGAAATTGAAGCCACATTCAGCAGAGTACATGGAATGAGGGATACCATCATTGCTGATGTCAGATGGATCTTGGTTGAAAGCAGAGAATACTAGAAAGATGTTCATGAGGAACCTGTACATAGACCAAGAGGGTTCAGATAGAACAAGGAGATACTGAAGGGTTAAAAATCAGGAAAGACGTGCACCAGAGTTGCATCCTTTCACCATACTTACTCAGTCTTTATGCTTAACAAATAGTTTGAGAAGCTAGGCTATATGAAGAAGAACTTGGCATCAGGATTGGAGAAGTATTCATTAATAACTTGTGATGTGCAGATGACACAACGTTGTTTGCTGAAAGTCAAGAAACTTAGAATACTTACTGATGAAGATCAAAGACTACAGCCTTCAATATGGTTTGCACCTCACTGAAAAGAGAACTAAAATACTCACAAATGAACACAGAAAAGATTGAAATTGGCCAAGACTTCATTTTGATCAAATCCACAATCAAACACCAGAATGCATTAGGCACATCTGCTGAAGACCTCTTCAAATTGTTAAAGAGCAAAGATGTTACTTTCAGGACTAAGGTACCACTAATAGAAATCATAGTATTTTCAGTACTTATATGCAGGAGAAAGTGTGACAATAAATAAGGGAGACCTTAGAAGAATCATTGCATTTGAATTATGGTATTGGGAAAGAGTACTGAAAGTACCATGGCCTGCCAGAGGAATAAAACAAATGTGTTTTGTAAGGAGTACAGCCAGAATGCTCCTTAGAAGCCAGGATAGCAAAACTCTGTCTCTTGTTATTTGGACATGTAGTCAGGAGTGATCAGTCCCTGGAAAAGGACTTCTTCCTTGGTAAAGTGGAGGGTCATTGAAAAAGAGGAAGACCCTTAAAGAGATGGATTTACGTAGTGGCAGCAACCATGGGCTAGAACATAACAACAATTATGAGGCTAGCTTAGGGCCCAGTAGAGTTTCATTCTGCTGTCATAGCAATAGCTTCGCTGTAAGTCAGAATCAAGATCTTAGCACCTAACAACAAGAACACAAAATGTTCATTTGACTTTTAATAATATGTATTTATTTTATTAAAACTAGTTATAAATTAATAAAATTAAAAAGTATAAAATATAACTAATGAAAAATTAATAAAATGAAAAGAAATTATAATTTGGTGGGAAGTCTAATCTTAATACACATCAATTTATTAATCAAAAAACAGTTAACTACTAGAACTGAAAAGTGAATATTGTACATTTTTCTGATGAATTTGGCTTATGAAATACTTCTCAGATTGCACTTATCAGATACTGTGTAAATATCATTAGTCATATGAAAAAGATTTAAAATATTGACGCATTTATAAGAATAAAAATACTCTGGGAAGAGTTGGAGGTAGGGTAGCTCTGGAAAGTTCTTTAAAAGAATAATACCCATCAAAGCAATAAAAAACAAAATTAAAGGTATTGTATCATTTGAAGGTAACGATTATAATCTTTTCATATTTTAGAGCTCAAATTCTGATTTAATTACTGATTTTACAAGATGTCAGAACACAAATACGAATACAATGGAAATTTTTATTTCATCATTTAAATTAACAAGCAGAAAAAAGTCATCACTTGTTTAAATAAAATATAATTGTTTTTGTTACGTGCCATGGAGTCGGTTCCGACTCATAACGACCCTGTACAGGGTTTCCGAGACTGTAAATCTTTACGGGAGCAGAAAGCCTCATCTTTCTCTTGTGGAACAACTGGTAGTTTTGAACTGCTGACCTTGAGGTTAGCAACTTGGTTTGTAACCGCTAAGCTATCAGAGCTCCTTTAGGTAAAAATACTTCGGTAGCATAAAAATTACTTTCTTTCAATCTCACTGGAAGTTTCTGGTTGTAACTTTCTTATTTTGAAGTCAGTGTAAATATTTTAAATTTATTTTTTACTCACAATGTTTTAAGTCATTGAATAAAATCTTTTCTGTCACTACTTAAGACCATTTTGCCCTTAAATACTGAATTGGAATGAGCTCATATGAACTGCTCTTGTCTAGAGCTGATTTGTAATTTATGATAAGAGTTTGTGTTTTTTTAAATGGTCACTAGATGGCAGAAGTACCACTAAGCAGAATTTAAACACAAAGGAAGTTCTGCAACTTGAGTAACAATGGAGAGCAATGTGTACTTCAACCCCGACTTAGTTTCTCAAGCTAAGCTCTCTAGAGTTTTGAGAGGTGTGAAAATGGGGAGGACCTAACATTTTTATGTTCCTATGAGGTCTAATAGCTTACAAACCTGTAACACAAAATCTTAAAATAATTATTCTGTAAGTCTGATAATCACTTCATATTGCAGATGAAATCATGAGTTTCCCAAGTCATAGGGGAAAGGTTATTTCTTTAGAGGACTGTAAGAAGATAACTTTAAATGTTCTGCTTGTGGGCTTTGGTATTTAATTACACAAATGAGATATATTCTGGGGTAACTCTTGGTTCTGTATCTGACACATATTTGCTGCTTATGCCCAACACTTTTGTTTCCTGCAGAAATCCAGTCCCTCTAGGAGCCTTCAGAATCAATGAGAGTTACAAAACCATTGCCTTCTCAATGATACTGACCTCTAACTTCTTTATTTTCTCCTGCCCTTTAGATTCTAGAATAGAATCATCTGTGTCCAGCTTTCTCTCATTTCATCCTTTGTGTTAACTGAAACCTTCTGTCGCTAACACTTAAATTGCTTCTTGATTTCTGATGTTCAGCACTGGGCTACGGCTCATTTCCAGGGTTTGAAAATAGGCCATCAGATTTCTAAAGAACAAAAGCAGGATTTTTGCAACAATTAGACCTGTACATATGTGTAACGTGTGCCCTCATAGTCTTCCAGCCAAGCAAAAGGGATGTGAGATGATTCTCAGTGTCACTGTTTCTGATTGTCAGCATAAAACCCTAATATATACTGCCATTAGGCCAACAGCTCTAAGATGCAGTACTAGCACTTATGTGCTCTGAAAATCAATTTGTGTTTTGGATCTAGCATGTAGAATGGGGGAGAGGGGGGGAATGTATGGACACATATTCTGCCATTCAATTCAGCTTGGTTGTTCAAAATGTTCTTGTGTACTGTTGAGTCGCTTAAAACTCGTTATGACCCAATGTAGGGTTTCTGAGGAGAGCCTGGTGGGTTTGAGCAGCAGATTTTGTAGTTAACTGTCTACCATTTATCCTACGGCTCGTCACCAGGACTCCTTGTTCAAATTAAAAGTTTGTACATTAGTATAAAGTAACCTGACCACAGGTTAGACTATTTCATATAAGACAGCAAGTGAGTTTAAAAGTTGCCTCTCTTGCTTAGAAGCTTAAATTGATGTGGACAGACTGATTTCATAATATTTAAAAGGTAACTTAGATTGCAAGCATAATTTATCTTTGCATTCTTGTTGACAAAGCAGTGTATGTTCAGGACAGAAAAACTAATAAATATGAATAGAAAATAAAAGGAACGGCCTGGCCAAAGCTTCAAGAGTTTCATTGTGACCATTTTATGGATTATCCTTTTAATGATTCTGAATTAATTGTGCTTACATTAAATGATTGATATACATGATGGTTCCCATGCATATCTAAAAAAGAAACATGAAGAACCTGTACACTCTTTCCACCAAGGGTTACATCCTGAAATAATTAGAAAACAATAGTACGATCAGGATGCTGACTTTGTCCAGGAACTCTGGAAGCATAGTGGTTGCGAGTCAGGCTGGTAACCTCAAGATCGGCAGTTTGAAACTACCAGTGATTGCATGGGGAAAAGATGAGGCTTTCTGCTCCCGTAAAGATTTACAGCCTCGGAAACTCTATGAAGGGGTGCGATGAGTCGAAATCAACCCATGCACACCACCACCACTGACATGGTCATACACAAGATCTATGACATTTCCATCACTACAAGGATTCTTCGTATTTGCTTTTTTATAGTCAAAGTCACTTCATTCCACCCCAACATTCTCTTACCTAGGGGAAACCCCTAATCTCTTTATATCTATAATTTTGTCATTTTAAGAATCATACAGTATTTAAACTTTGGGGGGTCAGATTTTTTTTTTTTTTTTTCTTTACTGTGGAGATAACTCCAGTTATCACTCTTATCTGTGGTTCAGAAGTTTTGTGTGTTTTTTTGCCGAGTACTATATAAGGAGCTCTGGTAGTGTAGTGGTTACAAATCGGGCTGCGAACAGCAAGGTCAGCTGTTCGAAACTACCAGCTGTTCCGTGGGAGAAAGATGAGGCTTTCTGCTCCCATAAAGATTTATGGCCTCGGAAACCCTGTGTAGGGTCGCTATGAGTCGGAACCGACTCCATGGCACATAACAACAACATTCAATAGTGGAGTTCTGATGGGGCACTGTGGGCAAGCACTTAGCTGCCAGGTCGGCTTGAACCTCAAGGTTGGTGGTTCAAACTCCCCAGACCCTCCTCAGAAACCCTACACAGGGTTGCTATGAGTTGGAACCAACTTGACAACATTTAATAACAACATTCCATAGCATGTATGTACTGCAGTATTAAACCACTCATGTGTTGAAGGATGTTTGTATATTTTTCAGTTTAGGACTATTGTGAATTACTTTGTTACAAAAATTGAGGTTCATGTTTAGAGTGTGAATATAAATTGTCATTTATCTGGGGTAAATTCTTAGAAACATCATTGCTGCATCCTATAGTAGTTGTGTTGTTGTTAAGTGACATCCACTTGGTTCTGAACTCATAGAGAACACTTGTATAGGACTTCAGAGGTTATAAATCTGTGAAAGTAAAATAGCACATCTTTATCATGTGAAGTGGCTGGTGGGCTCGAATTACTGACCTTGTGGTTTGGCAGTGTGTATCCTGCAGAGCCACCACATTCCCATGTTTAATTCTTTAAATAAAAAGTTCTACGGTGGGTGGACCACTTTTCATTCCCATCAGAAGTGTAGGGTTATATACTTATCTTCATCATTACCAGCATTTGGTGTTATCACTATTATTTATTATTATTACTATTCATATTATTAATGATACCTGGCAGTATAGTAGATTATGAACTGGGCTGCTAACCTCAAGGGCAATGGTTCAAACCTACCAGTTGCTACATGAGAGGAAGATGAGGCTTTCTGCTCCTATAAAGATTTACAGCCTCAGAAACCCTGTAGAGGGTCTCAATGAGTCATCATCCCTTGGTGGCACACAACGACCACCACCACCATTTATATTACCATTTATTCTGGTAGCTGAATAGATAACTTTACTGTGATATTACTTTGCTAGTCCCTAGTGACTAAGGACAATGAATATATTTAGATTAGTTATTTGCTCCTCATATACCCTCCAAAGGAGCCTGGTGGTGCAAAAGTTGGTGTTTCAAGCATACCAATAGCTTCAAAGGGGAAAAACCTGGTGATCTGCTTCTATAAAGATCTGGTGGTGGTGGTGATTATGTGCCATGGAGTCGGAACCAACTCATAGCAACCCTGTACAGGGTTTCCAAGGCTGTAAATCTTTTATGGGAGCAGAAAGCCTCATCTTTCTCCAGTGGAATAGCTGGTAGTTTCAACATGCTGAACTTGCGGTTTGCAGCCCGATTTGTAACCACTACGGAGCCTTGAAAACTCTATGGGACAGCTCTACTCTGTCATGGAGAGTCACTATGAGCCTGAACAACTCAATAACCCACAATAAATTAAAATGTCTTTTATCCATTATATAATTAGATGATTTGATTGTTGGCTTTCTTTTAGTTTTGAATTGTGAGAGGTATTTATGCTACGTTTTAGTCCTTAGGTGTTTACGTGTTACAGACATGTTCTCCCAGTTGCAGCCTGTCTTCTCATCTTGTTAAATAGAGTTATTTCACCAAGTAAAATGTATACTTTGGATGGACTCCAATTCACCAGTATTTCTTTTGATGCACTATGCTTCTGGGGTCTGAAAACTCTTTGACTTTATGTCAGTCTTTCGATCTTAAGGTCTTCTGTTAGTCTCCCTACTTCTCTATCAATTTCAGAGGAATAGTCTTGTCATTTTTAATATCTTAATATATATATACAATGTCCCAGGGTTTTAAACATACTTAGTATGAGAAATAAGAAAAATACACCATCTTCCAGAAAGTGGAAGTCTTTCAAATTTATTTTCATAAAAAAAGGCTAATTTATATTGAGGTTTTAAATTACTGTGTTTATATGTGAAATGGATAGAGGAAAAGAATGAAAAGTTAAGTGTCATTCAAAAAAAGATTATAAAAATTCTAAAATATGTGTGTCAATATTTCCAGCATTAAATAATTAACAAAAATCTTTTTAATTCTGGTTAGACATAAAAATTCTACAGTGAAATATGTCTGTCTTCACAATTTTTTTTACAATAAAATTTAATAAAGTTTCACTAAGGGATAAGTAAATAAAAATGTTTCTGTACTTACTTTACAAATATGATTTATTCCTAGATTGTGTCTATATTTTAAATTATCCATCTATGTTTTAAAGATCCTTTTGTCAGAATGGCTGACTTTTAACTATGTGTTAGTATAAATGTAGAGCTAGATGATAGGTCAGTAGTGGTGATGGTTATGTGCCGTGGAGTTGGTTCCGACTCATAGCGACTGTGTACAGGGTTTCGGAGGCTGTAAGTCTTTACAGGAGGAAAGCCTTATCTGTCTTCCGCAGAAAAGCTGCTAGATTCAAACTTCTAACCTTGAGATTAGCAGCCCAATTAGTAAGCACTATGCTACCAGAGCTCCTAGGTCATGAGATATGCATATGTATATACACACATGAAGAAACTTTAAAAAGTAGATGGAAAATTGGAAGTAAAGATGATGGAATTTTTCCACGAAGTTGAAAAAAAAAAAATCCTTCATATATATACATGTGGATTCTTGGTGTGGTGCTGTAGGATAAGCTCAGGACCGTAAGATTGGTTTGAACATACATATATGTGTATGTTATTGGTGTTGTAGAGGAACTTTCGACCCATAGAGACCTTATATACAGTCTCCAAGGAGCAGCTTGAGAGTTTGAACTGCTTACCTTGTTGTTCAAACCAATCTTGAGGTCCTGAGTGTGTGTTTGTGTGTGTGTGTGTGTATACATACATACATACATACACATGTATACACACATACACACACACATATATAGTACTGGTGTGGCACTGTGGGCGAACGAATCAGACTGCAAAGTCATTTGAACTATGAGGTCAGTGGTTCAAGCTCACCAGCTGCTCCTTGGAGACCCTATACAGGGTTGCTATGGGTCGGAATCTACTCGGCGGTACTTAACAACAGCAAAGATATATATATTTGTTGTTGTTAAGTGCTGTCAAGTTGGTTGCGACCCTGTATAGGGTTTCCAAAGAGACGCTGGTGAGCATTAAAATACTCATTTCTTTTAGAATTTATCTAGAAATCAAAATGATAATTTTTAATTATTCCTCTTTCCTTCCCAAATTATTATATTTTCCCCTGAAAGATAGATCCTTCCAACAATGCAATATTATTCTTAAAATAAAGAATAGGTCTAAATTTAAAATAAAATGTTAATATGAGTTTTGAATGTATTCCTCAACTCATTTGTTGACTTGCATAAATCAAAACTGCTTCTTTTCTTAATTTTCATAAAAATCACATTTTTTCTTACATTCTTAAACCTTAAAATAATCCAGGACATTTGGAAAAACCTACATTGAATATTTACCTTTATTTAAATAATAAGTTATTTTTAAACACATGTTTTTGTTTCAATCATGACAAGGAGATCAGGAAAGTAAAAGAGCTTTGTGAGTGTTGTTAGTACACTTTCTGAAGACAGTCAGGCTTTAAGCCGTATCTGGTTAGAATTAGGTTGTGCATGGGTGTGTATTTAGTATGAATTGTGAGCATTGTATGGATTTAAGACTTTTAGAGAATTTTAAGTTACTGTCTTATCTCTGCTTTGCTCAGTTCTCTAAGTCCAAGAATTCCTTTGAGGTAAGAACACTTTTTTTTTCTGTCCACGAAAAATGATTTACCAGTTTCTGAAGACTTCGCTGATTTAAAAATATTTCACACAAGATCAGAACATAGAATGTATGTAAGCCTCCATTTTTATTGTTCTGAGAATTACACTCCTTTCTTTTGTCTTTACTGTTACACCATTTACTGTCACATTCCCTTAAGAAGCTTTCTCTTCTGAATTTTATGCGCGCGCGCGCACACACACACACACACACACACACAGTCCCAGAAACAGCTATGAACTAGTATTAAAACTAGTGTTATGGCCACAAAGAAACAGCTCTACTGATTCCTTTACAATTATAATCATTCTCATCAGTTAAACTTTCCAAAGTTCGGAAAATGAAACTGTTCCTATTTTATGATTAGTCTCCAGCTGATTGTGAAAGAAATCACCTAATTAGGAAAGCTGAATGGAATTCCAAAGAGTCCTTGAGTGTATTTCAGTCTTAGAGTGTTACAGATTTGTCAGCAAAGATTATTTTGAGAGCGTACTCTCCATTGAGGCCAGTGTCAACATAAGTTTGACCTATGTTAATTCTTTTGTTAAAAATCTCTGGTAGTGCAATGGTGAAATTCTTAGCTGCTAACCAAAACATTGGTGGTTGGAACCAATTGGAATTGACTCTTTAGGAGAAAATACCTAAGGATCTGCTCCCCTAAAGATTACAGCCTGGATTACACTAGAGGACAGTTCTATTCCATAGTATTAGGTCCTTATGAGTTGAAATCAACTTGATGTCAAGCAATGATCCCTTTGTATTTCCTAGGCACATTTATAAGTACATGAATAAAATCATAGCATTTTGCATTTGTTTAAAGGGATATTATTGAGTCCTCAATTTGGGCATCATACCACAGCTTCTAGGTGGCAAGTTAAAGACTGGCAGAATAATTAGCCAGCTCTTACCACATGATCCCAAGTATGACTGGTTAGCTGAAAGAACTTAAACGTAACATCCTGACCATACACAGTGCCGTCTACCCATAGATAGCTAATGCCTCCGGCAGATCTCCCAAGCTTCTACTTTTGTTATTTATGTTTGCTTCCGATGCCACCCTTATTGGGGTACCTACACCCCTATCCACAAACCCTACCAATTCAATGTATCCCTGTCTTATAAATGACCATCCCTAAATTGGCTTCACCTGCCTTAAGGTGACATTCTTTTCTTTGCCCTAATATTTTTTCTGCACATAGAGTCCTCATTTTACTCTTTATCTTACAGTGTTCTCATTTTACTTTTGCTTATTTTGCCAGTTCAACTCCCTCAGTCATAAAGGGAGTTGCAACATGCTCTGGAAGGTGCATGGATTTGAGTGACTCACTTAATTTCTCAGAGCCTTAAGTTTGTGAGCGTGTGTTTGTTGGTTCTATGCGGTTGGTATAACAGCTGCTATATAGGGTCATTGTGGACCTGAAATGAGTGAGCAGACAGCAAATAGCACAGGATTTGCAAACTGATAAGCAATAAACCGTCAGCTAAAGTACAATTCTTTATCTCCATCCTCAACCTTTGAGGTAGTTACTTAATTGACTAGAGGTTCCAAGGAGCCCTGATAGCACTATATGATAAACACTGGACTGGTAACTGAGAGGGGGAACATCAGCCCCAATAGGTGCTCCATGGAAGAAAGACGAAGCTTTATGTTCCTTTAAAGATTTACAGCCTTGGAAACTCTATACAAGGTCACTAGGACTTGGAATAGACTCAGTGGCAGTGAGTGAATGAGTGGGAAGTTGTAATCTAAGCCTACCGCAGTTTCACTGTATAACTTGCATTAATCATTTACATTCACAGCCTGAATTTCTCCATCTTGTTAAATGAAAATAACAAAGTTCATATTTTCTACTATGATGGTGGTGGTTATGAGCTGTGGAGTTGGTTCTGACTCATAGTGCTACTGTACAGGGTTTCTGAGGCTGGAAATCTTTACGGGAGCAGAAAGCCTCATCTTCCTCCCGTGGAACAGCTGGTAGTTTTGAACTGTTAACCATGAGGTTAGCAGCCCGATTTGTAACCACATTAAAATCAAAAGAGATGCTATAACAGAAAGCACATTTCAGCATATTTGTATTTATATAGTGAAACCTGGGATAGCGGGAACTCAGCATTACTCTCTTGTTTTACTGGGTCTTGCAAATTTTCTCTTTTCCAGGGTGTAGTCTTACCACTTTTCTGAGACAGTTTTCTGCTTTATGCAGGTCCCAGCTTTTACAGGTTATGATGTACTTATAAGAGTTTAGGTCTAATTGCACCTATTCTCTATTGCATTGTCTACTGTGTGCTAAGTGCGTTACTGTCTGTTTTGCATGTTGATGGTGTTGTTAAGTGCTGTTGAGTCAGTTCTGACACATAGTGAGCCTGTATAGGGTTTCTGAGAAGTAGCTGGTGGATCTGAACCACTGACCTTACAGTTAGCATTCTAGTGCTTATCCTACAGCACCACAACAGGATTTGTGTATTTTGCATATGTGATATTTAATCCTGTTAATAACCCTTTGGAGATTTCTTGCTAATTAGTCTATTTCAACCACCACAAAATGAATTATTGAAAATAATAATTTATTATTATCTCACAGGAGTTTTGGTGTTCTGCTTTGGATACACACTAGAATGCTAACCACAAGGTCAGCAGTTCAAACCCACCAGCCATTCCTCTGTCACTATATACTGGATCACTATGAATTGGAACTGACTCAGAGGCACTTGACAACAACAAATACAGTATCTGACAGCTAGGAGGTGCTGGTTTGAATATTCTTATCTGGTGGTAGTCAGATGGTTACTGTGGCTAAAGCTAACTGAATATCTTATCATCTTCTTCACTCTTGTCTTTACTGTTTTGTCCAGGTGACAAATTTTGCTTTCTCACAGCAGAGCATTACCAGAGCTTTTGATGTTGTTAGGTGCCATCAAGTCCATTCGTACTCCTAGGGACCCTATGCACAACAGAACAAAACACTGCTCAGTCCTTTGCGATTATTACAAATGTTCTTACGCTTGAGACCTTTGCTGCTGCTACTGTGCCAATCCATTTCATTGGGGTTTTTCCTCATCATCACTAAGCCTTCATTATACCAAGCATGATGTCTTGATTCAAGGACTCATCCCTCTTGATGATGTGTCCAAAGTATGAGAGACAGGTCTTGCCACCCTGGCTTCTAAAGAGCATTCTAGTTGTAATCCTTCCTGCACAGATTTCTTTGTTCTTCTAGCATTCCGTGGAGTTTTCATTATTCTCCTCCCAACTCCATAACTCAAATGCTTCAGTTCTTTTACAGCTTCCTTATTCATTGTCTATAACTTTCACATGCATATGAGACCTTTGAAAACATCATGACTTGGGCCAGGTGCATTTTAGTCCTCAAACTGACATCTTTTCTCTAGAACCCTTTAAAGAATTCCTGAGCAGCAGATTTGTCTAATGCAATACATCATTTGATTTCTTGACTGCTGCTTCCATTATTGCTGATGGTAGCTTCAATCAAAGTGAAGTCTTTGATGACTTCTATTTTTTCTCCACTTACCTTGATGTTATTTATTGTTTTGTTGGTGAGGACTTTTGTTTTATTTATATTGAGGTGGCACCGTACTGAAGACTGGTCTTTTATCTTGAAGTCCTCTGTGCTTTCAGCAAGCAAGATTGTATCATCTTGTATGTCACAGGCTGTTAATGAGTCTGCCACCAATCCTGATGCCATGTTCCTCTTTATGGAATCTGGTTCTCAGATTATTTGCTCAGTATACAGGTTGAAAAAGTATGGTGAAAGAATACAACCCTGGCACACACATTTCCTAATTTTAAACCATTCAGTACCCCCTTGCTATGTTCACCTGACTGTCTTTTGGTCTATGTACAAGTTGCTGTCATGATACACACAGTCAAAACCTTTAGCATAGTCAAACATCGCTCTGGTATTCATTTCCTTTGATCAAGATCCAGTTGATGTCAGCAGTGATAGCCCTCATTCCACATCATCTTCTGAATCTGCCTTGAATATCTGGAAGTTATCTGGTAATGTACTGTTTAAGCCACTTTTGAATCATCTTTAGCAAAATTTTGCTTGTATATGATATTAATGATATTTATCAATGGTTTCCTCATTCTATTGGGTCACCTCTCTTTGTAATAGTGGCAAATATGAATCTCTTCCAATCAGTTAGCCAGGTAGCTGTCTTACATATTTCTTACATAGATGAGGGAGTGCCTCCAGTGCCACATCAGTTTGTTGAAAGAATTCAGTTTGTAATCCATCAGGTCCCAGAGCTGTTTGCTAAAGTGATCAGTACACCTTGGACTTCTTTCAGTGTTATTGACTCTTGATTATATGCTACCTCTTGAAATGATTGAACGTCAATCATTTCTTTTTGGTACAGTGAATGTATGTTTTCCTACCATCTTCTTTTGATGTTTCCTATATCATTCAATATTTTACCCATTGTTGTTGTTAAGTGGCATCAAGTCAATTCCGACCCATAGCAACCCTGTATAGGGTTTTCCGAGGAGCAGTTGGTGAGCTTGAACCGCAGACCTTGTAGTTCAAACGGCTTTGCAGTCTGACGCATTAATCCACAGTGCCACACCAGGACTCCATTTTGTCCATAGTACCCTTCAATATTGCACGTTGAGGCTTGAATATATTCTTCAGTTTATTCAGTTTGTGAAATGCTGAGCATGTTCTTCCCTTTTGGTTTTCTAACTCCAGATCTTGGCACATTTCATTGTAGTACTTGACCTTTTGTGTATCAGAGGTAAATTTTGCTTCGTAAGGTTCTCAATTCTGTGACCATTTGAAATCAGATTCCAAGGCATATTTTTCAAGCCCCCTTTGGGTTAGTTTGAATCACCAAACCTCAACTTGTAATCAAGGCCTTAACATTCCTGCCTACCAAGATTTTAGTATCAGAATGTTGTTGTTAAGTGCTGTTAATTCAGTTCCAACTCATAGCGGTTGTATAGGGTTTCCAAGGAATGACTGGTGAGCTTGAACCACTGGCCTTATGGTTCAAACAAATCTTGCTGCACCAGGTCTTCAGTATCAGAATCTCTGTCCCAATTTCTTGGGTGTTAGTAGATGACACAAAACTCCTAAGTCAGAGATACAAGATTTAATTGATTTTCTTAATGACTTGCAACAATAGCAACAGTCAGAGTATCCACATTTTCGTGTACCAGTGATCCAGGCCTCATTTTCTTTGGGCAACACAGACAGGACCAGGTGAAATTAGTACATACTGTGAGTTTTTCTTTAGGAGAGGAATGCTGTACTTTTGAAACCTGCCTTTTATACTTTTAGGTAAGGATGCATACTGTTTTTTATGTAAGAAGCATGATCTTTACTTATTGAACAGTAAATGTGCCTGTCCAAGACTATTCAATATACTACTTAAATCTTTAACAAAATAGTCTCGTAAAATGGTCAACCAGTGCCTCACTAGCAAGATGTACAGAAACATGAGAGATGCATAGAGAATTGTGCCCTAATACCAGCTACAGATGCTGAGCTTCTAGGAGAGGGCTGGAGTCTACCATTTCATACTGTTATTTCACCCTGTTGTTGTTGATGTTGCTAAGTGCCATTGAGTCAGTTCTGACTCATAGTGGTCCTGTTTCCAAGGAGCTGCTGGTGGGTTTGAACCGCTGGCCTTTTGGTTAGCAGTCTAGTGTTTACCTTACAGTGCCACACAAGGACTCCTGCCCTGGTGCTCCCTATTCATCCTTTTTCCAAGTATCATAGTCCAAGAATCAGAGGTTATTGCCTGGTGTTCTACATTTTAGTTCAGTTACCATAGAACGCAGTGAGTAACAGTGGATCCATGTGTCGGTGACTTCCTTTGTCTGTGAGGGTTTTACATAGTAAACATGCTTTCATCGTGTCTGTCTGTTTATCCTTGGTCTGTTTTCACCATGATAGGCATACACAGAAGCTCCCCCTATGATTATCTTTGCAGGTTCATATGCTGGAGTTGCAAGGTCCATTTGAACTGCAAGCTCAGTGGTTCAAGCTCATGAGCTGCTCGTCGCTCCTCAGAAACCCCATATAGGGTTGCTATGACTTGGAACCAACTCAGTGACACCAAACAACAACAACATAGCCATAATATGATTTAAATGCTGTTTTCATATTTAAGGAGCCCTGGTGTGACACTGTAAGATAAGCACTGGACTGCTAACCATAAGGTCAGTGGTTCAAACCCACCAGTATGGCCTTGGAAACCTTAAACAGGGTCAATGAGTCCAAACTGACTCGAAAGCACTTTACAACAACATCCATATTCAAAAAGTACACTAATTTAATGGATAAATATCTAATCAAGGTACATATACTTGGGGGGGAAATCTTGTCATTAAATGTCCATTCTATGCAAGGTACTATTTTTACCTATAATATTTGTTGTTATTTTTAAAAAAAACAATACACAGTATCAGTAAACATACAGTGGAACAAGTAATCCTAAACCTGTGTTTTGGCTTTTATATTGCTACAAACCTTCTGTTCAACAACTTACCAATACGTATCAAGGGCTTCAAAATTTTGAACAGGTTGTATTGATTATATTAAATTCTTTATAACAATCACAAGATACAAGCTATATGTCTAACTTTGTTATAAAGTGTCATTGAATTGGTTCCAATGCATAATGACCCTGTATAGGGTTTCCCAAACTTGTAAATCTCAGTGAGAGTAGAAAGCCTCATCTTTATTCAGCAGAGCAGGTGTTGTGTTCAAACCACCAAATTTGTAGTTAGCAGTCCAGTACTTAGCCTACAAAGCCACAGTGTTCAAATGTGTCCAATATGTTGAGAAAAATTGAATAAATTTTAGCATAATCAAGAAATAAATTACTGTTGAAAAATTGTTTAACAAAAAAATATTGAGAAGTAAAAATATCAGTGGTTTAAACTTAGAAAGTATCAGAAACCTACATTGCTTAGTAAAACACCAAAAATTAGTATAAAAGAATGTATTTATTAGTAGTACATAGGATCTGAATTGAGCAGCTTCACCTGAACATATTGGGAAGGAGCTCTGAAGAAGAGACAGTGAAGCAAGTTATATAGGTCATTGTTATGTTAATTTCTCAAGTGGTATCATCAAAGAAAAGGGCAGGTTATAGAAACAGTCACCAAGGACATGTTATAAGTCCTAGAATAGCTTCTTGTCAGACTCTGGAGTTCCTACTTCTTCACACAGATAATTTTCCGTAAGGACCCAACACCTAAGGCCAAACAGTCTCCATTATACTGCGTATGAAACTATTATTTGGCATGAAGGTGACTCTGAGATTCAAAAGAATACCTAAGTACAGAAGGCCTGGATAAAGCACTCCTATTCTATGAACCCAGAAATTGGGTTTCCAGAAGAAGCAAAATAATGTTGTTAAAAAGCATGTCCTAAAATTATATATATTGAATTTTCAATTACATGAAATCCACAATAATATTTGTAAAGAAATATGCTAAAATATTTGTAATAGTTATTTCTGAGTGAAAAAATTTTCTTCCTTATATTTTCCAATATTTTTCTAAAAGATCTCTAAACAATAGGCATACTCAGTCTAGTACGATGAATAAGATCTGGAGCTTTGGAATCAGATTTTCTTGGACTAAAATTTGGGTTATGCGTCTTTCCAAAATGTGTGTCCATGAGAAAATTACTTAGGACTTGTTGTGCCTCCGTTTCCTTTTCTAAATAACATGCATTATCATGATACTTCCTTTATAGGATTATAGTGAGAACTGAATGTAGTAATCTATTTAAAGTACTTAGAGTACCTGGTACAGAGACAGGGGACAATATTATAATAGTTGTTGTTAACTGTTTTAGAGTCGGTTCTGACACATCTCTACTCTATATAGGGTTTTTGAGGAGTGGTTGGTGGGGTTGAACCATTGGCATTTTGGTTCAAACTTACATTGCACTCCAGTCCTTTGTCCTACAGTGCCACACCAGGACTCCATATTTAAAAGCACAGATTATTGAGCCATTTGACTTGGCTTCTGAATGTGACTTCTTTGAAATTTACCAGCTGAACAATTTACTGAAACTATTATTGCCTCAGATGCTGTTGCTTGCTGTATCCCCAATTTTTATGAGTTCTTGGAAGGTAATATATAATAAATAATGAATACATGATAAGTTATAAGTATGATTGTGATTTAGAGATTACATTAAAAACTTGTTGTTAATATCTCATATTTCTAAAACCTTCATTTTTCTAACTTCCACAAAGTACTTTAAATACTCTTGAAGGATACTAAATACTCTTTACTACATTAAATAACAGATCATCCATTTACATGCTTGAGGATCACCTTGAACATTTGACATGGCTAACCATCACCTGCTCTGTTAAACTACCTGGAATATCGGTTTCTGTGTCTACATTGCTTCTTGATTTTGATAAAAATATCCCATATCCTACCATTTCTGTTTCAAGCATTTACTGACTTTATACATATACAGACGATCCTTCAAGGTTTTACAATCTGTTAAATGTTGTTGTTGATGTTAGGTGCCATCGAGTCAGTACTGCTGGTGGTGCACAACTTAAATGAAGAGAAACACCTGTAAACATATAATAATAATTGGAACATGGAATGCATAAAGTATGAATCTAGAAAAATTTGAAATTGTCAAAAGGAAATGCATAAACATCAATATCCTATATATTAATGAGCTGAAATGGACTGCTATTGGCCATTTTGAATCTGATAGTCGTGTGGTTTACTATGCCGTGATTGACCAATTGATGAGGAATGGTGTCACATTCATCATCAAAAAGAACATTTCAATATATGTCTTGAAGTATAAACCTGTCTGTGACTGGGTGATATCCATATTGTCTACAAGAATGACCAGTTAATACAACTAAGTTATTAAAATTTACATACCAACCACTAAAGTCAGGCATAATCATATTGAAGAATTTTATCAACTTTTTCAGTCTGAAATTGATCAAATATGCAATCAAAATGTATTCACAATCAGATATGGGCTATGTTCAATCACATTCCATTGACTCTTGTGGTCCTTGAGATGAGAGAGAGAAGAGGAAGGACTGCTTGGTCCAAAGTGTGGGGATGCTTGGAGACTCCTGAGCCCATGTACAAGGACTTAGTCACAGAGGGCTAGAGTTGAGAGTAAAGCGTCCAACTGATAGGAAATGAGAGGAGACCTGGTTATGGAGTCGTGGTTTGAAGCTCTTGGATAAAGTACTGAACTGTAACGTCAGTTTCAATCACAAAGTCAGTGGTTCAAACTCACCAGCTTCTCCCTGGAGACTCTGTACAGTGTCACTATGAGTTTGAACCTACTCAATGGCACTTAACGACCAAAAAATACATGTTGGAATCCTAATCTCTGTATTTGTGCATGTGATCCCTTTGGGGAATATAATTTTCTTTGATAAGTTAATGGAACCTTAGCAGTATAGGAGGCTAATCAATCTAAATGTCTAGGAACTACAGGAAGTGCAGGCACTGGTAAAGGAATAGGACTACTGCTATTTCATAGTAGGATCAGCGCTGAACTGTGAGCCACAAGGTAGGCAGTTCAAACCTACCAGATGCTCCATGGAAACCCTACACAGGGCTGCTACGTGTTTGAACTGACTTGAGAGCCCTCAACAGCAGCAACAGTAACTGTAGAAAAGCCCTGGTGGCACAGACATTAAGTGCTTGGCTGTGAACTAAGCAGTTAGAACCCAGCAGATATTCTGCAGGTGAGAAAGTCTGTTTCTGTGAAGATTGGAGCCTTGGAAACATTATGGGCAGTTTTACTCTGATCTCTCGGGTCATTATAAGTCAGAATCTACTCGATGGCCAAAGATTAGAAGTTGAAAACCTAAGAAGGACCTCTCCTGAATTTCTTTTCTTTAAAGTCACCTTTTGTGGCATTTCTGTTAGGCATTTCTAGAGTCTTGGTGTGGTGTTGCAGGTGAATGTACTGGACTGCGAGATCAGTTTCAATAAAAGGTTGATTGGTGGTTCAAGCTCACCAGCTGCTCATCTGAAACCCTATAGAGGGTTGCCATGAGTTGGAACCTACTTGACAACAGTTAACAGCAATAACAGGAAAATAAGGCAAGGTACCATATGTTGTTGTTAAGTGCGTGGAGTTGGTTTCAAATCATGTTGTTGTGGTTGTTAAGTGTTGTTGAGTTGGTTCTGACCCATAGCGTCCCTGGTTAGGGTTTCTGAGGAGACACTGGTGACTTTGAACCACCGACCTTGTGGTAGGTTTCCAAAGAGCACCTTGTGGATTTGAACTGCTAATCTTGTGGTTCACAGTCCAGTGCTGATCCTACAGCATCACACCAGCAAATTATATAATTAAAGAGTATAATTGAATAATTCACTATGTAAGTATGACTGTGAGGACAATGAGGCTATAACAGAGGGTTCTAGGACAGGTATGGCGAGGACATAAGAGATCATTTCCTTCTGAATGGTGGTGTGTCATGGAATTGATTCTGACTCACAGCAAGCCTACATAGGGTTTCTGAGATTGTAAAATTTTATGGGAGCAGAGAGCCTCCTCTTTCTCCCATGTAAGAGCTGGTAGTTTCGAACCACTGACCCTGAGGTTAGCAGCCCAACTCGTAACCACTACGCTACCAGAGCTCCTTTTCTTTCTGTATAAGTGTCCCAAATGTTGATTATTTAATTTGCACAGGTATTTTTTCAAAGTAGTATACCAATTTATCATAGTGATTATGAATTAAAAATAAACTGTGATTTTTTTTCCCTCAAGTCATTTTACCATAATTTAAGTGTCATAACAAAATAGTTAAAATGGGAAATATTTTTTTTTAAAAAAACATGTATTACAGAATATAGATAACAGTAAAACTGGTACTATTAAAGCCATGATTAGAGCAAAATCCTACATGATAGAAATGTATTAAATGTCCAATTAATCAAGTTACAACAGTGTCATATCTGGCAGTTAGAGATTAAATTGAGCCAAATGTTAAATTAGGTTTTGGAATCATACATTTATGGCATAAAAACAAAGCCTTTGTAAAACTACTAAGGTGGTTATTACATAAATTTGTATTTGATACCAAATGTAGGGACCAGCAACTGTATTGTTCAATTATTTTTTTCATCATTTTTAAAAGAAAATGTGTGCTTTTGCTGCTATCCCATGATTGCTCATATCTTTAAACTTCCAGGAACAGTATAACATTAATCATATAAATTAACTTTCTATCTGAAAAAGAATGCATACATTTCAGGCCAATGAAGGAAAAGTGGAGGTATAAATACTGCCAATGAATTTTATTAATAAGGGAGTTTTCTCAATCATTGCCACCGAATTGTGTTTCTGATTCCATTAGTAGAATCCTTATGAATTATTAGAGGATGATATAGATATTGACACTGATAATAGAAGGTAAGTCTCTAATGTGAAAATGTTCCTAGCTCTACCCAGCAACATTGATGATATGTTTTTAATTTTTATGTTCCCTCATGATTTCAAGCTTTAATTGTATTAAGTATGTAATTAAAATTTCATTATATCCAGGGCCTGCCATTCTCCGTCATAACCACCTGCAAACTCATGACTCCATTTCCAGCAAATTCAATTCTTAGAGGCTTTACCACTCTCTGCCACATTAGGCCAACCCAACTCTGGATAATTCTAAAAAAAGGATGTTTTCCTAAAAGCATATCCAACCAAAATACTATAAAGAACAAGTGTTCATAGCCCTTA
>NW_006408538.1:9001469-9004709 GCF_000296735.1 Chrysochloris asiatica | reverse complement strand
AGATCAAACTCAAGTTTTATTGTTAAAAATTGGAGCTAAAATGTTTTTTTGTTTCAGTTTCAGTAGCAACTGAGGTAAAGTCAAAGGGTCAGATTCCAGCCATGTCAGTGAATAATGTGTAGAGTTAGGCCAAGATTCATGTACTCTGGGAACGAAAGCCAGTCTCTGTATGTATGTTGTTGTTGAGTGCCGTTCAGTTTGTTCCAACCCATAGTGACCCTGTACAGAGTTTCTGAGGAGCAGCTGGTTAATATGTGTTTCCTATCAATTCATTTGATCTCATTTATTTTTCAGGTTTTTGATTGTCATATTCTTTTTTTAATTTTTCACTCTTGTCCTTTCTGCTTGAATGCTCTTGTGCTCATCCCTTCCTAAAATTTTCTAAATAACTACTCTTCAATATCATTTCCTTAATTCAATCTAATTTTTCATATTGTAGGACACAGACTATTCTCTCTGGAACATCTTTCCTTACCTGTATTGCTCGACACAGCCATTTATATACATATAGTCCTTCCTTGAACCTTTTCTTCAGTACTCTTATCATCTCATTGAGAGTCTTCCTCTTTTTCTCTGACTCTCCATCTTACCAAACATGATAAGGTCCCTCCTGAAAATATGTCCAAAGTATAAGAGACGAAATTTTGCAATCCTGGCCTCCTAAAGAGCACTCTGGCTGCACTTCTTCCAACACAGATCTGTTGGTTCTTGTGGCAGCCCATGGTACTTTCAATATTCTCCTCCAACACCATAACTCAAAAGCATCAATTCTTCTATGGTCTTCCTTATTTACTGTCCAGCTTTAACATGCAAATGAGGTTATTGAAAATACCTTGGCTTGGGTCTAGGCACACTTTAGTCTTCAAAATGACATCTTTGCTCTCCAACACTTTAAAAAGGTCTTGTGCAGCAGATTTGCCTAATGCAATACGTCATTTGATTTTTGACTGCTGCTTCCGATTGTGTTGATAGTTGATCCAAGAAGAGTGACTGGTAGGAAGGTGAAATAGAAGTAATTTCAAAATCCCAAGACTCTCATCACTGTGAGGACAAGAATCATAGCTTTGAATCCTCAGGAACATTACAACATGTGAACCACAAAACTTCATTTATTCTTTTAACAAAGGTTCATTGAATCTAATGGATCAAGCATTATTTAATGTATTTATAGTACGTTGTTGTTTTTGTCGTTATGTGCCTTCAAGTCAGTTCTGACCCATAGCAACCCTGTAGAGGGTTTCTGAGATGTGGCTGGTGAGCTTGAACTGCTGATATTGCAGTTCAAACCAATTTTGCAGTCCAGAGCATTAGCCTACAGTGCCACAGCAGAACTCTATATTTATGATTTAGTGAAGGCTATTTACCATATTTCAGTAGACACTCAAACATACAAAGACTGAAAATAACAGAACAAGATTATTTCTGTTACTGGAAAATACTATAAAGAAAGGAAAACTAATTAATGGCTCATGGGCTACTCTTTTAGATGAAGTGATAAAACTAGGAGAAGTCATACCTACAGTGAGGACATCTGTCTATTGTGAAAGAAGCCATTGTGTGAATATCAAATGAAAGAGTATTCTAGACAAAAGAAACCACAAATGCTAATATTGTCAGCTTAAAAAGAGGTTGGACTTTTCTGTGAATAAAGAAAGTAATTCAAAGATGGAATGTAGTAATAAGCAACGGGGCAGAGTGTAAAATTAGGTGAGGGCTAGATGATGCGGAGGTTTTAAGATTTAGTAAATGGACATGTTACATGGATTGTCTTTCTTTTTCCTGGTTCTCAATATAACAAGTGATTTGCAATGAAAACCAGAATATTTTGAGTATTATAAGACTACATGTTACTTGTACCTTTTGTGTTAGGTGACTTCTTCATATACCAGTCTGTCAGAAGTCCAGGGACATTGCCTCATTATTGCCCAACATGAGGTTAGAGCTGATTCTCATGACTGATAGATTGAGATAGAAATTTTAGCTGCTCAGTGTGCCTCTGGAGTTCTGGTATGGTGCTATAGAATAAACACTTGGTTACTAACAATCAGGTCAGCTATTGAAACCTGATAGTTGCTTCTTCGAAACCCTATGCAACATCATTATGAATCACAACCTGCTCAATGGCAGGTAACAACAACGACAGAGGACAGTGTGTTTCTACTGATAACTTCCTGATTAGAATGAATAATGAGTGACTTGTGAGCTCACATATTTATGCCAAGAAATTTTAAGACAACTACCCAGCCAACTGATTGGAAGAGATCCATAACTGTGTCCATTCCAAAGAGAGGTAATCCAATGGATTGCAGAAACTATTGGACAGTATCACTAATATTGCATGTGATTGCAACTTTGCTGAAGATAATCCCCAAACGGTTGCAAGAGTTCGTGGAGAGGGAACTACCAGAAATTCAAAGTGGGATTCAGAAGAGGGTGTGGAACTAGGATATCATTGTGAATATCAGATGGATCTTGGCTGAAAGCAGAGAATACCAGAAAGAGGCTTACTTGTGTTTTATTGACTGTACAAAAGCTTTTGACTGTGTGGATCATGAAAAGCTATGGATATTGTTTAAAAAAAAAGAAAAAGTATTCCTGAACACTTGATTGTGGTCTTGAGGAACCTCTACCTAGAACAGAATAAAGGGGATACTGAATCATTTAAAATCAGGAAAGGTGTGTGTCAGAGCTGTATTCTTTTGCTATGCATATTCAATCTGTATGCCAAGCAAATAATCCAAAAACCTGCATCATAGAAAGAAAAATTTAGCATCAAGATTGGAGGAATATCCATTAAAACTTGTGATATGCAAATGTTACATCGTTAGCTTTCTGAAAGCCAAGAGGATTTAAAATATTTACAGCTGAAGACCAAAGCCCACAGCCTTCAGTATGGATTGTACCTCAATATAAAGAAAACACAAATCCTCACAATTGGGTCAGTAATAACAGTATGATAAATGGAGAAAAGATTGAAATTATCAAAGACTTCATTTTGCTTGGATCTACATTCAACAATCGCAGAAGTATCAGTCAAGAAATCAAACAACATATTGCATTACGCACATCTACTGCACAAGATCTCTTTAAAACGTTCAGAAGCAAAGATATAATTTTTTGGACTAAGGTGCTCCTAACCCAGGATGTGGTATTTTTAGTGGTCTCATATGTATGTGAATATTGGACAGTTAATAAGGAAGGCCATAGAAGAACTGATGCATTTAAGTTATGGTGTTAGGG
>NW_006408538.1:8998335-9001369 GCF_000296735.1 Chrysochloris asiatica | reverse complement strand
CCACAGCCTTCAGTATGGATTGCACCTCAATATAAAGAAAACACAAATCCTCACAATTGGGTCAGTAATAACAGTATGATAAATGGAGAAAAGACTGAAATTATCAACTTCATTTTGCTTGGATCTACATTCAACAATTACAGAAGTATCAGTCAAGAAATCAAACAACATATTGCATTATGCACATCTACTGCACAAGATCTCTTTAAAACGTTCAGAAGCAAAGATATAATTTTTTGGACTAAGGTGCTCCTGACCCAGGACGTGGTATTTTTAGTGGTCTCATATGTATGTGAATATTGGACAGTTAATAAGGAAGGCCATAGAAGAACTGATGCATTTAAGTTATGGTGTTAGGGAAGAATATTGAAAGTACCACAGACTGCCAGAAGAACTAACAAATCTGTGTTGCAAGAAGTAAAGCCAGAATGCTTGTTAGAAACCAGGATGGCGAGACTCCCTCTTATACTTTGGACATATTATCAGGAGGGATGTGTCCTTGAAGAATGACATTAGGCTTGGTAAATTGGAAAGTCAGTGAAGAAGAGGAAGATCTCAAAGGAAACTGATTGGCACTGGGGCAGTAACAATGATTTCAAGTATAACAACAATTGTGAGGGTGGCACAATGCTGGGCAGAGTTTTATTTTGTTGTGTATGTGGTCACTTTGGATCAGGACCAACTTCATGGCACCTTACAACAACAGCAGCAGAAGGAATGGGGAACACTATATTAACTCGATCTACTGGGAGTAGATATTCTTCAATAAATATTTCCGTGATAAATAGATAAAAAAGGAAATCTTTCAGTCAACATATTGAGCCAAAATGTTGGCCCGATGTTTGATAAGGGGCATATAAATGTTCTTTTACCTGTATCCTTACCAGGGTGGTGGTGGTGGTCTTCTACTGTGGAGTTGGTTCTGACTCATAGCGACCCTGTACAGGGTTTCCGAGGCTGCAAATCTTTACAGGAGCAGAAAGTCTCATCTTTCTCCTGCGGAACAGCTGGGTAGATTCGAACAGCTGACCTTACAGTTAGCAGCCCTATTCGTAACCATTATACTACCAGAGCTCCTTATATCCTTACCAAAGATCCTTATAGCCTTACCAAAGCAGATTAGTTGATTACTGGAGAGGAATTCTAGCTTTCCTCAGAGTGACAAGTTGACATTACAGATAGGTGTTTGAAATAGCTTTTACTTTTTTCAGTAGATAAAAGAATCCACCTTCTCCATATAAAATTTGGCTAAATATTTCAAATAAAGTACACTGATCTCTGGACCATTAATTAAATGATTCATATTTTTTGTTCCCTTGACATTCTGTCAGGGATTAATTGTGCAGCTTTAATATGCATATGAGGCAGTTGAAAATACCATGCTTTAGGTCAAGCGCACCTTAGTCCACAATGAGACATGTTTGCTTTTTAACGCTTTAAAGGGGTGTTTTGCAGATTTCCAAAGCAATATGTCATTTGAGTTCTCATGCTACATCCATGGGACTTGATGGTGGATCCAAGTACAATGAACTCCTTGACAACGTCAGTATTTTCTTTCCTTATAATGATTCCACTTACTGGTCCATTTGTGAAGATTTTGGTTTTGTTGTTGTTGGAATACAAGCCATATTGTAGGCTATAGTCTTTGTTCTTCCAGTAAATGCTTCAATCCTTTATGCACCTAGCAAGCAAACTTGTATTATCTGAAGATCACAGGTGGTTAATAAGCCTTCCTCCAATCCTTATGTCACATTCTTCTTCATATTGTCCATCTTCTCTGATTGTTTTCGAATCATGCCGATTAAATAAGCATGGTGAAAGAATGCAAGCTTGACATACATCTTGCCTGAGTTTAACCCACGCAGTACTCTTTTTGTCTGTTCAAAATACTGCCTCTTGGTCTGTGTACAAGGTCTGTGTGAGTACAGTTAAGTGTTCTATATAAATGCATAATAGTAGTATATTTTCAGTTTCCTTTATAGAAATTTTTGTTGAGCCATGAATCTAAGTTAATCTGAAACCTAATAAAATGTTATGTGCATATATTTTCATACTTGTGAATCTTTTTCTAATCCAAAAGGGAAAAAACAAAAACTAAAGACTTAACAAAACAACTCCAGGGGGAAAAACAGTACATTAGTATTTGTAAATTAAAGTTTTGTCTTGGTTTTTATGGCATCATTGCTTCTCTGAAAACTGCTGTTTTATAGAACTGATCATTCTCCTGGGCCAATAAACACAGTGAAAAGGTGGTTCATGGGTCAACCAACCAGCTTCTAGTTTGCAGACATTTCACCACCAGGACTGGACTTTCCTATCCACCCTGCATCCTGCATGACTACCAGAAATTGCAGATTTACATGCATGCTTTCACCTGAATTGATTTTTAAGCAAATGCCTATTGAGTTGAAGCAGTTACAAAGTGTAAATCGTGTAGTTTTAAGGAGACACTGGTATCGATCACATCGTAGGCTGCCATTGATTATACAAACTTTCTAAGCCTAAATGATTGGTAATCCATTAAGGCACATCTGAATTTCATCAATTATCCCTGTGTCTACACTTTGGTCTCCATAGAAAAGATAAGTAATTATGGCCGTAATGTCTGTGGTGGTGGTGGTGATGTGCCATGGACTCAGTTCCAACTCATAGCGACCCTGTACAGGGTTCTGAGGCTATAAATCTTTATGGGAGCAGAAAGTCTCATCTTTTCCTGCCAAACAGCTGACCATAAAGCTTGCAGCGCGATTTGTAAATACTATGATACTATGTTGTTGTTAAGTGCCTTTGAGTTGGTTCCAACCCATAAAGACCCTGTATAGGGTTTCCAAGGAGCAGCTGGTGAGCTTGAACTACCAATCTTTCAGGGTTTTATATATGTCTCCCCATTGCCTTCTTGCTTGCATGGTTTCTGCTGAGAGATCTGAGCTTAATCTGACTTGCTTGCCTTTGTATGTGACACTTCTGTTTTCCCTGGCTGCTTTCAGAAGTGTCTCCTTATTTTTGAGTTTGGACAGCTTAACTATGATATGTC